>NC_142026.1:100034363-100640796 GCF_982192425.1 Myodes glareolus | reverse complement strand
GGTCCATCCAAGGCTGGCAGCTAAAGTTTGCAGTATTGTCCACATGGTGTAGGACTTAGAGGCACGGAAATGCGAGAGAGAAGGAGACGTGGATTTTTCCCTCATGCTTTCAAAGAGCTGCTGAGGCCAGGGAATAGACAGCAGGGTAGTCCCCTGCATAAAGTCCCTTAAATGGCAAGAGATCTGAGAGGCCCCTGTGTGAAACTGTGACAGTAAAAAGCCCGAGCTGCAATGGAGACATCGAGATGTTGGAGGTGCCAGAGCTTTGGGAAATCTACGGAGGAGAACTGAATGCGTAGAGTGGAGTCAGTCCAAGAGAGCAATGATGGCTCTAGACAGCAAAGCTGGAAGGGCAGGATCACCTAAGACTTCTGACGTCAGATGTAGAGTTACAGGATTTGAAGCTTTTCCTGCTCGGTTTAGGATTGGCTAATGCCTGTCTTCCCTGAAAGTTTGACAGAATCCAGTAGTGAATCCACCTGGCTTTTGTTTTAGAACAGATTTGATAACAGTTTTGATCTCACTTTTTACAATGGGTTTGTTTAAGCTATTGATATCTTCTGGCTTTGGTGGGTCATATGCATTTATAAATTCATCCATTTTTTTCTAGGTTTTCTCAATTTTTGAAGTGTAAGTTTTCAAAGTGTTCTCTAAAAATATCCTGGATTTTGTTGGAGTCTGTTGTAATAACCCCCTTACCTTTTCAAATTTTGCTTATATGTCATTACATTTCATTATTTGTGTTTGTGTATGTGTGAGAGAGAGAGAGACAGAGACAGAGAGGCAGAGACAGAGACAGAGAGAGAGAGAGACAGAGATTTGGGGGAGTCAGTTGTCAGTTCTCCCTTTTTCACAGTGTTGATCCCCCAGGTCATCAAGTTTGGCAACAAGCACCTTTAATTGCTGAGTCATTCACCTAGCCCTTTATATTTATTATATTATACTATACAACTGTATTATATCATATTATTTTAGATACAGTACTTCACTATGGAGCTCTGGCTGACTTGGAACTCTCTGTGTAGAGGAGGCTGGCCTCAGTCTCCCAGAGATCCACCTGATTCTGCTTCCTGAGTGCTGAGATTGAGGGTAGGAACCATCCCACCAAATACCCAATTCTTAACTTTATAAGGAGCATTTATTAGATAATGTTAGTAGGAATTCAACTTTTTTCATCACTGGCTTTTTTTTACCTTTTCTCTGTGTTGACTTCATGGAAAGCCTGCCTCTCTTCAGTGGCTGCTTGAGAATTGATCTAGTTTCTATAAGTAGCCATCCTTAGCTCAAAGGGAGCAATTTTTCCACAGAATTCATGAAAAATCCCAGGAAGGGGGCTCATTTCCTCCTTCTGCCCCATCACAGGAGGGAGGTCACAGCATCATGGATGCCCACACTCAGGTCCTCTTACAAGTTTTGGAGCTGGAGCTGGAGCTGGATCTGGATCTGGCCTTGCTCAAACCAGCTTGAGTTGTGGGGTGAGGTGGTATCACCGTGAGCAAGGAAAGTGACGCTAGCCAGAAATGAGCATAGCAACACAAAGCAGTATCACCTGCTAATAACACCTGTAAGTCAATGTGAAGAAACAGGAAGTGCAAAGATTTACATCCCAATGCCAATTATTGCTTTGGTTATAATGTTTTGTTCAAAAGCCCAAACAAAACAAAACAGCCTGAATAATCCTCTTGTCCAACAGTACGAGAACTGTAAAGTTGAAAAATATAAAATGTATTAAGGGACTATTAAATGAATAGTTTAAAGTAGCTTTTAGTGTTTATAAGGAAAGAATATTGTATAATACAAAGAATTGAGGGCAAAAGATAATGTAATATAATCTCTCTCTCATGTGTGTGTTTAAAAACACAGGAAGCAAATCTAGAAAAAGCTATTAAAATAATGATTAGTTTAAAAAACTATCAGATTTCAAATAATCACAAAATGGATATTTTTTGAGTCTTATCCTATTATTTTCCTCATAATTTCCATATTTTTACATCTGTTTATCATACGCAGCTGAGGGAGTTTCTGCGTTCTGATTGAAATTCTACTTAAATCCTGACTGTGATTCGAGCATCTTTGTACAGTTGTCGAAGGAACACTCTTTCAATACATATCTCATAAAATCTGTTGTCAGGTGTATTTGTTCTGAAGCATATTATTCTTCTACAGGAGCCATAGATAACACCCATGATTGACAGAGTGATTCATTTGCTCATTCATCCAACCACCTATGATTTGCTGTAGGTATTAAAAAATAAACCCCAAAGGAAATTCTGAAAATTAGGAAAGTAAGAAGGGTTTGGAATTACCATGGGTCAGTGGAAAGGCTTTTGAAGTGATTGGGATATGTCAATCATTCTTTGTTTTATGTAGGGGAGGAACAATATGATGCCACCTACGCTGTCAGGACTATTGGGAGAGAAGAAATTACACTTGTGTAAGATGGCATTTAATTACAATCATAAAAGTAATTTAGGGCTCAGGGTCCAGGTTTAGGTTTAGGGGAGGGGCTGCAGACACTAGGCTGGCTCATGAAGGTGGCAAGAAGTCTTTGAAGCAGGAAACGTGTCAAGGAGCTGGTGGGAAAATAAACATGAAGAACACGGAGAGGCCCCCTTGACCACAACTGAAATTAAACCCAGAAAAAAAAAAGAAAATTAATTAAACCCACATCTGATGAGAGATGTCCTTCTGTATATGTCTTGCTTTTTTGGTAGTGAATAAAGCTGCTTTGGTCTATGGCAGGACAGAATATAGCCAGGCTGGGAGAGATATAGAGAGAGTAGGTGGAGTCAGGGATACGCCATGTAACTGCTGAAGGAGAAATGCCTGGAACCTTTACCGGCAGGCTACAGCCTTGTGGCGATACACAGATAAATAGAAATGGCTTAATTTAAGATCTATGAGTTAGTTAATAAGAAGCCTGAATCATGGGCCAAAGAGTGCTGTAATTAATACAGTTTCTGTGTGATTATTCATGTCTGGACAGTTAGGAAACAAATAAGCAGTCTCAGATTACACTGTTCCTTGTACCTGATATGATGGTGGCCATTTCTATTCTACTTAAACATCTGGATTCCTTGCTGTTCCATCTTCACATACATATAGCAATAATAAAGTGGTTGGTGTCTTAGAGCCTGCTGCGCATTGTAATAAACTTTTGTAAAACATACAAATCACAATGGCAGTCTTTTTGTAAAACTTCAAGAATACTATATCTTGTTAATGTTCGAGTATGTTATCAATGGTGAATTAATAGTAACTTAAGGATAATTTTAAATTCATCTGTTGCCATAGGTGGATTAACAGGTTATAAAGGTTTTCGGATAAAGGATTTTGTGTTAAGAATTTGTGGTTGCCCCCCTCTGAAACTTCAGCATGATGAAAGGACACTGTTTGTGTGTCCAAGCTTTAGAGGGGACTCCTGTGGCCAAATCACATGCCAGCACTTCTAAGACTGCCAAGAAAAAAATGCAGATTGTCCCTCAAGGCCCTCTATAGGTGGTGACCTCAGCTGATTGAATCATTATCAGTCAGGGTGATGGCCACAGGGGCCAACAGATGCATGAACAAGGCTTTTCTTTCTTCCTTTTTAAAAATCTACTCAATGAAGTGTTTGCTTTGGATTTAAATGCCAATTCATTTCTCTTTCTGCTGCTGGGCATTGAACAATGACCCTTACCCATGCTAAGAAAAAAATATGCTCTATCAATAAGGCATACCCCTAGTTCCTTTAAGGACTAAGTTTTATGATATTTTACTTCTGGGTATGTACAAAAAGAAAACATAAGCAAAATACATTAAAATAATATTTAAGTGTGCTTCCTCATAGAGTCTGCTAAGAAACTCAATTTTTGATGCTTAAGTTTTTTTATTTGCATATATTAATTACACACAGTAGTGGCTTCCACTTTCGTTTTTCTTGTAGTTATATTGTCCTGAGTAAAATCAAGGAAGATTAACAGTAAAGTACATCATTAATTTAATTGTGAATAAAATGAACATATAGAAAAGATCATGTAATATATTGGTACAATGGACTAAGTAATTAAAAATCAATTTTGTACTATGAGAAATTCAGGGAACCCATCCCTTTCCCCTTTCTAAGACTGTCTGTTTCTGTCTGTGTGTGTCTATGTGTGTCTGTGTGTGTCTGTGTCTGTGTCTATCTGTGTCTGACTGTGTCTATGTCTGTGTTTGTGTCTGTCTGTGTCTGTGTCTGTGTCTGTCTGTGTCTGACTGTGTCTATGTCTGTCTGTGTCTGTGTCTGTGTCTGACTGTGTCTATGTCTGTGTTTGTGTCTGTGTGTGTCTGTGTCTGACTGTGTCTATGTCTGTGTTTGTGTCTGTGTGTGTCTGTGTCTGTCTGTGTCTGACTGTGTCTGTGTCTGACTGTGTCTGTGTCTGTGTGTCCCATGACACATTTGTTGAGGTCTGAGGACAACTTTTAGGAGTCAGTTCTTTCCCTCCTTCTCAGTTTGTAGCCCCTCTGGTCAGGCTTGGTGACCAGTGCCTTTGCTCACTGAGTCACCTCACTGTTCCTCTTTCCTTTCCCTTGCCGCCATGTGAATAGTTCAGCCTTGAAGTCGATGTCCTCTAGCCTCCACCTCTACAGCGCTGAGTCTGCGAGCTGTTACATGTCAGAAACTTCACACACTCTTCCTTTGCCTTTACAGTGACTGCAGACAGTTTTCATTACAACCATTCTGTTTCTATGTGTTTTTTACTATATTAGCATCAAATAGACTTTCCTCTCTTATCTTTCTTCCTCTCTCCATGGAAAGGGGCTATGAATTAGATCACAGGTGCCTGCATGTCTTGAGTCACAAAGAGACAGTAGCAGCTGGATGGCTTTGAATACGGTCATGGAATAAAGCCACTTCATGACTCCCTCCATGTTGGTGATTTATGGGCTCTACCCATATCAGAAACCAAGATAACAATCCTCTTAACCTCCTGGCTAGGAGTCAGCACAGAGAGGAGCAGCCACTCCAATGGTCTCCCTTGTGATTTTTGTGGTACCCAGTGGATACTCTTCCCTTCCCTTCCCTTCCCTTCCCTTCCCTTCCCTTCCCTTCCCTTCCCTTCCCTTCCCTTCCCTTCCCTTCCCTTCCCTTCCCTTCCCTTCCCTTCCCTTCCCTTCCCTTCCCTTCCCCTCCCCTCCCTTCCCTTTTCCTTTCCCTCCCCTCCCCTCCCCTCCCTTCCCTTCCCTTTTCCTTTCCCTTCCCTTCCCTTCCCTTCCCTTCCCTTCCCCTCCCCTCCCTTCCCTTTTCCTTTCCCTCCCCTCCCCTCCCCTCCCCTCCCTTCCCTTCCCTTTTCCTTTCCCTTCCCTTCCCTTCCCTTCCCTTCCCTTCCCTTCCCTTCCCTTCCCTTCCTCCCTCCCTCCCTCCCTCCCTCCCTCCCTCCCTCCCTCCCTTCCTTTCTTTCTTTTGGACAATTTAATGATAATTGTTACTGTTTTAGAGTCAGAGTTTCACAGCAGACTCATCTGAAACTTAATGCACTGCTCACGCTGGATTTGAACCCACTCCTACCTCAGCTTCCCAAGTGTTGAAAGTGCTATACCATGCCTGGCTTCTTTTTCATTTTTCTCTTCCCTTCCCCGGATATGAGGGCAGTATCTGTCAACACACTGAGTCTGCTGATCTGGCTGGATAGACCCCCTTGTTCCTCACTGGGTGCATCCTCTGAGGTGTAGGACAGGACTTAGGTCAAGGGGACATGGGTAGCTTTGTTCCCCTGCTAGAACCTCCAAACAAGTGCTTCTCTTCCCCTTCCCCTCCTTTCAGCCTCTCCAGTGCTGGAGTTATAGTTGTGCACCACAGAATCAGGCTCCAGACTTTCTCTGCACAGGAATAAGAGCAGGCACAATATCTTAGTGTGGTTTTGGAGTCTGTCAGAGGGGGGCACTGGCCATTTCATCATTTCCGACTTTATGGTAGAGCACAAATGTGACAGGTGTTGCCTGTTTCTGAAGCAGACGTCAGTGTGCCCAGATAGCCTGACTCTCACTTGAACTCCCATTGCCGTTGTTCCAAAGGCCATTGTTGCAGCTCCTCTCACAGCCCTGTAGTGGAGGTGGAGGAGGGACTGTTACACAGATGGAGGATCTTTATGTTGTTGGAGGCCGTTTGTTAATTCCTGGCTGCTCAGCCGCCAAATAATCACACAGAAACTGTATTAGTTAAATCACTTCTTGGCCTATTAGCTCTGCCTTCTTATCAGCTAGGTCTTATGTCCTAAACTAGCCTATCTCCATTAATCTGAATATTGCCATGTGTCTGTGACTTACTGGGTAAAGTTCCATCCCCAGCGCCTTCCTAACTCTGCCTTCATTCTCCCAGCATTCAGTTTAGTTTCCCCCATCTAGCTCTACTCTGCCCTATTAGGCCAAGCCAGGTTCTTTATTCATTAACCAAAAAAAAGCAACACATAGACAGAAGGACCTCCACATCATCTTTACACACACACACACACACACACACACACACACACACACAATGTTTATCTGCTCACCTGTGGCAGAGAACAGTGACATTTCCATTTTAACATGGCACACCATCTCAACTTCGAGTCCTTGCCACCCAACCTGGTTCTTCTTCAGCGTTCCTCTTATGTTATACATGATCTTACACCAGTTTTTACACACACACACACACACACACACACATCATATATGTGTGTATATATGCGTGTATGCATATACACACACAGGTGTGTGTGTATGAAAGAACTGATGCTCTGAGAAACTATTGACCCAAGATCTCAACCACTGGTAGATCTTGTCCTTGAGTTTAAGGACAAACTGCAGATGCAGTTTCTAAGTCTCTGAAGGCAGAGTGAGGAGCCGGCAAGTCCGATGGCCTCAGCTGGTGTGGGCCGTTCTGGTGCAGGGTGGAGACAGTGGAGTGGAAGGAACTTCCAGAGGACCAGAGAAAAGTGTTTTGAAAGTTTTGACGACAAAGACTCGATCACAAGCTGAGGCCACAGTAACATAAAGACTGCACAATTTTTACATGCATGGGAAAATCACATGGTATGCCATCAATATGTACAGCATTTAAGCTTTTATATATTACTTTGAATGAACTCAACTAAAAACAATACAAAAATAAAATACCATGCCCGAGGGTCACGGATGAGTTATATTCCACTTTGGAGAGTTTTTGTTTCTGTCTTCTTGAAAACTGTCTGACTATTACTGTATAATAACCGTGAGCTGCTACTGTATAATTAACATTTCTCTCAGGATGACCTCGTATCGTTGTCAAAGTTCTGTTACATTTCTGCCAGAGTTTTGCCCTTGGAAACAGCGGCATCCGGGAGGGATTAATTAACTCGTAAATTACTAGGGTAGTAAGGCTCTGCCTGTCAGTTGCAGTTCCAATACGCACCACTAGAGGGAGAAAACACACTACAGAGCGCAGCTGCAAGCCCTAACTGACTTCCTACAGCTCCTTGATGCTCTTCACCGCGGCCAGCTAGCAGGAATGGGCGTAAATCTCAGGTGTCCTTGCCAACAGAAACTAGGAGTCTCCTTGTCTGAAAGAGGTGGGTTTGCCAGCGATGGGAAGCGCCCGTGAAGTGAGAAAGGCTGGCGTACTTAGCATCCTATAGTGGTTTTCTTACCTCTGCACCAGTGGCACTTCTTTTACTTTGTTATGTTTTATATGTTTATTTTATTTTATTTTTCTCTCTACTCGTTCATGAATTTATTTATTCTTCGTTATTTTTCTTTTTGTCTGTCTGTTTAGAAAATGTCTCCTGTAGTCCACTCTACCCATTATGTAGAAACGAGCACTTTCAATGAATCATAGGTAGCCTGCACCTCCCAAACGCTGGAATTGCAAGTGTGTGGCACCACGCCTAGTCAAGGGTTTATTTCTTAAACAACCTACTAACTAATTCAGAGTTATCAGGTAAATAAAAATCAGGCTTCCATTAAAACATGCTCAACTGCGGAGAGAATGGTGACGCTTCTACTGTAACATGGTGAGCTGATGGAGAATTTGATAGCCGCACAAATATTTGATAGCCGCCATTGCAACTGCGGATCCCTGCAACCCAACCTGCATCTTCTCCAGTGTCCCTCTTACGTCATGCATGATCTTACAACAGTTTTCTTCCAATCACCGAGGGAACCGAATATTTCTTGGCAAATAAATACAGGAGGATTGCAAGTTCAACACCAGCCTGGGCCGTGTGGTAAAGGTCAGTTGGTGTACGCAGAACAACAAAGCAAGATTTTGTTGGAGCTGTCCTGCGCATTCCAAGACACCAAGCAAAATCCCTGGCTTCTACTACTAGACATGAGCAACAGTCTCTTCGTCCAGCATGACCACCAAGAATTCCTCACATTGTCACATATGCCCAGGTCAAGAAACCTTGTCATTGGGGGAACCAAGATCTTCTGACACCCGGGGCCCAGGAGGTAAACAAAAAGCTATTGTCTCCCTGGTGCCTAGGAAACCTGAGGCTCTTCTTGACTTGAGATTCTTAACTCAAAGGTCCCATCCCATTCTGTAAAGTGTTGCAGGACGGCTGGCATCATGACACCCGGTGTAGAGGCAAGGAAGTCAGAATGCTCTATATGTGAAGAGAAGAGTCAGAACTAGATCCTAGAGTCACAAGGCTCAAGAAGCGATTCCTGACACAGGGACATGTGGAGATGAGGGGACTGAGACTGAGAGCCAGAAGAAGACCTGGAGTACCAAGAAGCGTGACTTCCATGACATGAGATAGCATATATGAACTCAGCAGCTGAGTCCCTGTAAGGACCCACACAAGTGTGGGCCTGCCAACACCTTGTTCTGGAGGAGGGGCTCGTGAGGCCCCATCCTTCTTGCAGATTAACAGGTAGTTAATGTTTGCTGAGAAAAGAGAGACTCTTTTTTTTTTTTTTCAGTGGTGTTGGCATTGGTAAGGTGCCCATGTTCTGTAATAACCCTTGGCTCACGCTTCTGTAAAAAACCCTAAGGAAAGTCACTGAGTCATCATAAACACACACACACACACACACACACACACACACCCTAAAAGCAGAAGGGAGAATAGTGGGGAAGAAGAGAATTACAGGGTGTGAGAGAAGGACAAGAGGTAAAGGGGATGAACATATTACATACATGGAAGAAGATGTCATAAGTGAATCCATTGTTATTAGTAGTTAATACATACTTAAGGAACTTTATAAAGCATACAGTTTTCCCATGGGAAATCTCTTGGGACGTATCCGCACAGACAGGGAGAGCTTGTTACGTTCTTTAAGACACTTCACACACTTTTTATCTCCCAACCTCCTTTGCCAATATTTTGTCTCCCTCGCTAATACCATCATTCTTTAGTTCATTGTTCTGCAAGCCATGGACTCATTCTTTGCAGTGATTCCTTTTAGGAGCTAAGTGATTTAAATACAAACTTTCCTAACAAATAGAAATATTCTTAGTACAAAGAACTTAGGTTACTTTGGTAATTATGGGAAGTAGTCCTTGTTGAACATTATGGAAGACCAGAAACAGCTTCTGCCTTGCAAGCACAGTAACAAACACCAGGGAAATATTAGACTAACATAAAAGGTCACAAGCAAAGACAAATGACAAGAACAACCCCCACACCAAACAGAGCACACCACTTCCAGAGATAAATTCAAAGCCCTGTATTTTTTTAACAGTATTTTGAGGCTCTTGAATCACCAAGAACATAGCTCTGGGGTATTCACACCAGCTGATCTCTGTTAGTATTGTGGATGTGTACATCTCTGCCCCTGGTACAAATGGTGCTCAGACTAAGTCTCACCCACTTCTCCTGAGGTGTACTGTATAATGATCGAGTCTAAAGACAAAAAGCCTGGAACAAAGACATTCAGTCACAGGGCCAAGGTCATGCAGTCACACAATAGCCCAGTGACCTCTGGGAAAAGCTTCCTAAGTTCATGAGAGACTGGGAGAACAACATACAAGAGTTAGCTACTGACATTCTGGGGTTTCTTTGGTTCAAAAATATAATGGAGAGGAGAAAGAGGAAGAGAGGAAGAGAGGAAAGTAAAACAGGCAGGGGACTGGAAATGAGAAGTAGAGAGACCTGGAGGAGCATGCACAGCAGTAAGAGAGCCCGCTGTGCAAGCATAAGGACGAGCGTTGCAGTCCTGGCACCTGCCTAACAAAGCTCTGTGCATGTCAGGGACCCCAGCATTGAGGGGGACAGCGACAAGATATTGCTGGGCTCGCTGGCTTAGAGCCTAGGCAAGAAGGCATGAGCTCCAGGTCTAGGGAGAAACGCTGCCTTGCAGGAATAGGTGGAGACCGACTCCCTCTTCTGGCCTCCATAGCCATCCACAGGTGTAAACACACACACACACACACACACACACACACACACACACACACATTTTCAAAAAAGAAATGGGAAGAAGAAAAAATTAAAAAGAAAAATAAAGGCATACATTTTTAAACATTGGATTGAGCTAGGCATGGTGGTACCTGTATAAAATCCTGACCTAGGAGGTGCAGAGGCGGGAAGACTAAAACTTGGAAGCTGGGGCTAAGTAGGGAATGCTGTGTTCATAGACAAAAAGAAACAACAAAAAACAACAGCATGGCTGATAAGACGGCTCAGTGGTTAAAAGCACTTAGCAACAGGAGCCTGAAGAGCCGAGTTCCATCACTAGAACCCTTACAAAGGTAGATGAGAGAATGGGTCACAAAATTGTCCTCTGACATCTATATGTGCACCATGGTGTGCACTCCTGTCCCCCAATAATAAATAAAAAAATTTAAAACACTAAGCAAATCAAACACCCCAGACCAAACAACTGTCTTTGAAATATTAAATTGACTGTAAATTATTATTCTCTTCGTTAAAATACTTGAATATTAAGGTGTTACCTAATTCAATTTATAATGAAAAATTAAGACAGTGTTTGGTGATTTGTGTGGCGACTGTACATTATTTTGTTTTATATATCTTTGAACTAAAACGAGTAGGCAGACTCTTCAGGGATACCATGGTCACAGAGAAAAGGACCACTGCAATGAGGTCCCAGGGAGAGAAAACGGACTGTGCTCTCACTATATTAGGACTTTTAAAATATGGTCCTACATCACACGGTAAAACTCAATAAAAAAGACCTTTTAAAGAAACTGTCACAGTCTTTGTAACAACTATGATTATGTGACTACTTTGAAAAAAATACAGCATCTAAAATGCTTAAAAATATTACTTACTGTCATACTGAAAACTATTATTTTGTACAGTAAAAATAAAGGGAATTTAATTTTTATCTCGCATTTATTAAAATCCTTAATTTTTCCTAATGTAACATATTGAATGTTTCATAATGTCCTCATCCATGTGTATAGTAAAGATAAATATTTTATATCCTAAACTGCATTGTTTACCCCACCTGCTGAGTTAGAGCTGGTTTTGGAATGCAGTGGAATTATTAGGTTTCCAACACTCAGAGAAGATTTCTGTCTGTGTGGGAGGGGAGCACACACCATGCTGTTTACACATATTGCTTCTCTTTTCCTTTCTGATGGGAAAATGGAACCCATAACAGCATCTGTATCATTAGCAATGGAGACTTCTGTTTTATTGAACCCCCGGGAGCATCAGGTGTTTCTTTGCTTTGGTCCTTAAGCGGAGACTTGATTGCCCCGTGTCACATCTGATCCCTTCAATCACATAGCATTGTTTATTCACGAAGCATGCTTTGAGACAGTATCATTGATATTAGGAGTTCATAAAGATCTGTCAAGCACTACCAAAGATTTCAGACTCTCAAGCGGGTGGGCCAAGGATTCTCTGCCTGTCATCGTTTGGTAGAGAGGTAAAGTTAGAAGGGCAATGAAGTCCACCAGTTTAAGGTTTTTTAACAGTGACTCTTGACAAACTACTTTTCGATGATAAAGAAAAGACAGGAGTCATTTGTCGGGGCACAGTTAAGATTAGAGAATCATTGCCCTGTTGCAAATCAGATTCATCCAGGAAGGAGCTGGAGTGGAAAGGAATTTGCAGATGCAAGGCTTGGTTTTGAATCCCAGCTCCTCATGTCTGGGTAACTAGACTTTGCAGGGTCACTCTAATACTCAGAGGCACAGCTTCTCCTCTGTGTCTTCAATCACACGGAGCATTGTGTGAATGACAGGGAGGAATCTGTCCAAAGAAAGTTAGAGATTGCAGAGAACAATTACCTGACCCCACAGCTTTGTCCTTCTGGAACAGGAGCCCGGTTCATTGTTTGAAAACACAGAGGAAAGGCAATTGTTAACACAATTAGGTCTTGAATATGTGGGGCCACCTCGAATTATAAAAGAAAGCCACTCCATTGGAGCGAGAACATTCCTTTGGTCCAGCATCTATTTTGACAACCCACAGATTCAAGCAAGTGCTGAATCCTGAGTCATTCTTATTGAGAATACTCCCCCAACCCTACATGCTTTGCTGTGTATCCCTGCTGTAGTCCAGGCTGGTCTCAAACTCATGGCTCTCATGTTGCTTACACCTCCTAAATGCTGGGATCATAGGAGTGCCTCACTGTACCTAGCAAAAGCACTCTCTTGTCCCCTGACACACGTCATCAGAGTTTTACTGTCATTATTCTTCAAGATAAGCGGTACCAGCCATACTAGAAATTTGCAACTGAGACGGTTCTATGGGGGCCAAAGGGACCACTCAGAGTCCACAGGGGATTCTGAGTTCCACTTTGATTTGTTTTTTCAAATGGTCTAATGTTAAAGAATTCCTTTTGTGAGTCATCAACGATTTCAAGCATAATCTGAACTAGCCATATATGTCTGAAATATGCATCCAACATCTTTGTGTGTGTGTGTGTGTGAGAGAGAGCAAAGTGTAGTGTTACGTATTAAAGTTTGGGAGGGGGAGCAGCAGCTAGAGCCCAAATGCAGGGAGACAGGCGCTTTCCAAGACACAAGATTTCCTCTAAGGTCAAGTGTACTTAAAATTGTCCTATTTTCAGTTTTAACCTCCGTTCTGACATTTAAGCGCCCTATGCTTCAGCTGTCTTGCAGATAAGATCTGTGCTTCTATAATAAAACTTTGGTCTGGTGAGGTTACAAATTGACTCCACCATAACTCCAATGGGCAAGAAAACCCGGCTTCATTATACCTCCTGGAGAGGCAGTAAACATGGCAAAACTCGTTTGAACCCAATTCAGTTTGAGTCGGTGGGATTCAGCAAGTTAATTTTTCTCTTGGGGGCACCACAGTTTATCGTGTTTAACTTAAGATATTTGGAAATTCTGCTTCCCAGCTGGGTTCATTTCAATGTAACATCGTTTGCAAAGAGGTGGGATTATTCAACCTCCAGTGGCATTTTGTGGGGAGGAATCTAGAGTTCCCTTTAGAGGGTGCTGTTGAGAGAATTGGGAGATTGACTTCCTTGGCTCCAGTCTGGGGCTAAGCTACACAACTGTCTTATCTCATAGCTGGCCTTGGGCTCTTTGTAGCAGTGAGCTAGTTCTCACTATCTTGGTCTCAATTGACTCTGCCTGGGTCTTCCTCACAGCTTTCTGAACACCTCAGGCTCCTTCAGGGTGTTCCATCCATCAAATCGACCTAAAGCCTGTGATTTCTCCAGCTGCCACCCCAGCCCGCACAAGCTCCCTGTTAGAACCTACAGTTATTGCCAGGTTGATCTGGATGGCTTCTGACTCGCTTCTGAGAGTCATTCTCCTTGTAGGGTGCCGAAGCTAGAGCAGAGCCAGGTCCTCTCTATCTGCTTTCTCCTCAGCGACCCCACAGTCTTGGGAAAGGAGACTTCGGAATACAGCAGGACAGATGATGCCCTGTGCCGGCTTCTCCTAGTCTCATTCTCTTCCTTTGCTGATGGTTGGGGAACTCCGCCTTGGTATTTAAAGTGACATGAGTCTCTCTTGCTCCTTAGGAGAACTCCTACGACCTGGTCTCTCACGTTGTCGGGTTTGGGTAAACAGATGAGTTTCATAGTCTTCAGAGCAACACTAATAGAAGCCTTATATGGTTTTTTTCTTTTTTACAGGAACAATAACAATTTGTATTATTTTGATCACTTAAAAAAAGGAGCTATTA
Source organism: Myodes glareolus (assembly GCF_982192425.1). NCBI lineage: Eukaryota > Metazoa > Chordata > Mammalia > Rodentia > Cricetidae > Myodes > Myodes glareolus. The sequence goes on along the minus strand of NC_142026.1, from coordinate 100,626,736 downwards.
ACTGCAGAATGAAATATGAGCAGCTGCTCCTTCTTGCCTAACTTTTGATCTTTGCTGTGAATTATTTTAGTTTGTTGCTATTCTTAGATTCCCAGTCACTTTTCTACAATTCAAACACATACCAGTGCTCATCAGGAGAAGCAGAATCCACTTCAAGAACTAGCAAGGAGGGGAATCGAAAGCAAAGAATTGGAACCCAGTGAGCTAAGAAGAGACAATGAAGTGATCAATGCAGTAGCAACAGCACCTTGAGATTAGAGAGAAAAGGGAAATGGGTGACATCTTTGTGTCCCTGTGTCTGAAGCCATGCCATCTATGTCTAAGGATGGCTGGAAGGAGAAAAGTGAGCAATGAAAATACTAAAGAAGCCACCCAAGGCAGAGAAATAAAGAGAACACCGCTTTTCCTTGCCACAGCCCTTCCCACACTGCTACCACCAGTCTTCAGGCTCAGTGTGCTTACATAGGATGCTGGGAAAGACTGCCTATTGGCACCTTTCTACTGAAAATGGAGAGCTGGGGACCAATGAGGGAAGCATCTGGGGGCAAGAAGACCCAGGAATGGCACAAGACATCTTTCTATCACTTCTGTGGGTGCTCTAACTGGCTTCACATTTGGAAGAAGTTCTGTGGAAGATGTCCAACCTGCTCACCATGGACTGGACACCTGTTAGGTTTGGGTTAATCCTTCCCAGAAGGATTGCCTTCCTTCTCCTAGACTAAGACTTTGGTGCAGGAGAATTGTCTGTATTCTGTCAATCATGTATTTTAATAAAATGCTGATTGGCCAGGCAGGAAGTATAGGCGGGTCAACCAGACAGGAAGTAGAGGTGGGGCAATGAGAATAGGATAAGGCTAGGGAGGAAGAAGCTCCCTCTGCCATTCCTGCCCAGACCACCAACGAAGCAACATGTGAACTGACAGCTGAAAAAGGTACTAAGCCATATGGCTAATGTAGATAAAAATAATGGGGTAACATATGTTATAAGAGCTAATAAGTAGCCTGACCTAATGGGCCAATCAGTTTATAACCTAATGTAGATTATGTGTGATTTTCTTTGGGACTTGCTGGCTGTGGGGTACTGGGCGGGACAGATACTCCAACAAGCCGGACCCTCATGTTACAAGGCTTCTAGTTTTTTTTTATTTATTCATTTTTATTAAGCTCTACATTTTTCTCTGCTCCCCTCCCTGCCTTTCCTTGCTCCTTCAACCCTCTTTCATGGTTCCCATGCTCCCATTTTACTATCTATGTATGTCTCTCTTAGGATCCTCATTGTTGTCTAGATTGTCTGGGATTGTGATTTGTGGGCTGGTTTTCCTTGCTTTATGTTTAAAAACCACTTATAGGTGAGTACATATGATAACTGTCTTTCTGGGTGTGGGTTACCTCACTCAATATGATGTCTCCTAGCTCCATCCATTTGCCTGCAAATTTCAAGATGTCATTATTTTTTTCTGCTGTGTAGTATTCCACTGTGTTAATGTACCACATTTCCTTATCCATTCTTCGGTCAAGGGGCATTTAGGTTGTTCCCAGGTTCTGGCTATGACAAACAATGCTGCTATGAACATAGTTGAGCATATATTCTTGTGACACATTTGAGCATCCTTTGGGTATAAAGCCAAAAGTGGTACTGCTGTGTCATGAGGAAGGTTGTTTCCTAGTTTTCTGAGAAATCATTATACTGATATCCAAAGGAGCTGTATCAGTTTGCACTTTCACCAGCAATGCAAAAGTGTTCCCTTTTCCTCAAACCTCTCCAGCATAAGTTGTCATCATTGTTTTTGATCTGGGCCATTCTTAAGGATGTAAGAAGGAATCTCAGAGTTGTTTTGATTTGCATTTCTCTGATGACTAAGGATGTTGAACATTTCCTTAAGTGTCTTCCAGGCATTTTAGATTTCTCTGTTGAGAGTTCTCTGTTTAGGTCTGTATTTCATTTTTTTTTTGATTATTTGTTGTTTTGATGACCAATTTTTTGAGTTCTTTGTATATTTTGGAGATCAGATCAAATATACAAAGAACTCAAGTTTTCTAGCTTTTTACTATCATCTCTTCTTTTAGGTTCATTGGGCTCATGTTTGAACATTTTCTACTAAATTTACGAGAAATCATAGTAGAAAGTATATTCCAAACTTTATGTCAGAAATATATAAACAATCTTATTCTGCTTGATGCCTTATAGTTTGATTATGTGTGGAAGTCCATGTGATAACAATTTCCCTTCAGAAAAATGAAGGTATTACTTTATAGCTTCTGTTTTCCATTTGGTTATTAAAAGTCTTATGATAGTCTCTTGGGGTTTTAGGAATGTTGTATTGATTTTTAATAAATTTTAAAATAGTTAATATATGCACTGCACAAAATCCAAAAGCAATAAAATAGTAATTCAAAAAGAAATGTAAGTTTTTTCTTTCTCATATTTCTTTTCCAACAGTCAACTAACCTCCCATTCTCAGGGGAGCAAATGCTATTAGCAACTTCTTGTAATATTCAACTGTCCTATGTATTTATATCTACATATCAACTACCAAATCATTTTAAATTTCCTAGTTTTCATACATGCATATACACATACATCTGTGTGTTCATGCATTGTGTTCCACAAAAATCAAAGTCCCATGAAAATAAGGCAAACTTGGAAATGGTTCTTTGTTTCAGCTGCTGATACCCTTAGAAACACTCTCTACTTGGGATGTCCAGTGACTACACCAGAAATCTACACACATATGAACACCTGAGTTTTGGTAATAAAGACAAACAAGAGAAAAAGAAGGACAACATTTTCAACAAATGGTGCTGGTCAAACAGGTTATCTGCCTATAGAAGAATGCAAGTAGATCTGTATTTATCACCCTGCCACAACTTAACTCTAAATGAATCAAGGACCTCAACATAAGACCAGATAGCCCAAATCTATTTCACTTGTAGAAGAGAAAGTGGGAAATAGTCTTGAACTTATTTCCACCAGAAAAAACTTTCTGTACAGAGCACTGGTTGCACAGACACTAAGACCAACAATTAATAAATGTGACCTCACAAAACTGAGAAGTTTCTGTGTGATAAAAGGACATTATCATCCAGATAAAGAGGCAGGCTACAGAACAGGAAAAGACTTTACCCAATTACATGGAAGATAAAAGACTGATTGATATCTAGAATATGTACAGAACTAAAAATCCTGAACATCAAGAAATCAACCCAATTAGAAGTTGGGTTGCAGAAATAAACAGAGTTTTCAAAAGAGGAGACACAAATATCTGAGAAGCACTTAAAGAAGTATTCAACAACCTTGGTCATCAGGGAATTGCAAATCAATATTACTTTGAGATTCCATCTTATACCAGTCAGAATGGCCAAGATCAGTAAAGCAAATGACAGCTCATGTTGGGGAGGATGTGGAAAAAGGAGAACTGTCCACAGAAGTTTCTGTCCCATCCCCAACAGCCATCTATTCCCAAAGAAACACACAGAGGCTTGTATTAATTATAAACTGTTTGGCCTATTGCTCAGGTTTATTACTAACTAGTCCTTATGACTTAAATTAGTCCATAATTCTAATCTATGTTTAGCCATGTGGCATGGTATTGTTTCTCAGTAAGGCATTCTCATTTTGCTTCCTCTGTGTCTGGCTGATGACTGACTCTCTGTCTTTCCTCTTCCCAGAATTTTCCTAATCTGGCTGCCCTGTCTATGCTTCCTGCTTGGCTACTGGCCAATCAGCATTTTATTAAACCAATATGAGTGACAAATCTTTACAGTATACAAGAGCATTATCCATCCCACTGCAGAGAACACTCATCCATTGTTGGTGGGAGTGCAGAATTATACAGCCACTGTGGAAATCAGTGTGGCAACTGCTCAGGAAGTTTGGAGTAGAACTCCCTCGATAGCCAGCTAAACCACGTGTATAAATACCCAAGTGATTCTGGTGCAGGAGAATTGTCTATAATCTGTCAATCATATTTTAAATAAATGCTGATTGGCCAGGCAGGAAGTATAGGCAGGAAAACCAGACAGAAAGTAGAAATGATGCAAGGAGAGCAGGAGAATTCTGGGGAGGAGGAAGTTGATTCCTCCGCCACTCCTGCCCAGATCACCGAAGAAACAACATGTGAGCTGACAGCTGGAAAAGGTACCAAGACATATGGCTAACGTAGGTAAGGATAATGGGGTAATATGTGTTATAAGAGCTAATAAGTAACCAGAGCTAAGAGCCAATCAGTTTATAACCAAATGTAGACTCTGTGTGATTTTCTTTGGGACTTGCCAGCTGTGGGGTACCAGGTGGGACAGATACCCCAACAAGCTGGTCTTCATATTACTTGATTCCATATCCTACAACAGAGAACTTGAACATCCAAATTCAGAATTCATTCATAACAGTCAGAAATCAAAAACAGTTTAGATGTCCATCAACAGATTAATAGATAAGGAAAGAGTGGTACTTTTACATAACAAAATATTATTCATCTGTTAAAAAAACAAAATCATGAAGTTTTCAGGTACATGTATTGAGCTAAAAAAAATCATTCTGAGCGAGATAATCCATATACAAAAAGACAATTATGATATGTATTTTTTTGTATGTGTATGTCAAATGTCAAGCCTTTGATAGGCATCTTACAATCTGTGCATATACAGTGGTTAGATATAAAGGATTGCGGGGGAGAATGGGAGAATTCCCCCCAAGGAAGGGAAATAGCATATATAGTTATGGAAAAACAGGTGGAGACGGACACTGGAAGATTAAATGGAGAGGGGGAAGGGAAAGGAGGTAAGGGATGGACTATGGGGAGGGAAAACTAATACTCAGGGCTATTTGAGGAGGCATATGTAAATCTATTATTGTAGAAGTTTCCTGTTTATATGTATGTATATAGTTAATATGTAATTATGTATATATATAAATAATATAATTAATATACATTTATATATTGGTTATATATACTATTATATTTAAAACTCCCATGGCTCAAAAAAGTGCCTTTTCCATACAATACATGACAGTCACCCACTTCCTGTTCATTGTGTGTGTGCATACATGTAGCTTAAATATACCGTGTTTACTGTTAAATGTTACAATTGCCTGTTCATTGTATCTCATTACAGACTACAAAGCAATAGCTCTCATGTTTTAAATTGGTATGTACGTTTAAGTCTCTTAATCTATTCCGGCTTTACCTGTTAGGTTGAGAGCCAGTACAGTCAAGCTTGGATTCAGCTCTCCAGGCAGATTCTGTACTGTAGTTATAACTCATCTATACCCGGTAAACAGCCCTCAACTGCTCAGAGATCTGGGGAATATGGTATTTAAATATTTAATTATTGAAAGACTTTTCATAACAGACAGGTTGGCTGCTAACAGCACTCTATTACCTCCAAAGAAGACAGAAGACAAACGGGCACAGAAAAATGTCCATTTGCAATTTGTTTCTCTTGCCAAGCACTGACCATTGGGCAAACTGCCTTTCATCTAAGCTGAAGATCTCCAGACAGTGGACAGAATCCCTGCAATCGACTGCCTAACTGCTCAGGTCAAGGTAGACTTATCTTCCTACAGATTTCTTAGCCCACAGGATCTTCTGGAGCCTGGCAGGCCCTACGCTAAACATCAAAAGAAAAATACAACACTCAGCGACCATGGAGGACCCTGAGGAGTAGTTCTAGGTGCCAACCAAGTAAGTTCTTTGTCATTTTTAATCAATAACTCAAGTAAAATTTTATCCTTCTCAAAGATCTCTGATGCAGTTTAACAGCTGAGAGGTTTTGTCAGTTTAAAAGGACCTCACCAAACAAATTTTAGTAAAACACAAATACAAGTTATTAAGGCGAGTACTTGAAAGTTATAAAGGTGTGAAGACACATACAAGTTATCAAATTTCCCTCTGATGCTGCCTTTCATAGTCTTAAAACTTATGTTTTCACACCCCCCCCCCAAAAAAAACCCACAAATGGGGAACGTCAAATTATTTTTACCATAACACTTAATTTTACTGAAACTTGTTATTTCGTGTTTTGTTGATACCCATGAGAAGCCTGTCCCTTTCTGAACAGAGACAGAGAAGAAGCTGATTGAAGGGGAGGGGAAGGGGATGGGAGGAGAGAAGGGAGGAGAAAATGTGGTCTTGATGTAACATAAAACAAACAAATAAAATAAAATATCTAGAATATCTAATTCATGAGCATTTATGCAGTCCTGTGACTTAAATCAGGTTAATTTCCACCTACTATTGCTTGACATTTTTGAGAAGAGGTGTCATGTAACCTAGGTTCATTTGCGCTCACTCTGTATAGCTGGGGCTGCTCTTGAACTCCCGAGGTGCCTGTCTGAATCTCCCAAGCCCTGGGACTACAGTTGTGCCTCAGCATGCCTGGCCAAGTTAGTTAGCTCTTGGCTTCTCCCTCTACCATTTTCAAGTTATTTTATTCTCAGTTTTTCAGAGCAGTTTTATGTTCACCTGTTTTTCTAGGTTATAAAATTTAATAGGCATTCTGCATTCACTAGCCTTCCTTTTTGGTTAGTTTATATTTGGAAAGTTATTCTTCGTCATTTTATTGCGACACTTAAAGAGCAAATAGAAATATGCACATATATCCAATATGCTGCCTTTGGCTGGAGGTTCACGCAAACGCTTTTCATCCCTTGGAAAATAAAAGCAATTAGGTTATTAAAATGTTTGCATGACCCATAGTGGGAATACTCTCAAAGGAAGTGGCCTGAGCATTCATCTTGACTTTTTTCCCTCCTTTCAACACAGCCTATGAAATATTTAAACATCCAGGTTTGCAAGCTGGTAGAGATGAGAAGCTGCATGTGAGGTCAGAGGTTATTCTAGAATCTCATTTAGTTTTTAATTTGGCAGGTACTTTCTGAGTAGTTTTAACATTGTGGCTACTGGCTCAGGTGAAAGAAGTTTAGTGATTTAAAAAAAATACAGAGGCCTTTGCTCAGGTAGGTTTATGTTCTAGTAAAAGGAGACAGACTGTAAGAAAAGTGAGGCAATTTCTATAAGGAAAATGTGTGGGTCTCCTTTTTCCTTGGGGAACGCTGGTGCATTTGGTCCAGGAGTGAAGAAGAAGCAGAAGCGGGGAACAGAGATACGACAGAGATAGCCCTCCGGGAAATGACTTCGGTGATCAGCTCACTTTATTCCAGTGTTTAGAAAACATATAGGATTGGGAAGCCAGGGAACAAACTTAAATTTGCATTAAGTGGTGAACTCCTAAGTCTGCAGCAAATCTTAGTTAGCAGGTGTACAGCAGGGGAGACTTCCAGCAGGGATCTGTGCCAAAGGTCAAGCTAAAGAGAAATCAGGCAACTGGCTTAGAGACAGCTTTAGATAAGGTCAGTCCTCTGGGCCTAGGGACATTCTCCAGATAAGGATACAGAGAGAGCAGGAAACCTTGCTGTGGAGGGAGTCCCTCATGTTGTCCACCATACTCTGGAGAGAACTGCCAGGTCAGGATAGACTGCAACCTCTGGCCAGTAAGGTCTGGAAACAGAAAAGTAAAACATCCCGAGAGAAATGAGTGGGGGTTTGTTATTTTGTGTAGAATGAACAGAAAAGTCTCTTTGAAAGACTACTTTAAAAAAATCATTTAAGACCTTCTCTAACAGGTGTTTGCAGGTTGTTGACTTCTTTTTCTCCTTCTTTTCTTCTTCTTTCCTTCTCTTCCTTCTTCGGCGTTAGGTCTCACTATCTTGACTAGGCTAGTCTCAAATTTCCTATGTGGCCCAGGCTGGCTTCAGACTAGCAATGCTCCTGCCCCAGTCTTTAAAGTACCAGCACAACAGGTGCACAGTCATACTTGTTGAGTCTTTAAATACCAAGTTGGAAAGTTTTATTACAAATTAAAAATGAAGTTCTTAGAAATCTTGACAAGCAAGGGCCAAAGAGATGCCTCAGCAGTTAAAATCATCTAAAAGCAGGATGAGGGTTTGATTTCCAGAACCTTCATGGCAATTCACAGCTACCTGTAACTCCAACAGGCATACATGTGGTGCATAGACATACATGCAAGCAAAATACCAATATCATAAAATAATAAATAATTTTTAAAAATCCTGACCAGATATGAAACGATTTTAAGCCTTTAGGACAATCATTTTTGTGAAGCAAAGGGAGGTTAGCACTGAACACAAGACCCCACAATGCACCCCATTAATGACCTTTTGAAGAAATTCAGGTACTGTGTGCGCCCTTCTGGATCCCAGATTAGGCAGAGACCACACCCAAACACCAATTTCTGAACAAAAACCAAGCACAAAGAGATCCTTTATTAAGCAAGGCAAAATGGCAGAGTGATTGAATCTGAATTGGGCAGCAACAGCAGCAAGTAGCTTTGCAAGTGCTGATTTAAGAGGCAAAAAGGGGACGTCTGCATTGGGATGAGCTAGGATGAGTTGGTAAGTTCTGATTGGATATTTTAATTGGGGTGGTCAAAATAATAACTTTTAATTGGTGAACCTTGATATTTTGGTAATTGAACCTCTGTGATCAGCCTCAGGAATGAGTCAGGCATAACAAAGTGGCCAAATAAGGGAATAGACCTTGGTGGCTAGCTTTAGGAATGTAATCTAAAGGTTTAATGAGAGAGAGTGAATGGAAAACGGGAAATGGTAAAACCTACTGGTACCACATTTGCCATTCCAGAGCCCTTCATCTTTACCTAAATCCCAGAAAAGTCAGGTTTAATCAGAGAACAACAACAACAACAACAACAAAAAAAACCAAACAAATAATGGAGGCAAGGGGAGGGGTAATTCAGCCAAACAGAAGCAGTAGATCTTGAAGAGTCAGATTGGTGCACAGCCTGCATGTAAGTCATACTGTTGAGGCCGTGACCATGGGAGGGTTTGTTGGAATCTCACTGAGCCCACTAGATACTCTGCAGGTTCTTTCTTCAGCCATCCGTACCTGTGCCTTGGATGAGGCCTGCCTGTACAGAAGGGGTTAGGCAGGAGAATTCATTTCCAGGCAAGAGCCCAGGAAGAAGCTGCAGGAGATAAAGAAATCTGTGTCTACACCCTCACAATGAAGAACATGTCATGAGGCAGTCAAACCAAGGATGGGTTCCCTTAAGGGACAGGAGTCTAGAAGCAGATGTGTCAAACCTAGGTGTTCTGACAATGAACCTCTGTGAATTGGTCACTATTTCGTGAGATTGAAACAGGGCTGTTCGCACCTGATGAGACAAAAGCTCCAAGATGGTCTTCTCTTTTTCTGCATAAGAGTAGCTCAAGAGGCCACACTTCTCTCAGAGAATTTATAGGCAGCTAGTGGTCCCTGGGGAGGGAGAGATATTTTTCTTCAGTGTTGTAGTCACTGGTAAGGAGCCTGTTCTATAAACAGGCCCTTCTTAAGCTCCAATGAGAAACCAGAATGAAATTGAAATAGGACCAATTATTAGACACGGACTTATTCATTTATTTTGTGATTGACTTAAATACTGCTTGTTTTGCCTATTTGTCAAACATGACTTTATTTGCTCCCTGGAATAGAATGACCCAGAAAAATAGCAGAAACAATGGATTGTGACCCTTCACAACCTTCTGACTACCATCTTTGTGTCTGTAAAAAAAAAATCATGCTGACTCCCTGTCCCACCTTTGTGGTTATAGAGTATAAAATGAGAATACAAATGACCCAGCATCAGAGTCCTGTAAAAGTCATCCTGACTTTGGGGTACTGGTGGCAGCTCCTTTCTTCCCCTCTCACTGGTATCAGAGGGTTTGTGCAAGAAAGATTCTCTCAACAGAATGAATTTGTCCCATTATTTAAAAAAAATGTAAAAGAAAGGTAATGAGTTGGGAAAATAAAGGGATGAGTGGGAGGGATAAGGGGAGAGGAGGAGGTGATCGAATTGCATTCTAGATGTATTAATGAAATCTGTTACACACAATTAATATGTACTCCAAAGAAGTAAAAGATGGAAAAAGAAAAGACTGGCAAACAATATAAAACTGATTAACAGCAGAACAAATATATCAACTACCGCACTTGCTTGTTTGACTCAACAACTAACCAAAGAGCCAGGAGAGCAACTGTGAGCAAGCAAAGGAAAAGGCTGATCACTAGAGGCTTTGGCAATGAGAAAACAGAAAACTAAGCTAAAGCATGACAGATCTCATTGGATGAAAGTGATGAGAGAGGCAGAATAAACCCTTGGGGTGGAAAAAAAAACAGTGGGCCTTCCTGGATAGCATAGCAATATGAGCGTATCCAGAAAGATGGCTGGGGCTATAAGGTATGACTTTCAAAAATAAATCTCATTAGACTAATTGAGAGAATATGTCCTTGCTGAGAATCCAATCAGCAGTTTTTGATATTAAGTTAAAAAAAGAACTCAAATTAGAATCAAAATAAAACACAGGGAGGGAAATCACAGTGCAAAGAGAAGAAGACTTGTTGACTGAGGTTTTTTGTCCCACCCAGTCCTGAAGCCATTAAGTCTCAAAGAATCACACAGACGTCTACATTAGTTATAAACTAATTGGCCTATTATCTCAGGCTTCTTATTATCTTTTATAACTTATATTAGCCCATAAATCTTGCTAGCCACGTGGCTCAGTACCTTTTTCGGAGAGGCAGTCACATCTTGCTTCATCTGTGCCTGGGTCACAGCTGCAGAATGAGCTTTCCCCTTCCCAGAATTCTTGTTGCCCCACCTCTACTTCCTGCCTGGCTACTGGCCAATCAGCATTTTTTAAAACATAAGTAACAGGGCACAAAACAATTGTCCCCAGCAAAGACTTGAACATTACTCAGTCAAAACAACAAAATCTAGACTACCAAATTCAGGGCAGAGAAGTAACAAATAAGTGAAAATGAAAGTTCCTCAACTGATAAGAGACTGCAGGCTAACTGATCCCTGCCTCAGACAGAATTGGATAGAATAGGATTGTTGTGCTCCACGGGTAAAGAAGGCTTTTTCTAGACAAAACTGAAATGTAAATTACCAAAGCAGCATCAGACCTCTTGTCTATAATAATAGAAACTAGCACAATGCCAATAATGACAATGATATTTTGAGGGAACAACAATGGTGTTTGTAGAAAGCGATGAGAAGAAAGTTGTGTTTGTAAGAATTCATCAAGGACAGCCACTACATACACTGACTGACAAAGTATTGAGAAAAAGTACAGTCACTGAAAACTGAAAAATATAAGAGGAGCTTCCAAGGGGGATTTTGAGAGACAGAGGTGGGGGAAAACCAAGCAATTATTTTTTTACTTTTAAATATTATTATTATTGCTGTTTTTGCTTTGAGGCAGGTCCTCTCTATATAATTGGCATGGCAATAGGGTAACCTTCAACTGCCTGGGTCCTAGAGTTACTGGCATGTGTCGTCCAGTGTGCCAGGATGCAATCAATGAGTCTTATGCAGAGGGTTAAAGATCTAAAAATACTGAACAGGTACCTACGCTCATATGAACACTCTAAGTGACCCCTCAACTTACTCCTGCGACATTCCTAATTGAAACTATTGGTTCATTCCAATAAAATAAATACAACTAAGATCTTAAGGCCTTTGTGATATAATTAAGGAGGTATTTTGAATCAGAAGAGAGAAATTATAAGGGGAACTTCACTAGTGTTAAAACTCCAAAGTATAAACTATAATTGGGATAAGTGTAGATGGGGCAGATGTTGAGCTAGGGAGTTAAAACACTCAATGTTTTTATCAGCCTGGACAAAGCAGGAAGCAAGGCCTTGAACAGTGATCATTAAAACACTTCTGGAAAATGCCATCCTGTTGTGGAATATTAGTTTAAGATGTGTTGTGTTCATTTATGCTGTGGAATATTTGTTTAATGGTGCAAAGGTGTGTTGCATTTTTTTATGTTGCATTTGTTTAACTTTTTAAAAGCTGTGTTACTTTGACTACCTAAAACACCTGATTGGTCTAATAAAGATCTGAGTGGCCAATAGCTAGGCAGGAGGGAGGACAAACAGGACTGGCAGGCAGAGAGAATAAATAGACGGAGAAATTTGGGTTTGGGAGAAAAAAGAGAAAAGGAGGAGTGAGAAAAGACAAAGGAGAAAGGATGTCAGAAGCCAGCCAACCAATCACACAGTCAGCTACAGAGTAAGAAGGAAAGATATATAAAATAAAGAATGGCAAAAAGCTCAGAGGCAAAATGTGATTAAAGAGAAACAGGGTAATGAAAGTTAGAAAAACTGGCTAGAAACAAGGCAAGCCAATAGGAATAGTCTCTGTGTATTCATCTGGGAGATGGGTGGCAGGCCCCCAGAGAGTAAAAAAGACCAATGACACCACCCTATCATGGAGGTCATTCTAATAAACTGTTTGGAAGTGATTGCTGCTATTTTATTCTGATATAATAAGGGGGAAATAGCTTGATTATATTTATTAGAAATAAGAAGATAAAATGTGGTGGAACAGCTTAGTGTTTACCAGTTCGTGAGGAAGAGACGTGGGAGGAAAAGGCAATTGCTAGTGCCAAGATAGCAGGAAGGAATTGAAAGGCAAAATGAATGAATGGATGGATGAATGAATGAGTGAATGAATGAATAAGTAAATAAATAGAATTAGTAAACTTAAAGAAGACCATAATTGTGGATGTTGTCACTAGGAACTATATGAAATCCTTTTCTTAGTGAAGACAGGACTCTCCACTGTGGGGACACAATCTAGCACCACATGTTTCAGACAAGATGAAGACAAACAACAGCAGGCATAGGAGCAGCCAAAGGCAGCAGATGGCAACAGATAGATGAAGAGCTGGAAACCCCAGGCTGTGCAGTGTTGGCTGTGGAGAGCTGTGTAATGCTGGCCCAGAAATGTGTATCCCAAACTATGTTTCAGTGACATACACAGGGAGAAATGTGCCAATGATCAATATGTGATTTTTAAATTTAACATTTTATAAAATAAGGCAGACATAGATTGACTGCATATAGACAAGTTGTAAATAATGCCAAGCTCCTTTTGATAGAGCTAGAAAGAAATCCTCTTATTCAACACATATGCATGATGTGTCCTCCTCAGGCACTGCACCTTATCATTTTAGACAACATCTCTCACTGAACCTGGAACTCGCTGAGTCTGCTAGACTTGCTGGCCAAGAACTCTAGGAGCCTCCTGGCTCTGCCTTCCCCATGTGGGATTACAGATGTATGCCACTGGTCCCAGATTTTTTTTTAAATGTAGCTACTTAGAATCCAAACTCAGGCCCTTATGCCTGCCAGGCAAGAACTTCACATACAATAAAATGTTATTATTATTATCACATTATTATTATTTATATTTATATGAACACATGCATATGTAAGTATGTATGTGCACACATGTGTGGAGATCATAGGACAATTTTGTGATGTCATTTCTCTCCATCTACCTTTATAACTCTAATGCTAAGTTCCTTTACCCACTGAGTCATCTCACCATCCCTACACATTCTATTCTTAAATATGTGGGATTTGTAAAAACTCATCATATCCTTTATGTAAAAAACAAAAAAGAATTTTTAAGATAAACATTTTTGAGGCTAGATTCTCTAATTGCAGTTATAAAAAACTTAGTCACTGAGTCTGCTAGACTGCCTGGCCAGAGAACTCTAGGGAGCCTCCTGTCTCACCTTCCCAGTGATGGGACTGAACTTTCTAGAACATCTATGGCCAACTTTGTAGAAATAACCGACAGCAATACATGCCACAGCAGCTAAAGTTGCTGTCATGGGGCAGTTTAAAGATATGAAGCATTTTTGTTTTATTTTGGTTTGCTTGTTTGTTCATTATTAAGATAATAAAGTTTATTTGTGTCCCCCTCAAACATAGAGGGGAGGCAAGGTCTTGGTAAACAAAGCAAGGTTTGGGTAGCCAACAGTTAATTTTGAAGAACATAGAAGAGTAGTAATGGAGAGACATGTGGATAAGACAGAGTTGGCTGTGTTGGATGAGGCTGGTATTTAAGTTGGCCTGGGCGCCCCAAAACACACACGGAAACCACGCCTCCCTCAGCTGTGGAAGTCACTCTTTCCCCTCTGGAAATTACCTACATGAAACAAGGCATTAAACATTTAAACTTCAAGTGTAAGGAGTAAATATCCCAAATGTGAAAAAGAACCCAGATGCCGAAATTGCTAGGTGTTGAGATTTGCTATAGGATGACTATAGCTGGAGAAGGTATTGCCACGTGAAGAATGAGTTAGGGAAATGGAATAAGGCATTCACATACAGATAGGAAGGGGTGCAGGAAAGCAATCGATTATAATGTCAATGTCTGTTATTTGAGTAAATAATTACTTATTTAGTAGTTAATGTTAATGCAATGAGCTACTCACCTCAAAACAAAAAAACAACTGTATCCCAACTCATACTTTAAATTACAAGATTTGTTACAAATCAAATGTTAAACTTGTCATAGTGGAAAATATCTACAATGCCAGCACTTTGGAGGTTGAGACTGGAGGATGGCATTTTTTGAGACCAGCTTAGACTGTATAACAAAACAAACAAAAGAAAGAAGATGTTGAAATAAAAGCAATAGAACTACTATGTTGATTGAGATTTCTGTCCTGTCTGGTTCCCACAGTCATTAAGTCCAAAAGAATTCACACAGAGGTCTACATTAACCATAAACTGATTGTCCCATTAGCCCAGGCTTTTTATTAACTCATATAACTTACATTAGCCCATTATTCTTATCTGTGTTAGCCATGTGGCTCAGTACCTTTTTCAGCAGTGTAGTCATATCTTGCTTCTTCTGTGTTTGGACAGGAAGCTTACCTCTTCCCAGAATTCTCCTGTTCTCATTGACCCACCTCTACTTCCTGTCTGGTTGTCCCACCTATACTTCCTGCCTGGCTACTGGCCAATCAGCATTTATTTAAAACATAATTGATAGACTATAGACAATTGTCCCACACCAATACTAGATAAAATTATTAGAATCAATTTATTCAGCCAATTAGCCTGGAGGATTTTTCTGAGTTTAGACAAAAAGTTTCTAAACATTGAGGATACAGAAAGGAACTGTAAACAGTTAGCTGCACAAAATTAAATACAGCTCTTATAGAAACCACATGCCACATAAACACAGGAGACAGAACATATTTAGAGAGAGAATACTAGCCATAGGAATTACAATAGTAATTAGCTGAACTGACACTTCCTCCCCTAAGCTGAATTTAGTCAGGATATGTGTAAGAGAGTTAGAGAAGTAAAAACTGGAGACAACCTGCGCTGGAAAGTTTCTTGTCAATTTGACACAAGCTAAAGCTATCTGAGAGAAGGAAACCTCGAATGAGCAAAGGCAATGCAAGCTTGTGGGGCACTTTCTTAATTAGTGATTGATGGGGGAGGGCCTAGCCTATTGTGGCTGGGGTCACCCTGATGTGGTGGTCCTGGGCTCTATAAGAAAACGGACTGAGCAACCCATCCCTGGTTTCTGCGTCAGCTCCTGCCTCCAGGTTCCTGTCCAGTGTGAGTTCCTGTCCTCATTGATTTTGATGTGAACTGTTATATGGAACTGTGAGTGAAATAAACACCTTCCTTCCCGAGTTGCATTTGATTACGGTGTTTCATCACAGCAATTGTAACCCTAACTAAGACACAACCTGAAGAAGATCCATCAAGATAGATTCATAAATGGTTGAAAATATGGTCATAGACTAATGTTATGGAATATGAATATATCTAGAGAGGGGAGACTATATTCTGATTTAGAAAGGTACTCATCCACAATGTGGCATAAAGCAACAAATGAAAATTGTGTATTAATGTATGTACTATACTCCAGTAAAATAGATTATGCTTATTCATGTTTTATAAATATGGAGAAAATAAGTGAAATACTCCTGACTGTTGATAGCTACCCAGAAAATGAACTGTATAGCTATATACCTCTGTATTATTTCATCAGCCACAGTAATCATTTCAGCATTAAAATCATATTAAAATTTCTTAAATTTTAAACTCTTAATTTAGCAAAGCATTTAAAAAATAAGTTAAATTGGAAATCGCTGCCAGTGATTGCAAAAGTATGGAAAGTGAATAAGACATACACAATAATATCTGCATTTTTTCTAATGAACTATTTTGGAAAGGGTTTTGTGTTAACAAAACATTAGCAAAGATAATATAGAGAATGACCCTATAATTTACATGCACCTACTCTCCTTCATTACTCACATCATAAATTAGTACGGCACTTTTGATATAATTTATGAGCCAATGTGTATATATTATTAAAGTTTATAAAAATATACTGTCCTCATTCAGGTCTGAAACTTTTTCTACTGTTCTGTTGACTTCTGGGGTCCCATTCAGCATGTCATATTATACATGCATACTTTTCACACATTCTTACATTCTGTGTGTGTGTGGAGGTGGGGCTAGCACAGGTTGGCCTTGAACTCACTATCTTTCCACTCTAGTCTCCTGGTACTGGGATTACCACCATGCCCGGCTTTACGATTTGCTTGGGTATAAGATTTTCAGGTTCATTTTTAATGACATGTTCATTTTGAAGAATCTTTGTCTCCACAGCCTCAGTGTTCCTGGAATTCTGGTGTGTGAGGACCAGAAGTCCTCTCCTGGCAGTTCCTTGGACACCTACACCCCACAGCAGACTTGTCTGGCCCTGCAGGTTGATGTATGTGAGGAGCACACTGTTGACTGAGGTTTTCTGTCCTGCCCAGTTCCTGCAATCATTAAGTCCCAAAGAAATCACAGATGTCTACATTAGTTATAAACTGATTGATCTATTAGCTGAGGCTTCTTATTAACATTTATAACTTATATTAGCTCATTATTCTTGTCTGTGCTAGCCACATAGCTCAGTACCTTATTCAGTGAGGCAGTCACTTCTTGCTTCTTTAGTGGAGGGGTCACAACTGCAGAAGGAACTTACTTCTTCCCAGAATTCTCCTGTTCTCATCGCCCACCGCTACTTCAGGCTTGGTTGTCCCTCCTCTACTTCCTGCCTAGCTTCTAGCCAATCAGTGTTTATTTAAAATATAATTGACAAAATACAGACCATTTTCCCACAGCAGCACACTTTCTTCTTGTTTCTCTTATTCTCTCCTTATGCATTTTTCTTGTATTAAACCACAAGTTACTGGTTTTGAGAGAAACATCTCTAATGTGAAGTTTTGTGTTTCTTCTCTTTTTTCCTCCCTTTCTTTTTATTTTTGAGAGATATTTTTACACGTATTTAGTTAGTGTTTATGTGTGCATGTGTCAGCCACAGCGCCCTTGTGGGGTCAGAGGACTTGTGGGAGTTACTTCTCTCCTTCCACCCTGTGTGTTCTGGAGATTGAACCAGGTCCTCAGTCTTGATGGCAAGTGTTTTTACCCTTTGGCTCACCTTGCTGGCCCTGAAATGTTTGGTTCCATCACATTATGCCAGATTGCAAACTATCAACGTGGCCTAAGCTGTTGATGCTAATCTTGGTCATCTAACCTGGTCCTATGTGTGAGGATTCTCCACTATGACATTATTTTATTTTCTATTTTCTATCCCATATATTTTCGAAGGGAGGTCATTGTGAAGATGTTGATGATGTATGGTGAGTGTCACACCATCTTGAGGACAGAGGAGCTACCTAAATTATTTGGAACACTTCTCTAAGAGGGATTGGCCTCTTCTCCTTGACTACTGGGCCACTTTCTATTTCAGTGTAGACTCAGAGATAGTTACTTTACACTGACTTACAATACATTTCTTAATTTTGTCACCTGGATAGTACTAGTTTGGGCCAATGGGCATATTTTTTGTCTGGCTGCTGTTTATTATTGCCATAACTCTGTCATAATGAGTGTTCATTCTATTTTGGGCACTCCCTTACATTCTAACATCACAAGGTGATCTAGACTGTGTTAGATATTGCCTTCCTTAGTCTAAGAACCAGCCATGAATCCAAGAGTCCCTGGATCCTTTTATTGGGTAATAGAAAATAATTTTAAAATCTTGCTCTGGATGCAAGATGTATGTCCTTTTTCTTTATTGACATCATTGCTTCCTGGCTCCATTAGCTGCTACAACAAGGAAATGTGTATGTACAAACACGTGTATGTACTAATCCACACATATACAGATATGCATATATATGAATGCATTTGTGCATGTAAAGGTTATATGTGAAGCATGATTAATTAAAGCTCAGGGTCAGAAATTGGGTTCAACCTGAAGCTCTGAAAAGCAAAATAGTCAGTCTCTGGCTCTTTACCTCGACCTCAGTCTGAAATGGTGATCCTGTCTCCTGGAATCTCAGAATTAGACTGTGTGTTGAGAGCTATTTCCTCCCATTTTATATTCCTCTCTAGGGCTGGGATTAAAGGCGTGCACCACTGGGATTAAAGGCATGGACCACCCGATTTCTATGGCAACTAGTGTGGCTACTGGGATTAAAGGTGTTTGTTACTATTACCTAGTCTGTAAGGCTGACCAGTGAGACTGTTTTACTTTCAGATCTTCAGGCAATCTTTATTTATTAAAATAAAATTGAAATGCCACTTCACATATGTATAGCTGAATATGAATTTCTTTTCTGAGTCTCTGTTTCACTATGTTGCTCTGTCTGTCCTGGAATTGCTATGCAGACCAGGCTGGTCTCCAACTCAGAAATCCACCTGCCTCTGCCTCCTGATATGGAGCTAATGGTGTGCTCCATGGCATCTAGCTAAAGCATGAATTCTTTCCAATGTTTTGAACTTAACCCTTCTGACATGGACCAGTTCTGTGCTCTTCTTACTGTTCACCTACAGATTCCCACTGTAACAGGAAAACCCTTCTCCTGAAGCACTGTCCACTACCTACTTGCTTAATTTCATCTCCGACGTGCATAAAGAGCAGTCTTGGAACTGTTAAGTACTAAAAAAAGAGAAATAGAAAGAAAAATCCTTGTAATTTCTGTATTTTTGTTTTGTTTTGTTTTTGTTTGGTTTGGTTTGGTTTTCATGACAGCGTTTCTCCATAAATTTGAAGCCTGTCCTGGAACTCACTCTATATGTCATCAAACTCACAGATCTGCAGCCCCTGCCTCCCGAGTGCTGGGATTAAAGACATGTGCCATCACCACTGGGCCGTTTGTTGTTTTTGTACATGTGGAAGGCAGTGGGTGATGTCTTGTTCAGTGTCTTCCTCAAACATCTCCTCAACTGAACCTGGAGCTCACTGTTTGGGGGTCTGGGTCCGCAGGGAACCTTCTGTTTGTGCCTTTCCAGCACTGTCTGGGACATCCCAGACATCCCAGGTATGTCTGACATTTTCACATGAGTCTGGGTACTCAGTGTGCTCATCAGGCACGTTACTGCCTGAGCCATCTCTCCAGCCCCACGAACCACAGCTTCCTACCGTGTGGGTGATCCACTCACATGGGGTCAGGTAAATCAATATGGGCCCGTGAAACCTTCAGTAACCGTGAAAGACTTGTGTATATGCAGCAAACAAACAAACAAGATCAATTCCAAATTCACCCTGAAGAAATCTGAGGTGACCTGGCCTCACTCTGGTGTCACCTTGGAGAGCTTCCCTCCAGGCTCCGTTTTGAGCACCAGAAAGGTCCCCCTTGCTCTGCAGGCCCTGCTCTGTCCCCCCCCCCCCCCCCCCCCCGCAATGGAATGATGATTGCACGGAACAGTTCCGTTCAGATCAAGACTACTGCATGCTGCAGATTGTAGCGTTTTTACTGTGTGCGGAAAGTTTTCTGCTCTTACAGAAGCCTGGCGGTTTAATTATGGCAAACAAAGTCTTTATGCTTTCCAACCATCATTCCTCAGCAGATTAGTGGCAAATTAGTATGTATGATTTTGCATTATGTTAGAATGCTTGATTTTTAAAAACTGCAGTTTGAGTTGCTGACTCCAGTTTCAAAACAGAAAATGCTTAAATGAATTTTGGCTCAGCATTAGGACAGGTTTCCAGCTATTTCTGAAATGGACTTAAACATACTTCTGCCATTTTGTACTATGTATTTATGCAAAGTGACACTCTTAACACTGGTGTTTATAAAATCAAAATATTGATCAACCATGAAGATGGCAAAAAAATTCATCCTGTGGCATCAGCTATGTGGCCAATATTCAATTTTTATGTAAAAATAAGCAAGCACAACCATCTTACTCATATGCAGATTTGTTCTTATCTTTAATAAATGTAAAATTATATGTATGATCAATCTGTTTTAAAATAACTTTCTCTATGATTTAGTGCCAACAAATGTTTCATCTGTGTACATATTTTACATATTTATATATGCAAAATTATGTAAAAACTCTCTGAGGCATAAAAGAGAGGTACATGGTAACATTTTTTTAGAGGTTCTGTGCTAAGTTAACACCACGGCTAACGGAGAAACTTCTTCCTTCCTTCCTTTCTTTCTTTCTTTCTTCCTTTCTCTCTCTTTTCTTTCTATTTTTTTTAATGAAGTAGTATTCTGTGATGATGGACTGTGTTTCTTTTTGCCTTGCAAACTCTTACATCCTTCCAACGTTATATCACCCTTTTGTGCTCTGTATCTTCTCCATGATTTGTGAACTTTTTAAAAAGCCACTGAGTTGTTTCAGTCCTATACTTTCAAACGTAAATGGTATCATACTTTTCAGCATTTTCATCAAAAGTTGGGTAGGTTTGGTATATTCCAGGCCTCATCAAAGATATATGTACTTTATTCATCTTGAGTTAGTTTGGTTATTGTAACTTGTTAAGGAGGAAGAAGTTCTCAAGTTACAGAAAATACCACATGAAAGTTTCATAGAGTCTTTATTTTTTTAAAAAACAAACAAACGGTGCCGAACAATATCCAGATATGGCTTCTACAGCTTCTGCCCTCTGTTTGAAGGTGAGACTAATTTTTGAAGTGGTTTGAAGTTCTAGAGGTTGGGGCTTGCTCTACCTTGCCAGCAGGACCTCCTCAGTGGGTCTCTGTTAATATCAGGGAACTGAAATTGTTCCAGTCCCTTTGATTGCTTTCCTCTGGGCAGGAACTGTGGGCCCTCAGCGAGTCCCACCCATAAGCCTCTTACCTCACTGGGAGCACAGAGGTCAAGTTTCCTTTTATTCTCCCGTAGAAATATAAAAACAACATCAGAAAGCCCAAAGGAGGCTGGTGTGTGGGACAGAAATACACTTTGAACTGAGGATTAATTCACTGTGGGTGTAAATGTGGCTGTGGTAGGTATTTCAAGTTCCCCAAATGGGGTATTTTTCTGAAGGTCTTCCCTAAGAAAGTCACTTCTACACACATACACACACACACACACACACACACACACACACACACACACACACACACAAACCAAACACCATAAAAACCTTACAAAACAAGTAGAAAATATTTTCAGAATAAACCAGAGTTTTGCAGACATACATGCATCCAAGCATGACAAAGTTTCAGAGCTGTCCCACATCTATGACATGCTATGAAATGCCACAGTTGGCTGGGAAGCCAGCCTGGCTTAGGTGATTATGAGAACAGCTTAGAATTCTCCCGAAGCTTTACCCCTTTTAGATTATCCCTAAAATGACTATATTTTAAAGTTACTTCCTAGACTGTTCCACAGTAAAGTGCATTTACTACAAGAAAGTGGCTGGTTGTATTCACCAACACCAACATCATCTTGTTAAAGTTTCAGTTATGGCCACCCCAATGCAACTGTCTTTCTAAAAATGGAAAGGTTACTTATGGCTAGTCCATTAGGCTTGTTGCCATGGTGATCACTGTCTGTGTCTATGCACAGACTGGTCCCAGGGACCATGTCTACATTTCCATACCATGAAAACAATGGTTTTGCAAATGGGTTCTTAATATATAGACCAGACTGGCCTTGAAATCCTAATCCTCCTGCCTTAGCCATCCCAGTACCAGAACCAAGCATGGGTTACTTGTTAAACATGGGCCACTGTATGCAGTTCTAAGACTTGCCATTCTTCATGTGTCCCTAGAATTCACAGTGTTTTGCATTTAAATGTCTTCTGAGCATCATTGAAGATATCTGAAATAAGTTTCTCCAGAAGCAACCCAGAATCAACAGTCTGTGTCCCTAAATACAGGCAATCTACATTAAATATAAGATGTATATGTTAAATACTTAATACATCTTTGTACATCTATTTGTTCTTATCAATGCTCTCTGAAGACATACTTCTTTTGTACCACACATGGCCAGAAATTCCATGTTTCTAGAAGCAGTTGTTCAAGGTTTGCCTTTAAGTTGGGAATACCCTGACACATTATTTTCTTTCTCCCTTTGGAAAGTAATATCAAACGGTAACCTTATTTTTATTGTTTTCCCAAGTGAATCACACCATTGATAATATAGGTATTTCTACGCAGAGAACAAAGTGAGCCAGCAGACTGGGGAAGCACACCTACAACGCCCACTAGAACTCACTAATTTTTGACTGGTTCCCATAAATCAGTAGGGACAAGAGACACCAAAGAAACAGTACTTTCTAGAAACAGTAAAACCAAGGAACATATGAACTTACAGAGATTGTGGTAGCATCCACAGGGCATTCATAGGTCTAAGCCAGATAGAGTTCCACTACTGAGAGGGGTATGTGGACACGATCTTTCTCGATCTTTCTCCCACTTAACAAGAAGCTATCTCAGATTAACAACCACTCACAAAGGAAAAATTGGTTTTCTTCAATGGATTCTCAATGTGTATAAAAACCATACTCAAGGGTAGCCCCATGCCCAGCAGTAGACGGACAACTCGAAATAAACTCTGGGGTATTGGGGGAGATTTTTTTTTTTTTTGGTCTTATTATGATTTGTCTGGGTATTTCTTTTTCTTTTTTTTTTTTACATTACTGGTCTTTTGATTATATATTATGGTTTCCAATTTTGGGGTTTTATGAAATTTCCATGTGTGTGTGCATGTGCATGTGTGCCTGAGCGTGCATGTGCTTCTCATGCTATTTCTTTTTCATTTTTGTGTTTTGTTTTTGGGTTTTTTTTGAGTTTTCCTTTTTTTAAATTGAGCTTTATAGTTATGTAATCTTAGATCTATGTAAGTCTCTCTCAGTGTTTTCATTGTTGTCTAAGTTCTCTGGGACTGTGGTTTGTAGGCTGACTTTCTTTGCTTTATGTTTAAAAACTACCAATGAGTGAGTACATGTGATAATTGTCTTTCTGTGTCTGGGTTACCTCACTCAAAATAATGTTTTCTAGCTCCATCCATTTTCCTGCAAAATTCAAGATGTCATTTTTTTCTGCTGTGTAGAAATGTACCACATTTACCTTATCCATTCTTCAGTCTAGGGGCATTTAGGTTGTTTCCAGGTTCTGGCTATGACAAACAATGCTCAAAAATAAACATCGTTGAGCACATGTCCTTGTGGCACGATTGAGCATCCTTTGGATATATACCCAAAAGTGGTATTACTGGGTCTTGAGGAAGGTTGTTTCCTAATTTCCTGAGAAATCACCACACTGATATCCAAAGGTGTTGTACCAGCTTGCATTCCCACCAGCAATGCAGAAGTGCTCCCTTTTCCCCACAGCCTCTCCAGCATAAGTTGTCATCAGTGTTTTTGATCTTGGCCATTCTTACAGGTGTAAGATGGAATCTCAGAGTTGTTTTGATTTGCATTTCTCTGAGGACTAAGGATACTGAACATTTCCTTAAGTGTTTTTCAGCCATTTTAGATTCCTCTGTTGAGAGTTCTCTGTTTAGGTCTGTACTCCATTTTTTTTCTTTTTTTGGATTATGTCTTCTTTTGGTGACCAATTTCTTGAGTTCTTTGTATATTATGGAGATCAGACCTCTGTCTGATGTGGGGTTAGTGACACTCTTTTCCCATTCTGTATGGTTTTCGTTTTCTATGTTTGGTTATATCCTGGTTTGTTTGTTTTCCTGCTTGTCTTCTAAAGAAAGATAAGAAGGAATAGAGTTGGATGGGTAAAGAGGTGGGAGGAGCTTGGAGGAGATGAGGGAGGGGAAAACTGATCAGAACATATTACATAAAAAAATCTCCTTTCAATTTAAAAAGAAATATTTTCAGGTTATTATTATTAGTGCTGTGGCAGGGCCTTGCTATGTGGTTCAGGATAGCTTTGAACTTTGCATTATCCTGTCTCTGCCTCCCAAATGCTGGGAGGACGGGTGGTGGTCTGAATGAGAATGGTTTCCTAAGCTTGTATTAAGCTGTCTGGGAAGAGTTGGGAGGCATGACCTTGTTGGACAGAATATGTTCCTGGGTGTGGGCTTTGAAGTTTAAAGAGTTGGTTAGCTTTCACTCTGCCTCCTGTTTGCTGATGACATGTGGGCTCTCAGCCACTCCTCTACGGCCATGCCTGACTGCCCTTTCCTCACCATGATGATCATGGACTTAAATGAACCCTTTCTTCTTTAAGTTGCTTTGGTCATGGAGTCTTATAACAGCCACAAATAGGTAACCTAGACAACTACTTCTATTTGATAAAATAACACATTTTTTTTGTTTAAAATTGGATGCAAATTAAACATAAACCTTGATTTTGGGAACACGAAAATGTAGAGAATGAAAGATTTAGGTTCAAGGACCACATGGCTGCTTTTGAATCCAGATTCCTTGGCTACCAGCTGGTAGCATACAATCCAGAGCATGGTATCTGCTGTTTCCCCTTTGGAAAAAGCATGCAGAAAGTACTTCTACATCATAAAGTTTTGGTGGACCTATCAAAATAGTTAATGTAGCCAGATGCTTAGGAAATGTCTTGCCACAGCAAGAGATGTAAATTATATGTTGTGAAGCATTGGTCATACCTCAGTCTGTTTGGATTTGGGCAGCAGCACACCTTGGTTTTATTTATTTATTTTTTTATTTATTGATGAGAAAGTAATTTTATTAAATTATAAAAGTTTCCATTTCCGCCCCTCCTCCCAATACCCTCCCACTCCCCCCACTCCCTCTCCTCCTCCCTCTCCATCCCTAAGAGCAGTCAGGATTTCCTGCCCTGTGGGAAGTTCAAGTTCCTCCCCCCTCCCTCCAGGTCCAGGAAGGTGAGTGTCCAGATGGATGGAGATAGAGACAGAGACCCACATTGGAACACTGGACTTAACTCCCTAGGTCCAAACGAGAAGCAGAAGGAAAGAGAACGTGAGCAAAGAAGACAAGATCAGAGGGAACCTTCATCCGACGATGGATGGCGATACAGACGGAGACCCACATTGGAGCACCGGACTGAGCCCCCCAAGGTTCAAATGAGGAGCAGAAGGAGGAAGAAAATGAAAAAGGAAATCAGGACTGCGAGGGATGCGATCACCCACTGATACAAGGGGACTGATCTAATGAGAGTTTACCAAGGCCAGTTGGACTGGGACTGAACGAGGACACGATCCAACCAGATTCTCTGAATGTGGCTGGCCTGGAGTCTTTCTGAAAAGTCATTGACAATGACACTGGGACTTGTTTCCTTTGCATATACTGGATTTTGGGGATCCAGTCTGTCTGGACACCTTGGTTTTAAATGCTTAGCCAGTGAATACTAGTGACCGAAAGAAAACTGCTTCCAAATAGTCTGGTGTACTCTATTACCTAATGCCGCTGGAACAAAGGCCAAGAATGAAGTCACGTGAGATTCTTGCATGCTTGTGAGAGAACTCCAAGCAAACAAGATAAGGGTCTAACAATTTCAGTTTCTTAAAAACAACAACACCACCCCACAGAATTGTTCTAGGAATGTGTTTCCATGCCCTCCCAGGTGTACGGATAGGAATGAGTGTCCTTCAGATTACTCATTACAACTGACTGTTGTTATTTGTTTATAGGCCTCTGTGGAAAAACACGTGTTTTTCCACATGTGTTTCTGCGTGCAACCTGCCCTTGTGATTGTACACCTTACTCAGGTGACTCTTCTTAACCCGCAGAGTATAAATAGCTCAGGGCTAAAAATGGCTATTGCATGAGACTTTAGCCCCCCGCCCATTTATTGGCTGTTTTTCCAGGACCCAGCACCTCCAGAGTGATAAACAGGCCTTATGTTCTAAGTTTGTTTTACTACATAATCACTCACAGAATATCTTGGGAGAGTCTGAAGATGAAAATTAATTTCTCTGAAGTTGCAGAAAGAGTACTGCGCTTGGCAACTCATGTCAAATTGAGCCTCGTGGCTTTCCTTCTGAAGTCAGCCTGAGCACTGGGTTTTGATTCTACTGCATGGACTGACTTTGTGGGAGCCTGGTTTGTTTGGATGCTCACCTTTATAGACCTGGATGGAGGCAGGGAGGACCTTGAACTTTCCATGGGGCAGGGAACCCTGACTGCTCTTAGGACTAGAGAGGGAGAGGGAGGTGGGGAGGGGGAGGGAAAAGGGAGGCAGGGAGGAGGTGGAAATTTTTAGTAAATAAATAAATAAATAAGAAAATAAATAAATAAATACCCTGTATTTGAGAAAATGAAATGAATTTATAAAATGCTGCTATGTACTTTAAATTATAATTAATCTTGACATTTATCAACACTTGTAATGGCTTTAATCTAACAATAGTTGAGCAATTGCTAATAATTTAATTAAACAGTCATTGACTAATAGTTAAAAAAAAAGTGAAGTCAGCCTGAGGACAAACCAACAGCAAACAAAACGACTCCACAATATTTATAAAGGTTTAAAAGTTGTTTGATTTATAAACAATTCCCACAAACACCAGAGAGGACTTTCAGTCCCAACACATAAGCTTTCTCTGACTCCCCCCCCATCACACCCTAAATGCTGGCATCACACAGCAGAGCAATTTATACATCAAACGTTCATCTTCCCACTTCCTTTAACTTCCTTAAAGCAAGACGGGCTCATCTTTAGCTTTTGGAGCCTTCAGTCTTTCAGCATCTGTAGTGCTCTTTAGGAAGTGACCTCGTGATTGCCAATATAAGGCAATCTGGTTTTCTGTCTCTTAATTCTTCTCTCATTTGTTACCAGGAACTGCTCAATAAAATCAACACCTTTAAGAGCAATAACAGGACAACTTATTCAAAAACGCCAAGAAAATTTGAGGGTTAAATATAGGTTGGCATTTTTCAATAAGGGACACTATAAAATAGAAAAATTAGAATGCATGATATACATAGAGACACATACAGAAATAACCACCATTTACTTATTTTTTTCAATCCTAACTATTCTACTACAAAAATAAATACATGAAAAAATTAGCTGAAATTACAACTTATGGCTTTTCTAGGTACAGGGAAACCGTCTTAATTCCAAAATTAGAAAGAAACTGAAGACCAGTTGATTCTGGTCAGAACAACACTATTGTTATGCCTTAAAGCAGTTGCATATTAATGGTGAACACAACTAATCATGTGTTTTATATAGTTACCTTGCTTCCAAAGTTTGCTAAAAATAATACTAACATTTGTAATTTTTTCATATTTATATAGTTTTCTTTTTGAATATTGGGATTTAAAAAAATCAAGGATCCCTTTATTAATTATCTTGTTTATAAATGGGATAATGTATGGCTAGTTGATTCAGAAAATTGAAGCAGGTGGGTTCCTGTGATGTGTTAGGTTCACTGGATCATGAAAGAGTAGTGGAGGTCAGAGCGTGGATGCTGCTGAGCAGAGAGTGGATGCTGCCCAGCAAAGAGGGTATGTTGCTGAGCAGAGAGTGGGTGCCAGCGAGCAGAGAGGGGATGCTGCCAAGCACTGGGCTCCGGAGATCTGCTTGCTTTTCACTTCCTCTGGTATCACTGCAAACACATTCTCTTGTAGATCATATAATCACCAAAATGATACAGTGTTATCTTATTGCCTTGAGAATACCCAAAAATGTGTTTTCAGATTAGGAATAATTGTTGACATACATTATAGTTGATACAGTTATTTGAAAAGCTGCCTGGGGTTTAAATGAAAATAAATCAATATTGGAAGTCTATATTCTTGGTATTTTTTAATATTATATATGACATTTTATTACCCTGTATTTCTTTATTATACATCACTTTTTTTTGAAAGTAATTTTATTAAATTATGAAAGTTTCCATTTCCGCCCCTCCTCCCAACACCCTCCCACTCCCCCCACTCCCTCTCCTCCTCCCTCTCCATCCCTAAGAGCAGTCAGGATTTCCTGCCCTGTGGGAAGTTCAAGTTCCTCCCCCCTCCCTCCAGGTCCAGGAAGGTAAGTGTCCAGACAGACTGGATCCCCAAAATCCAGTATATGCAGAGGAAACAAGTCCCAGTGTCATTGTCAGTGGCTTTTCAGAAAGACTCCTAGCCAGCCACATTCAGAGAATCCGGCCACATTCAGAGAACCTGGTTGGATCGTGTCCTCGTTCAGTCCCAGTCCAACGGGCCTTGGTAAACTCTCATTAGATCAGTCCCCTTGTATCAGTGGGTGATCGCATCCCTTGCAGTCCTGATTTTCTTTTTCATTTTCTTCCTCCTTCTGCTCCTCATTTGGACCTTGGTATTAACATGTAAAGATATCTTAAGAATTAAAATTATACTTTGGGGGTTTATATTTATAAGGAGATTATCAAAGAGCCAAGTTCATTTTTTTCTATGTGCTCATTTAGCTATTTAAAAGGAAGTTATGTGTTATGTTGCTATTATTAACCACAGGTGATATTTTTCTGAAATTCCCTGTTCTCCTAAAATAAAAATATACATACTCAATAGTAAATGTTTGATCTCAACCTTTTAGCCATTAGCTACAAATCATTATATTTTTCTCCTATTCAAAGCCTAACAATTAGGTGTCAGTATTAATTTTTGTATTTTTTCCTTGAAAATTGGTTTCAAGTAAATATAAGGATTAAATCTTTGGTTTAAAAAGGCAATCACTTTCAAGTTGTGAACTTTCCTGCAGCCATTCCAACTGTCTGATAGCAGCATCTGGAAGATACACGTAGTAATCGTGTTTAATTGTAGAGAGGCTTGTCCAGGAAAACATTAATGCTGCCCTAGAAGGTCATTCAGGAGGATAAGTTCTCGTGTGAGCACCATTAGAAATTTCCAGGGGTTTTAGAAACTCCTGCTTCTCCTTAAAGTAACTGTCAGGTAATGCTAAGACCTGCAAACTCATTTTAAATTCCTGTCACTGTGGTTGCCTAACCTCTGAAGAATTATGCAGAGTATACAGTCCTACCATAAATCATGGCTATACTGTAGGAATGGCTACACACAGGACCAAAGTTCATAGACTCTTATTTATGGTTCTATTCTATTGGCTGTTTTTTTTAATCCATATAAAATTACTCATTTGCATTATTCAAAGAAAAGAGCTCAACATAAAGTAAAGAGAGGCAATTGTAAGCTCTCAACTACTAAGATTAATTATATACTTTGGTTCTGCAGGAAACCAAACAGCAAGATATTGAATCAAGAGAGCAAAATCCTGGTTGTCATTTACTTTTTAGTCACAAGCCCTTGAGATTGTCTGCTCTCTTCTAAAATGTATAACAAAGTAATTGATGGCAAAGTATTTTCTTGACGAGAATTTTATTCCAATTTTTTCGCTATTTAATTTTCTTGATACAAGGTATTGTGTAGTGCAGGCTGATCTCAAATTCACGTGTAACCAAAGATTATTTTAAACTTCTCATCCTCCTGCCTCAGTATCCCAAATGCTGGTATTGCAGACCTGTGTCATTGGGTCTAGTTTTATGTAATGCCAGATATCAAACTCAGGACCTCATGTATGATAGCAGGTACTCTACCAACTAAGCTACATCCTCAGCTCTCTGCTCCATTCTTCAGATTTGTTCAGATGCAGGATTGCTATTAAGAGAAGTATACATAAAATATTCTATCATCTATCTATCTATCTATCTATCTATCTATCTATCTATCTATCTATCTATCTATTTATCTTTCTATCCATCCATCCATCATTTTATTTGCATGCATGTATCTATGTGGGCATATACACACATCTGTGTACAAAAATCAGAAGATGGCATTGGGCATCCTATAACTTTCGTTCCACTTGTTTTTAGGTAGTGTTTCCTCCTGAACCTAGCGGTTGCACCTTCTCATTCAGACTGAAAGCCAGCACACCCAGGTGATGTTCCTGTCACTGCTTTTTGGAAGCTTGTGCTGGGGTCCATACTCTGCTACCCATAATTGCAGAGCAAGCACTCCAACCACTGGACAATCTCCCCAGCCTCAAAATATTCCTATTTTTATTATTAATTTGAAAAATAGCATACTTTCAGATTACTGATTATTAGAAAAAGTACAGAGGTTTAGTGACATTAACAAATATTTTACAAATTACAAACACCTTTCACAACTCATTAAGCTAAGAAAAATAATGAAGTATTGACAGAATAAATGATTTGACATTAGGTAAAACAGCTCATGTTTGCATTTGTTGCAATTAAATTAGAGGAAACATTTTTTGTGTGCTTACACTTTTTAAAAAAATATTTGAACTCAGTGAACTCAGATAACTCTTTATATAATTTAAAAATATTTTATTGAGTCAGGCAGCGGTGACACACGCCTTTAATCACAGGATTTGGGAGGCAGAGACAGATGGATCTCTGGGAGTTCAAGGCCAGTCAGGTCTACAGAGCTAGTTCCAGTACAACCCTGTCTCAAAAAGCCAAAACGAAAGTTTATTGATAAGTTAGAATTGTATATATTCAGAGTATATAACATGATTATTTGATGTGTATGTGTATCATAGTGGTTGCTAGTGTCATATTTATTATTAAATACTTTCTAAAATAAGTTTTCTAGATACTACAATTCCTAAGGTGATAAGCAAGTAATAACATACTTTTGTATATTGAAAACCTTTTCCCTATTTGCCTGCTGTATTCCCATTTTATTTATTTCTTTTGTTGTGTGCACCTCAACATTTTTAATGAAACATTTACAGCAGCATTCCCTTGTTTCTATTGTAATCAAAATTGTTATAAGTAATCAGTGAACATTGCTGTAGTATATGGCTTGGTAGAAAAAATTAGAACTCCACAAAAAGCCAGTAAGACACCTATCACATATTAAATAGATGATATGCTACCGCTAACTATGTAAAACATAAAGGTTCTATTATTTTTGTTATTGCTTTGCTTTGTTTTTTGAAACATGGTTTCACTATGCAATTTTGGTTGGCCTGGAACTTGCTATGTAGACTTAGTAGGCTTTGAATTCGCAGAGTTTCTTTCAACTGCCTCCCAAGTGCTGGGATTAAAAGTATGTGGGCCATAAAGTCTAGTTAAGTGCTAGCTTCTATCTATCTATCTGTCATCTATCTATCTATCTATCTATCTATCTATCTATCTATCTATCTATCTATCGATCTATCTTCTATCTATCGATCTATCTACCTACCTACCTACCTACCTACCTATGCATCTGTCTGGGACCAATCTTGATAAAAATACCTCTTCCAGGGTAGGGGCATGGGGTTTTAGAAATATAAATAAAGAATACAAAGATGCATGAAAAATAATAAAACAGAAATCATAGAACAGTACTGGGAGGATGTTCTAGTGAATACTGAAATCACCCATGTTTAATTTTCTTTTCCATATGCTTTTATATCCAATACAAAAGGGGGAGAAAGGCAACAAAAGACTTCTTTAACATGGTACAAAGAACAGCTAGAACAATTAATTGCTTTAACACCTTGAGGCATGTAGTCATTAGTATTCTGTTGTTTAGGCCATGAAGTCACTTTAGACCAAGTATCCTGAAGGCAGCCATTCCCCAGTTAACCTCACATTACAGTAGAAGGAGCAAAACTATGCTTGCATATCCTGAGTGTATGTCAGGAAGGAATGGATTTACTTGTATGAGCTGTCTTAATATCAAAAGAATCAAGTAACCACATCCCGAGTCAGGGCATGTAGCTACACTTGTGAAGCATTTTGAGCGATTTCCAAACTCTATGACTATCAGGAAGGTGGCAATAGGCTCACATTTTTGGGCCTCTACATCTTCCTTCCTTGCTTCCTTGCTTCCTTGCTTCCTTCCTTCCTTCCTATTGTGTGTGTGTGTGTGTGTGTGTGTGTGTGTGTGTGTGTGTGTGTGTGCGCACATTCATGTGTAAACCCTGGAACTCATGTGGAGCTTAGAGGACAGCTGGTAGGAGTTGGTTCTCTCCTTCAGCCATGTGGTTTCTGAGGATCAAACTCGGGTTTTCAGCCTCTGTAGCAAGCATCTTTTACTCATTGGGCCATCTTGACAGTCCTAATAGTGCAAGTTTTAACATATTTTTCATCTTCCTCCAATGCATTTTCATTATTGTATTTTGGACTTCCAAGACCTCTTTACTCATGCTGCCATTAAAATTATTAAATGAAACCCAATTGGCAGACCTAAAGTTAGTACTGTGTCATAGTTACTCTTAACGTACATCTTCCAGTGATGGAGAATTTACCATAGTTCACCACTATCAGATCTGGTAGGTTTTAGGCTTTCAAAATTTTCAATCTTTTTGTCAAAAGAACCGTAGTGGAAAAACTAGCATTTCATTCAAAACAGAACAAGAGAAACTGTTATATATCTTCAGGCTACAGGGGAATCTCAAAGAAATCCATTCAAGGTACAAACCAAGTCTCAAAAATTGAAAAGACTGGCAGGTTTCTAGTTCTTGTCTGTGTGCACACTCCCCCTCCCAAGTGTTTGTTCTTTTTTTCTATTTGTAAACTATTTTCTTTATATTCTGCTTTCATTCATATTGTTGAAGTCACTTAGTTAATACAGAGAAATGCAACTTCCAAAGGCCAGTGGCTTATTCAGTAGGCAGGCATCAAGGTAAGTTGAATATTATTTGGCATAATAGTATCATGGGTACAATTTCCATGACAGGATTCAGTCCCATGATACTATGGGTACCCAAGATGCATCCATTAAATGTGTGCAAAGTTGATGCCTATCAAATCCCAGTAAAGCGTTAGAAAGAAATACTTTGGCAAGTATAGGGAAATGTTAGTATGGTACAGTGGTTCTCAACCAACGGGTCTCAACCCCTACAGGGGTTGCATATTATATACCCTGCATATCAGATATTTACATTGCAATTCATAACAGTAGCAAAATTACATTTATGAAGAAGAATTGAAGTAATTTTATGGCTGGGTCACCACAAAGTAAGGAACTGTATTAAAGGGTCACAGCATTATGAAGCCTAAGAACCACTGGTTTGGTAGAATAAGGCAGCAGTTTAAAAAGGCAATAGTCTAAAGGACTTCCAACAAAAGCCACATCTTACAAGTGACTTCTGACAATGAAGTGAATCTGAAAAAGCACTTTGTATCATGTAACATGTCTACAAAGAGTCGACAATCCATATAGGGTATTCATCATTCATAGTCTGAATGTTTGAAACATGATCCAAGGGACACACATGCAGAAAGACAGTTTGAAAAGTGCACATTCTGGATTTTCCTTGGGAAGTCTGTGCTGTAACAAGTACAGATTCATCTGTGGAGAGAAAATGTGACATCTAAGACTACAGCCCCTCCTTTTGGGCAGGGTGTCTTACAGCCCAGTCTGGCCTGAAGCTTGCTATAACAGCTGAGGCTGGCCTTGAACCCTTGATCCTCCTGCATCTAATTTTCTAAATCCTGAGACTACAGGTATATACCACTTTGCTTGGCTATAACAGCTGAGGCTGGCCTTGAACCCTTGATCCTCCTGCATCTAATTTTCTAAATCCTGAGACTACAGGTATATACCACTTTGCTTGGCAACAATTCCTTAAATGTTATTAAAAATATTGCTAGAAAGACAATAGTCTAAATAATGAAGCATGGGATGTCTTTGAAAGTGTATTGACACAAAAATACAGTAATATGAAACTTTCATATGTCTAGATCATAAAAAGGAAGAGAAAACCCTAAGGGGGTGGATGTATATTAGCTTGGCTTGAATTTTTCTGCAATGCATGTATGTAACACACCCCATTGTACCTTATAAACAAATAATATATCTATGTGCATATATTTTTATTTCATTTTTTCCATGCATACACACACACACACATGTATATACACATGCTACCTCTTTGTTTTGTTTTCAGGATTTCAATTTTCTTTTCACCTTCTGATTGACTATTTCAATTTGCAAGGTACATCTCTCATTGCTTTACAAAAAGTAAATATTTTGAGCATGTAATTACATGAAAATATCTTCTTTCCATTTCTACAGTTAATTGATAGTTTGTGCTTATATTTAAAACTTGAAAATTACTTTCTCTTCAGTTTTTTTATCTTGAGAAACTCCATCATACTTGGCATGAATTTTTTAGATTTTATTTATATTTATTTATTTTAAAAAGAAAACAACCTTCCTTCCTTCACTTTACATACCAATCCCAGTTTCCACTCCCTCTCCTCCTTTCCCTCTCTCTACCTACCCCCTACCTTATCCCCCATACACTCCACCAAGAGGGAAAGGCACAGTGCTTTGGGGAAGGTCCATCTCCCTCCCTACCATATGCAGGATAAACAAGGTATCCATCCAAAATGAATAGGCTTCAAAAAAGCCAGCACAAACAGTAGGGATCAATCCTGGTGCCACTGTCCCAGGAATTTTTTTTGGCAGTCTGTATGTGGTTATTTACAATTTTTCATTTCGGTGCTTTTTATTCTTTGAGTGTTTCACATCATGCCTCCCTATCCCTTCCATCCCCCCCATCCCCAGAATAAAACACAATAAAATTTAAGAGAAATAAAGAAATAAGGGGAGGGAGGAGAAAGGGGAAAATCTCATCATGGAAGCGGCTGTGACTCAGTGAGTCATGTAGTAAACCCCTTTATCTATATATTCTTACATGGAGCCATTCATTGCAAAGAATCATTGGTCTGGTTCAAGGCCCCTGGTCTCTGCTACACCAGCAATGCTGGGCCCTCCCCATACTCCAGCAGGTTACAGATGGAGTGGCTGTAACCCTGTTTGTGGGCCTAGGAGGATTGGTCAGCCCTTCAGCTCTTTCCTGTCTTCACCAGGGTGAGCTCTCCAGCATTGTTGTGGCTAGTTCACCTTTTGCAATGATGAGCAAGGGGCAAGGCCAGCGCACTGGCACCTACACCTTTAGCGCCAGCTCTACTGTATTGCTCATGTGAGGTGTGGCGGCCACTTTCCTGAGTGCTGCATCTGACAAGGGCCAGGAAAAGCTCTCCTCTTCTTATGACCTCAGGTCCTGCTCTTCCATCTGCCTTAGGTGTTGATGGATGGAGGTGGGGATGTGTGATGGGGGCATCTCTACACCACCTATGCCTCCACATGACAGGCAGCACAATAAAGCAGACCCTTTTGGCAGAGGTATGGGCGAGATAACCTTGACACTGTGAAAAGGAATAGTTGGCCACACTCTACTCATCTGACATGTGGTGGTGAGGGCAAGGGAAAGATGCCCTCTGCCCCCTTGACTCTGCCACCTGTGATGGGCAAGGGAGCTGATCCTACCCCTTACCAGCTGCAATATTCTTGAACGTGGACACTGACTGTACTTTGCCTAGGTAGCACAGTGAGTTGACCCTGTTGGGGGAGGTGTGGGTGAGCCAACCCTGAAGTTGTGAGCATGGGAGAGCGGTCCCTATCACTCATCTGTCAACAACAGGGTTGGCTCTGTTGCTCTGCCCAGGCGAGGTTCAGGGCCTGCTCTCCTATAATGTGCCATGCGTAATTCTTGACTAGCTTATGTTATTGGAAGTTTAAGAAGTAACCTTAAGCTGGTCCGTGGTGGACATGCCTTTAATTCCAGCACTCAGGAGGCAAGCAGATCTCTATGAGTTCAAGGTCAGCCAGTTCCAATACAGCTAGGGCTGTTACACAGACAAACTCTGTCTCTAAAGCCAAACCAAAACCAAAACAAAACAAAAAGAAGTAACATTAAATTAGTTATGGGAGTAATGAGAAGATGTGTTATGAGTGCTGATAGTCTCAATCTGTTATTTTTTCCAGTAACTTTCCATGTTTTCAGTCTATATGTTTTATATTGTTCCATATCAATAAAAATAATGCTTAAGTCACAAAATCTCAAATAGTATATTAAACATCCCATATCAACAACCACCGAAATTATAGCTTAGTTATAAAGACTAGCGCTAATGTGTGACCATTAAGAGAGCCATTATCAGGTATGTAATTAGTGAATAAAATAGGGGTCTTATCATGATAATCTCTCTTGTTCATAACAATTTCTTGTCATATAGTCAGATGGCAGAATGTGGGAAGTGCCATCCTGAAGAAGAACCACGCTGGAAGTCAGACGTGGACCGTGCTTTCAGTGGTAACTGCTGATGTGGTAAATCCCAAAGTGTGTTTCAGAAACTGACTCTTCCTGAATAACAGCTCTGTGCCATGCCCTGGGCTAGCCTTTGCTGTGCCGTTCAATCTGCTTAACCTGTAAGGGAAGCTTCAGAGGCAGCACTTTGTAACCCAGGCTAGCTTTCTGGGACTTGGTGTTGTCTGCCCTTAACTTAGTTGCTTTTCCATTGCTGTAATAGAACATCGTGAAGACATATAGAAGGCACCTTACAGGAGGAGGAGCTAATTTTGGGTTTACAGGTCCAGGAGGTCACAGTTCATCACCATCACACAGGGGAATGTTGCAGCAAGCGCCAGGCTGTGGAGGCAGGAGCAGATGAAAGGTCACATCTCAAGCAGGAAACAGAGACAGATACATTTCTTCCAGCAAGGCTACATCTCCCAAGCCTCCCCAAACAGAGTCATTAACTGGGGACTAAGCACTCGAATGCCAGAAACTCTGCGGGACATTTATCTTTCAAACAATTACAGTACTTAAAAAAAAATTTAAGGAAACGAAGGGACTAGTTATCTCTCTTCAGATTTCTTTTTGTAATTCCTTAAGTAATTCAGAAATACAACTACTTTCCGGAGAATTTTCTTATAATTTGGTACTAAAAAATAATATGGAGATGATTTAAGGTATATAGGTGCATGAGTGTAGGTTATATAGAAATGTCACACATCATATATGACATCCTCGGGTTTTGATGTTCATGGGACCTTAGATCTAATCCAACACACAAAGAGAGGATTAATGGTACCACTTTACCTTTGAGATTAGGAAATTGATGACTATTTGTTAATTACAGAAAGTTAATTATAGATGTTGCTGACATATGAACAGAAATATATTGAACTCAAAAGCATTCTGTTACAATTAGGAAAATGTATTTGATATCTAAACTATTACTTATTATTATAAATGTTTAGCTTTGCAACATGTTAGTTAATTCTGAAAATCATAGTTATAAAAAGAATTCTTTTTTCTAGAAACTGACATATTTTGTTTGTTTTAAAACAATGTAATTGATTCAAAAGTTACCGTTATTTTAATTTAGGAACCATGCTTTTTTTCTAAATTTGTGAGCCAAGTCCGATAACTTTAGCGAATCCATAAATAAATAAGAATTAAAATTCTCATTTTCTTCAGCAAATATTTAATTAAGTAGAAAAAACAAATAAGCAATGAATGATCACACATAGAATAACCACAATAAATTAGAAATGAAATTTTATAAATACCTTTCATTGTTCTAAAATTACATAAACACCTTTCCAATTTGCTGAATTGTATAACTGAATGATCTCAATTTTGTTTTGCACAAAAGTCTGTTTGGAAAAGAGCCATGTGCTTCTTATTTTGCATTTTAGAGACTTACATGGCTATAAAAAGAATAAATGCAATCTCTGAGGAAGGAAGGAGAATCACGGTGTAACTTTTGGAAGTAACAACCAAGCGATGACATGGAGACCTGATTACATATATAATTTTCATGTGCCAATAGCATGTACCAGTTTTTGACTTTATCTCTCTTTATCCTTTTGATTAATTTTCCTGAGGTGAGCAACTTGATCAGTGTTTTTGAGGTGCTGGAGATTAGACTCAGAACCATGTACATATAGGCCAGTGGTTCTCAACCTTGCTAATGCTGTAACCCTTGAATATAGTTCTTCATGTTGTGGTGACCCTCAATGATAAAATTATTTTTGTTGCTACTTCATAAACTGCAATTTTGCTACTGCTCTGAATCATGTAAGTATCAGAATATGTAGATATTATGTGACCTTGTGAAAGGCTCCTTTGATCCCCCAAAGGGACACAACCCACAGGTTGAGAGCTAGGCAAACCCTCTACTGGATTTTTACTGGAAGAATGTTGAGAATTCTTGTACAAACATGTATTCTTGTCCTACAAGTACCAGTCTTTAGTTTTATCTCTCTTCATCATTTAGATGTGATATTCCTGATGTGAGAAACTTAATTAATTAATTTTCACAGTGTCAGAGATTGAACTTAGAATCATATACATCTAGGTAAACTCACAATCAATGAGCAGTATCTCCGAATCTTTTCTGTGCTTATTTATTCACCCACTTAACAAATATTCTAGATTCTATACCAGGCAGTATTATAGATACAGGAGAGATATGAATGAGAAAGAGTTGTAATCCCATTAACAGAGATAATAACCCATCACGAGAAATGTAAGGTAGAATACTTTTGCTGTAATGTAAAGCTGGAATTTTCAACAGAGAAATGAACATTTTATCCATATGATAGTCCAAACATCAGTCAGGTGTAGGTGGAGTTTTCCCTCCCCAGAAACTGCTTTTGAATTACCACACAGAGACTTATATTAATTGAGAATACTCGGTCAATAGCTCTGGCTTATTACTAGCTAGCTCTTACATTTTATGTTAACCCATATTCCTTAGTTATACTTTGTAATGTGGTGGTACCTTTATTAGCATGGTACATTCATCTTCTGCTCCCTCTGTGTCTGGTGACTCCTGACACCTTCCTTCTCCTTCCCAGAATTCTCAAGTTGGCTTTTCTTCTCAACTTTATCCTGTTCAGCTATTGGTCAGTCAGCTTCTTTATTAAACCAATCACAGGGACAAATATTTACAGTGTACTAAAGGATTATTCCATAGAAGCCAAACATAGGTAACTTACACCTACAGATTTCTAATGTTCAAAAGTCAGAGGCAGGAGGATGCTCCACAAGTTTCAGGCCAAACAGGGATATATAGTGAGATAATATTTCAAAATTACCACAACTATGGCCAGCAACAACAAAAAGCATTCCAAATGTCATGAACTGAAATGGAGGTAGCCTTTGTGGCTTTTCACTATAAGCAAATACCTGGCAAGAAGTAAGTTGAGGAAATAGAGGTTAATAAATTAGTCATGAGAAAGAAATAATTAAAAAGCAATTATCACTAACCATTAATTATAATAAGCATTGCAGTTGGCCTTTTACTCTACAGACATGATCTTAAGTCAATATTATAAAACTTCAATAGCTTTTGTACCTGTAGTTTTTATTTTCCTACACTACTTTTGTAGCACTATTCCTAGGGGAAATTATTGCTGATATATAAAACATTTTATTGAAATCCCATTACCCACAGTATATGTTTAAAGGCAAAATGAATGTAGGTAGTCATGCAGTAAATTTTTACTTCACTGTGAATTTTTATATGATTGCTAATCCTTAAAATTTCTTTCCCTTGAGATTTTTTAATGAAAGAATCATGAATGAGTAAACAGAAAAATGAAATATAAAATCCATCCTTGAATGATTAAAACTTTTAGATTAGTGCTTTAAATAAATAGTACATAGAAAAAAGGTTAATATTATATAATAATGAATAGTAGATTTAAAAAATTGCACCAGAAGCTGATATATCAGCAATGTAGGAATTAGAGAGCAGGTAGGCACTGGGGCCAGCCTGCAGAGCCAAGGTTCTAGGGACCCACTTCCTTAATGTTGCCTGATCTCCCAAAGTAGCAGCAAGACTGGGGATCAGGTATTCAAACACGTCTTTCTATGAACACATTGCATATTCAAATCACACTTAAGAAGTTCAAAGGAGGGTTGAAAAGTGTTTGCAAGGTTCTTTAAGGGCTTAGTAAATAACCTAGGAGAACTTCGTGAAATGATTAGGCTCACATATATTTTAATATAGGGAGTTCTGTAAAGGCCTCTCTCTGCTGACCTAATGATTTTTTTCTTTTTATCTTAGTAGTCTGGATGATTGTCTTAGTTAGGGTTTTCTATTGCTGCTGTGAAACACCATGACTAAAATGCAAGATGGGGAGGAAAGGGTTTCTTTGGTTTACTCTTCCATCAGCATCAAAGGAAGTCAGGACTGGTACTTACACAGGGTGGAAACCTGGAGGCAGGAGCTGATGCAGAGGGCACGGAGGTGTGCTGCTTAGTGACTTGCTCCCCATAGCTTTCTCAGCCTACTTTTTTACAGAACCAAGGACCACCAGCCCAGGGATGGCATCGCCCTCAACAGACTGGACCCTCCTCCTTCAATAAGTAATTAAGAAAAGGCCTTAAATACTTCCCCACAATCCTGATTTTATGAAGGCATTTTCTTAATTGATGTTTCCTCCCAGATGACGTTAGCTTGTATCAAGTTGCTGTAAAAGTGTCCAGAACAATGGTAATGGTGTCCTTGGTATTTTGAAGACATGGTCTCTAAGTCTTTGTAGGGTATAAATGTCTTAGTTTGGTGAGCTGTGCCTCTGGCTCTTCCCCCCCCCCCACTTAAATAAGATTCTTCTTCTCAGACTGCCCTTGTTATTTCTGTGAACTCACACTTCTTACATTCCAAAGGCTTGTACTCAGTATGTCTGCTTATGTCTGATAAGGACTGATTTGGGAAGCTGTCTTTGACCACACTAAGGATGACATAAAGACATGTCAAGGATGACATGACTTTTGAAGCTGGCCCACACTCTGCACATAGAAGTCTGTCACAGGCCTCTGTCTTCTTGTATGTCATAGCTCAATTTTTGACAATTTCTTCTGCCTAAAATATGCTTCCTTGTACAGGATAAGGCGTATCTTCAACCAGTTTTTCAGTAGTTTTCCCAGAGTCTAGCCTGTTTCTATATTTCTATATGGCAAAGCCCCAACTTACAGTATCCAGATTTAACAACCCAATTTTTGGCTATCTTCTCTTACATTCCCCTTCCTCTTGTGGGTTTCATATTATTTATACTTTTAATGCTGTATTTACATGGAACAGAAATAAATGTATGTGTTAAAACTGTCATTTTTAGAAGACTAGATTTTTTTATGTCATGAATCCTAGCAAAATGTTCCATAGTTTTCTGATTATAACAAATGTGTATTATGTGGGTGACCTTGCTTAGCCACAAAGTGCATTTCTGAAAGTGCTAAAAAAAAAGAGCTTTAAAAATTACTCAGTGCTTTCTTTTCCTTGCTGTCTTTGATGTGTGATTTTCCAGGACCATGGTTGTACAAAAAGGTCTTTAAGAAATTAGAAAAGACAATTTCATTATCACTACATAAACTATATTGAAGACTGCCACTGAAATGGCTAAATATTTCAAAATACAAAGACTATTTTACATCTATCCATGAGGAAAATGCCTGAAAACAGATTGTAACAGGCAGAAAGAAGGTGAATATGCCCGAGTTAAACATGTTAGAGAATCAACAGCTTTACTTAGATTATGCCAAGATGAGTGGAAATCATTACTAGTGTCTTCTTTCCTTCCCCATTTGCTTATTCATTTATCTGTATACATGTGTGTGCATGCATGGTGTATGTAAGAGAGAGAGACAGACAGAGAGAGAGAGAGAGAGAGAGAGAGAGAGAGAGAGAGAGAGAGAGAGAGAGAGAGAGAGAGAGATCTGGGTTCAGAACTGAATACTGATCCTCTGCAAGAACAGCAAATGCTCTTATCCACTGAACTCATGTCCTGTCATATCCTTTTCAATGGGCTCTGAGGATTTTAACTCAAGTCTTCATGCTTGTGCAGTAAGTGCTCTAGGCCCTCCGTCTTGACCAGTACTACTATTATCTTTTTATTACGGCAAATACTGATGAGGACAAAGAACTTTCATGTTAGTATGTCTGTTGGTGTCGTTTTTGCTCAGATCTTGGTTTAGGAAGCCACATTGCTGGAACTTCATGTCTGTAGTTTCTCTGACATATTTAAGAAACATAATCTCACAGGAAATTACCCCCTTCTCTTGCAAACAGCATCGCCTGAGTTTTCAGTGCAGTAATTGTGTTATAGATGTGTAGGTGTATAGGAACGACCAGAAAAATATTCTTAGACTGGAACATTCATTTGTTATCACCTATATAGTTACTTGAATACCCATTTCCCTGTCATGGTATATATATGTATACTTTACCAGCTTTGAGCTATTGAGAAGTGTAGCCTTCTCTTACCTATCTCATTGTTCACTGCGCAACCACAGGAAAGTGCCTTGCTCAAAGCAGTCAGCATCTGCACATCCAATTAGTAGATAGGCAATGAGTGATCTGAGGGCAAGGACCACTGACTTCAGAGGAAAACACTGAATATGCCTAAGTCAACTCTCCTCCTCCTGATTCTTAAATGCAGCCATTGTACAAGATGCACCATTCTGTTCTGAGCTTTGCCTGACTCTGTAGGGATAACCTATTTTACAGCTGTGCAAGGAACTGGATCTGTCCTTGCCAATTCAGTGGTCATGTGCCATCTCCATTTATTACACTCTGATTAAAACTCCAAGTAACTTGATATTTTATATTCAGCTGCCTAACTCCAATGTCTATATCGTTGATAATTTTGATCATAGATGGAAAAAAAGAATGTTAGTCTTTCCTAGCTTATCCACTTCTAAAAGTCAGCTTTATTACATGAGAGTCCTAGTAGACATCTATAGAAATTAAACAGTGTGCTGAATCTTATACAGAAAAGTAAGTCCTTTGTCCATGACTTGTTCCTGGACTCACTTTCATGTCTCAGAGACCCATATACAAATGTTCTAGATAGCAGTTTTCTTGTAAAAACAGTACAACTGTGCTGTTGTAACATGCCAGCCATAGACAGAATTCATTGAGTTTCTACTATTGCGTATGAGAATTTAGTGATGTTATAGCATCCCTGTACTATGATCTTGTTGCACGCACACACACACACACACACACACACACACACACACCCTTACAGTTGCAGGCAAAGAAAATTTTATCCTAATTGTATGGTACACAGATATATATATATATGTTGTTTGGTGTATATCCGTGTATTGTGCCTTGAAGACACTCTGTAAGTATATTAGAGAAATGTACACAATTTAAGGTAAAAAAAATTACCATTGAAAATAGTGTGAATATTTTCTGTGTTATCAAACAATTTGAGTGGGTGACATTGACAGTGTATGGATACACCAACACTTATTTAATTTGAACCTTACTGTGAAATTTCAGTAACTTTGCAAATTTCTGATGCTATGTGTAATCTGTAACATGCAAACTGTAAACCAGAAGCCTCGACCCTGATCCTTGTGTGTTGACTGAGTTTTCTGTCCTGTCCGGTTCCCACAATCATTAAGTCAAAGAAATTACACAGAGGTCTACATTAATTATAAACAGATTGGCCTAATATCTCAGGTTCCTTATTAACTCTTATAAC
Organism: Myodes glareolus; assembly: GCF_982192425.1. Taxonomy (NCBI): domain Eukaryota; kingdom Metazoa; phylum Chordata; class Mammalia; order Rodentia; family Cricetidae; genus Myodes; species Myodes glareolus. Next base: position 100,583,383 of record NC_142026.1, on the reverse strand, counting down.
TTATATTCGCCCATTAGTCTAGTATATGTTAGCCACAAGGCTTGGTACCTTTTCCAGTGTGGCAATCACATCTTGCTTCTTCTGTGTCTGGGCCGAGACTGCATCCTATTCCCAGGATTCTTCTGTTCTCCTTGACCTGCCTCTACTTCCTGTCTGGTTGTCCCGCCTATACTTCCTGCCTGGCTACTGACCAATCAGTGTTTTATTAAAACTAATAAAAGCAACAGGATAAAAGATCATTGTCCCACAATACTTGTGGAGCCCAAGAAATGGAATCACTGAACCAAAATTTCTTTATACACATTGCCAATTTCTTTTCCTGGAAGATAATTTTTAAAAAAATTTTAAAGTTAAAAAACTCCTACAGTTATTATAAAAGAATAATTATTTAAAAAGTCAAAAGGAGTCATATCTACCATAATACATATAATAATATGAGTTTGCATATACATTCACATTTAGAAATTAAATGAAATTCCCCTATCTGATTGATAATACTCCCTCGAAGAGCCATTGACTGTTTAACAGAAAACCCCACTTTAGTCATGAGAAGCCCTCTTTAGTATTGTTGATCAGGATTTTCTACGAGACTCCTCAAACATTATAGGTTATTGCCATTGCCCTTGCTTCTCCACACCCGCTCCCAGAGGTGAAAGGTAGTAAGTCCCTATGCAGAAGACATCACACACTGTGAACACAGGACTCAGAGGACCTGATCTAGATGTGACTTGAAAGCCTTCTCACTGAGAACTAGCTTTCATGGCTCCAGAGGCTCCATGCATGTTTTCAAGAGAGGGAAGCAACCCATAGTCATACCCAACTATGATGCCTGTGTACCAGAGTAGCAGAATAATTGGAAGGATGTAGCCATGGCACATATATCTTGACAGCAACCAACACTTCTCTCTGATTAGAATTAAAATAGGCTCAACACAAGGAAGATCATGAATGGTAAAGGGAATATTGCCAAAATACCTAGGGCCAGTGAAGCCATGGATCTCAGAGGAGAACCTACAATCATCACCTTGCTAAGTTAGCATACTCCCTGACTACATCCTAAGTATTTATCTTTATACCCATAGGGAAGTATAGTCCTTGGCTCTCAACACAGAAACTTCTCTTTACAAAAGATGGGAACCATTACAGAAGACCACTAGCAAACAAAATGCAGAGAACAAGAGATCATGTGATGACAAGTTCCATGTGATAAGCTCTTGTACCTAAAGCTTGGGGATAATGATGGGGTCGAGGGTTGTGAGCCAAAGGAAGTTTGCTGTGAGACAGTGTCTTCTAAAAAGGTCAGCGAACTTGTGCAGTTCCATCAACAAGGCTTCCAAAACAAGAGCTGAACAACAAGGACATTGATAGACTTGCTACTGCAGAAGAGAGAAAGTTCATGAGCTCTCAATACTAGACAAAGAACTTCAGGAAACCAAGGAATGCTAGACCAGGAGAAAGAGCCTATATTAAGAAATGTTCATATATATAATCCGTGTGTGTGTGTGTGTGTGTGAGTGTGTATGAGAACAATTAAAGAAACAGAGACATGAATTTAAGAAAGAGCAATGGACCTACATGGGATGGGCCAGAAGGTGAAAAGGGAAGGAAGAAATGATGTAATTATAATTTTAAAACAATAAAAAGCATTATATGGAAAGACTAATCATTTCATTGCAAATGATCCCTAACTAAAATGTTGTTAATCTTGTAGTTTTAAAGTGCTTATCTATGTTATGTTTTATTAAAAAAAAACTTTTATTGATTTTTTTTTGTGAATTTCACATCATACATTCCAATCCCACTATCTCTCTGCCCCCCTTCATCCTTCTTCTACCCTTGCAACCTCTCCAAAAATTGAAACCAAATTTAAAAGTAAAACCAAAAACAAAACAAAGCAAGCAAACAAACAACAACAACAACAACAAAAAACAAGAAGGAGAAGACTCTTGTGGAAGCTGCTGTGTGGCCCATTGAATCACGCTCTTTCTCTTTTAGTTCATTAATCATTACTGCAAGTGTTCATTGCCATGAGTCACTGGTCTGACTCCAGGCTCTGGTTTCTGCTCACCAATAGTGGGCTCTCACTAGGGCTCCTCTTGGACATCCTGTGTCATGGAGATCCTGATGTTTTGGATCTTCAGTCCTCTTCACATGCTCCAAAAGTTCATAGATTTGGTGGCTGCTGGGGTGGGCCAACTCATAGCACTGGTTGTGGGCCTGGGTGGTAGCTGGGCTGGTCAACCACCAGCTTTCCCTCATTGTCACTACCTGGGCAAACTCTCCAGCACTGCCTCAACTAGCTCGTTCAATGTGGCCTACATTAAGGAGCAGGGCCAGTCATCCTGCTTTCAGATCCTCAGATCCAAGCCACATCACTGCCATGGAACTCCCTTCACCAGGGCCAACCTACTGATTTGCCCACGGACATCAATATAGACCCTGACTGTTGTAGGACCACAGACTCAGACATGGTCCTAGGCAGCAGTCTGGGTCCGAATATCACCATGGTCCCAGGTGGCAGTGTAGGCCACTCAGACTGGCATGGTTCCCCATGGCAGCATGGCCCTCAGACACCAACATGTCCAGATCCCTTGCATTGGCATAGTCTTAGATGGTCTCAGAAGCTACAGACATCAGCACAGATCCTGCGTCTGACAGGGTCACGTATCTATGTTATTATATATATTATATATGCATTATATGCATGCACATGCACACACACATTCACAGAGATGCTCCCCCTTACTTTTTTTTTTTTTTTTTTTTTTTTTTTTTTTTTTTTTTTTTAGATAGGATCTCACTATGTAGCTCTGGCTGTCCTGGAATTCATAATGTAGACCAGCCTGTCCTTAAACTCACAGAGATCGGCCGGCTTTTGCCTCCTGAGTGCTACAGTTAAAGGCGTGTGCCACAGTGTCCAGCAATACAACCCACATTTTAAGAGAGGGCCTTGCTCTGTAGGTCAGTACTATGGGTTGAATATGAAATGTTCCCATATGCTCACATATTGGAACACTTGATGTCCAGGTGATGCTACTGTTTGGGAAGGTTGCAGACCCTTTAGGGGGTGAAGCATGAACCTTGTTAGAGGAAGCATGTCAACGACGACAGGCTTTGGAGTTTCAGAGCCTGGTCCCACATCTTGTTCTCTGCTTTCTGTATGGATGTTGTTATGCCCTCCTTTTCATTTATGATTTTGTTGATTTGAATATCCTCTCTCTGCCTTTTTAATTAGGTTCGATAGGGTTTATCTATTTTGTTTTTCTCAATGAACCAACTGTTTGTTTCAGTAATTCTTTGTACTGTTCGGTTTCTATTTTATTTATTTCAGCCCTCAGTTAAAAAAAAAAACAAAAAAAGGAAAGCTAACTAAGTGCACCCAACAGCATGCTAGCCAGAAGCATTCTTCCACGGTTCCAGTCTCCATGCTTCTTGTTTCTGCTGGGACTCCCCTCAGTGATGGATTGTGTTCTTAAACGGTAAGCCAACGAACCCTTTCCTCTTCAAGTTGCTTTTGATCAGAATTTTATCCCAGCACAGACGGAAACTAGAGTTAGAGACAAATTCCCACTACTAGGTCATACTTTCTGGAGATTTCTTTACTTTCCAAGACTCCATGAGCTGAGGAGCAAGCTTTAATCTGTGGGTGTTTGGGGGACATTCTGAATCTAAAATATGAAAAGCTCACTAATTATTGCTTCACCTTGATGTTTTGAGCTGCAAACACAGACCATTCTGTGTTAGTATATGTTTCTTTCTCACAGCTGGCAACTCTGTGCACGTGGACACACATGCATACATGTATATGTACTGAGCTTATAGCATCGCCCAGTAATAATGTTCCGTAGCTACTCTACCAAGTTGTCTTTATTAATTGATGTAACAGGCAACACAATTATTAGATAAAGAATGTATTTTATGACTCTCTTACTTGGCGGCAGGACATTAAAAAGAAATCACATAGAATCTTTGCTGGATGTTTACGCCATGCTGACCAGCTTTCATAGTGCGAAAGGGTGCTTGCTAAGTATGTTCCTGCGGAGAAATGTCATCAATAGTCCAGCTGTGGACTTGATGAGCCCTCTGGCCTTCCTAGTAAGATATGTCCACTGGTGTAATAATGGCCTGAAAGTTATGGGGAAAACAAATTGTTTTCCAATTGAACACAGCTTTACAGGAAGGAACTCATGTCTGTTATTGTAAACCTGACAAGAGCCCCGTGGATAGCAAAGTCATCAGCTCTCGCTGAGAACCTATTATTGTCATTTTTCTAAATGGATAAATCATTGAACTGCTTTCTAAATACTTACACTCACACTCATAGATCAATGCTGCTACCAGCCAGTATCAGAGATGCTGCGTTTTACAGTATGCAGCTGTTAATGCAGAGGCTCACAACTGTGTAAATGGAAGTTTCTGTCCTGCCCAGCCCCACAGCCATTCAGTCCCAAAGAAACACACAGAGGCCTATATTAATTATAAACTGTCTGACCTATTCAGGCTTATTATTAATTGGCTCCCACAAATTAAATCAATCTACAATTCCCATCCATGTTTAGCCACATGGCTTGGTCCTTTTACTAGTGAGACATTCGCATCTTGTTTCTTCTGACTGGCTGGTGACTGCATCTCTGCCTTTCCTCTTCCCAGAATTATCTTAGTCTGGTTGCCCCACCTATACTTCCCGCCTGGCTACTGGTCAATCAGCGTTTTATTAAAACCAGTATGAGTGACGAATCTTTACAGTGTACCAAAACATTATTCCACAGTACGGATGGTCAATGTGGAGTCCTTGGCCTTAAACAGGACATCCATTTTACTTCCTGTGCCAGGCTCAGGGACTATCTCAGAGGAGGTGGGTGAAAAAGAATATAGGAGCCAGAGTTTGGAGAGGATTTCTTTTAAGACAGTGTTTCTTTGCCATAGTCACTGGACTTAGGAACTCACTGAAGCTGTGGTTATTTGCACAAGACCTGTATGAAATTGGACTTCTGCTGGTTTTATCCTGCATGGCTAGAAACTTAGGAGGCCCTACCCCTCACTGAGGGTCTATGTGCTGTAAATGCATGCTGAAGGGGGTGGTGCAATTTTCTTCAGCGGCGTAGCCACTGATAAATTACCAATATTTCACTAAACACCCCCCCCCCCCCCGCGCAAATATTCATGTAGGCAACTGTAATTAAACCCAGTGGGTCAATAGGAAACCAACAATCATCAAAACAGAAGGAAGTGTTTCAGTGGGAGTGTCGATAAGAGAAGGGAATAGGGCTGCAATTCAGTATATACACGTATGAAATTGTTAAAGAACAAAAAAAATGAAAGCTCATTTTTATAGTAAAATGCAAATAACCTATTTTCTGAACAAATATGATGCCAAAGCTGGAAGGAAATGTCCATTTTCCTGGATGCACTAGCACGGGCAGGAGAATTACTGAATCTGGCTAACCTGGGATGTGAATCTGATATAAGGATAGACTATATAGCTAGATTTGGGAAGTTTATTGACATCGGTGGTTTGGGGCTGTTCTGTCGTTATTGGCACCTGAATATTGTATATGCTCAAGCCACCATTCTTTTTATGTCCAATATCTTGTTTCTTTTAAACTCCCCACTGGATTATGAACAAAATCCTAGGTTTCCTCAGCAACTACCACCACCATTCCTTTCTTTTATAGAAATATATTTTTGTTATTTTCTTGTAATTTCATGTGTATAATGTATTAGATCATATTGTTCCCCACTCCCCTCCTTCTTTTAAAAATTATTTTATGTGTATAGTGCTTGCATGCATGTATGTCTGTGAACTACAGATGTGCAGTGCCCATGGAGGTGAAACAGGGCATCAGGAACTGGACCTGAAGGTTGTGAACCACCATATGGGTGCTGGAAATTGAACCTGGGCCCTCTGGAATAGCAGCCAGTGCTCTTTACCACCAACCCACCTCTCTTGGCCGAAAAACAAAAACAAACAGACACACTGAATCCACTTTTCGCTGTCAATAGTCGATAGTGTCATGGATGTTGGGCCATCTTATGGAGCATGGCCATACTCTTAATGGCAACTTATTCCCTAGCTCCCAGAAACTTTATCTACTTAGCTAGGGACGAGGGTTCGAAAGATGCTTCCAGCCTGTCTGTAGCATTTCTCTAGAAAGGCCCTTAACTGCTCTGTAGGGAATTGCTAATTTCTTTTCGGTCACGTTAGGAAGGGCCATCTTCTCAGGTAGGCAGCTCTTGGTAAGCTGCAGGCGCTCAGCAGGTGTTGGTGAAAAGAACAGTATTTTAAAATTTCATCCACTCTCCAGATGACACTCGTCAGCCTGCTTTCAGTCCGGCTTCATTTGCTCTGCTTTTATTGACTGCCTCTTGTCGTCGAGATTCAGAGAGGGCTCCTGGATTCACCCCTCCCCCCCCCAACCCGCCACGTCGGCGAGCTGACGTCAGGCGCAGCCGGGGCGTTCCCGTCAGGCTCGCCCAGCGGAGCCTGAAGGTCGGGGGCTGCTGGTACCGCCTAACTGCAAGCATCTGATCGCCGGCCTCAGCCCACGCCTGGTCTCTCCAAACCCAGAGCCTCGTTTTCCCCCCCGCACAGAGCCACTCAGTCTCGGCCGCGCCCCCTGGACGCTGGCGGTGGTTTCCTAGGGAACGACGCTGCGCGCCGACGGCGATTGGACCGAGTTGCGCGTGCGCAGTGGCCTTTGTTGGTGACGACCCCGCGGAGGGTGCCGAGGTTTGACTGCTGCACAGAATGGCCCATTTCTCCAGCGATGATGAGGTGATGCTGCAGGCGATGCTCCGGCAGCTGTTCCAGAGCGTGAAGGAGAAAATCACCGGCGCTCCCTCCTTGGAGTGCGCAGAGGAGATCCTCTTGCGGCTGGAGGAAACTGACGAAAATTTCCACAAGTAAAGTCGAGTTTAAGTTTTTAAGCAAACAAACCACTGGTCCAGGGAAGGTGAAAATGATTCGGATAAAGAGATTCATTTGAATTTTGTTAAAATAGCTAATTGGTGGTTCACTTTGTCTACCAGTTGTCCCAGTGCCGAGTTTATTTTTTCTTTCTTTCTTTCTTTCTTTTTTTTTTTTTTTAAAAAAAACTCGTGTTTCAGAGCCTCTTCTGCCTGTTTTTCTTTGCTGTTACATCAATTGTAATCCATTCGTATACTTTAAAGAGCAATCATAATCCCTGAAATTCGGGATTCCTTTCACTTTACCTAGAAGCAGTGGCCCCCAAGCTCCCTATTTGCTGGTCTGTTACTTCACTACCTGCTGTAGTTAGCCACGAAACACTGTAAGGGGCTCCCGTGCTGAAGTAGGTCTGGGTGCCTGTGCAGCAGGCGGGCACCCATGCAATTGCCCTGAGTCCAGTGACAAGAGGCAGGATGCCAGGCATGGAGGAGAAAAGGAGAAAGGAAGTTGTCAGGTGCTACCAGAATGGTCTTTAAAAAATGTAAACGCACCTTCGACTTAAAGATCTTTAGAGAGCTAAGCCTTTCTTTGGAGTTTGTTCATACATCAAGTTAAGCCTCTCAGTCAAAGTCTATCTCCGGACTCTCGGTTTATGATGAGTTGCAGCTTTTTCAAATCCAGTGTTTGCATTTTATTTGGTCCCACAGTCATTGTTTCTTGTGATGTGGCTTTAGTCTGCTAATCTATTTAATTCATTCTGGTGCTGGGCATGGAACCCAGGGTCTCATGAATGACAGGAGACATTTTACGGTGCTTTTATTGACTTTTGGATAGCTTGAAGTTCAGTTTCTCTGAAAATGGGCATTAGGGGTTCCTTCAGGCCTTTGATGTTCTGTGTTAAAGGTTATTTGTTTTCTTGTTTTATGGGTTGTCCTTTACAATTCCCTCAGTTCCCAAGGGAAGTTTTAAAAGATGTAGAAATAATCACTGTAGAGTTTCGAATTTAATACTAAATTTTGAGACTTGCTTGGTGTACTGCTAAGGCTAGCTAATATTCTGTTTCAACATCCTAAGTGATGGGATCATGTGCCATCCTGCCCAACTTGATTTTTTTAAAATTTATGATTGTGCTTATGGCTTCTTTCATTGTTGCTTATTTTCATAGTATCTCAGTGGTACTCTCAATTATTAGCTGGTACTATTCTTTAGACATACTTGGAATTAGGCTTTTTTTGTGTTTTTTTTTGTCATAGGTTTACTATTTAAAAAGCACAATATAGAAAATTTGGCATCTTCCCCCAAATTTAATTTCTTACGAACTCATTTGCTCGGTTTTTGTTTTTGACAGGATCTCACTATGCAGCTCTGATTGGCCTGGAGCTTGCTGTGTAGATGAGGCTGCCCTAGAACTAGCAGAGATCCCCTTGCCTTTGCCTCTGGAGCGCACACCACCACACTGGCACGGGTGTGCTCCAAAAGTAGTAAATAAGTCAGTGATTTTAGCAGTGTATTTTTTGGAAGTTTTCAATCTTACCTAGAATTCAAACTAATTTACATAAAGACTTTCATTAACATCCCGTTACCTTATTTCTAATGTCTGCAGTTATATCTCCCTTTTATGATTCCACATATCAAAAAACTTATATGGGATCCCGGGTTTCTGGGTTGTTAGCATTTTTATATGAAGATGGTGTTGGAGACATTTGAGTCAGTAAATATTGTAATTTCAGGTATGATAAACCAAAGTGGGAGACCATGTGGTCATTGGAGGAGAAACTACTATAGGCAAAGTCGTTGTGGAGATTTGTCATGCAGAGATGCTAACCTGTCCCTTCCTTTAGTGGCCTCTTCTGGTTTTCTCTGTAAGTTGTATATATTTTTTCCTGAATGTCACTAAATTAAGTAAAGACATTCACATTTCCACTCTTCTCCTGTGTTATTACCTCCATTTTCCAAGAAAACTCTATCGTTGTTTTTCCATGGTGAACTTGTGACTTTTTCAGAAGATTGATAGAATCTAGGGAGATCAGTCAATCTAAGATACAGAACTTGCTGGCATGATGGTATACACTCGTGATCCCAGGCTGGAGGAGGCCGATGAAGAAGGATTTTGAGTTTGAAGCCAGCCTGACCTACATTTTTTTCCAATAAATAAGACAAAAGATTCAGAGATTTCTTGCCAGCATTTGTTACTTATTTTCTTAATGACAAGGCAAGAAATTTTTGTATGTTACAGGCCTTTGTGTGCTAAATTTCTTGGCTCTGGTTAATAAATAGCACTGATATTTGATATGTTTTATTTCTCTATTTGTTTCAGCTATGAATTTGTAAAATACCTTAGACAGCACATATGTAACACGTTGGGGTCTATGATCGAAGAAGAAATGGAAAAATGCACATCTGATCATAATCAGGGTGAGGAATCTGGCTATGACACTGTTGTACAGCATGTCACCAAGAGAACACAAGAGTCTAAGGAGTGAGTATGGCATAATAATTATTTTTGCGTTTATAATTTAGATCTCACCCTGTAAGCCCTTTGACTTCCCTTCTCAAGGGATCCTTATAGCTTCCTGACCTCTTTAGATGCTCCAAAATCAGAATCACAGATCTAAAAATGAAAACCTAGGATATACACATGAGAGAGTGCTTTTCTTGCAAGTCTGAGATAGTATTTCCCAGTTCTACTTTCCTAAAAATTCTAGTTTTCCTTATAACTGAATAAACATCCATTGTTTGTAGGTATCATAGAGGTATCACAGATTCGTTATCCATGTACCAGTTGGTGGACATCTAGGCTGATTCCATGTTCTAGCTATCATGAGTATAGCAGCAGTGAGTATGGATGTGTCCATAGCTCTGTAACAGGACATAGCGTATGGCCCAGATGTTGCATGGCTCCAGCGTATGACAGTTCTATTTTTAGCTTTTTGAAGATTTTCTTTACTGATTTCCATAGTGGCTGCACCCGTCTGCATTCCTGCTAATGGTGGATAAGGTGGGTAAAGGTTCCTCTTCATCACATCCTCACCAGCTTTTGGTGTCCTTTGCTTTCTTAACCATAGCTGTTCTGAAACAAGTGAGATGGAACTTCAAAGTAACATCATTGCATTTCCCCATTAGCTAGCAATGTGGAACACTTTAAAAGTATTTATTAGGCATTTGTAGTTTTTTTTTTTTTGAGAACTCTGGGTTCATGGCTCATTTATTTATGTATTTATTTATTTGGGACTAGTTGTTTGTTTTGATGTTTATAGTTTTTTGAACTCTTTGTATAGTCTAGATACTAATCTTCTGTAGGATATATAGATGACAGAGATTTTCAGCCTTTATATAGGCTGTCTTTTCCTTAATTGTCAGTTTTCTGTACTTCATATTTCATGAAATCTCATTTGTAGAAATTGGCCTTATTTTCTGAGTGATTCAAGTCCTACTCAGAAAATCCTTGCCTCTGCCTGTACCTTGAAGTGTACTCCCCTCTAGAAATTACAGAGAATCAGATGTTATGTTGAGTTCCTTGATGTATTTGTAGTTGACTTTTGTGCAGATGTGTGTGTGTGTGTGTATAAATGTGTGTGTGTATGTACATACATACATATATACATATTCAGTTTCTTCTAAATGGAGAAATTTTGTTTTTTCCTGCCACCTTTGAAGATGCTGTTCTTTTTCCGATGTGTAAGTTGTGTAAAAAAAAGTTTGGTAGTGTTTGCAACTTCTCTATTTTGTAGAATAGTTTGAGAAGCAGTGGTGCTGATTCTTCAAAGGTTTTATGAAACTCAGCAGTTAATCAGCCCAGCTGGGCCTGGATTTTCTTTAGTTGGGGCAGGTTAAATTAGTGTTTGACCCTCACTGCTTGTGATAGAGTTTTCAGTTGCTTACTGCATCTTGGTTCAGTTTTGTAGGTCACATCATTTAGAAACTTACCCACTCTTTTTATCGTTTCCAATTTTAGTAGGTGATATTTTCAAGATAGGACCTAATAATTTGTGTCTTCTCTTTCTTTAGTTTTGTTAAGGGTCTGTCAGTCTTGTATGTCTTTTCAAAGAACCAACTCTTCATTAACTTTATTTACTTTTAAAAAAAGATCTATTCATTTATTATGCATGCAGTGTACTGCCTGTATGTGTGCCTGCCCAGCAGAGGAAAGAGTACTGGTTCTCACTATAGATAGTTGTGAGTCACTGTGTTGGTGCTGGGAATCGAACTCAGGAACTCTGGAAGAGCAGCCAGTGCTCTTAACTGTTTGAGAATTGGCAGCTGTCTTTCAGAATTTGAAATTCATTTGTTCGGGCTCTTCTGGATTTAAAGTTCTGATTGAATAATCTGCTGTTGTTTTGATGGACTTGTCTTTGTACATGATTTAGTGTTTTCCTTCTGTTGCCGTCTGTGTTCTTTCTTTGTTCTGTATATTTAGTATTTGAACTGTATTGAGATGATGAGAGGTTCTTTCCTGTCTCGTCAGTTCGGGGCCCTAAATGCCTCCACTGTCTGCCTGGATCGGCATCTCCCTTCCTAATTCTGGGGAATTTTCTCTTGTAATTCCTTAAAATATTTTCTATGCATGTGGATCTAGAATCTTCTCATTTTATATCTGTTATCTGTAAGCTTGGTCTTTTTAGAGTGTCGTGTATACCTTGGACTTATTATTGTTTTATTCTTTTCCTTGTTTGCTGGCTGCAGTTCCTCTACTTTGTGTTCTCACTCAGAAAGTCTGTCTTCTCCTTGACCTGTCCTCTCATGGGACTTTCCACAGAGCTCTGTATTTGATTTACTAGGTTTTCCATTTCTAGCATTTCTGAGGTCCTTTTTATTCAGCATTTCTGTCTCTGTTGAATTTCTCTTTCATATCTTGCAGTACCTTCTTTACTTCATCCAGCTGTTCGTATTCTCAACCAGGAACTAATTTTCTGCTTTGAACACACTCCTGATACATCTGTGTTTATGATCATTCCTTTGAGTTTCTGCGTGTGACTTCCTCTTTCTCTCTCCAGATGCCATCACTGCAGTCTTAGTGGCTTTTGGGATAGTCATCTTGTCCTACTTTGTGTTTTTATGTTACTGCGGTAGAGTTTATCTATCTGTTACTAACTCTGAGCTTGGTATGTTTTTTACATCAGCGATACTTGTTTCCATTGAAGTATTTGACTTTATGTGGCAGAATTGAGTGTATAGTTCAGAAAATAGTTGCACAGCCCAGGAGCTCAGGGTGCTTGATGGAAACTCTGTTTTCCTCTAAGTAGGGCAGTAGCTTCAGTAACAATGATGACGGCTTCTTATTACCGCTGTATGAATATTGTCCTGCACAGTTGCTGCTGGTCTCCCTTTGTCTTCAGTACTGTTGGGGGTAAGCACCCCAGGACGGTATGGAGTATAAAGAGATTTTGTTAATAAGATTAGTCTTGGTAGGGAAGTAGGATATATAGAAAGATAAAGATTAACTATTGGATTTCCTTTCAAAAGAAAGAACTTGAGGTGGGTAAAATAGCTGGGAAGGGAAAGTTGGGATGCTGGTAGGGCTCACAGATTTTAGAGATTGTTAAAGCTGTGGGAGGTTTTGGTTAAGACTTAAAAAGAGAAGATAAAATGGAGAAAGAAGAAAAGAGGTAGGAATATGTGTGGGAGTGTGGGAGATGTATCTGCAGGGTAAACTGGGTGGAGAAGCGGAAGCAGGAGTCTACAATCTCCACAGAGCCCTGTATAAGCAAAAGCAAAACCATCACGAGGCATACACAAAAGTGGAAGGTAAATAGCGCAGGAGAAGAACCAAAATGAGTGAGTTGCTGGCACACTGGTGCTGATCTGATGGGTGAGGGTCTCAGCTCCCTCTGGCTATGGCAGTTCCACATGGTGCTGTGTGCAGAAGGGGGAGTTGGACCCCTTGGTCTCTGCAGCCTCCGTGTTCTGGGATTTCTGGCATGGGAGGAGGAGAGGTTATAAGTCCTTTTCTGAAGTTTCCTTGGATCTCAGCACTTGTGCAGGCTAGGTGGATGTGAGGAGCACACTTCCCTCTAGTTTCTGCTGATCTTTCAACACTAATACTTCATTGGGATTTCTTGACAGTACCCCCACGCCATACCCCTCACATTGTGCAGAGCAAACTCAGGGCTGTTTAGGTAGTCCACCAGGCTGGCCTTGAGCTTTCTGCACACCCTCCTAACATATTTGCCCTCTTCTCCCCCATACTTCTCCCACTACACTGGTCTAGCTCTTTATCAAACAGTCAAGCAGGCACACCTCTCAGGTTTGTCCTCATGCTGGATTTCTGTAGAGTGTCCTTTCCATAGATTATCTGAGTTAACATTCAATTTGGGAGCATCTTAGTTCACTGTCTTTATTTTAAGACATTTTGTTCTCTAGTCTGCCTAAACCAATAGCCTTTCTCTCTTCCCCTATTTTCTTATTTTGCTTTATTTTCCTTTCAGCTTTTTGTCACTAAGAAAGGATACAATCTATATTTATCTTTTTCTTATTTCAGTATTTCCTTGATAGGATGGGCGGTCTACAAAGACAAATTCATATCCTATTTTTTTACTTCCGTATCTTTAATGCCTTGAAAGTGCCTTGTATATTATACATGCTTAATAGAGACTTGTTAATAAAATTGAATTGTTTTATTTAATTATAATGTATGATTATAATTACTTATAATTTTATTGAATTATAATTAAACTATAATCAGTTTTATGTTATAAATTACAATACTGTAGATGTTATTTATTCTCAAACAGTGTTAGGAGCTTGGTCCCCAATGTGGCAGAATTAGGAGGCAATAGATCCCTGAAGAGAGGCTACATACAAGAAAATTAGGTCATTGAACATGGAGTCTCAGCGGGGATTAAGGCAGTTCTTAACCCTATTTACTTCTAGTAAGTGAGTGAGCAAGCTTGCATGCTCGCCACAGAGAAAGAGATGAACAGATGTTAGAAAGCAGCAGTCCCTTCCCTACCTCCTGGCTTCTGGTCTTGTCATGTTATCCCTTTCTTTAGCAATCTTGGGATTTTTGTGCTGTTTACCATGAGGTCTGGACAAGAGCTGGGCAGAAATTAATGCAAGCTTATGATCCCCCAAACTTATGAGACAGACTTCTTTTCTTCATTACTGTACCTAGACTCAAGTACAGTTTTAGCAAGGAAAACAGACTGGTGCCGAAAGTGACTGTGTCATCAACAGTAACTGTTTTTCCTTTATATGTCAGCTTGTCTTCACGCATTGGGTGAGCAGCTACAATATGGTGTACTGTAAAGAGGAAGGAGGTGTTTTCAACCCTTCACTAACCCTCAGTGTAAAGAGAAGAGTTTAACATTGCTCTGAAATGGAAACGAAACAGATTCAATTCGGTGTGTTAAGTGCTATAATATATATAAAAGGCTGTATGGAAATATCAAGGAAGAAATATATTAGTCCAAATATGTAATGAATGTTTGTAACAAAGAAGCATGAAAACACAACCTCCAAAGCATGCAAGTGATGGATGGGTGGGTGGGTCTTTCACTGTTCCCGCCCAGGGTCGTGGGTCCCTTCACTGTCCTACTCCATCATCCCTATGGCAGGGGATGGTGAATGTTTCTTATAAGGGGCATACACTAAACACTTTAGGCTTTACTCACTGTCTATTTTATAAACAATATGAGAACAGCCATAGATCATATATAATGGAAAGAATGTGCATGTGTTTCAGTTAAATTTTATTTAGTGGAAAGTCAATTTAGGTCAATAAAATAATGTCTTAATTACTTTTTTATTGCTGTGAAAAATTCCAACTACTAGAGACCAAGGATTCAAATGGCCCATGAAGGCCATTCTGTTTTAAACATCAGAGATAATATTCTGCCAACCCCGGTATGGAGTTACTCAAATTTCTGCTTGAGTATTTACTATCTATTGTATTAAAGAAAATTAATTCCAATTTATTTATAAACTCAGCTTAAAAATATTAGTCTGGACAGGAATTCTGTTTCCCTTATGAGAACTGTTATTTATTCTTGTTACTCATTGGAATAAGATGACAATATACAGACATAGTTGGTTCAGACATTAACATAGGGAATAAAGTCCATAAAGTTAAATTTTTTTTTAATTTTTGGTTTTTTGAGATAAGGTTTCTTTGTGTAATAGCTTTGGCTGTCCTGGAACTCTGTTTGTAGACCAGGCTGGCCTCAAATTCATAGAGATCCACCTGCTTCTGCCTCCTGAGTGCTGGGATTAAATACATGCATGACCATGCTTGGCTAAAGTTTCCTATTATAGAAAAATAAAGGAGTTCTGTCCACATTTGGACAATATTTAAATACCTAGTAGTCTGTGTCTAGCTGCTTATTCCAAAAAGAATGCTAAACTTGATCAAATAATGGGAGCACGGAAGCATTTTAGTGACAACTGCAGAGTTTTATATGATCCTATTAGGAAATTACTTTCAAAAATCTCTTCATAAGCTATTTAACTCTGTTGTCCTTTAGTTCGTCCATGCATAAAATTTAAAACAGTAATAGCCACCAAGATTTAAAAAGACTTAATGAATATTTGTCTTGTGCTTTTTGAAAGATGATAGACTTTAAGTTGTATGAAGTATTATTTTGTTAGAAGTAATTTTTTTGTGATTCTTGAAAAGTTACTCAGTGCTCGTGTGGCAACAGTACATTTTTATTATAATAATTACAAGCCATATCGCTAAATAAACATTTTGATGTTTATTTTTTTGATATTGGTACATGGAAGAGTTTCCTTTTAGGCCTCTCATGTTATTTAATGAGTTTGGAAGCACTTAGGCAGATTTCCATTGTTATTCTGGCTTTCTTTCCTTGAAGCTTTTTATTCCCCTATTTGAATATTTTTTGAAGTATTATAGTAATGTGTGGATGGTATCTATATTTGATATCTGCTTCCCTTTGCTTTCTAAAATCTACAATAGCTACTATTGCATTATGGTTAATTTAACCTTTGATATTGATTATCAGCTCCTTAGGTTTGTAAAAGATTATTGCTCTTATTTTCCCTTCTGATCATTTTTATGATAGTTCTTACAGAGAAATTCATGGTCATCTTTTAAAAAATGCCTGTTAGAAACATTTATGTCCAAATGGAAATTTCAGATGTTCAATGGATTAAATAATTCTCATGTTTTACTTTTCATACTTCTTCACTAAATTACCAAAATTCCTTTCCTGTCTTTTCCCGTGGTTGCTGTTTCTTCTTTCTTCTCCTTCTCTTTTTCTTTCCCTGTAGTAAGAGGCTGCTCATTCATTCCCAGCCATTTAGACCCAGAGTAATCACACAGAAACTATATTATTTGCCACTGTTTGGCCAATAGCTTAAGAGTATTGCTAGCTAGCTCTTACATCTAGAATTAATCCATCTCTGTTAATCTGTGTGTCTCCATGTGGTTGTGGCCTACTGGCAAGGTTCCAGCTGGCAGCTCTGTGTCTTTCCCCTCTGGCGGCTACATGGCATATTCCTGGCTCCACCTTCTTTCTCCCAGCATTAAGTTTAGTTTTCCTGCCTAGCTTTACACTGCTAAACCACTGGCTGAAACAGAGTCTTTATTAACCAATGGTATTCACAGCACACAGAGGGGAATCCCATATCACTTCTCCCTACCTTCCTTTTTAATCCTCCACCTCCCCTCTTTCTTTCTACCTTCTCTTGAGCAGACTTGAACTAAATCTTTCTGTCTCCATTTAGAGTACTGGATTACAGGCATACGTCACTGGATCTAGCTAAATCACCAAATTGTAAATTTTAAAGAAATAGAGAAATCATGATGTACCTGTCAACACACCTAGCTTCAGAGGATGCTGAGAGTATAGTTTAGCTACTATCCAATTACTGTGAAAGGAGAGAACAGCTTTTTGTTTGTATGAGACATAGTCTCAATATGTAGCACTGGCAGGCCTGAAACTTGCTTTGTAGGCCAGGCTGGCATTGAATTTACAGAAATATACTTTTCTCTGCTTCTTGGATTTTGGGACTAATGGATGTACCACTGTGCCTGGTCAGAGCAGCTTCTGATGGACAGATATTTATTTTTATCAGAGCACTTTTCTCCCTCCCTCCTTCTGGTAGGGTATTCCTGTGCATCTCAGGCTGACCTTGAGCTCACTAAGTAACACTGGCTGGTTCCCCGGGACCCATCCCCCTCTTCTTTCCTTGGAGCCACTGCACACATAGGTACAGAAACACATGCAGCCAAACACAAATACACATAAAATAATGAAGTAAAAATAAAATTATACGTTTTCTAAAATTATAAGTTTTCTTTCGTGGAGCCATCTGGAGACTTGCAGAGCTGAGGGAATCTATAGAATGTCTAGTTTTAAGTCTTACTTCAGAGATCTGTGTTCTGCCACTGCTGACCTTTGGTTTTGTGGCTTTTCTTTGAAAGCACACGCTGACTGCTTAACTCCTGCTCAGATACTGAGTAGACATAGAATGTCTCATTTGTGGCTGTGGGTGCCCCTAGACATGGAGAAAGATAGGAAGGTGGAGAAAAGAGGTAGAGATGAGGTGAGCGACGGAAGCGAACTGGGTTCTGGCTTTATGTTGTGAACATTTGGGTATGTTGCTGGCGACAGGAATGCATGCTACCGGGACAGCTTGGCTTAGAATTATGTTGATTTTATCTCATGACTTCGTATTTCTAGATGAAAAGTTGTAAGTCCTTTTGTTGGGTGTTCATTGAATTTAAAGGTATAAGGAAATGATGCATTCTCTGAAGAACATCATGATGGTGGTGGTCGAGGCCATGATCAACAAGTTTGAGGAAGATGAGACCCGGAGTCAGGACAGGCAGCGGCGACTGCAGAAGGAGGAGCGTGGCAGCTACTGCACCGACAATTGTTCCGACAGCGACTCCTCCTTCAATCAGGTGGGCTCTTCATTCCCCAGTCTTGTCTTAAAACAGTCTTTAATTTTCACTGGCTTACATGTATGCTTTCTCATTTTCTTTTCTGTTTTCCAATTTTAAGATTCAGAAAAAGTCAAACAGTAAAGCAATCTATTAGGATTTGGTCCATGAAATACAATTTTACAGAATTGTTTGTTTAATGAATAATTATATCTCAGATAATTTTTAGTCAAAATTATGTTTTGAATTAATAACAATAACAACAACAATATTAAGGGCTGAAATAAATCTCTCTAAGCATTAATCAAAGCAGCTTATTGTCAATTTTCATCAAAGTTTAACTGGCTGACATGTGGAGATAAAACGTTGATGATTTTTATGCATTTCTGGGTTGAAAGTGGCTGTGAATTGTCAGTATTGCACATTTAAAGTCTTGAAATGTAAAGCGGTTTGAGGTTAACCAGTCTGGTGTGGGGCACAGGACTAACCCTAGCCCTGTGGAGATTGAAGCAGGGCGATTGTGAGTTTGAGGCCACCTGCCTTATATACTGAGACCCTGTCCTAGGAGCTAAAAACAAACAAAAAGCAACTGAAACGTTCGAGATTGTGACGGTTAGTTTTAACTGTCCACTTGACACAGCCACGAGTCACCTGGGGTTGTCTAGATGAGATTGCCTTGTGGGTGAGTCTGTGGAGAGTTGTCTTGGATACTGATGTTAGTTGATACTAGAAGATCCAGGCCACTGTGGGTGGTGCCATTCCGCATGCAGAGGATTCCGGACTGTGTAAGTGCACAGAAAGCCATCTGGGCACAGGTACGCTGTACACTTAGTCCTTTCTGCTCCCAGCTGTGTGTGTGCTGTGACTAGCGGCTCCACTTCCTCCATCCGTGACTCCCTCCATGGTGGGCCATAACCTGTAATTATAAAGTAAAGCACTTTCTTCTCCGAGTTGCTTTATATCAGGATATTTTGTCACATCAACAGAAACTGGGGAGGAAGTCTTCACTTTCCTCTAACCAGGATATAGGTAGGCGTACCTGCCATTTGACTGCAGTAGAACTAGGAAAAGGTAGGCTTAAGACTAAATTAGTCCAAATGGAAGACAAGGAAGCAGCTAGACATGCGCCAGGAGCCCCCGGCAGGCATCCAGGCTAAACACTGTTTGTTCGTCGTCCAGCAATGATTTTGTTTTTGAGATTTGCAGAACTGAAAAGCAAGTCCAGGCCTTTAGGATCAGCTCTGCATCATTTGTCACAAGGCTCCACCAGTGAGAAGGCTCCTGCCTCTGTGGTGGATACAGACTGCCTCCCCACCTGTCTCAGGGCCTGGGCTTACTCTCTAATGCTGCAAAGAAAGAGCGGTGTAATTAGAAAGTAGGCCGTAAGCATCTTTCCAAAACTGACTCGAGGAGTTCAGACAAAACATGAATAAAAGATGCATAGCAGCCTCTGCTTGGATTGCATTGAGTGGAAAGGACTGGAAGTAGCCCAGGCAGACTTGGAGCTGCCATTGCATCTCTGGTCAGGGGAGACTGTGTCAAGCTGTGGGCTTCACACCCCAGACTGACTGCATGATGTGACAGAGGGTGTGATGGAGATTGGGGGCTTTCCATCTTAATTTCTTGTTGATGAGCTCATGGGAAGAAGATGAGTTAACTGCCTTTGTGGGGTTGGCTTAATTGCTTGACCTAGCTTCTTAAGAAATGAAAAGACAGAAACCTTCACCTTAGTGAAGTTCGCTCAGGAGCTCACTCTTTACTGATATTCCTTGGTTAATGAGCCCCTTTAATATCCTGAAACCCAAGAGAAGAAAAAACTGAAGCATTGTTAATACACTCCTCAAATGGAAGTATTAGGCCTAACTAAGCGGAATCAAGTGTGAGGAGTTCATCAGCTGCCAATTCCCAAATGCTGGTTATTACTAGTGACGGGAATAACAGATCTTTCAGGTTTTGACAGAACAGAGTCACAATTTAAAATATTTTTGTTTTTTAATTTTGTTTGGTTTGGATTCTTCAGAAGAAACCATGCCTTCAGATCTGTGGCTTCCTTTGGGATGCCCACAGGCAGTAGTCTAGTCTTCTAGCATCTTCTCAGTGAATACGACTGGTCCAGAAAAGACTAATTGGTTTGGAAGTGAACTCTGTCCGTGAGGACATTGTGGGATGCGTGAACTTTCTGAAACAAATGTATGAATGTTGGAACATCCCAGAGCTCGGAGAGGTGTGTGTTTATGCCTTGGCTTAGTAAAGAGATACTTTCCTCTGAAAGGGTCCTGACCCCAATCTTCCCCCGTGATCAGCTGTGTTCTCTTTTATGACTGTGAGGTTGATGATTAGTGGGAGGACCTTGGGGCAGCTCCCTCCTCTAGTTCATCCAGTTTATATATGCCAGGGACTACGTGTGGTCACACCAACCAGTGACCAGAATAGACCAAGGAAATGGCGATCTTTGCTCCTGACTTTTGCAGAACTGAGAAGTATCTTTTTCTCAGGGACTAGGGTCAGAGGTTCATCATTTGACTATAAAGTTCTGTTTGTTAGACGTTATTTACCATTAAGTCATCCGTCCCCCACATAAGCCACCTTAGCTCAGCCTCCTGATTAGTCTAGCTGGTCCTCACCTTTCCAGCTGCTAGCTCATTCTAAGAGAGCTGCTCCTGTTACCACTCACTGCTTGCTGCTGGACCCCGGATTCTTCTCTGTGGAAGCAAGGAGTTAGACTGTGCCTTGTAACAACTCCATTAAATACTGACATTGACATTCTCATTGATGCCTTCAAGATCACTGCTTGCTCTGGGCTGAAAATTGTATCTGAATTTTTCTTTTCTTTAATTAAAATGTAAAATTAGCATACAAAGTAATAAGTTTCTTCCTGACATTTTCATACACATGTCATCATACGTTGTTCTTATTATCCCCATTTCCTCAGCATCCTCTGTGCCTTTCTCTTGCTAGTCCCCTCCATTCTCATTCTCTCAAATAGTTTCTCTTCTACTTTCCCTTCTCCACTTTCATGACCTTCCCCCACACAAATTTGCGTGTAGATGTTGCAAATGAAAAAAAGTGTGGCGTTTGTCATTCTGAGTCTGGCTTATCTCTCTTAACACAGTGACTTTCAGATCTATGCATTTTTGTTCAGTATCATTATTTATTTATTCATTCTTTATGACTGAATTAAATTCTATTGTATTTACTACTTTCTGTTATCCATCTTTTGATAAACATCCAAGGTGAGTCATTTCTTAGTTATTAAAATAGAGCAACAGGAAACGTGTATACACATGAAGATGCAAAGTATCTTTGTGGTATGTTGACTTAAAGTTCTTGAATACATAATATTCTTAGGAGTACTATAGTTGGTACCCAAAGCAATGTGGTGAAGAAAGGCCTTGGTTTAGCTTGCAGCTCTCAAGTCATACTTCATCAGTGAGGGAAGCCAGGGCAGGAACCTGGAGGTAGGAGCTGAAAGCAAAGCCATGGGACAATGCTCTTTACTCGCTTGCTTTTCATGGCTTGCTCAGCCTATTTTCATATTCAACCCAGGGCTACCTGCCCAGAGGCAGCAGTGCCCACAATGGGCCAGGCACTCCCACATCTATTTCCAAGTAAGAAAATCCCCTATAGATTTGTCTACAGGGACCTCAATGGAGATAGAGATGCCCACAGCAGGCTGGGTCCCTTCATACCAATGATCAATTAGAAAATATCTCATAGACTTTCCCATTGGTCAATCTGATGGAGGAAGCTCCTCAGAGTTACCTCTTCTCAGATAACTCTCACTGTGGTTGTGTCAAATTGACAATAAAATCTAGGACAAAGACTAAACACTGTTTTCCTTTTTAGACCAATTGTTTTGACCATTTTTTTTTGTTCTTGCTCAGAAATGATTTGTTCAGTTTCTTCTTTAAGACATATAAACACGTCTCAATTCCTCTTGGAAGCTTCTTACGGTTACGGTCACACCTGTTACCAACAACAGATCCAAGTGGTCCTTTGCAGATCAGGTCACAGGTTCTGCTTAATACCCTCAAGGGTTGTCATCCAGGACCTGTTTAGAGCTACTGAAAAGCCAGCGCATAGGTACTGTAGCAGACACCTGCAGCAGACACTTCACATGCGCTGGTTAAGTACGTTCTAGTGAGTTGCTGTGGCTATTTATATCTATCCAATGATAAGAGATAATACAAAAAACAGAACTTAATATAGTGCAGGTCAGCTTTAAGTCAGGCACTAGCCATATTCTGAATGATATAACAAAGAGTTGTATAATATTTAAAAGCATTTTTCAGGAGAAACATGGCTGTGTTTAGGAAGACAAGGGAGTTTGATAGAGTTGGAAACAGATTGAAACTATGTTTTGTCTTTTCTTTCTTTTTTTCCTTTGTATGCTTTTGTGTATGTGCTTGTATGTGCATACTCGTGTGTACGTGCATGTATAGTGTTAAAGACTGAATCTAGAGCCTTGCACATGATAGGAAAGGGCTGTGCTACTGACCTTCACCTCTAGTCCAAGGTTACGAATGAAGTAGAATTGAGGAGGACAAATACAGTGGAATTAATTGGGTGTGAACTCTCATTTAAGAGGTGTGTATTGACCTAGACACCAATCTATGAGTATAGCAGAGTATCTCTAGGCATCATTACATTGACATTATTTTTTTCTCCAATCATGTTTGGTTCTATTCTAGGTCTTTGAATCAGCCAGCCTGTGGTTCTGACGCTCCAGGGACTCTCAGGGGTGGGTTTACTCTTGTGGCATGGGTCTTAGGCTAGACCAGTTATTAAGCGGCTTCTAATGGAAACATACAGAGATCCTCAGTCAGATGTTAGGCTGAGCTCAGGGAATCCTGCTAAAGAGAGGGAGAAAGGATTGTAGTAGCCAGGGGGTCAAGGGCATTGCAAGGAAAGCCCCAGAATCAACTCACCTGGGCTCATAGGAGCTTACAGAGTCTGAATCAGCAACCAGGGAACCTGCATGGGAGTGATGTAGGTCCTCTACATATATGGGACAGTTGTGTTGCTTGATCTTGTGAAACTCCTAATGGTAAGAGCAGGGGCTCTCTGACTCTTTTGCTGGCTTTTGGGACCCTATTTCTCATACAGGGTCACCTTGCCTGACCTTATTACAAAGGGAGGTGCTTAGTCTTTCTACAACTTGATATGCCTAGTTTTGTTGATATCCATGGGAGGTCTGCCCTTTTCTGAACAGAAATGAAAAGGGAGTGCATTCGGCGGTGAGGCATAGAGAGGTGAGGGGAGGGAGTGGAACTTGGAGGAGAGGAGAGAGACAAAGTTACATTTGGAATGTTAAATAATTAAATAAATAATGCTTGGGACAAAATGACAAACAAAACTGAAAAAAACTGTGATTCTCAGGACAATATATAGAATGTGATTTTAAAAAGAGATTGATGTGGGAATCTCCTGTGTGTGCTGTGATTACCATTAATGAATAAAGAAACTGCTTTGGACCTATAGCAAGGCAGAACTTAGGTAGGCAGGGAAAGCTAGGCTGATGCTGGGAGAAAGAAGGGCGGAGTCAGAGGGATGCCATGGAGCCACTGCCAGAGTCAGACATGCCGATAATCCACTGTCACATGGCAATACACAGAGTAATAGAAATGGGTTAAATTAAGATGTAAGAGTTGGCCAATAAGAAGCTAGAGTTAATGGGCCAAGCAGTGATTTAATTAATACAGTTCCTGTATGATTATTTTGGGTCTAAGCAAGCTGGGTGGCCAGGAAGAACAAGCGGCCCCTTGCAACAAGAGATGTCTATGCTGTAACTACTGTGTATACTGTGGCGCTTAAGCCTCTGCTAAAATGTAAATATTATCCAAAGCATTATTTACTTGTGGAGATTAAGGAGGCACCTAAATAAGAGAGCTGCGAGGTAGAAATTGATCATAGCCATTCAGGAGAGGAACCTTCACAGCTCATCTCAAAGAACTGCGGAGACATATATTTCAGGATGGGAACGGAGCAACGCTTTGACTTGACAGAGCATGCGGTATATGTGAGATTCTATTACACTTTCTATGAAAGGTTGGATGAATGTTTTGGGGGATTAGGTTCGAATGGTTGATGAGGATCAGATGAAGACAAAGGTTATATTTTATTCATTGTTTATAGATCCTAGCTATAAAACTGGAATGTTGAGTAAACAAATATTCAAGACAAAGAACACTCAGTGGCAAGCTGGGTTGGGCTTTCCCAGCAAAGGGAAGTCATTTCAAGGTTTTAGAGAGAAATGGCTTCGGGAGGATTTCCATGTGGTTGTAAGTGTGAGCGCATGGCAGGGCATGGTCATCAGGAGACACGCTGGAAGGTTGTCATTTGTTTAAAGAAGCAGTGAGTGTTGGGCCGAGGCAGATTGGTACTGTAAAGAGGAAAGGGCTGGTGTAGGAATTATTGCAGAAGTAGAATCCATTCGCTTGATCGGCAGAGTCTAGAAGTTTGTGCAGATAGTGTCAGAACTGACGTTGTAGCTGTGGTGTTTAACTCAGATGGCTCGGGAGATTGCTGGTGCCATGAGCTTGGTGTTGGGATTAGAGCCAAGAGTCGTGTGTCAGATATAGTAAAGGTAGTCTTTTCAGATCAGATACTACTAGTATGACAAATAGCAACATACGCCAGTTCCCATGATGGGAAAGTCTGTGTTAGAGCTAATGTGGTATGGGTCACCTGTGAAGTGTAATGGTAGGTAGTAAAGTAGGTGACGCCTGAGGTGGTTCATGGTTTCGGTGTCTGTAGAGGCAGAATGGTTTGTCAGAGGAGATATTAGGGGCTTTGGTATTTTGTTTTTATTGGACTTTTAAATTAATTAATTAGCTTTAGTATGTCTAGTCAGGATTTTGCCATGAAGCTGGCCTTGAACTCCTGAACTGGCTCCATCAGTCCAGCATGGCTGAGCTTGCACTTGTGTTCCACTTTGCCCATAGGGACTTGAGGAGGGGTAAATCTCATGGCAGGAAGGAGGGCTCATTAACTGTTTGAATGA
This sequence comes from Myodes glareolus, assembly GCF_982192425.1. NCBI lineage: Eukaryota > Metazoa > Chordata > Mammalia > Rodentia > Cricetidae > Myodes > Myodes glareolus. Next base: position 100,558,630 of record NC_142026.1, on the reverse strand, counting down.
TCGCAGGAAGTTCAAGATGAGTTGAACTCTAGGTGGTGGCACATGCCTGTGGCCCCTGTACCTTGGGAGGGCAGGCAGGAAGAGCAGGACTTCACAAGCCCAGCGTTGGCTAAATAAACAGTGAGCTCAGTTAAGTGCTGCCTCGGCTGTAGAACCTTTCCCGAAGAAGCAAAAAATTAAAGATCTTTAAATTTGGTGTCTTGGTTACTTTTCTATTGCTGTGGTAAGACACCATGATGAAGGCAACTTATAAAAGAAAATTATTTAATCTGGGGATCACAGTCATCATTGCTGGGAGCATGGTAGCTGGAAGACATAGCCCTGGAGCAGTGGCTGAGAGCTCATGCCTTGATATACCAGCACAAGGCAGAGAGAGCTAACTGGGAGTGGGCTGGGCTTTTGAAACCTCAAATCCCTCCCCCAGTGACATACCTCCTCCAACAAGGCCACACCCACTAACCTTTCTCAGATAGTTCCACCAACTGGAGACCAAGTATTCAAATGTATAAACCTATGGAGGCCGTTCCCCCAGTCAAACCATCACATTTGATGACTAAGAGTTGATCAGAGAATTGTGGTGAAGGAGGAGGCAGGAAGTTGAGGAAGTACAATGTTAGTTGGCCTTGACAGTCTTGTGAAATATACGAGATTTCAGTCTCTGGAATATTGCACATAAAGAGACTAAAACATGAAGTCTTTGTTACAGCGACTACTTAAAGGATTATCTTTTTAATTGACTGCTACTCAGCATACTACTGCTTGTCTCGGCAACTGTAACAGAATGTCCAAGTAATTGCTTGCTCACCGTTTGTCACAGCTGTTAGGGAACTTGTAACTGTATTGCAGATAAGAATGGATTAATGTGGGGATCAGTGAATTATCTTTTCAGATTTCTTCTTAAATAGGCTGTTGTAGGTGAAAAGCAGTTACCTCGTTTTCTTATACAGAGCTCAGAAATGTAAAATTTTGAAAATTTGAATAATGATAAAGCAAAGCACTCAGCCCACAGATGCAGTGATGCTGCAGGGAGGTATTGGGACTCAGGATGGGAAGTGGGAGTTAAGGGTAACATGGTTAGAGGAAGGAGCGGGGATTTAGAACTCTGAATATAACTTCTATCCTGCATCCTGACATGGTTTGTCCTTGTTTCCTTTCTTGACTAAAAGCAGTTTGGGGAGAAAAGGGTCCATTTGGCTAACTCGTCCCATCATAGTCTGCTATTGTGGAAAGTCAGGGTAGGAAATCAAGCAGGAGCCATGGAGAAGAGCTGCTTCCTGCCTTGCTCCTCTTGCCTTGCTTAGCTGGGCTTTCCCACATCCATCTTTGATCAAGAAAATCCCCATAGGCCAGTTAGATGGCAGCAGTTTCTGAACTGCCAGCAATGATGTCATGCCGTCACAGAGCGGTAGTGTAGAGGGTGTGGTGGGTGCAGGTGGATCGCCACTGTGTCACCAGGGAATGCTCGAGCTGAGGTCTAAGTGGTAAGTGGGCCACTGCAAAGTTCTGGGGAAGCCTATGGGTGTTTGATAACCCTTTTTCTAGATGGAGAGTTTTACTTCAGGGTTTTTTCACCATTACAAAGGCTAAGGAGAGTTTGGGGAACAGGGTCACACAGGAGGGTGAGCAGCAGTGTGGTTATGATACAGGAGGGTGATGGGCAGTGAGGCTGTGACACGGGAGGGTGACATCAGTGCGGCTGTGACACGGGAGGGTGACGGCAGTGCGGCTGTGACACGGGAGGGTGACATCAGTGCGGCTGTGACACGGGAGGGTGACGGCAGTGCGGCTGTGACACGGGAGGGTGACATCAGTGCGACTGTGACACGGGAGGGTGACATCAGTGCGGCTGTGACACGGGAGGGTGACGGCAGTGCGGCTGTGACACGGGAGGGTGATGGCTATGCCTGACTTTGTATTGTTTGCTGTGTGCTATTTTTGCTTTATTCATATCACATTTCTGGGTATATGATGTGTTTTTTTTCTTTCTAATCTCTTTTGAGTCTTACAATGTTCTGTACAGTATGGTAGCTCAACAACAGACTCATGTACAGAAAATGTCAGTATTCTGTAGGGAAATTTCAGTTCTGATGACAAAACTACAGGAAACAAAGTTACAAGTTTCTGCAAATCTAAATAGATCACCTTTCTCTTGTTTAGAGTCTATAGTGTGCCTGAAGTAACGTTAACACAGTCATTTATCTGTCCTTCCAGAAGTCTAATAAATAACTCTGTGTTCTATTAATTCTCTTCCAGAGTTACAAATTCTGCCAAGGAAAACTACAGCTGATTTTAGATCAGTTGGATCCTGGGCAACCGAAAGAGGTAAGCTTAAAGGAGAGCTGCTGTGTCAGGAAGGTACCAGGCACTGGTCTTTCTGCAGTCAGCAGTAGCCGGCTGTTCTGGTTGTTGTGATAGTGATGGTGTTTTTGTTTGTTTTTCTTGTTTGTTTTGTTTTTTAGGTGCTAGACCTTTATTATTATAAGCAATCTTGATTAGCTTTTCTGTCTGAACTGGACACTCACTTTGTGTTCACTCACTCCCTTCATCCCTTCTTTCTCTCTTTTCCTGTGTGTTCTGTGTGCATGTGGGATTTGTGTGTGTGTGTGTGTGTACGCGCACATGTGTGCGTGCATGTGTGTGTGTGTGTGAAATCCCTAGGTCAACATCACTTGTCATCCTTTCTTGCTTATCACCTTACTTATCTATTTATTTATTTTTGAGATGGTCTTTTTCTGAACCTGGTGCTCCTTGACTGTCTGAACTGACTGTCTGTGAACTTCTGGTTTCCTCCATTGCTGCCCTTCTACCCCCAGTGTTAGAATTTCAGGCATGCACAACTGTGCCTGGGCTTTTATGTGGATCCAGGAGACTCCGCACCATTTTCCCCAGCTTCAGTTTGAAAGGGATAAAGCTGTGTGTGGTTGTTATCCCTTTTTAGTATTTTATCATTAAGAAACCTAGTGCTTACTTCATTTTAGAAAATGTGACCATCTATTTAAAGATTGTTTTTCAATAGATAACGTGGTATACTATCATGTAGAATGCCTTGAAATAAGTACATACTGGATAGTAACTAAGTTAAGATAGTAAGCATATATATTACCAACCATACTTAGCCTTTTTAAAATCTTTGATTGAGTAGCTTACATTGTTTCCTGACAAGTTTTTAGGATTAGAATATTGTATACATATGCATTGGGTTGTACAATAGATCTTATTCACTGCAACCGATATTTTGTAGTTGACAAACATCTCACTAGTTTTTATGCATGAAACTTTAGCAGTTTATTAGAAAAAAAAGAGTTTGGGGAGGTGATGTAGGAGGGTCTTCTATCTATCTGTTGCTTTCATTGGTTAATTAATAAAGAAAACTGCTTGGCCTGATAGGTCAGAACATAGGTAGGCAGAGTAAACTGAACAGAATGCTGGGAGAAGGAAAGCAGAGGCAGGCAGATGCCATGATTCTCCTTCCTGAGATGGATGCTGGCTAGACTCATGCCGGTAAGCCATGACCTTGTGGTGGCATACAGATTATTAGAAATGGGTTAGTCAAGATGTGAGAGTTAGCCAACAAGAGGCTACAGATAACAGGCCAGGCAGTGTTTAAATGAATACAGTTTCCATGTAATTATTTCAGGTAAAGCTAGCCAGGCAGCCAGGAGCCGGTTGGGATGAAAAGCAGCCCACTGCTCCTTTACAGGGAGGATCAGCAAGTGAAGTGCTTGTCAAGACCCCTGATGATCTGAGTTCAGTCCCTGGACCCTCATGGTAGAAGGCGAAAGCTGAGTCCTGTAAGTCTTCTGACTTTTGTGCACAACCCCACACCCATACACATCCACTCTCCTACGTTAAATAAGCAAGCAAGCAAACAATGGAAAAACATTTAAAAAGAAGAAAATTTTGAGGAAGCAATTATATTAAATTTTATCTGTTCATATTTTGAAAGGTTTTAGAGACTACTATTTATTGATGTCTTGTTTTATTAGAAAGTCAGTTTGAATTAGAAACTATATCAAATTTTAAATGTAATAACATAGTAAACATTTACTTCTAAGTGTTCCTAATCATATATTTTACATATTTTATGGAAAATAAGCTTGTAATAAACTAAGTGTACTTAGTTTATTAAAGGGAATTTAATACGGCTTCATTTTTAAAACTATGCTTAGTGAAGGAAAGAAAGAGGTTTGCATGCACTATTTCCTGGGACTAGCACCATGTGAAATCCTGTGAGGGAGTTTGATTTTTATGTTGCTGATTGGGAAAAACAAATTTTATCAAAGCAAGTGAATAAAAGGTGAACTGAGCTTTGAAAAATACAGCAGTGTGCAAAAAGAGATGAAAAAAGAAATTAACCCAAGAAGAAAAATTCATGGGCTGTAACTCATATGAAAATATTTGTTTGTAAGGCCCTAAAAGCACACAGCAGGAATGGAAGACAAGTGCAGCTACTTCTCTATTGCTGTGACGAAACAACCATGGCAGCTTATAAAAGGAAGCATTTGATTTGGCTCACGGTTTCAGTTCATAATGATGGAGTGAAGGAACAGCTGAGTTTTCACATCACAAAGAGGAGAGAGAGAGGGAGAGGGAGAGGGAGAGGGAAAGAGAGAGAGAGAGAGAGAGAGAGAGAGGGAGAGGGAGAGGGAGAGGGAAAGAGAGAGAGAGAGAGAGAGAGAGAGAGAGAGAGAGAGAGAGAGAGAGAGAGAGAGATAGAGAGATATCACTGTGAACCACAGGAATCTTTTGAAACCTCGAAGCTGACCCCCAGTGACATACCTTCTCCAGCATGTTTCCTAATCTTTCTCAAACAGTTCCAACAACTGGGTGCCAAGAATTGAAGTACATGAACTTTTGGGGGCCATTCTCATTCAAACCACAACAATCAGTACAGATAAATTATTTTGGAAATAAGTGTTTTGCAAGAGCAGGAGAACAATTGCATACGGAAATAGAAAATCAGAACTAATTGGACTTAATGCTTACAAAGCCAAGGAAAATTATAACCTTTGCATATTATAAATAAATCTTTCTTTTGGAATTGCTTATCTTAATTACATTTTAAAAGTTTCTCTAGTGGTCCTAATATGTGGAGACCAAAAGTCTATAGTTGGTCATATTTTTCTTATAGAAAGTATAAAAGTAAATTTAAAAAAATTAATGAATTTCTTTTTTAGACTGTTGAACTCCTGTATATAGCACGAGCTGGCTACTTTCACTCCTGTCCACTCCCTATTCATCAGCTTCTCCCTAAAATCTATTACGTTTATTTGTGTCAATTTGAGAAACAGTTTTTTTTTGTGATATATATGTAGCCTATATATATATATAGGCTAATAAACTAGCTTCAATGAGAACAATACTGAGATTCATCCTGAATGAGCATCTTTGAGTTTGTGTCATAGAATTGAATTTACCTTTTAAAATTTAGTTTTTAAAAACTTTTTATTGATTTACTTTTTCTTTGGCAATGGCATACAAGTTTTTTTTTAAATGTAGTTTCGTTACTTACCCCACCCTGTTTTCTCTCCTTCTCACCACTGATATAACCTTTCCTTACTAAATCTCTTTTCCTATATTCATGACTTTTGATTTTGTTTTGTTTCCCTCTGACTGTGGTCCTGGATTTGGGTCTGTCTACTGCAGTCTGTGGGCTCAGTAGTGGACACAAAACTGGGTACTATGCATTTCTTTCTGTCAGAGTCTGTTGACAATTCAGTGAGTGCTAGGGCTCCATGAGCTCCTCTCACATCCGTAGCTGACCGTGGGTATGATTGGTCTTGTAGAGGTCATGCAATTTCTTTCCATGGCTGTGCCTTGCTTAGCAGATGCTATTCCATAACTCTTCTCCTCATCTTCCTGCTTTCTTGCCCCTGAATGTGATGATTCCCGAGCCTTACGGAGGTGGTGCAGATGTTTTGTTTAGGACTGATCTCTGCTGCCACGTGTTCTCAGTGTCTTGTGCAGCCGTGGGTGTCTGCACTGACCTCTCACTGCAGAGAGCTGCTCTTCTGATTAACTGTACACTAGCATTTGTGGGTCCATTCCTGGTTGGGCCGCTTGAGGCAGGTCATTTGGGAAGGTGTCCTGGATGAAGGTTTTTTAAACCTTAGACTTTTGGGTATAGCTTTAGGTATATCTTTGAATATGTTATTTAGTCTCAATTTTCCAAGAATTATTTTCCAGAAAAGTTTCTGTTTAAATGAATAATTCTAATTTATCCTATTGAAATATAAGATATCAGAGAATACTTTATTTTCCTTTTGGCATTTTGCATTCTGCTTTATTTTCTTGATTATTAGTAAAAATACTAAATTAAATTAGATATGAGACTAAACTACTTTTATGAATTGCAAATTTTGTCTTTAAATTGATTACTTGTAAATATATTCTTGCTTAGAGACCTTTCTCCTGGATAAATTTCAAATAGTAAATTCTTAATGGGATTTTATTCAAAAAGTTACCAGGAAATGAGGAATTACTTAACATTGGATGCTTCTGATTTTTCCATCAGAATATTTCTTTCTAGTCTTGCTAATGCCCATCATGGGTGTGTTTAGGAGCTTTTCCCATGGGACTCTATAGCACTCTGCGTATCCCCCTCATCTGAAACAATTGAGTCTGTGATGGAGGTCTCTGCTGCCTCTCTGTCACTCCCTGGGTTTGATTTGTATCAAGTGACCAGAGTTTGGGTAGAACTTGGCCTTGCTGTGTTGGTTTTTAGTAGCCGTGGGAGTGCATTTGAAGCTATGTTCTACTGAAGCAGAACCTTCTCCACTTGTGTCCCTTGGGTCATAGTGTTTGGGGGGAATTGTGATTAGATTCTGTGGTGATTAGGAATAGCCTTTTTGGAGGAAGGCAGAAATTCCATTTTGCATTTCACTGCTGAATTAGCTTTTCTACTTCAGTGGCTAAAAGGCCAGGAAGCATGATCCAGCAGAAAGAAGAAAAAGGTTGATGAGATTGTTCCTGGGAGTTGTTCACGGAGGCTGGCATGGAAATGCTTTTCCAGGGGCTCTGCGGGCCGTGCTCTGGATTTAAGTCTGGCAACCTGTAGAAGCTCCAGTGGGAGGGAGGCTTGTGAGGATGGGATGTCCAGGATGAGGCTCCCGGCAACTGCTGCTCGGTGAGTCCAAAGCGGCCACCGTCCATTTCTCTTGGCTGTGACACAGTCGCGGTGCACGTTTGGTTTCAGATTTTGTCACAGAAGACAGCCTGTTTTTTCTTTCTCTGTTTAGCACTTAGTTTATGAAAAACTGTTCTTCTGAGTTATTTTATAAAAGGATGTCTGATTCTCAAAAGCGACTCATCAACACATAGTTTCTCTGGCTCGTCCTTTTAGTGGTATGTTTAATGTTATCTTGGAGAATTGAAATTCTTCTAGCATTAACAACGCAGTTGTTTTAAAATCCATAGGTGAGATACGAAGCTTTACAGACGCTGTGCTCAGCCCCTCCATCCGATGTCCTGAACTGTGAAAACTGGACCACCCTCTGTGAAAAACTGACCATGTCTCTGTCCGACCCAGATCCTGCGCTCACTGTAAGGAGACGGCCGTGAATCGCTCTTTTTGACCTAAGTGGAATTTCATCATTTTCCTTAGTAGCTCAGCTGTGGAACTTCAGTTTAAGGTTTAAATCACAAGCGAGACAAGAGGCAGGTAGTCATGGGAAAACAGGGTATCCGGATACATCTGTCTGTTATAAATCACACTCTTCCATCAGTGGGAATACTATTAGACTAGTGACAGAATCGATTTGGGAACACTTTTGTTATTTATATCAAAAGAAAAAGATGTAACCAGGCAGTGCTGGTGCACACCTTTAATTCCAGCACTTGGGAGGCAGAGGCAGGCGATCTTTGTGAGTTCAAGGCCAGCCTTTTTCACAGAGTGACTTCCAGGACAGCAAGGGCTGTTACACAAAGAAACCCTGTCTCGAGAAAAAAAAGAAAAGCATGCTTGCCTAGTATTTAGATGCAATTCAAAATTACAAACCCCAAAAAGTATTATACACTTCTATAAAAACTTTGATATGAAAACAAAGAGATATTTTAGGGTCACCTTTAGCATTTCAAAGCTAAGAAGAAATACAGTTGTCAGTTTGCCTGTCCCCGCCCCCTATATGTGAGGGAAGAGAATCATGTCTGAATTTATTTTCTTTATTTTAAAAGTGATAACTTTATTAACGTGGTAAAGTTACTGTGCCACAAGGTTCAGCTCATTACTTGGGTTCACAAATTACAAACGGTTGTTAGAAAGACAACTGCAGATCGGATCAAATCGTTTTGGACAAATGACTTCCTTTTGTTTTAAGTTTTTGCTGCATTTAAATTGCCAGCTACACCATTGCTGTTCTATAGAACTGTTATGTGTGACTGCCTGAAGCCTGTGGCATTTGAAAAATGACAGATTCTTATGAGTTTCTGCAGCTATGAACATGGACTTCAAACGCTTAACAGCCTTTGTTCAGTGGGAATGTCTTAGAGATATCGGAAGATATCATTAACCATCTGGGGACCTATTTCCTGTGAAAATATCAGCCTGGGTGATATAAACAAGGTTATTAATTTTGTTCCTGTAGATTAGAAAACGTGAGGCAAGATTGTTTTTATTTAATGGCAGCTTGTATTTCGCTCGTGAAATTACTCTTCCCCTGATATTTTAGTGGTTTATAGGACAACGAAGGGACGGGCACCATTGTAATGCCTGCTAGTGTCAGGCACATCTTAACTTGATTTGGTTCTCATTCAGTTTATTCTTTTGTATTTTTCTCCATGAGTTTTGATAAATTGAAAGTTAAAAATTTTATGTAGTATTTTTTTTTCTAATGAATAGGCACCGTTCTTAGAAAACCTCTCAAATGTTTACTAAATATAAGGAAACAATTCCTGGATTTGGAAACATTAGCTCTTGAAGTGGAGTGTTGCCGATGGGCCTGCTGCTGGATGACACCATTACCTAAGACTGTAGAGTCTCTCTGCAAGGCTTCATCCTCATTCACAGTGCCCACTGACCTGCTTTCTGCCCCTGCTGTTACCAGGTTTCACAGCCATGCATTTTTATCATCTCTCTTCCTATTAGTTGTGGTTAATTTTACTTTCAGTCACTGAACAAGAATATGCCTTTTAAAACAGACACGCCCATCTCCTGGGTTTCCACAGTGTGTTTTGTGTTTATTTTCTGTTTAAATGTATAAAGTGCTTCATCTGTGCTGTTGTAAAAAGCTTAGGTAAGAATGTGCTGTCTCATTTCTGTAGGACCGGATTTTAAAGTTCTATGCACAGACTTTTACGCTCTCACCATTACACATGACCAAGGAAATTTATACAAGCTTAGGTATGTTTATTACATCACTTCTAATGCTTTCTCTTATGTGTACTTAAGAAACATGCATAAGACATGACATTTTCCAGAAACATTATGTTGTATAATGACTATATATCTTCATCTTTCTTTTCAGCTAAATATCTGGAGTTATACTTTCTTTCTAGAGAAAATCACATTCCTACTCTTGCAAGTGGAGTAGACATAAGCAGTCCTGATGTGACCCGCTTACTGAAAAAGGTATCCGTTTCCTGCAGTGCACATTATGAAAGGTAGATCTATTATTTCAGAATTACAGTATCGTGAGAGCTTTTGTACACGTCTTACAGGTTCGCCTTCTGAATGAGTATCAGAAAGAAGCTCCATCCTTTTGGATTCGACACCCAGAGAAGTAAGTTCCTCAACTCAGGCGATGTAAGGCAGTGCCCCTCAGGTGTTTCAGAGACAGAAGGGAACTTCCATGGTTAATGTGCTGCTTAGGGTTTGTCAGCCTGATACAGAGTAGAATCACCCAGGAAAGGAAACCATCAGCTGAGGAACTGCCTTCATCACATTGGCCTATGGGGCATTTTCTTAACTGCAAATTGATGCAGGAGGGTCTCCTGTGGACAGGGCTTTCTGTAGGCTGTGGACTGGGCTGGGTAAGAGAAGTGTGCAGTGAGCCAGAGGAAGCAGGCTTGAGGGTGTAAGTCAGTAAATAGTACCTCCATGGTGTCTGCCCGAAGCTCCTGCCTCAAGTTCGTGTCTTGATGAAGTATAACTGGTAAGCAAACGCGAACCTTTTCTTCTTCAAGTTGCTTTTGGGCATGGTGTTTATCCCAGCAACATAGACGCACACTAGGACAGAGGTATTAATACAGTTTTTCTTTGGTGTATGCGTTCTTGTTAGCCATACAAATGGTCCTACCCAAGTATTGTTTTTATGTTACCAACAACATTGTGAAAGTAGGATGCTGAGGTCCTGGGTTCTTAGTGATGTTTGCTACTTTGGACAAGTTTCTTAAAATATTCTGATATGATTGTAAGAGCATCTGCAAGTCTCAAACTGAAAGTTACATCTGGAGACTTGAGTATTGAAGTAGAAAGAACGTAGGTTTTTAGAACAGAAAAACTGACTGTGATTCTTAATCTCTACCGTTTATAGAAAATAAAAACGAAAAGAAATTCTAAAGATTAAATTCCACATTGTTATTCCAGAAGGATAAGAACATCACTGTTCCCATGTACCCTAACCATTATTTGTTTACTTTTCAAAATGATTTTTTTCCCCAAAATCTAAGGTATATGGAGGAAATTGTGGAGAGCACTTTGTCCCTGTTATCAGTAAAACATGATCAAAGCCATCTTGTCTCACAGAAGATTTTGGATCCCATCTATTTTCTCGCATTAGTTGATACTAAAGCTGTGTGGTTCAAAAAATGGATGGTAAGGAAAAATTGGTTCTTCTCTCTGATTTTAGTGACTAGCCGGCTCTATGTGCCTGAGGTATGCTGAATTCTAATTGATTTGCTGCATATGTTAATCCTTTTACCTGTACACAGATGGAGTAGTGGTAGGGGCCACTGCCTTGTTCGGGGGTGTCAGATATAAGGCATGGGGAAGATATTTTGCTCAAAATGTTTTGCTTGGTGAAAGTCAGGATGGGATTTTTATGGAGTGATCTATTTGAGTCTATTCAAGATGAATGATCTATCAAGGATTGTAATTTCCATGAATCTAAACCTATAAAAATATAAATAACGGTGGCAGGTACAAGGATTCAGGGCTCATTTTTCTTCGGTTTAGAGCATTGGTTTTTCAATACACTTCCTAATGCTGAGACCCTTTAACAGAGTTCATCATGTCATGGTGACTCTCAACCATAAAATTATTTCCTTGCTACTTCATAACTGTAATTTTGTTACTGTTTTGAATTGCAATGTAAATACCTGATATGCTGGATATCTGATATGCAGCTTCCAAAGGGTTGAGACCCACAGTTTGAGAACCACTGGTTTAGAGGCTAATGCCTAGAATCAGTTTCGTTTGCTGCTTCCTGACCCTGAATTTGGGAATATGTTTAATGCCTGAATCTGTCAGTTTCCCGTGAAGCTTATGACATCCCCAAACGGGAAATCATGTTAAAGCGATCTTTGTACTGTCAGCCGTCAGCTGATGTGAAGTAGCAGAGTCCCTATCTTGTAGCAACAGCAACACTGATTTCTGTGTTCATTTTTTTCTCGCGCACATTGTCTACTCACCTCTAGGTATTTGTCTCGCTGGAACAGAGGGCGGGACAGGGACTTGCCATGCAAGTGTGACCCTCTCTGAATTTAGCAGAGCAGTTGAAAGCTGACTTTGTCTTTGGATGTTGAAAGTCTGTGATATGTGCCCAGTTTATTAGAGCACAACTCTGTAGTATGCATGACTTTACATAACCTATATAGTAATATTTGGTAGTCTTTAAATTCGCTAGTATTAATTAAATCAGTTCAATTAACCTGAATGTTTTGTACCCTCCATCTGATGCTTTTTAATTTTCTCAAAGATAAAACTAATTTTATTGAAGACAATATGCCAAAAATATAAAAGCATATTAAAGAAAACCCTATAAAACACAGGGGTCACCATTAAGTCTTTAGCTTGTAGGCAGAGGCTGCTCATTCGTTTTTTTTGGCCACCCAGATCTGAAATAATCACACAGAAACTGTATTATCACATCACTGCTTGGCCTATTAGCTCACACTTCTTATGGACTAGCTCTTATATCTTAAATTAACCCATTCCTATTATTTTATATTTTACCACGAGGCTCATGATTTACCGGTACTGGAGTGGGCGCCTTTCTCCTCTGGTGACTACATGGTGTCTCCCTGACTCCACTCTCTCCTCCCCTTGCTGCTGGGAATTCCCGCCTTGACCTATTCTGCACTGCAGTAGACCCAAAGCAGCTTCTTTATTAACCAATGGTATTCACAGCATACAGAGGGGAATCCCACAGCCTAGGTTTATATAGATTCATATTTACATAGTATATATCAATATGGTTAAGTGTTTTTAAAAAATTAAATTATATTCTGATAACTGTTTGCAAAGCCTTTTTACTGAACATTTTGATTTTCATTAAGTGAATGAGGCAGATCACCAAAATTAAACACTAAAATTTTATTATATTAATTTTTTTATTTATGCTTCTTAAAGCAACAGGAATTTATCTCATTCCCCTGTACCATTTGTGTCTAAGGTAAGAGTTGGCAGACATTTAATGGAAAGGGCCGGGCAGTCAGTGTTTCTAGTCTTGTGCACTGAACAGTTTTTGCAGCTTTTCAGTCTAAATGGTAACAGGTACAGGGTGTTCCAATAAGACATTTATACAAATTCATAGTGGGTAGATTAGGTTTTAGGGCTATAGTTTGCTTAACTTTCTGTTTTGAACCAGGTTGGTCTTGAACTCATTTTGTAGTTGAAATGGACTTGAATTCTGATTCTCATGCCTCCATCTCCCAAGTGCTGGGGATTATAGCTCTCAGTCACCATGTCTGGCAGAATAGGGTAATACTAAAGTAGTTTCATTTATATGCCAGCATATGTTCTTCAGCAATACTGAGAAATGGACTAATTGAAATGATTTTAAGCCAAAGAGCTAAATCACACAGGGTTTTGGTGAACTTTGAATAAAAGTACTGACTAATAAATTAAAAATCTTATCACCAGAATTCTGATGAATTTTTAGTGATGTTTTAATTATTTTGTTGTTTTTAAATAAAATGAAGGAACAAATTTAAGCATTAAAGTTGCTTAGCTAAAAATCTTATAATTACCCTTGGCTTCTGCAGTGTCCTATATGTATGTGTTTTAATTCCATCTAATATTGGTCCAAAGGAAATAAAGACATTTTGAGCATAGCCATTTATTTAAAAATAATATTGATATAGAGTGGCAAAGATGTTGTCTTGTTGGAGAATGTCACCTTTGCAAATTTCTGTGTGTGTAGTCAGTATGCAATTAGTGGTCTTATTCCCTCTCATTTATATATTATCCCACCTTGATTCATACACTGCTAGCTGGGCATACTACTTTGGAGGATTTTTTTTAAACAAACTAGCATAGAAATTGGATGTAGGTAATTAATTGTTGCCCTCATCTCTAATCTGTCACTAAATGGTCTACACTACTTTTATGCAATTTGCATTCTTGTGATTCCTATGCTTGCAGTTCATCGCACAGAGGTAAACTCTGCTTGACATTGATTATAATATTTAAATCTTAGTTATGGTGTGGTTTATGATATTGTAAACGATGGAGGAAATGGATTTCAAATGGTATACCTTTAACATTAAATGCTTTCCTCTTTAATTTTAGCATGCGTATTACAGCAGAACTGTGGTACTAAGACTACTTGAAAAGAAATACAAATCTCTGGTAAGCACATCTGGTTTTTTGCTGAGAAATAATATCACAAAAAGTTATATATGCAAAGTTGACTGACAATGATTCGTATTGGGTAATGAGGCAACGCCTTTTAATGTGACTGTAAACTCCTGTTCTATGAAATGTAAAGAGATAAAAGTTGAGTCTTAAAGTACAATAAGGGAAACATTTAGGAAACAGGCAAGTATATGGCAAATTGGGCTGCCTTAAGTGATAGACTAGCTTGAAAGAAGACATATTTTTAGGTATTAACTTGAAATTTGACTCAGGTCAGCTATTAATAAGGCAATTGCTTCTATAAAATATACGGATATGCTATGTGCAAGTGGCCTGAAAAAGACTCAGTGAGAAATGCTTTTGTGTCTGCAAAAAACTGACCTGAATTTTACTAAATACAGTTAGATACTATTAATGTCTTACCACAAATAGCCATGGCCATTGCTATTATGTAATAATGTCTAAGGATTCTGAAAGGAATTGAAATGAAATAAATAAAATAGATAATAATTGACAAACATGAGAACATGTAATTTTAAAACACATTTAAGACAATAATAAATATGGTTTATGTATTGAGGCAGAACTTTCAATCTATAAGTTATTTGAATGGAGGATTCCTGAAATTGTGAATTTTTGGATTTGAGCAATGGAGCAAAAAGTGACCATGGGAAAACTTGCTTTTGTGTTTGACAGTCTAGAGGGTATAGCTGGAGAAGGGGAGAGGAGCATGGACTAATGGCAGGGGATTTAGTGGTCCTGGAGAAGGGGAGAGGAGCATGGACTAATGGCAGGGGATTTTTTTTGTAGAGGCCAGTGGTCCTGGAAAAGGTGTAGGACAATTGAAATAGACTGTTTTTTGCTGTTATCAATACTTTATATATTTTTATTGAGCTATACATTTTTCTCTACTCTCCTCCCTTCATCTCCCTTCCCCTTCAATGCTCTCCCACGGCCCCATGCTCCCAGTTTACCTAGGATATCTTGTCTTTTTCTACTTCCCATGTAGATTAGATCATGGATGTCTCCCTTAGGGTCCTCTTTGTTGTAGGTTCTCTGGGATTGTGAATTGTAGACTGGTTTTCTTTGCTTTATGTCTAAAAGTCACTTATGAGTAAGTACATATGATATTTGTCTTTCTGGCTCTGGGTTACCTCACTCAATATGATATTTTCTAGATCCATCCATTTGCCTGCAAATCTCAAGATGTCATTTTTTTCTACTGTTCAGTACTCCATTGTGTAAATGTACCACATTTTCCTTATCCATTCTTTGGTCTTTGGGCATTTAGGTTGTTTCCAGGTCCTGGCTATGACAAACAATGCTACTATAAACATAGTTGAGCACATATCCTTGTGGTACAATTGAGCATCCTTTGGGTATATACCCAAAAGTGGTATTACTGGGTCTTGAGGAAGGTTTCCTAATTTTCTGAGAAATTTCCATAATGATATCCAAAGGGGATGTACCAATTTGCACTCCCACCACCAATGCAGGCATTTAGCCCACATCCTCTCTAACATAAGTTGTCGTCAGTGTTTTTGATCTTGGCCATTCTTACAGGTGTAAAATGAAATCTCAGAGTTGTTTTGATTTGCATTTCTCTGATGATTAAGGATGTTGAACATTTCCTTAGGTGTCTTTCAGCCATTTTAGATTCCTCTGTTGAGAGTTCTCTGTTTAGGTCTGTACTCCATTTCTTCTTATTGGATTATTTGTTCTTTTGATGACCAATTTCTTGAGTTCTTTGTGTATTTTGGAGATCAGTCCTCTGTCTGATGTGGGGTTGGTGAAGATCTTTTTCCACTCTGTAGACTGTCATTTTATCTTGTTGACCATGTTCTTTGCTTTACAGAAGCTTCTCAGTTTCAAGAGGTTCAATTTATTAATTGTTTCTCTCAGTGTCTGTGCTGCTGGGGTTATGTTTAGGAAGTTGTCTCTTGTGCCAATGTGTTCAAGTGTACTTCCCACTTTCTCTTCATTGAAGTTCAATGTGGTTGGCTTTATATTGAGATCTTTGATCCATTTGGTCTTGAGTTTTGTGCATGGTGATAGATATGGATATATTTTCATTCTTCTACATGTTGATATCTGGTTATGTCAGCACCATTTGTTAAATATGCTTTCTTTTTTTCATTTTACATTTTTTGCTTCTTTATCAAAAATCAGGTGTTCGAAGATGTGTGGATTGATATCTGGGTCTTTTATTCGGTTCCATTGGTCCTCCTGTCTGTTCTTATGCCAATGTCAGGCTGTTTTCAGTACTGTAGCTCTGTAGTACAGTTTGAAGTCAGTGATTGTGATGCCTCCAGGAATTCCTTCATTGTACAAGATTGTTTTGGATATCCAGGGTTTTTTGCTTTTTTATATGAATTTGAGTACCATTCTTTCAAGGTCTATGAAGAATTTTGCTGGGATTTTGATAGACATTGCATTGAATCTGTAGATAAGCTTTTGATAAGATTACAATTTTTACTGTGCTAATTCTACCTATTCAAGAGCATGGGAGATTTTACATTTTCTGGTGTCTCCTTCAATTTCTTTCTTCAAAGATATAAAGTTCTTGTCATACAGGTCTTCTACTTGTTCGGTTAGAGTTACTCTGAGAAATTTTATGCTATTTTTGCCCATTTTGAAGGGTGATGTTTTTCCTATTTCTTTCTCAGTCCACTTATCATCTGTGTACAGGAGGGCTACTGAGTTTTTTGTTATTCTTGTATCCTGCTACATTACTGAAAGTGTTTATCAGTTGTAAAAGTTCGTTGGTATAATTTAGGATCACTTGTGTAAATTATCATATCAACAAATAGTGAGAGTTTGACTTTTTCTTTTCCTATTTGTATCCTCTTGATCTCCTTTTGTTATCCTATTGCTCTAGCTAGGACCTCAAGAACTATATTGGGTTTTTTGTTTGTTTGTTGATTTTTATTGAGCTCTACATTTTTCTCTGCTCCCCTCTTTGCCTCTCCCTTTCCCTTCAACCCTCCCAAGGTCCCCGTGCTCCCAATTTACTCAGGAGATCTTGTCTTTTTCTACTTCCCTCAAGAATCTATATTGAATAGATTTAGAGAGAATGGACAATGTTGTCTTGTTCTTGGGATCGCTGGGAGTTTCTCTTCATTCAGTTTGATGTTGGCTGTTGGCTTGCTGTATATTGCCTTTATTATGTTTAGGTATGTTCCTTGAATCCCTGCTCTCTCCAAGACCTTTATTATGAAAGGGTGTTGTATTTTGTTTAACGCTTTTTCAGCATCTAATGAGATGATCATGTAGTTTTTTTTCCAGTTTATTTATATGGTGGATTACATTGACAGATTTTCAAGCTGAGTTAATCATGGTGAATGACTTTTATGTGTTGTTGGAATCAATTTGCCAGTATTTTATTGAGTATTTTTGCATCAATGTTCATTGGTTTAGGAGGTCAGGCCCTCTCTTCTTACAATAGTTCATGAGTGAGATTGGTCTGTAATTCTCTTTCTTAGTAATGTCCTTATGTGATTTGGGTATCAGGGTAATTGTAACTTCATAAAACGAGTTTAGCAATGCTCCTTCTGTTTCTATTGTGTGGAACAATTTGAGGAGTGTTGGTATTAGTTCTTCTTTGAAAACCTTGTAGAATTCTGAGCTGAAACCAGCTGGTCCTGGGCTTTTTTTTTGGTTGGGAGACTTTTGATAACTGCTTCTGTTTCTTTAGTAGTTATTGGCCTATTTAATTTGCTTATCTGTTCTTGATTTATGATATTATCCTGAAAGTTGTCCATTTCCTTTAAGTTTTCCAATTTTGTGGAGTACAGGTTTTCGAAATATGACCTAATGGTTCTCTGGATTTCATCTGTGTTCTGTTGTTATGTCCCCCTTTTCATTTCTGATTTTGTTAATTTGGATATTCTCTCTCTGCTTTTTGTTAGTTTGGATAAAGGTTTTGTCTATTTTATTGATTTTCTCTGAAATAGATTCTTTTATGTATTGTTTCTCTGTAATTCCTATTGAAAAGGAGATTTGTGCCATAAATACATGAACTTATCCTATTATAACAAAGTCAGAGAGAAAAGCCCTGAGATTATTCCTCAGTATTTATACCCAGATAGAAACTCACCCTTGATATCACAGAGGCCCCAGAAGTATTTAATGTGCTTCTTAGAGATTAGAGTCTGTCTCTTATTCAAAGCTAACTCCATCTACCAGTTTTTAGCTACCAGGTAAAATTGCTTTATTTTAAATCATCTTAACATTGTACTAACTTGGTCAAATACTTTATTTTACTTATGTAATGAATCAAACTTTCTTAAGGTTCTACCTGAAGCCTCGTGTTTTCCTATATAGCTAACTAAAGGTAAAAGCTAACAAAGGTTAATGTAAGAGGCTGGAGAGATGGTGCAGTGTTTAAGAGCTTTTGCTGCTCTTGCAGAGGACCAGAGTTTGATTCCCTACACCTATAGCTATAAACAAAAATAACCTTCAAGCTAGGTTAAATTCTATCTTGGCCTTCTCTGCCCTTCTGTATTTAACTCTACCTACCTTGTCTGAACAGTAACAATGAAACGAATAGTCTGGCTGTATGTTTAATTGCATAATATCACATGTCTGAAATGCAGTTGGGGGTTTGAGAACAAATGCTGTATGTCTGTTTGAAAACTAGAAAAATCCCCACTTGTTTCTTTGGTGTCTGCATTCACCCTGTCTGATTTCTGCTTTGATTTTTTTTCTGTCTTGTAATTGTTTTTTTTTTCTCCCCGTCTGTGATTGTTACCCTTTACCATCAAAGGATAGTTATAGTTAGATGTAAATAAATGAATCTTTTTAAAACAGTCACAGTTAAGAGACAGAATAGTAAGATAATAAAAGGTTGATGGAAGTATGAGTTAAGACTACAGCAGATAATTTGGATGAAAAGATGATTCAGGAGTTCCATATTTAGGAGGCAGTGATTAGAGATGGTGGCTTTTAAATGGGCAGCAGGTGAAGCCTCGGATAATAGAATGGTTACTGCCTTTAGCTGAGGTAACTGACACAGTAGAAGAACAATAATTCCTGGTAAAGATGACTATGCTTAGATGTGGTAGGTTTGGGTCTATTGCGTTTGAAATGCAGACCTCACCAGGCATAGATCTGGACCTCTGAAGTGTGGTTTAGGCAAGATGGAAGCAGAGAAAGATTCTTCAACCAACTTGTGGATTTTGTGGTTTTCTGGAAGGAATCCCAGAATCTAGCAGGTATGTTTCAGGCTGTCATGTATTAAAATGAAAGGGAACAAAATAAAAAAGAAAAGATCTATCCAGATGCCTAACGAAAGGGTAAGTTTCTGCTTGTCTTCTCCCCATTGGGTTCCCACAGGCCAGCTTATGTCTTCCAGGATTGATGATTGATAAGTTTAGTGAAATATTGTCTATGGAGGAGCCCCTTAGAGACTGTGCCCAGATTATTTTACTTGGTTTGGTCTGGGATCTCAGTAGATGGAAAACAGATGTGCAATATGAACAGCTGTATTTGTAGAAACCCTTTAGTTATATGGAAAGCCCTTTTCACCATTTTTAGGAATACTGACCAAACAAAGCAGCAATAACAGAAAAGTGACCTCTGCATGAACATGGCCTGCTCTTTGGAAGAGAAGTGTTGGTTTGCTCTAGGATCTTATACCAGTTGTTACTGCTATTCTGTTCTTTATGCGAGGTACCTTTGCATTTTCAGTTCTTATTTCTTTATTATATTCTAGCTTCCCGCACCCTCCCTTGAGACAGATCGCCAACAATGTTATATCACCTAAGTTAACTCTCACCAGTCCTTATCTCACCAGGGCATCTGTTTTGTTCAGCATTTAGAATTAAGAGTCATCTATAAGCAGTATGCCTGTGGGCAGGAGAGATGGCTCAATGGTTTAGGGCATTTGTTGCTCTTGCAAAGGATTCAAGATTGCTTACCCACACCCACACGGCCTCTCACAGCCGCAAACAACTCCATTTTAGGGGATCGTTACCTTCTAACCTCTCAGGGCTCCTGCATGCATATGGTACACAGAAACTCACACAGGCACATATTTGTAATTAATATAGGTAAATAAAATTTAAAAAGAAATGTGTCTGTGATGAAGGGGATTGGATATTTCTGCCGTGCAGAGTGGAGATATGATAATTGAGATCTTTGGGGACAGCCGGGCTGCACAACATTTTTATGCCTTTCTTCTCTGAAATTTGAATTTTTAAAGCTAGTTTTCTGCAATTCTGATAATTGAGGTGGTGACAAATGTTAGATCCATTTGGTATTTGTTGGTGGGTGAGAAGAAAAGGCCCCAAGTTAGGGAGGTGAGAAGAGACCGGGTCTGTCAGGCATCCGCACATCAAACATAAGGATAGTCTGTTTCCATAACTGTACTTTATTTAAAAAAAATTGATTATGCTTACTTGCATGTGTGTCAGTACACAATGTGTGAACTTGCTGCCTGCAGAGTCCAAAGGTTTTTAGATTGTCTGGAACTGGAGTTACAGATAGCTGTGGTCCACCATGTGGGTGCTGGAGTTGAACTTCTGTAAGTTCTCTGTAAGAACAGGTGTTGTTATAACCACTGATCCATCTATCCGGTACCTGTAGTTTAAATTTTAACGGTAAGTTAGCAGTTAATGGAGTAGTTTTCTCAATTTGTATGTTCTTAGATTAAGTTTTAAGGTCATCATTTTCAGTGATAGGATCTTATATAGTATTTCATACATATACATAATTAGCCTTTTTAATAGCCTTGATTAATTTTTAATTTTGTGACACAGTGGCTATGTATTTCTGAGACCAGTAAACTGTTATTATTATTTTTTGATCAGATAGCTACGGCAGTTCAGCAGTGTGTTCAGTACCTGGAACTGTGTGAGACAATGAGAACTGGTGACAGCTTAGGACATTCACAGCATTGTGGTAAGTATTGTTTTATTACATATACTAAGATGGCTGACTTCATTATAACAACTTAGTCATGGCTCACATTTCTTAAATAGCTTATTTTAAAAAGTGTACTGTATTCATTGTACATGGTACTGTATTACTTCTAACATGCATGTATAGTGTGCTGAGTACAGTTCACCCCTACCGTGTCTCTCTACCTTCCCCTTTTTTACATCTCATCCCCAGTGTCTTTTATTGTCCTAGACAGTCTGACCTCTGATTTAATATTGTATACATATATGTATATATGCATATATGTGTGTAATAAATTATGAATATACAGTACATGATTTATTTGTAACCTGTATATATATATATATATATGTATGTATAATTTTATGTGTATGACATGGAACTAAAATGAGAGAAAATGCTTTTGCCTGAGACTAGCTTAATTTCTTAACATGATTGATTATCTCTTGTTCAGTCATCTTCCTGAAAATGACATGATTTCCTTTTTCCTTGTGTCTGAAAACACTATTCAACGCGTGTGCACGCGCGCGCGCACACACACAAACACGCACACTCACTCACTGACATATACATGTATATATCTCCATTCCCTTGTTGTTGAACACCTTGGCTGGTTCTATAACTTTGCTATTGTGAATGATGTCTTGATATCACTGATGTGTAAACAAGTCTGTGATACACTGGCTTAGAGTTCTTTGTGCCAACACCCAGGAATGGCATATCTGGATCATATGGTGCGCTTGTTTTGCATTTTCTGAAATTCCTTCATATTGATTTCCATAGTACCTGGGCTGGTATACCTTTCCAGCAACAATTTTAGGGTTTCTTTTTTTTCACATCCTATTCTGAGTTTTTTTTTTAAATTTCCTTGTTATCCTTTTATTAATTTTGTATGTATGGGTGTTTACTTGTATGTAATGTATGTCTGTGTACTACATGCATGCCTGGTATCAGTGGAGGCCAGAAAAGGGCACTGAATTTCCTAGAATTAGAGTTACAGATGGTTGTGGGCTATCGTTTGGGTGCTGGGAATTGAGCTCAGGTCTGCTGGAAGAGTAGTAAGTGCTCTTAACTACTGAGTGGTCTCTCCAGCCCACTCATTACTTATCTTCCTTATGACTGCCATTCTGACTGGGATGAGATGGAACCTTGGTGTACGTCAACGTCAGTTTTTTTTCTCTGATGGCCAATGAGGCTGAGATTTTCATACATTCATTGATCAGTTCTCTTTCATCTTTGATAACTCAATTGGCTCATTTTCTGTTTGGGGTGTTTGATTTCCTGTAGTTTTGTTTTTGGAGTTACTTGTGATACTCTAGATACTAATTTTCTGTCTGATGTGTAGCCAGCACAGATTTCCCATGTTGTGTAGGCTGCCAGCATTCAGTTCACTGCTCACTTTGTTGTACGGACATTTTGATATGAGGTCCCATTTGTTGATTGCTGGCTTTATTTTCTGAGCAGCAAAGTTCTATTGAGAAGTTTATCTTGAAGTGTCTTCCCCAATTTTTGATCTAGCAGTTTTAGCATGTCAGGTACTATTTTGAGTTCTTGGATACACTTTGAGATTATTTGTTCAGGTTGAAAGATAAATGTGTAGTTTCATACTCACATACGAAGATTATCAATTGTCTCTGTGCTATTTAGTAAGTGTGTCTTTTTGTCCCCTTTACAAAAAATGAGGTTATTGTATTTATTTGGATTGCATTGGTACTATAAGGTTATGTTACTGTGACTTTAGAAATCAGGTTACTCTAGACTTAGCCTTTTTGATAAGGATCACTTTGACTCCCTAGGGTCTGTAGTACTTCCATGTTAATTTTGAGATTAACTATTTCTGTGACAAATAACACCAGAATTTTGATGAAAATTGGATTGAACCTGCAGATTGCTTTTGGTAATATTGCCATTTTCATTTTATACTTACATCTTCAGTATTTAAAGTTTTATTTGTCAAGGTCAATCACTTCCTTGGTTCAATTTATAATGAGGATTTTGTTTTGAGGCATCATGAATGGAATTGTTTTCCTGATTTTTTTCTCAGCATGCTTTTTTTTTTTCCAAATGGGAAGGCTACTGCTTTTTTTTTTTAAACGTGGATTTCTTTTTTTTTTTTGTTAATTTTGTGTCCTGTCATATTGTTGAAAGTGTTTATCAGTTTTCTTATGATGTCTTTAGGGTCCTTTATGTGTTCAGTAATTTTTGTAAATAAGGATACGTTGACTTCTATTTGTATCTTTTTTTCCTCTTGTCTTACTGTTCTAGCTACTATTCTATTGTATAATAGTTGGTAAACGTAGACAGACAGTACTTCAAGTACTCTATTATATAGTTACCAAAAGTGGACAGGCACCTTGTCTTGTTTCTGATCTTAGTGGAAGTACTTTTTTATTTTTTCCATTTAGCATGATTGATGTTTTTTGGTATATTGAGGCATGTTTCTTCCATTCCTAATCTCTTCAGGACTTTTATCATGAAAGGATGGTAGAATTTCAGAAGCCTCAGATATATCTATTGAGATAATTTTGTGATTTTTCTGAAGTTTGTTTATGTACTATATTATTGTTATTGTTTTGTATATGTTGAACCATCTCTGTGTCTATGGAGTAGAGTCAGCTTCATCATGATGAATTATCTCTTTGTGGTTTTGAATTCAGTTTGTAAGCATTTTATTGAGAATGCCCACATATAATGTTCTTCAGAAAGATTGGTTCATAATTCTTTTTTTTATTGTTGTGTCTTAATTAGACCTGGGTTGCAGAGTAATACTGACATTGTTCAAAGGGTTTGATAGATGTCCTCCTTTTTCTGTGTTATGGAATAGTTAGAAAAGCACAGGAGTCAGCTCTTCTGTAAAGGTCTGGTAGATCCAACAGTGAATTCGTATGGCCAGGACTTGTTTTTGCTGGGAGATTTTGTTCTTCTCTGCATCAAACTCATTGCTTGCTCTAGATCTCTTTAAATTGTTTATTTTGAAGCTAGACAGGTGACAGAGTCAAATTAAGAGCACTGGATGATCTTCAGAGGACCTTGGTTCAATTCCCAGTCCCCACATAGTGGTTCCCAACCATTTGTAATTCCAGTTTTAGGGAATCTGATGCCTCTTATGGCATCCAAGAGTACCAGGAATTCATCAGGCCAATATGCAGGCAAAACACCCATACATATAAAAATACATCTTAAAAATAGCTTATTTCATTTTAGCTTAATTTTGACATATCATGTCTTTCTTGAAATTCATTTGTTTATTTTAGATTTTATGTGTTTTATAATGATATGAATTTTTTATATCTGTTGAATAACTATTTTCTTTTTAAATATTGATTTTATTAATTTGTTTTTTGTCAGTCTTTTGATTAGTTTGACCATAGGTTTGCCAATCTCAGATAGGACTTGTCTTATAAATGCCGTGATGAGCTATATCTCCCAAACTGAGAGCAACACAGATTTTCTTGCAATTAAATTGCTTTTGTCAGGCATTTTGACACAGTGATCAAGAGGAAGTATTAGAAAGGGCTTCATCACTGTGGTAAACTGGCCATGCGGCTCTTAGTCCCTTTGAACATGGTTTGTGGGAGGAATATGTAAGATGTTGGCACTCTGGAGAAGCAACATAAGGCAGCAGAAAGTGCTTAGCACACTATGCTAGTGGGGGCTCCTGGGTCTGAAATTTCGGGAGAGATGCAGACAATGTGGTTTATACCTACAGGGTTTCACAGGGCAAGGGAGGGATCAGGTTCCTGGTTAAAGGCCATTCATGTAACATCTGGAAAGAATTGGGCTATGCTCTGCCTGAGTAGAAAATTTCAGTGAGATTGAATTAAAGGTAATAGACCAATTTATTGGTGGAGGATATTTAAAAATGGCATGACAGAACCAGAGCAGCAGGGAATTTATTATGAGATTGTGACTTCTAGGAATATCGGAAGCTATGCCCATGAAGTCTCACCAATATGACTGCTTGTCCAGGACCTGAATAAGCCTGGCACCAGTAGATTTGCTAATATGTTTGGGAGAAGGAATTTTGTGAGCTGAAGAAATCGTCTTCCTCAGGGAAGAGCACACCAATAGCAAATGGTCAGCCCTGAAACAAACACTCAAGTAACATTATACAGACTGAGTCGGTTGTATTTAGGTATTTTGAAATAAATGAATATGTATGTGTTTATTTATATAAACACACAGGTAACAACAAAGGCCATAGACTTGGAAGAGAACAAGGTGAGGGCAGTAAGTGGGAGGGCTTGGAAGGAGGGAAGGGAAGGGGGAAATATGCAATTATGTCATAATCTCAATAAAAATTTTTAAACAAACAAAATCTCAGCTTAGTGTTCAGGTTGTACATGGCTATTACTGTTTTTGGCTACCAGTTAGAGTGAGAGATCAGAAGATAGAATAGAAAGATGTGAAGAATATGCAGTGTGCTAAGGAGAGAAGCTTCATGCTTGTGGAGAAGATTGGCATAGCAGCTACAGGCAATGGAGTGGTAATTTTTGACACTAGGGACTCTAGGGACTAGTGTCACGAAAGAGAAACCTTATGCTTTGTATTTGAATAATATGAATGTTTGCTTGAGGGTAAGACTCTGTAGCCTCTAATATTTCTCCAGCCTATAATACAGAGGCGTTTTAGTTGGATTTCAATTGCTGTGATAAAACACCATAGCTATTAGCAACTTGGGGAGGAAAGGCTGTATTTCAGTTTACACTTCCACATCGCAGCAGGTTCATCAGCAAAGGAAGTCAGGGCAGAAACTCACTGCAGGAACCTGGAAACAGAAGCTGAAGCAGAGGCCTTGGAAGAATGCTCTCCCTGGCTTGCTACTTGTGGTTTGCTCAGCCTGCTTTGTAATACACCCCTCTCAGTAAACTAGGGCCTCCCACACAAATCAGGAAGATGCTCCACAGGCTTGTTACAGGAGACATCTTCTCAGTCTCAGTACTCTCTCCCCAGGTCTTTCTCTATTTTGTGTCCAGTTGCTGAAAACCTAACCAGGACAGTGTGGTATTTTAGATTGCCCTCTTGAACCTGTTGCAGTGTCTGTGTGTACTCTAAAAAATAGTCATCAGTTGCTCTACTGTGGCCTCTTAACTCTCTGCTGGTGCTTAGACCCAAACCCAGGGCATTGCCATGCTAGACAACTTGTCTCCCACTGAACTACACCCCAGGGCCACCATGTGGACTTCCTTTTGGTACCTTCCCTGCATCGCACTCATGCATGCGTGTTATTCATTAAACAAAATCAAACAGCCTGTTTGTGCTGCGTGTGTGGATGACCTCTCTGCTGGCCTTCCCATCTGGGAGGACTCTACTAGAAGTTTTTGTTTTCTTTCAGGCTCCAGCTCTTCATCTGATGTGCTTTTTTATGGCAGAAATGCGGCTTCCTCCTTTAGTACCATGTGGCCTCCGCATTCCCGAGTTCATGCTTACCTGCCCCTCTCCGCCCATCTCACAGACTAAATCTGCGGGTCTTCTCCCTTTTCCTAACACTATCACTCTTGCGTGGATTCTTCCTCCTCAGCTGACAGGCTGTTCTCATTCACTTGAGACGTGCTTCTCTATTCTTTATTCATTCCCAGAAACTTTGCTTGTTTACATCCCCGCATCCCCCTCACCCCACTTGTCCTTTTGAGAGAGTCCATTGAGTTTCATGGCTTTATGTATTATTTAATTTTATGTAATGTAAATGGCAACTGAAATCTTCAAGTGCACATAATGTTCCTGAATTTCACACTTTTATGTTACTTAACGTTGCTGCTGGAATGTTAAATCAGCACTTGCGGGGCTTTAACGCCAAAGACCCAAATTGCTCTTTATTCTCTCTATCCCTATCGTTTTCTTTATTAGAATTACTTAAAAGTATAAGAAGAAATTCATCACAAAGCTATGAACTTGAGTTTTCCCTACTTTTATCATTCTTTTGATGTTATTGTGTAATTCTTGCTAAATCATATTGATTTAATCTTCTGAAACATGTATTTTTGTCTGTTTCCTCTTTACTTTGCTAACACATTTATTTATATATTCTTTAAAAAGTTATTTTTAATTTTAACTGTGCATTGCACTCATGTATTTTTATGGGGGTGTGTGCCTGTGAGTGCAGTTGCCTGTGGAGGCCAGGAGAGGGCATCTGATCCTGTGGACCTGGGGTACAGGCAGTTGTGAGTCTTCTGACCTGAGTGCTGGGAACTGAACTTGGGTCCTCTGTGAGAACAGTATTTGCTCTTCACTCCTGATTCATTTCTCTAGCCCCTGGTTCATAATTTTGAAATGGAGTTTCTTACTTCAGACTTTGACCTTGTTTCATCAACTTTCTGTACCACTATCATGGTTCATTCTTGACAATTCAGGTTCGATTGCATTGTCTTCCTAAAATCCCTCCAATATCTTCCCCATGGCCTCTACCATAGAGTTCAAATTCCCTCTGTGCCTTATTCCTCCATGGTCTAGTAATTTATCCTCTCCCACTTGTCCTTCAGCGCTCTGATTATACCATACTGTTACCAAACACTGAATGGAAAAACAAGTTTCATGTTACTTACTGTAGTTTTCCAGGGGTGTGTGTGGATGTGTCTGCTTGTATATGTGGATGTATAGTGTATATATGTGTGTACATGTATGCACGTTTATGTGACTTGTTTTATGTGTGTGTCTGTTTGTATATGTATAGTGTATATATGTCTATACATGCATGCACGTTTATGTGACTTGTTTTATGTGTGTGTCTGTTTGTATATGTATAGTGTATATATGTCTATACATGCATGCACGTTTATGTGACTTGTTTTATGTGTGTGTCTGTTTGTATATGTATAGTGTATATATGTCTATACATGTATGCATGTTTATGTGAGTTGTGTGTGTCTGTATATGTGTATATATAGTGTATATATGTCTGTATATGTATGCATGCTTATGTGAGTTGTGGGTGTAGGTGTATATGTGTGAGGGCACATGTGCATGTGGAAAACTGAGTTCAACTTCAGATGTCATTCCTTGGGGACTACCTTCCTTTCTTGTAATAGGACCTTAAGCTGCCCTGAAACTTGCTGAATAGGCTAATCTGTAAGGCCAGGGAGTCTCAGGAGCATACTGTCTTTGCTTTCTCTGAGCTGAGATTATAAGCATGTGCTGCTATGCTGTTTATTGTTGTTTGTTCTTAATGTATTCTGGGAATGAAATTCAATCCCTTGTTCTTTCAAGGTAAGCAGTTCATTAACTGAACTATCTCCCTTGCCCTTCTGAATAATTCTAAATACCAGTGAATAGATTAGGATATTATAAAATTGATGCTCAATATACCTTGAACATATGGGTGATGGATAAATGAATGGGGAATATATAATGTATGATTTCTATTTAGAGATTCTAATTTTAGCTGCAAGCATTATTGTAATCAGTATGACCTACTGTATGTAGTACAAACTGAATATCCCTTCATCAAAATGTTTGGGACCAGAACTATGCCCAGTGTATTTTTAGTGTTTATTCAATATTGGGACATTTCCATAAACTTTATCTGTGTTGTCTTTTTATGTGGTTGCTCCTGTTTTATTTCTGAAGCCATGACCAACAGCAGCAGATGGGAGGAAAGTTTATTTGGCTGACAAGTCCAGGTTACAGTTCATTATTATGGGGGACGTCAAGGCAGGAACTTAAAACATCACATCCACAGTTAATAACAGAGAGAATAAAACAGATCTATGCTCATTTGATCTAAGGTAGCTCATATTCACATTTATTACACACAGAATAAAAGCAGATCCATGCTTGTTTGCTCTCCGACTGTTCTGGACTGCTGCCTAGAGAATTTTACCACTAACTGTGGCCAGGGTCTTTGTGTATAAATTAACAATCCAAATGATTTCCCCAGGACATGCCCACAAACCAACCTGATCTAGATATTTCTCATTAAGACTCTCTGCCTAGGGATTTATAGGTTGCATTAAGTTGACAGTTAAAACCAGCACAGTGGTAAAAATTAAATAACTTTTTTGTCGCTTTCTTTTGAAGTCTGTCTT
Source organism: Myodes glareolus (assembly GCF_982192425.1). Classification (NCBI taxonomy): domain Eukaryota; kingdom Metazoa; phylum Chordata; class Mammalia; order Rodentia; family Cricetidae; genus Myodes; species Myodes glareolus. The sequence goes on along the minus strand of NC_142026.1, from coordinate 100,529,977 downwards.
TGGTGATGAGTAAATTTGGCAGCATGATGGCATTTTTAGATTGAACACTGGCAACAGTGGTTACCAATTTTATAATGACTACTGCCCCTCTGATCTACTGTACATGATTATTGGAAATATTGAGGAAAATAAATATTAAAAGTTTATATCAGCAGTTTCTCCAGCATAGATGATAACATGTTTGATTGTCAGGAGGGGTTGAAGACAAGTATTGTGAAATATATTATTATTAAAGTAAATGATCTTTTCTACTTCTATTTTAAGGAGACAAGCAGAAAAGTTTCTTCTACTCAGGACAAGAGCTGCAGTATATTTATTTCATTTACTCACTGTGCCTTTTAGGAAGATTGTTGATATATACACAAGGCAGAAAACTCTTTCCCATAAAGTTGAAGAATAGAAAAGGTAAGTGCTATTAGAATGAGTGAGTAGGTAAAGGTATGATACGATTTATAGTATACAGGTTCATATTTATAAATTTGGCTTAGTATTGTCGTAGTCACTGTTCTATTGCTGAGAAGAGACACCGTGACCATAGCAACTCTTATACAAGAAAGCATTTAATTGGGGCTTGCTATAGTTCCAGAGGTTTAGTTCATTGTCATCATGGCTGGGAACATGGTGGCATGCAGGCAGACATCATGCTGGAGAAGCATCCAGATAGACAGGCGATAGGAAGAGAGAGACACTCGGCTTGGATCAGGCTTTTAAAAACTCAAAGCCCAGCCCTGGTGACATACTTCCTCCAACATGGCCTCACCCATTCCTACAAGGTCACACCTCCTAATGCTTCTTAAGTAGTGCCATTTCCTGATTAAGCTTTTAAATCTATGAGAATACCACAGTATCTGCTAGGCATCATTAGTTTGCTCTTTATTCCTGTGATTAAATATTGTGATCAAAAACAACTTGAGGAGGACAGACTTTATTTCATCTTATAACTTATAGTCCTCCATGAAGGAAAATCAGAGAAGGAATTCAGTACAGAGACTTGGAGAACACAGTACTGAAACCTAAGCAGAGGCCTTGGAGGAGTGCCACTTCCTGGCTTTGCATCCCTTGGCTTGCTCAGCCTGCTTTCTTATACTCCCCAGGAATACTTGCCAAGGGCTGGTGCTACCCACAGTGGACTGTGCCCTCTCCCATCAATCATCAGACAATAAAATGCCCTATAGGCTTGCCTATAGACAGTTTGATAGAGGCTCTCAGGTTATTCCAGCTTGTATTAAGTCTACAAAGGAAACTCAACTAGCATAGGCTCTTAGCTACATACCTTTTAGTCATATGAACTACTGTTGAGATTTTTTTCTTTCTCTCTTTATTCTTTTCAGTTTCAGTATATGCTTATTACTCTATATGTATTTAATTATTCTCTTATTTCATTTTTCTACAACTCTAGACTAGACGTACTTGGTGATTCAATTCTGAATATGAAACTAGAAGACCGTTTAAAAATTCTGGTTAGCCTAAGAATTGTCTGTGACCTTTCAGGGAAGGGTGGGATCCCTCCTGGGCTGCTGGTCCTGGCTTCTATAAGAAAGCGGACTGAGTGAGCCTCAAGGGCAAACCAGTAAGCAGGCCTCCTCCATGGCCTCTGCATTAGCTCCTGTCTCCAGGTTGCTGCTCGGAGTTTCTACCATGATTTTTTTCAGTGATAGACTTAGGAGCTTTAGGTGAAGTAAACTCTTTCCTCTCCAAGTTGCTTTTGAGTGTGATTTTTTTTTTTGTCTTAGCAACAGAAAATGGAACTAAGCCAGAAATTTGTACTAGGTCATGGGGTGTTGTTGTGACAGGCCTGACCATATTGTTTGGAGGACGATTGTAGACCGACTTTGGAACTTTGGGCTTGCAAAGCCATTGAGTACTCAAAGCTCTGTGGGCATTTAGGATGTTGAGAGCATCACAGGTAGTAGAGGCCTGGCTTGTAACTTTTCAGAGTCCCTTAACAATTCTACCGGGACAGTTTAAGTGGTAGTTTGAATTAAGAATCACTGAAAAGAAACCTTTACTCTGCTGGCCAGCTAGGACTGAAGAATCAGCTGTGATTAGAAGAGAAGAGAATCTGTGAGGCCGAATCTTCTAGGGATGTGCTTCCTCGGGGTCAGCACACAGAAGCTGTGCTCTCGAGGTGCCCAAAGCTGTCCCTTGTGCTGGTAGCGGAACTTGGTAATGAGAAAGAATCCACTGGGTGTTACTGGTTTTTCAAGCGTGATGGGGTCCCAGAGAGCAGCCAAGGTGTGGCATGTGAGAGTGTAATGGAAGTCCGTTGGTGAAGGTGCAGCATTAATTATAGAAGGAGCCCCAGTTGGCGATGACACGGAGAGAAGTTGAGGGGGTAACACCATGTGGCAGGGCCAGAGGCCCGAAAGACAGCCTTGGAGAAGCTATTGATGAAGATGTAGCCCAGCTGCAGGAGAGACTCTGGTATTTTAGAGACTAGTACCTTGGAACTACCTCCAAGGTGGTGGTGGACGAGAAACACTCAGCCTCCAGGACAAGCTGTTTGTGATGTGCATGGCAGAGCTCACCAAATGGAGCCCTTTGGAGTCAGAGGATTGTGACTGGGTCCCATACATCAGACATTAAACTTTTTACACCACCAAATGCTTGTCGTGTTTATATTTGATTATGACTGACCTGAGTCTCCCTTCTTGAAGTAAGAAAATGTGAAACTTATTTTGTCTTTTATAGAAGCCCACAGTTGAGAGACTTGAATTTTTGAGAGGCTTAAGAATTTTACAGATATTTTGGACCTTGTAGAGGGACATCAGATATTTTACAGAGACTGAATATTTTATGATTTTGCATATCTTAAAGACACTAAACTTCTAATGTTTTTGAATTTTTAAACACTGTGGAACCTTTAAAGTTATATTTAAGTTTTGTACTGGGATATTAATATGACAACTTGGGGATTTCTGTCTTAGTTCAGTTTTCTGCTGCTGTGAGAAACACCATGACCAAAAGCCACCTGGGGAGGAAAGGGTTTACTTCACCTTTAAGCTTCTAAATCCATCACTGTTGAAGCCGTGGCAGGAACTCAGGACTGCAACCTGGAGACAGCAGCTGATGCAGAGGGCATGAGGATCATTGCTTACTGACTTGCCCTCATAGCTTGCTCAACCTGCGCTCTTAAGGACCCCAGGATCACCAGCCCAGGGATGACAGCACACAGAATGAGCTTGTCCCTCTTATTTCCACTCTAACTAAGAAAATGCCTTTCAGGCTTGCCTTCAGCCTTATCTTAGGAAGACATTTTCTCAGCCAAGGTTCTGTCCTCTGAAGTTTTTTTCTAGCTTGTGACAAGGTGACACAAAACAGCCAGCACATAGGATGATGCCGGGGAGAGCATCATATCATGTATTACTATACTGTTTTTACTCTGTCTCATTTAATTTAACAAATTTGAGATCACTTATCATCTTTTATTTTCCACAGATATTTTATCTGTACTAAGAATGCATTATAGAGCAGAGTTCAGCACAGTTTCTGGAAACTGACAGTTAATATGGCCTTGTTGGATAATATAGAATGTTAACGTAGCAGTCCTGAGACTGCTTTCCTTAGAGTGGCTTGTTTGCAAGCTTGACTCTTGGTTGGCATATGGGGAGTTGAACTCCTGCTATTATAGCACTGATGAGGGTACTTAACCTGTGTGCCTGCTACCCCCTGTGCCTAAACTGTACAACATTGCCATTTATGTCAAACACCAGGTTTGTTTTTGGGAGTTTAAAATTTAGACATGTACTGGACAGAGGGTGTGTCTTGCTCACAACCCCACAAGAAGAACTTGGTTACTGCATCTCTAGTGGGCGTTTCTAGAGGAACTGAATGCATTCTGCATGGATCCCCTGGGAGAGGCCCTCAGTAACTGGTACCTGATTAGCTCTGGGTTTTGCCTTCAGTAACCTTTCTTTTTGATTTTGCTTTGCATAGTTTTATTATAATGTGTCATGTGAACATGATTGTATGAGGCCTGTGGGTCTTCCAACTCAATCAAATCAGAACGTGGTTTTCAGGACCCCTGACACTGTTTAATAACAGAAAATCCATTCTTAGCTTGTCAGCCTTACAAAATCTGGTCGTACGAACTGTAGTTTATTGATGCTGTTACAGAGTCTATTTGTTGTGGACCCTCTTGTCTAGCTGTTTTATTTGCCCTAATCTATTTGAACTCCTTGAGAACTGACAGGGCATTATGTACTTCTCTTACAATGTTCAAGGCTGTGTCGTATAGTTTAAGACAGTGTGGGGACATCATAGGCTCTTCAGTGACAGAGGTACTATTTTATATGATATTGCTGGATGTTGCATAACTAGAAAGACCAGTGAATATCCTTGATATTTTTGCAGGTATTCATCTTAACTTTACATGCCTCTCATCTATAATAAATTTAGCATTTTATATTCTTTATAACGACTGTATTTTGCTCTATCTAGAATCACAGCTCATTTCAAAATTGAATTTGAGAATAACAGAGAACTGCAATCAACTTTAAATTACATAGTGTTTTTTCTTCCCAGAATGTTTTAATGAAAGCTTCTACAGCAAGTCTTGGTAAACTGTAGCCTGCGGGCCAAACCTGGCCTGCCATCTGCTTTGTGTTCTTGTGAGCTAGGAATGTCTTTTAACTCTTAAGAAAGAGACTGTTTTGTGACATGTGTAAAACATGAGTGGCCAGTCCTCACGGTTCTCACTCAATACTTAATTGCTGATTGTATATGGCTACCTCATGCTCCCGTAGCCAACCCGAGTGCTTGTGATGATTTGGACAGAAGGCTTAAGTTACTGTAGTCTTTCATGGAAAAAAAATGCTGACCTTGTTCTACTATGCTAAAAAAGCTAGCCGATCCAACATAGTAAGCTGAATTTTACTTGTGATAATTGATTTAACTCAAATAGCCATGCTAAGACTTGTGCATCTGTTGTGGATTTAAATGATCAGCTTCAAACAGATGGTGGAACTATGCCTTAGCATATCAAGACAGTTGGCGTGGGATCTGCCTTCTAATGGCGTTCTGTTCTGGAGTAGTGGGTCTTGGGTCACACAGCTCTCTTCTTAATGGGCTTACACAGAAACTGTGATGCAATCTTACAAGTGAGTAGAATGTAGATAAATGGTTTTTTAGCTTGTAAGAATGTTACAAATTACTTCTTTTTTTCTTTTGTAAAGATTCAGTATCTCTCAAAAATCTGCTGGTTTTGTTTACTCAACTCATCTATTATTCACCAAGTTGTCCAAAGATGACATCAGTTGCATATTCAGGTAAATGCCCCCTTCCTAAATTGATTGGTTGATTGATTAACTGTGGTACTGGAAACTCAACTCATGGTGCATCTCTTTTAAATGGAGGAAAAGAAATTAAACATTTGAGCATTCTCTTGTCTTGATGCTCTGAGTTATTTAGTAATAAACATCTGAGTGCTTTGAGATACTTATCTATTTTGGTAAATAAGTTATTTATTTATTTAATTCTTTTTACTGAGTTATACGTTTTTCTCTGTTCCCCTCTCTTCCTCCCCTCTCCTCTTTTATCCTCTCCTGTAACCCCTATGCTCCAAATTTACTCAGGAGATCTTGAAAAAAAAAAAAAGGTAAATAGGTTTCATTAAAACTCTGCGTTACTTGTAAGACATAACATTGGTTCCTAAGTAAGCCATGAAATTCAATTTTGTTCATAGATGTTTAAAGACATCTCTAATCTGTTAATGTTTTACTTTAGAGTCAGTTTGGCTGAGAATTTTAATGTTTTCTTAATGTCAAGATTCTCAAGTCTTATCAAGAGAAATTTGATTGATTGATGTGTTTCCATTTGATTATTTTCTGCCCTTTGCTCTTTCTAGAGTATTTTGTTCGGCTTGTTTGTTTTTGGTTTGTCTTAGTTATGGTTGCTATTTCTGTGATGAAATACCACGATCAAAGCAACTTGTGGAGGGAAGGGTTTATTTGGCTTACATTTCCATATCATTGTTCATCATCACAGGGAGTCAGGGCAGAAACCAGGAAGCAGGAGGCCATGGAAGGGTGCTCCTTATTGGCTTGTTCAGCCTGCTTTCTTACAGAACCCAGAACCACCTGCTCAGTGGTGGCCCCACCCACAAAGGCGTGGGTCTTTCCACATTAGGCAAGTTAGAAAATGCTTCACAGTCCTGCCGATAGCCTGATCTTTTTGAGGCATTTTTCCAATTGAGATGCCCTCTTCTCAATTAACTCTACCTTGTGTCAACTTGATATAAAGCCAGCCTGCACAACCGACCCCTTGTCTACTTGACACACAAACATATCACTTTTAAGGCACAACCTTTTCTTTCTCATACATCCCTAAGATCTCACACTAGTAGGAACATCTCAATATCCCAAAATTTAAAAGTCCCAGAGTTTTTAAAAATTCAAGCATATCAAAATTCAGTCTCTTTCCTCACCAGCTGCAGTACTTGGGGGAGTGGCCTCTCCACCTTGCCTGGGCAACACTGTAGAGCTAGCCATACATATGTGTGTGTGTGTGTGTGTGTGTGTGTATGTGTGTGTGAAAGCCAATCCTGAGAAAGTGAAAGCAGAAGTGGCCCTGCCCCTTGCTCATAGAGTCAAGGGATGAACTAGCAAGGGCAGTACTGGAGAACTCACCCTGGTGTTGAAGACAGGAGAGCTTGCAGGCTGATCAGCCCTACAACTTCCTAGGCCCAGATCCAGGGTTATGAGTTGGCCCACGCCAAAATCCACCTGATTTGTGAGCTGCTGGGGCACATGAAAGGTCTTGTCCTGCAGACCTGAAGATGTAAGATCTCCGCCACACATGGCAGGAATAGAATATCCAAGAGCAGTTCCAGTGAGGGCCTAGCATTAATAGTGTAGCAGAAACCAGAGGCCTTGAACCAGACCACTGACTCCTTGCAATGTACACTTGCACATAAAATCTATGGATAAAAGAGTTTACTGCATGACTCACTATGACACATTATAACTTCCATGATGAGATTTTTTTCTTTTCTCTTAAATTTTATTTTATTTTTGTTTCGGGGTGGGGAAGTTGAAAGGGCAAAGGGTGAATATGAAGGAACAGGAAATGAATGAGATTGAGATGTGGTGTAGGAGTTCCTTCTGTCTTTGTGTGTTGCTTTCATTGGTTGAATAAAGAGACTGCCTTGGCCTTTTGATAGGGCAGCTCTTAGGTGGGCGGAGTAGGCAGAACAGAATGCTGGGAAGAGGGAATTGTGGCAGATGCCATGCTTCTCCTGCCCAAGACGGACATGGCCGGTAGGTCATAAACTCATGGTGAACACAGATTTAATAGAAATGGGTTAGTCAAGATGTGAGAGTTAGCTAGTAAGAGGCTAGAAATAATGGGCCAGGCAGTGTTTAAATAAATACAGTTCCTGTGTAATTATTTTGGGTGTAATCTAGCCGGGTGGCAGGAAGCAGGCCCGCTCCTCCATACATAGGAGATACCTGATGTGAAAGACACATAGAATAAATAAGAAAGTTTAAAAAATTTTTAAAAATTCAGTCTCTTTAAAACATTCTTAAAATCCAAAATCTTTTAAACTTTAGAGTCTCCCAACTATGGGCTCCTTTCAAATCAAAAATAAATAAAATACTTTACGGCAAAATCATATGGTTCAAATCTAAATTTTAGTTGTTTTCATGATTTTCTTTTGCTAAGTGTAAAGAAAAAAAAGTCCTTTATGTTTTATTGTAAATTGCCATTTGTTCTTACATTTGTTAACCAGCTTATAAAATTGTTTCATATTATTGCCATTTAAAACTTCTGCATTTTTTGTATAGCAATAAAAATCTCCAAAGTGAAAGACAATATCTGAAATAGAAATATAGACCATAGTCTTCTAAAATTGGGAAATAGCTTGGAAATGCTAGAACATATTCTGAGAGGAACTGGAATCAGTAAGAGAAGAAGTGGAGTGGGTTACATATTAGTATAGAAGTACCAGCTAGTCGGTATTTTCTGTGTGGTTATTCTGTATTGCTCTTAACTGGGATTCCAAGACCCTCTCTGTCTTTACAGCATTTACACAAATGGTGTACTAGTTTAAGACTCCTGCTGTATTTTTCTAGAGCATTTCTCTTAGTGAAAATGACCTTTACTTATTAAAAATAATCAATATTTGGGCTTACTGTCTAGTCGACTGTCTCTATTTTTCTCCTCAGGCTGCAGTGCTCTGTGTGTTGTACAGTAGGTGTTTGCCTGATCGTGTGAGTGGCCAAGTGCTCTTTGATAGTGTTTGTCACCGGAGACAGGGTTTCTCATCTGGAACTGACTCAAAAATCACTAACATCTTTCTTTTTTGGTTAGGTTTGAATTCAAAGTTAACATGCTTATGGATTGAAGACTACTGTAACCTGAATTTAAAAACCTTAGTAGTTTTGTACTCTTTTTTTTTTAAACAAAAAAACAAATTAAAAGACACCCATGTTTAATAGATTGCCCTACTCCTGGGTGGCCCCAGGAAAACATGGCGAGGGGAAGAGAGAGAAAGGGAGACCACGCAAAACCCAGAGACCATGTGTTCATTCTCTGTGGGGCAGTTTAAATAGCCTGTGGGAGTGATCAGACCTTCCCTGGGGAGGGGTTTCTGTTTGGCAGGCTTTCTTGACCCTTCCTGGGGAGGGGTCACCATTTGGTGGGCTTTTTCAGAGGTGGAGTTTGGACTAAGGCAACTCCCAGGGGAGGGGGCTTATGACAGGAGCTGGGGTGAAGCCCCTTAGCCACACAATGCAGACTTTTTCTATAAAGGGTGTTAGGGAACTGAGGTGATGCTTTTGACCAAACATTCCAGATTGTTTGGATAAAGGGGTGCTAGCTAGCTGAGGTAAAGCTCCCCAATCAAGCATTTTAGACTCCCTGGATAAAGGGCGCTCATATCACATTCGCTTGAGGAGGGTAGATTAGCTATCTAAAACTAAAACATCACATTTATTTAAGTGGCCATTCCAACCATGTTACAAAAGTGCTTACAGCCGGGTGGTGGCGGTGCATGCTTTTAATCCCAGCATTCGGGAGACAGAGGCAGGAGGATCTTTGTGAGTTCGAGGCCTGTGGGAGAATTGTCTGTATTCTGTCAATCATGTCTTAAATAAATGCTGATTGGCCAGGCAGGAGGTGTAGATGGGAAACCCAGACAGGAAGTGGAAATGATGCAAGGAGAGCAGGAGAATTCTGGGAAGGAGGAAGCTGATTCCCCCACTCCTGCCCAGGTCACTGAAGCAGCAGGATGTGAGCTGCCCCGCTGAAAAAGGTACTGAGCCACATGGCTAACATAGATCAGAAAAATGGGTTAATCAAGATGTGAGAGTTAGCTAATAAGTAGCCTGACCTAAAGGGCCAATTAGCTTTATAACTTATAGAGATCTCAGTGTGATTTTTCTTTGGGACTAAACAGCTGGGGGGCAGGGCAGGACAGAAACACAACAAGCAGGCCCGGCCTTCTCATGTTACAGAGGCCAACCTGGTCTACAACTCACTAGTTCCAGGACAGGCTCCAAACTACAAAGAAACCTTGTCTTGAAAAACAAAACAAAACAAAACAAAACAATCCAAAAAACAAAAAACAAACAAACAAAAAGTGTTTACACCTTTGGCTTTCTAACTCTTGTTCTAAAGGATTGCCTTAGGAACGCCCCAGTTCTCCCTGCCTTTTGGAATAGCAGTGTGTCGCCTTCTGGAAGTGTCAGTTCTTGTGTTCCTTCCTTTTGCTCAGAGTTTTATCTAAATGCTTCATTTAGCTTTTGCTCAGCTCATACACCTGAGTTCAGCCAGAATGTGAACAAAGTGAACATAATGAACTTGTGTTCTAGGAGGGAAAATTTGAGTCTTTCAACTTTATCTTCTGTATCTAGGCTTCATTTGGTGTCTGACTGAAAAATGGTATACAATATACCATTTTTTTGTCATTTTTTTTTATTAGCTTGTAGAGACAGTAAGCTGATGGAGATAAGAAGTTTCAGGTTCTAATTCTCATGTTAGGGCTTTAGTTGTGTGATTCCTTGGACACTTGGTGGAGCACGAAATAGTGCACAGTGAAAAACCCCACTGAGCCATGTCCTGACTCTGACCTTCTTTCTGTTTCTCAGAGAACTACTCTCCGGCAAGTATGGTGACTGACGTCCTGCAGATCCTCTGCGACCAGAAAGAATGTGCCGTGGAGTGCTTGTACAACAGCACCGTGACAGAGACGCTCCTCCAGCCCATTCATAACCTGATGAAAGGAACCGCGGTGGGTGTCGCCAGAGAGGAGAGGAGCCTCTTCACTGGCCAATATTCAATGGATCTTTATTTCTGACATGACTGAGATATTTTCTTTTCAATAGTTCTTACATGAATCTTTTTGCTGTATGGATCATTGTTAAATCATAGTTTATGCAGGGATTTGATGCATTAGTTATGACAGGAGGCAGGAATGCACATACACATACTACATTTTATTTTTGTGTTTTATCAAACTTAGGTCTGCTGGTGTGAAAAACTTAGAAAAAATTTATTCTATTAAGAAGCCATTTGTCTTGTGAATGCAATAAATCTTGTTAATGTCTTATGCATTTTAATGACAGTTTTATTGCTTGTGGAAATACAACTGTTGTCCTGAAGAGCCAACTCTGCCACGTAGAAAGAACTAGTGTAAGAAAAAAAGCATGTGCAGCCCCTGAATTGATCAGCCATGCTGTCTTCCCAGTTCACACAGTGTGATCTCAGAGCTGAACCTCCATGCTGTCTTCCCAGTTCACACAGTGTGATCTCAGAGCTGAACCTCCATGCTGTCTTCCCAGTTCACACAGTGTGATCTCAGAGCTGAACCTCCATGCTGTCTTCCAGTTCACACAGTGTGCCTCCTTGTGCTAGAGAATTTCCCCAGAGTGTAAGCTAAGGTCGAGGGAAGTGATCTGACACCCAACACCTGGTGAAACTGCTGTCCTCACCAGGATGGCCGTGTGTCCAATACAGTCGTCCACTTCTCTGACTTAAACTTCTTGTCGGTGACTGTAGAGTGCACAAGAAGGTTCATGTTTATTACCTGCTTTTTTATTATTTTTTTAAATTTATTTATTCATTTATTAAAAATTTCCACCTCCTCCCCGTCTCCCTTTTCCCTCCCCCTCCCCACCTCCTCCTCCCTCTCTAGTCCTAAGAGCAGTCAGGTTTCCATGCTTTGTAGCATTTTTATCACCTCTCCTCCCTCCTGGGTCACACGTTGTTGACTGCTGCTTGCTGTAAAATGTCACTGTTTTAAACTTTGTGTTAACCAAATTTTCTAAACAAGCTTATGTATTCTTACTTTGTTTTTTAAGTCCCCCTTCCTCAATGAATCCTGCCCCACATGGAAACATCCCTCCTGTGCAGACTAAGGTGTTTTTTCTTTTTATTGTATTCTTGTGCTGCGTCCTTCTGCAGTTGTCCTTGTATTTGAATTATTATTTGCAGTTTTTGGTATTGCACTTATCTATTTGGGAAGGCATGCACATGCTGTGGTGTACATGTAGAGATCATGTGATCACTTGTCCAATTCTTTTTTTCTTTTTCCATCATGTGGGACTTAGAGATTGACCTTAGGTCATCAGACTTGATGGCAAATGTTCTTACCCTCTATACCATCTTGCTGGCTTTGAATCGTCCTTCTTGAGTATAGACTAGTTTACTGATACACGGTACATATCTATCTAGTACCTAATTTAAGATATCCAGCATAATCTATTGAGCCACTGGTCTGACAGTGCTGTTCTGGATATTACTAATCCAGAAGATAGTTAAGTATATTTTTGTAAAGGGAGACTGTGCTTTCGTTTTCTGGGCACCCTGATCTGAATAATCACACAAAAACAATATTAATTACAACACTGTTTGGACATTGGCTCAGAAATATTCCTAGCTAGCTCTTACATCTTAAATTAACCCAAGTCTATTAATCTGTGTATCTCCATGAAGCTGCGGTTTCCTTCTCCTTTGGAAGCTACATAGAGTTTCCCTGACTCTGCCTTTTTTTCCCCTCTGTCTCTGCTTGGATTTCCCACCTTGCTATTTTCTGCCCTGCCATAGGTCAAAGCAGCTTATTTATTAAACAATGGTAATAAATCATATTCATAGTACACAGAAGGGAATTCCATATTGTCTCCCCTTTTCTGTTAAATAAAAGGAAGGTTTTTACTTTAACGTAGTAAAGTTACATATACAGAACAGTTACTTGCTATTGCCTGTAAGAAGGTTACTCTGATCACTCTCTGTGCAGCAAATATTTAGCATGAGCAACAGAAAGTTCTATAGGAAAGCTGTGTGTCTGACCGAATGTTTGGGTACAAATAGAACTTTAATATGTGAGAGACATAACACATTCTAGATAGAAGTTTCAAGAAAAGTGGTTTATATGAAAATAGATTATGTATGAAAATTGTGAGATAATCATGTGTGTATCTACATCTTTATATTTTCTGTGTAGATTTGTACAAGCAGAACATATATACACAAACACATATACATATATACATACAGACATAGGTATATGTATAAACACACACATATATACATAGGTACATGCATACACAGGTGTATACCAACACACACATATAATTTTTTCTTGGGAGAGGGTCTCTGTGTATAGTCTAGGCTGACTTCAGACTCTCAGTCTTCCTGCCTCATTTAGCCTTATGAGTGCTGGAATTTCTGTAGACATGTGTACTTATTTTTCTTTCTTATTGCTGTTACAAAACAACTCAAGAAGATAATGTAAAAGAGAAAGGGATAGACATCTGATATCTAATTTCAGATATCTAGAGTCATGTAGTGACACTGGTGCTCTACACTGGGTATTATAAAAGAACAAGGCATGCTTATTTTAGCTCCTAATACAAGAGGCAGTCCATCAGTAGGAACATAGAAGCTGTTCGCATTGTATCCACAGTTAAGAAACAGAGACTAATACATACTGCACTCAGCAGCTTCTCTACACTTCCAGAACTCGAACCAGGGAATGACACCCTCGCAGTGCACGGATCACCAACTACCAACCAGTTAACGTAATGAGGAGAATCACTGCAGGTGTCTCGAGGCCTGGTACCTCTCCGTTCTTTCACGTTCACAACAGTAATCATCATCCTCATCAACACTCACACACACACACATGCGCATGCACACACACACACACACACACACACACATGCGCATGCACACACACACACACACACACATGCGCATGCACACACACGTATGCACACAGTGAATATAATTTCTATGTGTGTGGTGTGCAGGCATGTATGGGAAGATATGCATGCCTGTGTGTGACTTGGGGAGCACTGAGCACTTTATGTGTCCTTCTAGTCCTCTTTTCATGTTATTCCCTTGAGACAGGTTCTCTGCTGGAACCGGGAACTACCTAGGAAGCCTGAGCATTCTCCCGTCACTTCCTGAGTCACAGACATGTACAGCCATGCCTAGTTTTAAATGTGGGTCTTGGGTACTGGAATTCAGGTCCACATGTTTCGTTAGCAGGTACTCTTACCCACTGAACCATCTTTTAGTCCCCACCATATATAATTATCGGGGACTATACCTGACTCATATTCATTAGTGGAATTCATGAAATTTTTAATATTGTATTAGTTGTAAGATTTATATTTTAAAATGCAGAGAATATGGACATTAGTATCCATGCAGGCAGAAAGCAATAAGTAGACTCTGAAAATAACAGGAGTTTCTGTAAGTTGACTTCAGCATTAACAGGTTTCAATATTTTCTTTATGTTATTATATAGTGGCTAAGATGTATTAACAATTCCATTTAAAGTGAGCAGATATGAGTGATCAACTTTGTTGTCCACGCGGTTGATATTATTGACTATCGGAAAGCTCATGAACTGGCTATCTCTGGTCAATCTTTGCCCAGTTAGGTAAATAAGGGGATGGTACTGATATAAACAATCTAATGTATTAGATACCATATATCGTATATCATGATGAACTTGCAGAAATATGGTACCTGAAAAGTACAAGACATTGCAGATAGGGAGGAAGCTACAGCATTTTCTATCCAGAATTATACATGAAGCTGTAATACAGACAATGATTCTCAATAACTGGCTTAGGTGAAAATCTTGGATTTATTTGCTCATCAACTCTGCTGGTGAAAGAATATAATCTAATGACACATTTAACTCAGACATATTATTTCACTAGCAGAAGTCCTTAAGGTCTCTGTTGTTGTTGTAGCCATATAATTTTATTATACTACGCTCCACCCCTGCGGCATCATAAAATTATATGATTTGTCTTGTCATTTTTTAAAAATGTGCAGGCTGCTCCAGATTGCTCTGAAACAGCTTTAATTCACATAGCGGATATTTTGGCAAGAATTGCTTCTGTAGAAGAAGGACTTATGTTGCTTCTTTATGGAGAAAACATGAACTCTTCTGAAGAAGAAAGGTGCGTGGACATTTAGCTGGTGTAACTATTTGGGGGTGGATAGGTTTCCCAAGCAGGTACTAGGGACACATTAAGCCATCGTTGATGTAATCTCTTAAAATATTTATTGTTTTTACATATATATGTGTATGCCTGCACAAGTTTATTTGCACCATGTGCTTACAAAGCTCCCCTGGAGGGTAGAAGAGGGTGTGGAATTCCTGAAAGTGGTGTTATTACTTAATTCCAAAGATTACTGTATAATCTTAGTTTGCAGTAAGGGTAGGGAGCGTCACTCCAGATAGGAGCCCACACCTTCTCACTTGCTCCCCTAGACCCTCTGACAAACTACTGAAACCACAGGAGTTGCTTTCAGTCAAACAGATTGAGGAGAAGCCACACCCCCTTTCCTCCTCTGCTGTCACCCAGTCCTAGCTCCTCTTTTGCAGTGCTATAGTCTTGGGGCATTTAGGCTTCTAGGCTTTCTCTGTACTTCTGATGACACGATACTTGGGCAATCCTGTGAAACTGTAAATGTGTCTACTCTGGTTTATAAAATGGCATCATGTACTTTACCCTAAATCTCAGTCCTTAAATACAACATGGACATTTTCTTGGGTGAATACAGGATGTAACATCATTTTATTGTAGCATTATATTCTTACTTAGTTTATTGTAATTTATTCAGATTCCCCTCTCCCCTTAACACCAGGCTCTGCCTCAGATTGTACCTCCTCAAATGGCACTGTAATGAACAGTCTTTAGCCTGTTGCTAAGATGAATTATGTTAATTGTTTTTAGGAGAATTGGGCTTTAAAATACTTATTTATTTTGTATATGAGAGCTCTATTTGCATGTCTGCCTACATGACAGAAGAGGGCATCAGATTCTGTTATAGATGGCTATGAACCACCATGTGGTTGCTAGGAATTAAACTTAGGACCTCTGGAAGAGCAGCCGGTGCTGTTAGCCACTGATCCATCTCTCCAGCCCTGATATTAATTGTTTTCTAAGTGCCAAGCAGCCTTATTCAGGGAGTAAGTTACACTTGGTTATGAGTATTCGTCTTCACCATTCAGGCTTTGAGTTTCTCAAGGTTACAGATATCTCTGCAATGCTGACAGATGATATCAACTGCTGAACCCAGAATATCCTTGGTTTTGTTTTTTGATATTTACTACATGCTGGTTTCATGAGTTAGAAATGATTTCTCCTGTTTCTGTCTTCTGAAAGAAATTGTGGAGACTGTTGTAATTTCTATAAATATTTGGCAGAATCCATTTGTGAGACAATGAGTACCTGGTGTTATCTAATTCTTTTAATTGCTTAATTTTTTTATTAGATATACAGACCTGTTCAGAGTTATTTCCTATGGTATGAAACTTAACAGGTTGTATATTTCAGAGAAGTGAAGTTACTTATTTATTTTAGAGTTGCCAATAATATGCTCTGGCTATCTTGTTATTGCTGGCCTACCAGTAGTGAAAAATCTCTGTTCTTGTTCTGAAGTTAATTATTTTAACTTCACTGTTATTATTATTATTATTATGCTAATTGGAAACTTAACAATTTTGTGGCTTTTTCCAGAAAATCAATTCTTGATCTTGTTGATTGTATGTGCATATTTGCATGTGTGTGGTATGTGTGCACATACATGTATTCACAGGCATACACATACTATGATATATGTGTAGGTATCAAAGGACAACATTGTGGAGTTTATTTTGTTCTTATACATCGATATAGGTTTTGGGGGGATCAAACTCAGGTCATTGGATACTTTTACCTGCTGAGGAGTCTTGTTGGCTTGTGTGTGTGTGTGTGTGTGTGTGTGTGTGTGTGTGTGTGTGTGTGCTACAAGCAGAACATCTTATTCCTGTTGGAGTACAGTAAATTTGTTCACTTCCATGGATAATGAAATTGTCATCTCATACTTTCTCATTTCCCTCCAGTTTTTCTTTATTTGTTGCTTTGGTTTCTTTTATTACTCCTTAGATGTTGGTAACACTTACAAGGGCAGTTCTCACTTGCGGTCTTTATATTGTGTAGAAAATGCCATGACATTTTTCTGGGAAAGCCCTAATGAAGCCTCTTGCAGTTACCTGCCTGAAAAACCTCTCAACAGGAGACTGAGTGGAAGCTGTGCTGGATCTCAAACATCAGTGTATCAGTGTCCTCTTGATTTGATCTTCCCTTTTTTTCTCCTTTCCTCCCCTTCCCTCCCCTCTCCTTCCCTCCCCTCCCCTCCCCTTGCCTCTCCTCCCTACTCTCTCCCTTCCCCTTCATTTACCCTTCCCCCTTTCCCTTCCCTTTCCCCTCCCTTCTCCTCTTCCCTCCCCTCCTCTTCCTCCCTCCCCTTCCTCCTCCTTCCTCCCTCCCCCCTCTCTCTGTCTCTCTCTCTCCTTCTGTCTCTCTCTCTCTGTCTCTCTCTCTCTTTTTCTCTTTAGAGACAGGGTTTCCTTGTGTATCCTTGGCCATCCTAGAATTAGGTCTATAGACCAGGCTGGCCTCGGAGATCGGGAGAGCTGCCTGGCTCTACCTCCTGGGTGCTGGGACTGAAGGTGTGCACCACCTCCCCCAGGTGCTCAGGGCCTGTCTCTTGATCTCTCTGCCTTCTGAGAAGTGCCTGGGCTAGCTGCATGCAGTTTTAAGTGGAATCTGGAGAGCAGAGTTTTCCTTAAATTTACTTTCAGGTAGCTCTTACTCGCAGTCCTGGTTTTTGTTCTCAGCTGCAGAGTTATTTAAGTTGTCAGCTATTGTTGTTGTTGTCTTTCCCCAATGCTCTACAAGTTAATCAGATGATTTCTGGCTTTTGTGCTGTGGCTGGTGACCATTGTTTTCTAGGTTCTGGTTTACACGGCTCTTCTGTATTCTAGGATCCAAAATTCTCCCATTGTCCGTTAGTTTCTTTGTCCTTGAGAGTTTCTTTGCATTTAAAAAATATTTTTACTTACGCATTTTAGTCTTTATGGAGGGAGCATATAGATGTTATACATTCAGTTTGACATTTTTACCTGGAGATGTTAAGTATATAATGATTTTTTTTTAATTAGGAAGATTTATCTTTTGTCATGAATTCTAAGACCCCCTTATGTATTATTTAATCCTTTGGAAATTTATTTTTTTCATTTTTTTAAAAATAAGACCTTACTAATAACACAAGCCAACCTTGCACTGTGATTCTTCCAGTTAGTCAGTTCTAACTCTATGTGAGTTCATTAAATTGCATGGACTTTGAGTTTGCTTAATTTTGTTGTGTGACTTTTATTAATTTGTAAGTTTTTATTAAAAAGTTTATAAAATTAAAAAAATAAAGTTACTTCCTAGAAAAATTTTAAAAAATGAGTGCTACTATGCCTGGCATTAATAATTTAAAAATTAATAAGTTTTTATGTTTCTATATGAATATTAATAATATTTCTAGATGAAATCAGGGTTCTGCCAGTCACATGTGATGTATATGTGGGTTTATTTTCCAAGAAAGTTTTTTTTCACATTGAAGCTGAACAAACAAGATGTTAATTACCAGAAGTGCCTTCCAAATCATCATTGTGTAAAGTTTGTACCAATTGTTTTCTTAGGGAAAATACTAGAAACTTTGCAAGTGCAATTAACAAGAGTCTGGCTCATTAAACTTTGTTTTTCACAGTGGAGCAGTGAGCAGCTAGCTAGCTGTAAAAGGGAATTAGGGGACCAGAAAATGACTTAGCAGGGAAACAAGCCACCTGCCAAGCCTCATGACCAATGTTTAATTCCTGGGACTCACATGGCAGAACCAGAGAGCTGATTCCTGCAATTGTGCTCTGATCTCCAGGTTGTCCTGTGGCTGTTACACACACACACACACACACATACACACACACACACACACACACACACGAAATTAGGAATATTTTTATGAAGTGCTTTGGCATTAGCTCTATGATGAAGATGTATGATTATAGAATCCTGCCTTTTGTATAACAGGACAGTTGGGTCATCCATTTGCTTATTGCTTAGGAGGAAATTATTAATGACAGACTGAAAGGCAAGGAAAACAGTTCTAGGGAACAGAAGAGACGAGCAGAGCATATATGGAGACACGATCAGTACATTAGTACATTGCTCAGGTCATACTTAGATTTTACTTTACAATTAAGTAGCTGCATTAGGCTTCAAATGTTAAACAAATTCAAAAGAAAGAACTCACAACTTTTAAAACCTACAAAGCAAGCGAGTAAGTAAACTTAACAGTCACATTAGTGACAAACTCATTTCATCTAGTAACCCCATTATCGTTGAACGTGTAGAGAGGGATGTAATGGAAATAATCTTCAGTGCCAGCTGCATTTGGTATGTTTAGAAGCTGTATTAGTGTTATTTTGAAATTGTTATGGATAATAAGTGGATATGTAATGACATTGGGAACTATTTTTTTAGTGTTAGATATAAAAAGCATAAAATTAAAGAAACAAGTAAAATCTTGACTATTTAATTCATAATGGAAATGCATTTATACCTTGACTAATTCATAATGGAAATGCATTTATGAACTTACTTTTTCTTCTAAAAAGCTTCATCTTTTCAGATCACCACCATAGAACAGGCCTAGAAGGAATGGTATTACTGACAGTGAACAGTCACCTGCATTGTGGTATCTCTGTTTCCTGTTCTTTTTGCTAAGAGGAGACAGGAAGCCTTGAAGAAATGACTGTTTCTAGGTCAGGGATAAGAAATGTACAGAATAACCCTTGCATGGTTTTGTTTCCAGAAGTCAAGGTAGTGATTTAAAGCTAGCAGGATGGGACCACAAGTACCCTGAGGGAAATTCTGCTGTCTTTAAGATGTGCAACTTGAGGCTCAAAAATAATGGGTGCAATAGGGTGAAATATATTAGCTCTATAAACATGGATTTTTAAAAATTTAAAAATAGTAAAAATAAAGCAAAATGGGCTGAATAGTTTCTTAAGGAGTCTGCTAAGACGCCAAATGTATTTATTACTTTGCAAATTGATAAAGGTTAGAATATTTTTCCAACTTTACACACTGTATTTTTTTTTTTTTACACACTGTATTTTAAAGAGTTGTGCAGAAAAAATTCTTCGCGGAAGAAGTCTAGTTTAGTAAATGCAAACAAAATTCTTAAAGAAGAAAAGATGCATGTGGTATTTCTTCATAAAATCTTGGTAGTCATAATAGTTGCTAAAGTCATCAAGTGTAAAGCTTTTCTTGCTAGAAATGCTATCCTGGTGCTATCTGCCAAGCTAATTTTTAGTATCACCAAAATTGGACCACCAGGTTAGTGTTGAATTCATGCAGGAGGCACACAACACTAACAAAGTTGTTTTACCAAGGAAGAGAGAAATAGAGAGAACCAAACTTTAAACCTCTAGATGTAATTATTATCTTGTAGAACATTTGGGGAAATAGGAAGTGGGGTTGAAGATACTATGGGAAAACAGTCATTTAAATATAAAATCATTGAATCATTGACCCAGAGAAAAAGGATACAGGGGATTTGAATCACCCTGTACAGCCTATAGGACTTGTATGAAATGTCCTTTACACAATCCTGTCTAGACGTAATGATGTATTTAAGAGAATGCAGAGAAGTTTGAGGTGGGATGTCTTACTAAAAATTATTATGTGAGTATATTACATGTAAAATAGGAATCTTGTTATTTAGAGATGTGCACTGGGGTCCATATCCAAGACAAGGATGGTAAAATGTTTGTAATGCTGCTGGAGAAAAGTAACTGGAGACTTTAGTGTTCGCTGAGTCTAAGGCTTATTGCCTCTGATTTGAATTCACTGTTTTAAACATCTAGAAAAAGTAGTAACACTGCTTTTCTCTGCAGTTAGACATACTAGGTTACCTTGTTTCTTTCTCAAATATTAGCTGTGTGGTACTGTGCAAGTTATTTCTGTAATCTGTACATATAATACCTGTTGCTGTAAGCTTCTACTTCAAAGGACTATGGGAAAAACTATTTGAGGACATTAAAATACCTACAACAGTAGGTTTTACATTGGAAGCATTTGTCTGCGCTATTATTATTGCCAGGAAAACAATCTCAAATTTCTAGATAGGGTGACTGTGTTGTGATGGGGAAGGTAGCAACATAAGACTCGCTCACTGGAAAATCAAGAGCACTCATGTATGACCCTGACCACATGGCATCTGTGTCTCTTAAGTGTCTGTAGATTTGGCTGTTTCCCCCTATCTAACTACCCTTTCCCATGTTCCACTGAAACGGTCATGCCCGTGTTGGATGAGGCATACTGACTTGTTTATGAAAGCTATGAGCTATCTAAAGAGAACTAGCCAAGGAGTTGTGTCGAAACGGGCTGTTTTGCTGGTGCTGCATGAAGCCAGACCTGCTTGGCCTTGGAATCTCATCTGTGATCTCTTTTCAGTCCTACAGGTGCTCATATAATAGCCAAGTTTTCAAAGAAACTTCTTGATGAAGACATTTCTATTTTCTCTGGATCAGAAATGTTGCCAGTAGTTAAAGGAGCTTTTATTTCTGTGTGTCGTCAAATATATGCCACATGCGAAGGCTTACAGGTGCTGCTTCCTTATGGTTTACATGAGTCTATAGCAAAGGCATGGAAGAAGGTATGTATTTTAATCACCCTCCTCACCGCAGGTCTTTATTTCAGTTATAAGCATCACTGTAATACTACTATGAACAGATTTTTTTTTTCTCCCAATACAGGAGTTCTCTGTGTGGCCCCGGCTTTCCTGGAACTCTCTCAGTAGCCCAGGCTGGCCTCAAACTCAGATTTGCCTTCCTCTGCCTTCTGAGTACAGGGAGTAAAAGT
The DNA here is from genome assembly GCF_982192425.1 of Myodes glareolus. Taxonomy (NCBI): domain Eukaryota; kingdom Metazoa; phylum Chordata; class Mammalia; order Rodentia; family Cricetidae; genus Myodes; species Myodes glareolus. The sequence continues at coordinate 100,508,774 of NC_142026.1, read as the reverse complement.
GTGTGCCACTGCTGCTGGCGTGGACAGGATATTTTAATGGGGCACTCTTCTTCTTCTTTTTGTTTCCCTCCCTCCCTGCTTCCTTCCCTCCCTTCTATCCTTTCTTCCTTTTTTGAAACAAGGCCTCACTATGTAGCTCTGGCTGGTGTGGAACTCACAGAGATCTGCCTGCCTCTACCACCTGAGTGCTGGTTTTAAAGGCATGTGCCACCATGCCGGGCTAAGTATCATTTCTTTCACATTGTCGTGGATGGTATTAGCTCTCCATGCTTCTTAACTTGGCACAGGACCTCAGACCCTCCTCTTTTAGTAGAGCTAGGCCCTAAAGGTTTACCTGATTACCGTAACGTTTTTCATTGTGTGTAGCAGAAGCTTTAGCTGAATTCTTTGTGTCTAGACTCACTGTCTTCTGTGGAGGTTATGACATCAAGAGCATAGTAGAGCAGGGGCCATGCATAGACCAGGGAATTGCTTAATCTTTTAGTTTTATTGAAACAGATAATTTAATTTTGAAAGCAACTGTGTTAAAATGCATTAAATTTAAAAAAGCAGAAGTGCTGTCAGAACAGCAGAGAAACAAATTAATGTATTTTTTTATTTTTTGTTTTTGTTTTTATTTTTTCCTTTCTTTTAGACAAGCTTGCTGTCGGAAAGGATCCCCACTCCAGTAGAGGGCTCAGACTCAGTTTCCTCGGTGAGCCAGGAATCTCCCAACATGTAAGTGTAATTGTTCAACATTTCTCTATTGTGCTTGCTGAAATCATTTAGAAATAATTGAAATTCACTGGAAAACTATGGCAAAATATTTTCCAGAAAGTTAAACTATATGCATAGAGCTTTAAGGAAAATTACACTTATTATTATTTATAGATTATTTGATACTTGTAGCTATTAATAAATCTAGAAATATTAGGTAACTTTTGCTTCATTGTTTATTTATATTTTGCATTAGAAAGCTTAGCATATTGCTAAGTTTTTAGAAAAACTGGAGAATTATCAAATACTAAAATTGGAAAATTAACTTGCATGTTCAGTAGAAGTAAAATGTTTTCAAATGCTGGTGGAATCCATTTTACTTGTTTTTCAAAATATGGTAGAAGTGCAGTTTAATTATGGTTTGGCATTTGAAAATTATGTAAATTAATATTTCAGAGGATATTTTTATGCTCTTTTATAAATATTAATCTATGTGCTAGCAGGTTAGCAGGGAAGACACTTTATTAAATTAAGGTTTCATGACCTACATGTTCCAGGTTCTTATTTTAGTTCTGTGGTTGAGTATTGGCACAGTATAAAAACATAGTAGGGACAGCCTTCAGGGAAGCTCTTTGTTAAATGTTGAATTTGGATTCTTTTTCTTTTGTAGGTTAGAACTTAACTTACAAAATCAGTTAATTTTTTAAAATTTAAGAAAAATTTAAAGGTTCAAAATAGTTCATTCTCTAGAAGTTTCCTGTATATTTTTTTCTAATATGGTTATCAACACTATCAAGTGCTGTTTTTTCCCCATTTTTCCATTGAGAAATTGTGGGAAAATTAGACAAGCTTTGTCTAGTCACAGCCTGTAGCCATAGCTTTCCTCAAAGGCACACCGCACTATCCTCAAACGTCCTTGCATATAAAGCAGAACGGAATACACGTTTGCTACAGGGAACTGTTTCTGTTGAGGGAGTGTCCTGGATAAGAGGCACTGCTTGTGCAAGAGTGCCCTACATTTGTCATCTGTCATCTGTCTTTCTTTTATATGCAGTACGGACAGGTTAATACGTGGAGAGAGGCAGTGTTACGTGTGAGTACATACTCTACATAAAAACAGTGCCACAGAAAAGGAAGTTTCCGAACCCGTTATTATGTTTGTGAAATATGTATATCTGTTTATATATGTTTATTTATATCTGTTTACACATACACACATGTTTGTGTTAGGAATATCTAGAGAGAATCAGTAGGCTAGATTCATGTATCAGCATATGAGCAAGGAGAGAAGTTAGGGGAATTGGTTCACACTGTTTTAGAGTTCAGGGTGTTTGAAAAGTAGATGCTTAGTTGGGCAGTGGTTGTTTACACCTTTAATTCCAGCACTTACTAGGCAGAGGCAGGTGGATCTCTGAGTTCGAGGCTAGCCTGGTCTATAGAGTGAGTTCAAAGACATCTTAGGTATTCTGATCTTAGCCAGGTGTTAACGGAATCTCAGAGTAGTTTTGATTTGCATTTCCCTGATGACTAAGGATGCTGAACATCTCCTTAAGTGTTTCTCAGCCATTTGACATTCTTCTGTTGAGAATTCTCTGTTTAGATCTGTACCCCATTTTTAAATTGCAGTATTTGGTATGTTGATATCTAGTTTCTTCAATTATATATTTTAAAAATCAGCCCTCTGTCAGATGTGGGGTTGGTGAAGATCTTTTCCCATTCTGTAGGTTGCTGTTTTGTCCTATTGACAGTGTCTTTTGCCTTAGAGAAACTTTTCATGAGGTCCCATTTATAAATCTTAGTGTCTGTGCTATTTGTGTCCTGTTCAGAACTTGGCGCCAGTGTCAATGCATTCAAGGCTACTTCCCACTTTCTCTTCTGTCAGGTTCAGTGTAGCTGGATTTATGTTGAGGTCTTTGATTTCCTTGGACTTGAGTTTTGTGAGGGTGATAGATATGGGTCTATCTGTGTTCTGCATGCTGAAATCCAGTTAGGCACAACACTATTTGTTTTTTTTTTAATTATTTTTTTCCATTGTATAATTTTGGCTTCTTTAAGGAGTGTTAGTAGGTGGTGGGTGGTGTCTTACCTGGAGTCCCTGGGGACCACTCTGGCTTCCGGTAAAGATACTGGGTGTGGGTCCTAGTGTGGAATCTAGGGAAGGGCATACAATCTGGGGTTGTTGGGCAGGCTTTAACAAGTTTTAGCAGGGGCTGGGCTGTTTATTTGTCTGTGTTTTCTAGATTCTGCCTAGCCTCTGGTAAAGCCAAACACTTCTTCTAAAGTAGAAGGTCAGGATATGGAGTCCAGGGGAAGGGGTGCAGTCTGGGGTTGTTGTTCAGGCTTTATGGAGTGTTATGGGGTCCCTAGGTCTGCCCTGGCAACGGGTAAGGCAGAAGTCTTCTTCTGAAGTTTTAGGACAGGATATGGAGCCCATGGAAAGACATAGTACCTGATTTCCTGAGTGAGTGAAGGAATGGATAAGTGAATGGGTCTTTCTCTAGTCCGAGTTACTGAGAGTAAGAGTTAATTAGCTTACTTAGAAAACAGTAAAATAGGGGCTGGAAAGATGGCTATGCAGTTTAGAGCAGTGACTGCTCTTCCAGAGGTCCTGAGTTCAATTCCCAGCAACCACATGGAGGCTCACACCCATCTCTGGTGGGATTTGATACCCTCTCCTGGGATAAAGGTGTGCATGCAAATAAAACAGTCATGCAGAAAATAAATAAATAAATCTTTGAAAAAAAAAAGAAAATAGTGAAATAATGGCAATCTGTAAAAACTAATCATTTTTTTTTACCTTGAAGTTAAGCATTTTGTGCTTACATTTTTATTTTATTTATTTTTTATTTTTTGGTAACATAGGATCCTGCTCCAGCTTCCCATTTAATGGTGTCTATAGCACCAGAGAATGGAGAAGCTGATCCATAACACTGGTTGGCTATTCATGTCCTCTAATCTAGGTATTGTCGCAAATAGCAATTAAAATTTCTAATAGGCTTATCTAAGTATCTGCATACTATGTGAACCTATCATTGTGTGACTTTATAGAGGATGTAATCACAGAGAATAATAAAAAATGTCAAAGAAACCCCAATCGGCCATCAAAGGAACCACTGCAAAATTGGAGGCTAAAATTACAGAAGGATTCTTTGATCTGCAAAGCTCAGCCCATGATACCATGGAATTCATCATCAGAGACTGTACTTCCATTGGAAATATCTCGTTACTTGTTTTAGTCAGTGTTCTCTTGCTGTGAATAGACGTAGCAACCATGGCAACTGTTATAAAAGACAGTATTTAATTGGGTTTTGCTCAGTTTCTGAGGTGCAGTCCATTCTCATGGCAGGAAGCATTGTGGCACATAGGCAGACTTGGTGCTGGAGAAGTAGCTAAGAAGTTGACATCCAGGCAGCAGGAAGAGAGAGGCACTGGGAATGTCTACAAAGCCCACCTCCAGTGACACACTTCCTCCAACCAAGCCAAACCTACCCCTGCAGAGCCACACCTCCTAATCCCTCTCAAGTAGTGCCACTCCCTAATGATCAGGCGTTCAAATGGATGAGCCTATGGTCGTTCTTATTCACACCACCAGGCTACTGGACAGTAGCCCCTGCAAGCTCACATTATTTGTCATTGTCTCTCTCCCAAGGGAAAGGCAATAAAGCTCAGTAACTCAGACAGTTTGTCCCATTGTTTTAAAGGCGCTGTCACCCTGAGTGGACAGGCTGAGCACACAGTATGAAGGCTTGTTGAGTACATAGCTCTAGATGACCAAGTTAGCATACTGCTAACTTGGATGCAAGGACTGACCAAAACTCAGTTTCCCCAAAGGCAAGAGCTGTTTTCAGAAAAAGATATAGCTACAGATCTCATAACGTCCTCCTCTTTCCATGGCAGGATGCTGGGGCTTCATGCATCAGGCACAGCCAGTACTCTTATCCAGATAGCCGTCTTCCCAGCCCCTTCCTATGCTGTTTCTGAATTTGTAATGTGCATGTTTGCTCATTGAGAAACGTTATCCATAATAACACGAGTGCATGTTTAGTTATCCGTTTTTCTCCTTGTTCTGAGACAAGGTCTGGTTGCATGCCACTAACTTTTCTGATCCTTGCTTTGTAGCCCAGGTTTGCCTCAAACTCACAGCATTTCTGTTGGCTCCACCTCTGAGAACTGTCACTCCAGGCATGGGCCACCATAACCAGCGCTAACCAGAAGTGCAGTGCACTGTCCACTGCGCCATGGAGCCACCTCCTAACTCTGTTTCCTTTAAACAGAAAGTGTAAAGTCGTTAGGTATTTGTGTTGTGTTTTGAAATGCAATATGGGTTTGATGTATCTTCATCAGTCAGTGGTCTTCTACACATGAGGATTAACATAATCCTCAATGTTATAGATATTAAGAATTCTTTTAATATCTAATTTACTTCTTTACACTGATAAGTCTTACACTTGTTTACCATTTTTTGTAATTATTTTATTCCACAGCTTGTAACTTGTGACCTTTTCTCCACATAAGCATATTTTTTCATTATGCTTTTTAGTTTCCAAATACAGTTTTTGCTTTGATTGTTTGTTAGATCTGAGGGTGGTGAACTATTCCTGTCTTCTATGTCTAAATTGCCTTCTCCTCCTCCCTTCCTTCTTTCCCTCCTTGTCTGCCTGCCTTTGTTCCTTCACTCCTTTCTTCCTTTCTCTTCCTCTATCTTTCTATTTTTTCTCTAATTCCTCCCTCCTTCCCTCTCTCCCTCCCTCCTTTTCTCCCTTCGTTCTTTTCTCTCTCTCTCCTTCCCTCGCTCCCTTCCTGTCTTGTCTTTTAAAGACAGGTAATCACTGTGCAGCCCTGGCTGATCTATAACTTGCTATGTAACCAAGGCTGGTCTCAGACTTTTCCAGCCTCTGCCTCTTCCTCTGCCAAGTGCTGGGATTATAGGTGTATGCTGCCTTCCCAAGCTAATCTTCTATGTCTAGAAATGTTTGTTCTTTCAAACCAAACTGTCAGCACATAGTCTTTCCTACCTCAAGCATATGTTCTTATTCTTAAGTAGTTTAATTTTATACAAATGTTGAGGCAGGCAAACATTTCTCATCAGTTCTTGAAGCTGTCATTACAGTATTTTCTGGACTGTGTGACTCTTGACAGGTCTTGTTATCTACAATATGGCCACCCATGTTTAATAGGTGGTGGCAGCTCTTCCTTGTAATTTAACTGTTTGCTTAATCTCTGTGACTTATGTTAACTTCTTTAAGTACTCTGAATGATATTTTAATTCATACACAGATTGTATATTTTTCTCAATTTTAGGAAATTCTCAGTATTTAAAATTTAGTTGGACAATATAATATATTTATGGAATATAGAATTTTTCAAATTCTTTTCCTATGGTTTCTTTTGCAGGCTTTTTTTTGGACCACCAAGGGACTTAATGTTAGTCATGAGTGCTCAGCACCACATCTATACATAGTTAAACAAATGCAGCATAAATAAAAGCAACACATCTTTACATAATTAAACAAATGCAGCATAAACAAATGTAACACATCTTTACATAGCAAAAGTAATATTCTGCAGCATAGACAAATGAAACACATCTTTACATTCTTAAAGTAATATTCCACAACAGTTTCTGTTTTTTTTAAATCTGTGCAGAAAGATAGCAGTCATAAAAATGTATTTTGACTGGTACAAAATGAACATAATTAAGAACTGCAAAAATCTGGCTGCTCATAGTTCTACTTTTAATTGCAAGTGAAATAGTCTGAAGGTCCATAGACGTAAACGCCTTGTTCATTGGGTCCATTCGTGTATATGTCTCTGCCATTTAGCATCCCAGAGAGACAAGAGGGACTTTTTCTAAGGGCAGCTCTGCTGTGTAGCATGCAGTCTAGTGTTCGACTTTGTCAATAAACGAAAACAATAAAGTATTCTCTCAGTTATAACAAAAAATGTGTTCTGAGAAAAAATGTTACTATTCACTTCCAAATAAAATAACAATTTATGAAAATAAAAGAGACAATAAGCATATTATGCTCTAGAACATAAAAATGTTTTAATAAAAAGAAGGCACAGCAGTAATGGAGAGTTGAGGTTTAGGGAACCCAAGTGCAGTGGAATTATCATGGGAAATTACAGCGTGGATAAAAATCGAGGCTTAGTCACAGTGCCGCACCTGAAATGCACTCTAACCATCAGCGCTGGGAAGCTGTCAGAATGGAAGTGATTCCCATCTTGGTTCATAATATCTACTGAATAACCTGTAATTTGTGTGTTCTCTGTCAGTTTAATTCTTGTCCATGCCGTTTTTAGATATTTTCAGTTTTGTGAATATTAAACATCCCTTTCCCTGTTCCAGTGTGGCTTGGGAAGACAATTTGCTAGATGATTTACTGAACTTTGCTGCCACTCCCAAAGGATTACTCCTTCTTCAGAGAACAGGTGCCATCAACGAATGTGTGACATTTATGTTCAACCAGTATGCAAAAAAACTCCAGGTATGAATAACCATCTGCTCTAAGCAAAAGGAATTGTTGTTATGAAAGCTGTTGAGAGCATTATTCTGCTCTCCGTGTGTGATGAGGTTTTTAAGCTTCAGTTAGAATGCTGTGTGGTGTTGTACCACTTGATTTTTTTAAAAAGGAAAGCTTTAGGTTGTTGATATTGCTGTCTGTGACTGTATTTTGAAATTGCAAGCAGCCAGATGGAATTGAAATTTTCAGTTAGTTTTCCAGATGTTTTATAAGCATTATATAGTACATCCATATGTGCCAAAACTGGGAAGAACTTCTGGGGAAAAATCTTGTTAAGGCTAAATGTATGTATCAGTGAAGGTTTAAGCCTTGGGTGTTTTAAAAGACACAAACTTCCCTTTAGAGAGGTTATATTATACTGTTAAATAAAACTTCCAAGATAATTTATTTCGTCATGCAACCTAAAGTAATTGACTCAAAATCAACTTTGTTTTTTCTCTTTTCTCTCATAATAAAGATCCTTACATTTCTGAGATTTTTTGCATCTTACGTGTGTTGCTGAGGGTAATTTTTTCTGTATAGCTCCTTAGCCTTTTGACCAGGATCAAGGCATGCACGCAATGCTGTGAGCTGTATGTGTTTGTGTGTGTGTGCACTTAGGTGGATGGGTAGACCGATGTCAACTGCTTTCCTAAATTGCTTTCCACTTTCTTTTCTTAATATACATATCAGTTGCTTAATTAGGTTTTTGGCATGAAGTTTAGACCACCAGTTTGTGAGGATGAATTCCATTTTTTAGAGTCTGAAAGGGCTGCACACATCCCTGGAGCGGAGGACTAGCTTGACCTTTTGCAGACTGTCAAGTCATAGCTTTCTGCTCACCCTTGCCCTGTGCGGTAATCTTGTATTTTCCCCATTCCCTGTCAAAGATCGGCCTCCCTGGCCCTGCACTTGCCCAGCTTATTTTTTCTTGAAGTCAGCACCAGTGAGATGTTTAGATTTTACCATCCCCGATAGAAGCTTTTATGGAGGCGGCAGGGACTGGTTTCTAGTGTGTTCTGTGCAGAGGGGCTTAAGGGACTTAAGGTCCAGTCACAGGCAGCAAACCACTGAGTGCCCAGCTGTTCCAGGAAGACTCTTTTGCTCTGTAATTGCCCATTGAGGATGGTCAGGGCTGGGCACGGTGTGGTGTGCAGCTTCTTACATGATGGTGGAAGGCTTGCTTCCCATGGATTTGCCTCTTTCCCGGTGGTACTTTGGCAAGAGAGCACTAGGTATGTTGCCAAACTTCCATTCTTGTCACCTCCAGCTGGCTTTGAGGCGAGATCCTCCCATGCCTTTAAATTTTGTTTTCTTTCAACCTTGGATTTAGCAGCTGAGTACTTGCCGTGTACAGGACCCTTCTGGGATTCACAACAGTTGGGAATGTTTCCAGTTCCTCTAACAGATCCAGCTCTCAGCTGCAAATTTTTGCCTTTTGACTTTAGGATTACCCTTTGGGGAATGCCTCAGCCCTCTTGGCTGCAGGTGTCTTCTTTCTGTTGGACTCCTCAGCGTTTTCACCCACCATCTTGCAAGATGGCAAAGAGCTCCATCTTATTTTTGGAGACAGGGTATCTCAACTAAGAACTCACCAATTTGGGGCTAGGCTAGATGGCCAGCCAGCCCCGAGGATTGCCAGCAGTCTTGGCTTTTCCTCCACAGTGTTGAGATTGTAGGCGTGTGCTGCTGAGCCCAGCCTCCCTTTGCCCTCCTCCATCTTCAAATGTGGACGCAGGCCATTGACCTCATGCTTATGCAGCAAGCATTTTACAGGCAGAGCCAGGTCCCCAGTCCTGTATCAGTTCTCTCACAGTGCTTCCTTTTTAAATCTTGGGCAGCGATTGTGTTTGATGTTTATGTTGCCTGATGACAAATACTTACCTTTTACTCGCTTAAATTCTAATCCCCTACATTTGTTTAAAACGATAAGAAAATAGGGTTGTGCAGTGATGGCACACACCTTTAATCCCAGCACTAGTGAGGCAGAGGCAGGCAGATCTCTGAGTTTAAAGCCAACCTGGCCTACAAGGGCTAGCCCCCCCCCCCCAAAAAAGGACCCTTTTTCTTATCTCTGTCCGTGAAGAATAAATAATTTCTTAGGTAAGCCCCTAATATTCTTTGCAAGAGTAAAATGTGTCTCTGTATTTTCATGGGTTTGTGAGGTTAGGTGTGTATGTGCTGATACATTTTTATCTTGTTTCATTGAAGGTGGACCCTGAGTACAGAAAATGTAGTTACCTGGTTCTTCAATTTATGGCATACTTACCTCAGCCATCTGTCCGATATTCCTATTCTATTTGATTTATTTTATTCTAGCGTCATTTCAGATTGCTAATTCCATTCACCCTGTACACATTTTCCAACCTCATTTTTAGGATTTTATTCTATGTAATACCTTTTCTCACCCCCCTCACTTTTTATATTATTACAAATGTTCCAGGTTATTTTGAACCCTCCATAGCTGAGCTTTGACCTGTTCTTGTATACTAATTAACTGTTCAGGCTTTGTTTATACTGTTTCTTTTTACAAAGACTTGCAAGCAACTCAAACAAATTTTCTTTTTCACCCAGGTGCTTCAGATCAGACAGGCATGATAAATCTAGAATTAGATGCCATTTTTATATTTGTAAATTTCAAAACATATTAGTTTTTCCTTTCGCTTGCAAAGAAAAGCGACTGTTCCTTTGACACCAAATTTACAGCGCTACTTCTCCGTTAGCATATTCTTCACGCTTTAATGTGCCCTGCGATTCCAGATATTTTCATCATTTACATCCTCAGTTTTCAAAGAAGCCTGAAGGCTAAGCTATTTTCTTAATTTTGTATAAGAGAGGGTCCAGGTTAGTTATGAAATGTGCTTTATGAAGCTGTTAGCTGGCTAGGTATAGTGGTCAGACTAAAACTCAGATTTTTTTCCCCAGTTTTTGACTGTGTGCATGAAGACATACCTTGTTTAATAAGGTGTCCAACTTAATGATACCTTTTTTTTTTTCCTTTTCAGAATAAATGGGAATTGGACAAACCATGTGACTACCAATTCTCCAATTCTCCAAGACTAGTGGGAGGATTTAGGAGTAAGATGCTCTTTGGCAGGAATACGCAGGGAATGGAGGATAGGCATCCTTCCTGGATGCCTGTGTCACTCACTGCAGAACAGTGGATTGTAGTTCAGGGAAAATGGGAAATATGACTTAACAGGATTGAAAAGGAAGGGTAACTGATAAAGATACAAAGAATAGAAAAGAGAAAATTGATGAAATAGACCTATTTTTCAGCATGGTCATTTAACTCCTTTTTAGCTACTTTTTTTCCTCTCAAAACTTTATGTTTAAGGAGTTTGAATATAAATCAGATGCTTTTAATGAAATGTTTTAAGGTAGCAATTCTGAATGGTTAACTGTGTTCAGAAGTTGGACATCTTCTAGGCTAGCAAATTCTGATGGGCATGTCACAATGCCACTGGCCCTCTTTATTCTGATGAATGCGACCAGATAGACTCCTTCTGTACTTACTCCAAGTAGGAGTATCTTGTACAGCGACAAATGCTGAAGGACTTTCACACAGAAACAGATGTACTGATGTTTAGGATTGGGCAACTCTTCCTTAGGAACAAAAATTATATCCTCTAGAAATAACTATTTAAAGGAGAAAGTGTCATTTTGTCGTGTCTTTTTTTATTTATTTAAAATGTTTTTTCATTTTACATACTAGCTCCAGTTTCCCCACCTTCCCCTTCCTACTGCATCCCACCTCCCCCCATCCCATTCCCCATCCACTCCTCAAGGGTCGTAAGTTCTCCCTTGGGGACTCAAAAAAGTCTGGCATACCAAATTGCACCAGCCTCCTGTGTCAAGACTGAGCAAGGTATCTCACCATAGGGAGTGGGTTTCATAAAGTCAGTTATTGCACCCAGGGTAAGTCCTAGTCCCACCGCCAGGGGCCCCCCAAACAGATCAAGCCACATAATTGCCACCCACATTCAGAGGGCTTAGTTTGGTCTCATGCCGGTTCCCCAGCTGTCAGTTGAGAGGCCATGACCTTCCACCAACTGGAGTCAGCGGTCTCTGTGATTTTCCCTAGTATGATCCCATTGTTCATATGAACCCTCCTCCCTCTCTTCAACTAACCCACTGAAGAATCTGGGAGTATCCGGGCAGTGGTGATACTTGCCTTTAATCCCAACACTCCAGAAGCAGAGGCAGGCAGATCTTGTGAGTCCAAGGCTATTCTGGTTCACCGAGCTGGTTCCAGGACAGCTAGGGCTGTTATACAGAGAAACCCTGTCTCAAAAAAAAAAAAAAAAAAAAAAAAAAAAAAAAAAAAAAAAAAAAACCAAAAAAAGAAAGAGAAGAATCTGGCAGTCAAAGTTTATAAATGAAGAAGTGACCTTAAAAGTAGTAACAGGATGATATAATTTAGTAATAATAGAATGATATAACTTAGTTATAATAAGATGATGTAATTTAATAATTGCACGATAGAATTTAGAACTGGAAGCTGTCGTCTGTCTACTTGATCTAAGTCCCTTTTTATGAGAAATAAGTTCTTCTATTTATGAGAGAATGTAGGTCAGGAATAATAAGTGACTCTTTAAAATATATTTTAAAATATTTATACGTGTGTATGTATGTGTGTGAGTTCAGCTGTCCACAGAGGCCAAGGTGTTGGGTCATCTGGAGCTAGAATTAGTTATAGGCAGTTTTGAGTCTCGAGATATGGATGCTGGGAACTGAACTGAATTCTGGGAACTGAACTTGGTCCTCTGCAAGAGCAGTATGTGCTCTTAACCATGGACTCTTCTCTTCAGCACCTTACTAAAAGAGTTAGACTTAAACTCAGGTCAGAAATAAAATGGTTAAAAATACCACATTAGTACTAATTCACTGTGAGAGTTTTGTTGTTTGTTTTTCTGATGTTAGCACCTGAAAGAAATTTTTAATTTTCTAATTAAAGAACAGTAATTAGCTGTACATGTACATTTGTATTAATAACATGACCACTTCCTTGCTTCTCATTGCCTTCTTTATGTTAGATAAACAGGCAGAAGAAGTTCGGCTATGAAGTTTTGGTTGTCCAGGTGGCATCCACAGCAGCAGGGGCCGTAGCTCTGCAAAATTCAGGCAAGTTTTGTTTCTCATAAATAAAACGTGATCACTGTTAACAAACGGACAATAGCATGATAAAATTCCACAATATCTCTAACTCTAAATTCTTCTTTTCAGTGTGTGACCATGAAAAAGAAAGTTTATGGGATTGTGTCTGCCTTTCATGAAATGACAGTGCTGAGTATTTTTCCTATGGAATGTAGAGACTCTTATCTACTGTTTTGTTTTTACAACAGTGGTACCTAATGATCTGTGCTAAAGCTTGTTCAATAGTGAAGATCCCTCTTCACCTTATAAGCCTAATGAATGTCATCTGTCCTGGTATAGTTAATTATCGCTGACAGTATGGCCCAGTGTTTGGTTTAGTGAATTTGCATGTGCATCCAAATGCACACTTATCCTAGTGGTCACTTATCTGTACCATTACTTGTTTTCGTCATTTCTCCTCCCTCTACAAAGCATTTCACTCACTCTGTAGCCATCACAAGCTCTTCGAAGTTCACTGTCCATCCGACTCTTTGAAGTTTGCCATCCATATGTCTTTTCCAATACCAGTTGGATTTGTAGGGAAGTAAATCACCATGATTGTAATATGCCCCATGCTTAGGTTACTGAACACTGAGAAACACATAATTTGTGATCCAAAAGAGGAATTTCTAGTTGGAGATGATGAATTATATCAGTTTAGTGATCACTATTGCTTCATTTCTTAAACCAAAATCAATCTTTCTCTCTCTCTCTCTCTCTCTCTCTCTCTCTCTCTCTCTCTCTCTCTCTCAGCCAATTTGGGCTCTTTGTATGGCTTCCTTGACAAAACTGGCTCTAAACTGAAGCACATTTTTCTTTTACTTAGAATAAAATTTATGTAGCATTGTGGACAGGAATATGTTAATAGAACCATTTGAAGACTAGATTTAATCACAGATTTCCTTGTCGTTGAATAGTTAAGCTTTTGAACCTTATCCTCTCAAACTTTCCTTGAGATGGCTAAATGAAATTCTACACAGGTCTTAGGATGACTGCAGATTCCCAAGCTTACATTACTTACATTCCAGGTATTGCATTGGCCCCTATACATTCGCTGTCTCATTTGCGTGTTGTGGAAACACTAGAATTTCCATTCTCAAATACTAAAATGTCTTGGTCTCTGAAGAAGATGAGGGACTCCCCCGACCCTGTGAATGCAAACTAACCAATAAACTCCTAATTTATACTCTTACATTAGATCCCAGTATCCTCAGTTTTAGAGCCTACATCTTTTTGAGTTGTGCCAGAAACACTTTTCTTATTTTGTTATAAGCATATTGGTTTATCCTAAATTTGTTTTTTGAGATTTTAATAAAATTACATCATGCCCTCCTCTTCTCTTTCCTTCATATAGACCCTCTCAAATACTCCTTACTTTCTTTAAAAATTCATGGCCTCTTTTTTCATGATTGTTGCATACATTTGTATATTTATATACTTCCCTAAAATCATAAATGCAATCTACTTGGTCTCTATAATATTACTTGTATGCTTTTAGGGCTGACTGTTTCATACTGGATAACAAATTGGTGTGCTCTTCTCTAGGAAAAAATATTTTTCTTGCTCTCAGCATTCCTTAGTTGCCTGTAGTTCTTAGTGTAGGGTTGAGACTTCTGTAGGCTTTCTCCCCTATCCACTTTGTCAAATTGTTGTTGTCCTTGTTCAGTTCATGTTGAGGCAGTTGTGTTGGTAGATTTTATAGGTGTGACTTCCGACATTACTAGGAGACACAATCTCACAGCAAACTCCCTGGCCTCATATTCTTAAGTCTTAGCATACCATCTTCTGTTACGTTTCCTGAGCCTTAGGAGTGGGATTTGTGTTGTAGTTGTATCCATTGGAATGGTACTTCATCATTCTGCATTTTGATTTGCTGTGGCTTTCTGATATTGCCCCTAATTGTTGGAAAGAGAAGTTTCCTTAATGGGGGGATAAGGACTGCACTTAGCTGTGGGCGTAAGTTCAAATAGTATCAGATGTGGTCAGGAATTAAGGCATACCGACTTTATGATTAGATGTTAGGTTTATAGACATAGTGTATGATTTGAAAAATTTAATAATCAGCTTTAATATTCATTTTAATGTAGTTAGACAGTATTTGACTCAAGAGAATCTAAAGGTCTCATTGAAGCAAAGTTCAAAATTGCTTTAAACATGGAATTATAAATGATTATTGGATTAAGTGAACATACTCTTTGGATGCCTGCCCGACTTGCTGGTGCCTCCTTTCTCCTCCTCCCACTCCTGGACACATTCTTTACAGTCTCCAGGGAAATATGTTCCCATGATTTAGCTAACATTACAGAGTGATGGAATATCATAAACATTTAATAAAAATAGCAAATACCATTTCTATCAAGAGTAGAGATTACACTATTAGTTTTGTAAGAAGCAAATGTTTTTCATCTGTGAGAGTAAATAAGTCTTTTCATAAGAATAATGCTATCTTCCATAAGCCAGACCATACTATTTTATAATACAATATAAATTATGCTATAAATATGACATAAGTAATACTTTTTCCTAGGCTTCATTAGTGCGCTTATAACTGAGCTGTGGTCCAATCTTGAATGTGGAAGAGACGATGTAAGGGTGACCCATCCTAGAGCTACTCCAGTGGATCCTATTGACCGAAGCTGTCAGAAGGTGAGATGTGCAGCAATAATGCAGAGATTTGAAGGTCACACAGGGAGGACTCCATGGAAACCTGACCAGTGTCGCTCATAAGCAGCAAACTTTCTTGTTTGTTTGTTTGTTTTAACACAGGGTTCTCCTTTGCAGCCCTGGCTTTCCTAAACACTGATGAGTAGATAAATGTTTTGTGCTGTTTCAATTTTAGGATATCTGATACCACAAACACATTTAGTGTACTTTTGTGGGAACTGATTGAAAATAGTTTTCAGTTCCATGAATGTTTAATACATCACAGTTTTATAATATGCTAAATGCCTTTAAAATGTCCTGTGGATTTGTTTGCTCTTGGGGTAATCTGAAATTTTCTTGAAGTCTCTTTAAAATTATATGCAGGTTATTTGTTCTCAAATACAATAATTGGATTGTTTTCATCTGAAGCTCTACTTGATTTGCTTAGAGTAGCATATCAGATTTATTACAACTATATACCAACAGAATTATTTTATTTCTTAGTAAGAGATTCCATAAACACTTTTAGAGCTAGTCTGTATAAATAATAAGAAACCTCAATATGTAACTATATGATTGATAAAGGAATCTATTTCCTTTCAGAGTAGATATTTATTCAGTTTATAAATTTTATTTGTAGTCCATTACTATAGAGAAGAAATTTATTTGTTATTATATCTAGATATTAATGGGTTAATATCATGAAATGTTTAAAGCACTTTAAGTTGTTACATTTTACCTTTGATGTAGTCTCTGGATAGTAAGATGAATTTTTAAAAGGTTTATTGAAATCTGCAAATCATCCTTCTGCATACCATCTGCTTGGTGAATTTATTTATGTGATTGTTTTGTTGGTAGCCATGAGCCCTCTAGTTTCCTTGTGGTTCCTTTCATCATAATTTAGAGACACATTTCTCTAACATGTTTTTCTTGATAGCCAGTCTTTTCCCCTCCTCCTTCCTATACTCATCTGGAGTGGCAGTATTCCCACATAGTATTCTCTTAACTAAGAATGCTGTGTAAATTTTAACTAAACCATTACATTTATTATTTGGTAATTTTGCTGTTATGCTAATATATATTAGGTTTAAATCCTACTTTTTGTTGTTAGAGTTGGTGAGCAATTTCATCTTTGCTTTTAAAAGGTTGTTGCTGGTGAGGGAATATGGACACCTTCAACTTAATACTTGTTCATTTTTATCCAGAAATACAATGGCTCCAGAGTGCCGTATGTTGTATATGCTCACCATATGGTATTGTAATTTGTGAAGTATCTCTCCATTGAGTATAAGGGAGGAAATGGGAAGTGGACTCTACTTTCTCTATTCACAAACAAGGACTGGACAGTGGCTGTCCCTACTAAATAGTATCGGACAGCTATGTTTTTATTTGCAGAGAGAAACTTTAGCCAGAAAAAGGGAAAAATGTAGTTTAGTTCTTGTACAAATGTGTTGTTATCACAACTTCAAGTTTCCTCATCTATTAATGAGAAATCAAATCAAGTAGTTTTTTATTTTTCTCAAATTTTAATTTTTCTTATAGTGAAAAATCTGATTCACAAATTTTCAGTCTACTGAATTTTTAAAATATCAAACTATTAAGCAGAACACAATGCTTACAAATAATTACAAGTAATATACAAACTAGTAATGTGTGGAACTCTGGGAAGAAGATGGAGGCTACTGGAAAGAGAGTGCCAAACTTTCTTTTTGACGTCAGTGCAGTTGAGGGCAGGTGGGGCAAGTTAGCAGGACAAGAGAAGTTTGTGTAGGTAACTTCCAGTTGAAGATGACTACGTGATTTTATTTTGGAGAAAGGTGAGAAATGAGACTTTGGAGGGGCAGAAGAGAGTCAGGTGTCCTGAAAGTCATCTAGAGAACTTGGCTTTCCTTGCTGTCTCATGATGGCTACCCAGGGAATGCTTTTGATTTAAAAGTCAGAATGGAATTTGTAGGGAAAATCTATCTAGTTGCTGTTAAGTAGATGAACTAAAGTGTCGTGGAGAGATGTACTTGGCCTGCAAATGCCGTGGGGAGGTGAACCTGGTATGATCAGCCTGGGGTAAAGGAGCTGCTTTTCATAGGAAGGCCCTGGCTTTTGAAAATCAGGTCTAGGTTCTACTGATTTTCATTGAGTATGAGACAATCTTATGGTCTAAGCTTGAGAATATATAGAATTTATTATCTTGCCTTCGAGTGTTACTCTCTTGTATTTTCTTAGTAACAATGGTATAAGGAGTGAGGAAGCAGGAGCTTTTTCATTTTTTACCAGAATCTAACTGCGGGAATTGCATGACATTTGGAAATGTTTTCTAGCTCTTACGTGTGCTCCTTAACAGTTGTTATATTAGCACTCTAAGCTCTTAAAATATTGCTATTTTGTTATTCCTAACCTATTATGGGTAGATATCTCACACTGACAATAGATTTATTTTTAAAACTAATCCTCATAGAAATGCGTGAGGGCTGCAACACTTAGAGGAATGGCTCTTTCTGTGCAGTATTAAAAAGAAAAATGAATGATTTCAATGTCTCGTCCCTTCCTCCAGTCCTTCCTAGCGCTGGTGAATCTGCTGTCCTACCCCGCTGTGTATGAGCTAACAGGCAGTCAAGAACTTCCCAATAAGGCAGAATATTCTCTTCGTGAAGTTCCAACATGTATTATTGTAAGTTACTTTCTTTCTATTGTTGTCTTTCCTCCTTGCCTACTGTTGGATATTGGTAGCAAAGACATAATTTGACAATGATGCACAAAATCCCCCATGCTTATCAAAGTCTAAATTGGTTACTTATCCCTGGAATATCACCTTTTGAGTTACCTATGCATGGGAACTTTGGTCCAGGCCATGCAACTGGTCCTTTACCTATCAGAATGCAAAGCTAACCCTCTATAGCCTGGAAAGCAAATTGGCATTTATACAAACTTCTGTAGAAATGGGTTCTAGATGACTCAGTAGCTTATTAACCATGCTTATGCTGCTCCATCACTGACTAGGATAATTAAGAATAAATTATATCCCTAGAGTCCAATATATTTTCAACTTATGTTTCAGTGAATTTTGTATTATGTCCATGAGGACAATATATGTATATTTATTTAATTTGAAGCTTAGTTATACTTAAAATTGCTCATATTATTGGCTTGGTTTAACTATTAAAGGGGATGTAGTTCATTGTCTTTGGGTGTTTATGAATTAAACACGAATGTATCAACATGTGTGCATGAACACACATACGCAAGGATTAGTAAGGAATTACTGAACACTGAAATTCTATTTCCAAACATTATGCTTTTCTTGTCATTTTATCTTACATATCATTGGTTTTAGAAATGGTATTGTTCTTCTTGAGTACTTTTCACTTTTGTTAATTCCAAACATTTAAATTCATAAAATTGCTTTCTCTTACGGGGAAGTTTTGGTAACTATTTTGGAGTAAAATGTAAAGTTAGATATATCTCTCACTAGATCTTTAAGACTGTAGGGTCTCTTATGTTTAAAATTATCCCAGCACCATCTGCTTGTGCTCACTTTTATCTTATTGCTCATGTACTCTATGGTTAGTTTTCCTATTCTGCTGCATGACTGGTTTGTGCCTGTGAATGGGTTAGGTATTGATTTTCCCATCTACCAAAAGAGGGCACAGATAAGCAGATTGTTGTGTGACATCACTAATGAGAGGACTCTAACATAGTCCCAGCAGTTAGAGTTGGCTGCCAGGACCAAGGCTGGGCAAGAGGGCAAAGAACCAAGTCCTAGCCCCGTGGACAAGGTTTTAGTTACACAGGTAAAGATATCCTAAAGTTTTATTGTATAACAGGATGCTTATAATTAATATCACTCTATTATGTACTTAAAATTTCTTAGTGGAACAAATGTGTGTTAAATGTCTTTTCCAGACTCAGAAAGAAAGTGAGAGGAAACTTGAAGTTTGTGATAGAAGCAATTAAAGGTGTCATCAGAGCCAAATTCCCTTCTCAGGGATCTAGGCAGGACTCTGTCATTGAAGAGTTCATACATGATTACTATATGCACATCATTTTCACCTTCCTCTTTCTTCAAACTCTATGTCTCCAACTCCTCTCAAATTCACAGTTCTTTTTATGATTGTTTTACACATACACACACACACACACACACACACACACACACACACACACACACCTACTGAGTCTATTTGGTATCGCAGGAGCTGATGTAAAGGCCATGGAGGGGTGCTGCTTACTAGCTCGCTCTTTATGGTTTGCTCAGCCTGCTTTCTTACAGCACAAGCTGTAGGACCACAAGCCCAGATGACACCACCCACAGTGGGCTGGGCCCTCCCGTATCAATTTCTAGTTAAGAAGCTGCCCTACAAACTTGTCAACAGCCCTGTCTTAAAAAACACTTTTTTAATTGAGGATCCCTCCTCTCAAACGACTTTAGCTGATGCCAAGTTGACCTAAAACTGTCCAGCTCAATAATGTATTTGGGAGCTCTTCCCTAGAGAAAACGGATTCCCTCTTTTTCAACAGCCATTGATTGCTTGTAGCTCTTCAGCTAGAAGTGGAACCGTGTACAATATCTCTCATCCACTTTGTCTGGTTGACTGTTTTGGTCAGGACACCATTTGTTTGGTGCCATTGTTTAGGTCTTCTTTAGACAATCACATTGTTGAAGTTTCATGGGTGCAGCTTCTCTGTCAAGTCTAGGTGATGCTATCATGCTGCTGACTCCTGGTTTTCTGGATAGTAAATATTTTGTCCCCTCTTCTGCCACTTTCCCTGAGCCCTAGGTGTAGGGCTGTATATGTATCAGCTGGATACTGATGTACACTGTGTATCCGCTGGAGTTGTCCACCTCATGTTCACTTGTTCCCTACAGTTTCATCCATTATGAGACTCTGCAATTGTCACTGTCTGCTCAGAAAGTAACTTCTTTGGTAAGGAGTGAGAGAGGCACTTATCTGTGCATATAAGGACAAGTATTTAGAATATAGTTAGAAACTGTATTAGCTTAGGAAGATGACAGTTATAAGTTCTCTTATACAGTATATGATTTCCCAGCCATTTGCAGTATAAAGCATGAATTCCCTCTGCTCCCCCCGTCATTAAGCAGGCCCTAAATCCAATTAGACAGTTGGTCACTTCCAATATAAAAGTGCCACTACTGCACCATTGAGGATATTTTGCCAGGCCAATAATTGTTGTGGCTTGTAGATGTCACAGCTACTGAGAACTGTGGGGTTCTTGTCTCCCTTGCAATTTGCATAGCGCTTTCTGATACTGTGTCCTCAGGGTAGAGACTTCCAGATCAGTTGTAGCTCAGTTCTTCCAAGTCCTGTGTCCAGAATACTGTGTTTTCAGGGTCTTATTATGGGAGGCAGCTACCAAAGCCTATATTATTTGGGGAATCTCTTGGACCACTGACCTAAAACCCAGAGGAAGGTTTACAGTGTCTGTACTAGGGTATTGTCACTTAAGTCTATGACTTTGGACAGAAACATTATCACCCTGTGTAGCATAAGTCTATTCATCTGTTCATCTCTCTATCATCTATCTATCTATTCTCTTTTTCCTATCCATCCATTACTCTTTCTTTTATCTATATCTGCCATCTATCAATCTTCCATCTGTCTGTCATCTATCTGTCTGTCTATCTATCTATCTATCTATCTATCTATCTATCTATCTATCTATCTATCTATCTATCATATAAATGTATTGTAGGCATTTCATGTCTTATTGCTGCCTGACACTAATTCTTTACACGCCTAACTATCTCTACATGGCCATCGTCTCTTCCTGACTGGAATCTTCCTCTGTATTTCTCTTCTCAGGATATTTGTCTTGGACTATAAAGGTCCTTCTGTATGACCTAAAACGACTAAGATTTTTAACTTAATTCCATCTTCAAAGATCCCTTTTCCAAACAGGGTGACATTCAAGTTCTGGGGATTACGACACAGGCAGACTTTGAGGAGGTTGGTATTTAACCTCCTCACTGTATGAACACTGAAGAGTGATCATTTCCTCTAGTTCCCCATGATGAAAAGTCCCAAGGGAGGAACTCGACTGTAGCAATAAGGAACGATGGGCTGTGTTCCAGCCCTGATACCGGCTAGCTTACCTCTGAAATAATTACACAGAAACTATATTCTTTTAAACACTACTTGGCCCTTTAGTTTCAGCCTCACATCTTGATTAACCCATTTCTAATAATCTGTGTAGCACCACGAGGTGGTGGCTTACCAGGAAGGATCTTAACCTGCATCCATCTTGGAGAGGAGAGCTATAGCGTCTGCCTCATTGCCTTTTTCCCAGCATTCTGTTCTGTCTACTCCACCCACCTATGTTTTGACCTATCAGTCTAAGCAGTTTCTTTATTAATTAGCCAATGAAAGCAACAGAAATACAGAAGCCTCTCCTACATCATTTCCCCTTTTGCTGTTTAAACAAAAAGAAAGGCTTTTATTTTAACATAGTAAAATTATATATAACAAAACAGTTGTAAAGCAAGAATTATAGTTACAATATTTATATCTATTTTGCCATTTATTATAACTAAGGAAAAAATATAACTATGACTAACCATTTTTTAACTCTATCAAAGACTCCAGAAGGATATAATATTACCTAAGCAAATAAGAAATAAGCAACTTCCAAACTCTAGAAATGACAGAGACATCTTGCTGCCTGGACAGTCATCCAAAGTTCCTTTGTACCGTTGGGGCATCCATCTTTAGCCTTCAGGCCCATAGTATCCAGAAGACATTTTCATGAAGCAGGAAATTTTAAAGGCAGTTTAGTTACTATCTGCTGTGTCCTGTAGAATGTCTCCCAGACTCTTTCAAGAATCAGGAACCCTGAAAGACCATCTCACCTTTAGAAAAGTTTAGCAGTCCTCTCTCTGCAGGTTTTTTATGTCCAGTTTATGCATCAGTCCAGGCAAGAGCAGTTTTTTGTCCAAATGGCTATCCAACTCCATAGGAGCCTCTTTGATGCCCATCTTTCTCTTGAAGTAGATTGGTGTTGTCAGGAGCAGATGTGTCTCATTGTCATGAAAAACCCTAAGTTATTAAAACATTAAATGTCATTGTCTGTAGTCTTTGAAAGATATGAAGAATGTCTATCTAACTGAAATATATCTCTATATATCTTGAAAATCTAACTAACATGACTACAAGCTTGACTATTATTGATGATTATCCATTAACAACCTACATTTTCTAATTATACATTTCATTTTTAAATGAACTATAAAATCACAATACCTTAATCAAGATCAGAAATACATATACATATTACAAAATTGACCTTAAAATCCATACCAATGCAAATTATTTTCATTACAGGCTAACCAGGGTAATCCACTCTTGAAATATATAGTTTTAGGGCCTTATTGACCTTATCCTGTGTTTGTTCAGTTCCTAAAAGCATCAAGACAGCACAAATACGGGCACTGGCCCACGTGACTAGATGGCCCTCAGATGTGTGCCTACTTTATACCAGGCTTTTTCTTTTGGGCCACCAACCAGCTCACAAATCATGACACAGAGACTATTAACTTTGGATGCTCAGCCTTAGCTCTTTTAACTTAAATTAACCTGTTTCTCTTTATCTACCTTTCCCTCATGGCTTATTACCTTTATTACTTTTGTATATCTTACTTTCCCTGCTTCTCTATGTCTGTCTAGCTGGTGTCTGCCTGACTTCCTGCCCCAGACGTGTCCTCTCTCTTCTTCTCTCATTCTTTTCTTCCTTCTTCTTTTGCGCCTACATTGGTCCTCCTATTTATTCTCTCTGCCCAGCAGCACCACCTGTCTTTTCTCTTGCTTTGCTATTGGCCTTTCAACTCTTTATTAGACCAATCAGGTGCCTTAGGCAGACATGGTGCAACCTGTGCTACATATCTCTTCATATATCTTTTCATAATTAAACACTCATCCTTACAGCATTAAACAAATATGACACACTTTTATACATTTAAAGTAATATTCTGCAGCATAAACAAATGTAACACATCTTTTCTAGTTAAAATAATATTCTACAACACTACTTACACTGAATTCTTCTTTGTTTATCCAGTCCTGGTTTTAGACTGACCGCTAGCTTACTGAATAAATTCTCAACATGAACAGTATCCTTTGAAATAGTATTTCTGCAGACTGCTAGTTCCGGCCCTTCCACTAGATTTTTGCTGGCTTATTCTTGTTTAAGAAGCTGATTCTTTTCCTGGCATGTTGTGGTGCTTAGAAACCAGCATGGTTATGGTGCTCTCCATAAGACAGCTTTACTAGGAGCTCTGCTTTCTTCCCTGAGTGGTGCTACATCAATGTAATCCTCTTTGAAGAAGAAATTATTTACTCTAACATTTTTTTTCTCTGAAAATACATTATTGTTGATGGATTGTTTCAGTCTCTCCTTCCATCAGCTTGTTGGCAATACCATATATTCCCATCATTTTGTTCTTCCTAATCTACTTCGATTCAGATCCCAAACTTCAGACCTCCCAGGTGTCACCCGCCATCAGTATGCTTAGCTTTGTATTCAGATAGCTGTGAAAATTTGTGCTAAGTGATGAAGACAGAGGGGACAGCTGTGGAGAACATGACTCTGCAGCTGGGCATATGAATGTGAGTGGTATGTTCATTTCATTACGTGATGATTGGAACAGAGTGCCCAGCTAAGAAGAAGACAGCAGACTACAGTGACAGAGCTTTAAGAAGACTCTTTTTTATTCTCCATCATTCATCAATATTTTCTAGTTTAAACTTATGTATTATTACACATTCGTATAAGTTATCAATAGATATGTGAATGTTAATATATATCTGTGATACACACTTACATATATATATATATTTATGGTAGATATGAGATAGTACACACACACACACACACACACACACACACACACACACACACACATATGAGCTAGGTTCTCATGTGGTCCAAATTGGCCATGAATTTGCTGTATACCCCAGGAGGCCCTTGAACTTCTGATCCTCTTTTCTCCACCTCCTGTGTGCAGGGATTACAGGTATGAACCAGAATGCCTAGTTTTTGATGTGTTGAGAATCAAACTCAGGGCCATGTGCATGCTAGGCAGACACTATTAATTGTGCTATATCCCTGGCCCCATATAATTCATTCTTAATTGTTGAGCCTTAGATCTCATTAGGATAAATTTACCTTTTTTGTGTGTGCTTATAGTAGTATTTCTTGAATGTATTTTGAATTATTTATGACTTCTTTCTCTTATAAATTCATTCTCTCACCTCTTATTCATGTGCTGGAGCTGTTTCCATGGCACCATTCATAAATAATGAATAAATTTTATTTGACTTTGTTCCTTATTGGCCAGCCACAGTAATATGTTGTATTTAAATCCATTGATGAATTTATATATAAAGAAAGTTTTTGGATTTGTATTCAAAATATACACAAAACCAGGGTTTTGTGTTTTGTTTTTTAATTACTTCATTTACACTTGTCCTTTTTTTTCAATTGAGACATGATCTTACCCTGTAGCCCAGACTAGTCTTAAACTTAAGGCAGTCCTATTACCTTAACCTCTTGAGTCCTGGGTTTAGGCAATATGGGTCATAACATCAGGCAAAAAGCAGATCTTTAAAGAAAAGCTTTTGGAGAGGGATATATTGACATAGAGAAAACTGTGTGTGGACTGACATTGTCAGGGCTTGAGATTGCTTGTTGCTTCCAGTTTCAAGGAATGCTGCATAATGGGAAATCTGAAGGAACTTTAAGGATCTTAATGCTGGAACCTCACCTGTTGTGATTGCTCTTAAGTAGACCAATCTGTCCATCTGTCTGCCCATCTACCTATCAATCATCTATTAGTCAGTCATCTGTCTTTGTTTCCTAGATGATGATAATATTTCCCCAGAATTCTAAACCACTTATTTACCCAAACTAGAGAGGCTATTAACATATTCTTAAGTAGGTACTAGACAAAGAATTCAAATCAACGTTTTTTGCTTCACATTTGAAGATTTTATATTGCTTTTAATAGTAGTTTGTGTTTTGGGCTTTTTTTAAATCTTTATTGTACATACATCCTGCTTGCCGCTTTGACAGGTGCGTATCATGGTTCTTCACTTGGGGTGAACATTGACCTCAGTTTAGAAACTTTTCCAAATCATAATGCTCAGATCTTACCTAGACTAGTAAGTTCACTAACTCTAGGATGGCTCTGCACATCTTTGACTCCAACCTCTCATGACTTCCAGTAGTTCCAGTGTGAACTCAAATTTTAGAATCATGAATCTAAATGAATATTTATTGCTTTAATTTATTTGACTCACTTCTGTTACGCAGCGTCTCAGTGTTTCTTTGTTATTTTTAGGATATAATCGATAGGCTTATCATTTTGAACTCTGAAGCTAAGATTCGCTCTTTACTGAATTATGAACAATCACACATCTTTGGTCTAAGGTAAGCTATTAAACTTTAAGCATATTTTACAAACTGCAGAGATTAAGCATTTATTCTCTATATATTTTGTGTGACTATATAATATGTATCTATGCGTGTGAGTGAGGTGGTATATGTACACATGTGGAGGCCAGAGTTTGATGTCAGATGTCTTCCTTGGTGGCTTTCTCATTTTTTTGAGACAGGATCTGTCAGTGAACCTAGAGCTCATGGACTGAGATAGAATGGTTGGCCAGTGAGCTTGGGGGAATCTGTGTGGCTTTGCCTATCTGCACTGTGGGTACAAATGAGTGTCTGACTTTTATGTGAGTCCTTGGGACCAGGCTCAGGTCCTCGTGTTTGTACTGCATGAGTGTAGTACATCCACTGAGTTGTCTCCACAGCCCAATTCTATATACATCAAAGAGTGTTTAAATTGCTTAACTTAAAGCTAGTATTGGAAGATGTCATTCTATTACATTATAGTAACAGCAAATTATAGCACTTAGGCTTTGATACTATAGCCTTTGTCTGAATTTAGGTTTTGCATGGTTAGTGGCTGCTACCTTTGCTTAGTGTGTAGGGGCACATGAAGGACTACTTTCATTGACTTTTCTCAGGAGTCTCATGAAGATTCCCTGGGCTGCCTTGTGATCAGACCCTTTTCATAATAAAGCCTTGAAACAGGACTAGACATGGATGTTTGGTCTCGAGGTCCAGATTTTGCTCCTTGGAATTGATCATTAATGGTCAGCTCTTCTTTTCTTGGGGTTTAAGACTGGTTGAATTCATATTCCTTGACATTAATGGTCAGGTCTTCTTTTCTTGGGGTTTAAGACTGATTGAGCTCATATTCCTTGACATTTTAATTGGTATGTTGAAATGGGAAAGAATGCAGGTTTGGCAGGGATACAGAGGCTTAGGAATTCTCAGTATTTTGCTTGTATGGCGATGCGTAGCTTGCTTTCCCACCTACAAATGACTGCTTTGAAATCAGCTGAATTAAGGAGAATTTCTGTGCTCATAAGTTCATGATTTTTCCCCTTTATATTATCAAAGCACTTTTCTCGGGCGTAAGGGAGGCCGTGATAATGTGCTGCCTAAGAAGTACAGTGTGTACCTTCTAAGAGCAGGCTTCTTTGCTGGTAGAATATAGCTCTACATTTTGATGTCTTACTTTTTGCTGTTCATTAATAGTTTAACTTTACTTTTTGACTTCTTGGTTAAAAGAAGATATAAAAAAGCTGCAGTTATTATAATTATATGTTTTTGGATATTTGTCCTTTATTTCAAAACATGTTTTCACATAAAATTTTAACTTTCAATTTATAACATGAGAAATATCATATAGCAAGAAGCCAAAGGGGATTATAGATTAAAATATTCAATAGAATTCTCTTTTGACTTTTGAGTAATTAAAAATAGATTTTGGTTTCTTCTTGTTATATACTAAGTAAATATTCTTCCCTTGTATGTTAATTTATATGTTTAGCCTGTGCACATACACATTATGACATGTATGTAGAGGTCGGTAGACAACATTTGTTACCATATGGATTCTTGGGGATGGAGCTCAGATAATCAGGCTTGGTGCCCAGTGACTTTAGATGCTAACCACGCCCCCTCTTTTCTCACCTCTTCTCCTGCCACCTTACATCTCTTTTGTGATATTTCTCCAACTGTACTTAAAGGGAAACTACTAAAATTTTATTATATAAAATAATATAAAAACAAAAGCTTTAATAAGTATTTTTTGATCCTTTCTTACAGTGTACAAATGGAATTATCTGTCTTATAGAAAGAAAATTGTCTGTTTTGGTGTACTGTCACCACACTGCAGTTTGTGTCCTGAGCCTGGGATGGTGTACTTGCAGGAGGCGGAGTTACATTCAGACAGCTGGGAAATGCAGGATGCTCACATTATTATCCTTCCAGGGAAGTGGGAATTACATCTGAGCAAATCAAAGGGCTTAAAACGGTGCCTGGCACTAACAGTATTAACAAATAGTACTTTATGTGATTCAGTATTTAACTATTCTGTTTTTGTTATAAAACAAATATTGCCAGGTCAGCAGGTAGATCCTAGCATTGCATTGGGTATGAAGCTTGTGTTTCTTTGGGTTCTGGAATTTTATCAGGATCTTTCCTTACAATCACAGTGCTGTGCTTGAGATCATACCTTCCTCGTGCCCTCCGCTGCAGGATACAGTCTCATGCGTGTGTCAGACTTCAGTCGCTTATCTGCCCCTTTATTTTTCCTCGCTTCAGAACTCTAGAAACAGCATTAATGGCAAATTTGAACTAACTTGTGTCTGAACACTTCAGTGGGGCTCATGTGAGGCTTAGTGAAATGTGGTTTATGGTTTTTCACGTTTCAGCAGCGTCACATGCTACTTAGAACCTAGAGTCTAATTTGCCAAGACAGCCTAAGAGATCTTAAACTGAAGTCCTCTCTCACTCAAGGAGATGCTCTTTAGCCCTGTGCTCCTTCCAGCCCATTATGTCATCCTGGACCATTCTTAGCAAGAGGGAAATGTCTCCATACATGCCACCTGACACTGAGAACACCACTAAGCCTTCCCACCTCCCTGCCCACACCCATGCTCTTTCTCTGCTTCCCACCTTGCTTGCCTCTGTTTCCTTTTTGGCCATCTTCAGGTTGACGTTGACTTTGCATCCTCCCAGAGTTATGTATCCCATATATTCAAGGTCAAGATCACTCCCATGTTAATGATTCCGGTGCATCCATTTTTACATTCGGTTCTCATTCTGTTCTTGTCACTTTCAATTACATTGAAAATAGTGGGTTTTGCTTTCTTTTTGTATAAAAAATTGTCTTTGTGGCTGAGCATGGTGACTCAGTTCTGCAATCCGAGGATTTGAGAAGTGGTAGCAGGAGAATCAAGAGTTAAGGCTGTCTAGCCTTGGCTACATGGTGAGTTGGAGGCTAGGGTGAGTTATCTTAGACTCTATTTAAAAAAAAAACTCAAAACATACATTTTTGCTTCTGTAACACTGCATACTTTTTTATCTTTTAAAAAATAAAGCAATCTATCTTTTTTCACTTTACATACCAATCCCAGTTCCTCCTCTCTCTCCTCCTCCCATTCCCTTTATCTTCCCCCACCACTCTATCCCCTCCTCAGAGAGGGTAAGACACATTGCTTTGGGGAAGGTCCAAGGCCCTCCTTCTATATCCAAGCTGACCATGGTATCCATCCAAAGAGAATTAGTTCCCAAAAAGCCAGTACAAGCAGTAGGGATAAATCCTGGTGCCACTGCCAGTGGCCCTGCAGTCCGCCCCAGGCATACAACTGTCACCCACATTCAGAGGGTCTAGCTTGGTCCTATGCTGGTTCCTTCCCTGTCCAGTTGGAGTTGGTGAGCTCCCATTAGCTCAGGTAAGCTGTTTCAGTGGGTATTCCCATCATGGTCTTGATCTCTTTGCTCATATTTTCACTCCTCCCATTTTGAACTTTTGGAGCTCAGCCCAGCCTCACTACAAACTTTTTTTTTTTTAAGCTGTATTTTCTTCATCTTTCTCTGAGAAGTCTTTGAATGTAATACTATGGATTTGGTCCTGGGCCAGCCTCTCCCATCACCACTCCCTGATTCTGTTTTTAGTTCTTATCATGTTTGACATCTCGAGTCACACATTTCTCAGGCATCAAAAACTTAATATGTCAAAAATTTAACTCTGGGATCTCCTATTCCCCCCATAAACAAAAACAGACCAAGTAAATTTGATTTCTGTCTCGTTAAGTGACTCATCCATCTCTTTATTTGCTTCAGTCTGAAAGTCATTTTATTTTCTCATTGTTTTTCAAACAGTAATTTATCTCATTATGACTAAATTAAGCAAGATGAGAAATTAAATATAATAAATTAAGTGAAATTCTTCTTAATTCACAGTATCATTATTAACATTGAAGGAAATTATTCTAGTCTCACTGTATGTGTGTGCAGGCAAGTAGGATGCGTCCACACAGAGAAATAAGTTCAGTTATGAAGATGGAGTCAAGAGTGCCACTTTAAATTCTAAATGAATTCTACAGGAAGGAAAAGACACCCTAGTGAGATGGAAGGAATTGCTGAATTTCAAATAACTTTTCTTTTTTTTTTTCACTTCAGTAAGTACCTTCCTCAGGATCCCTGTAAGGATAAGAAGTAAAATTATGTAAAACCCTTCAAGAGATTTGAGGATTATATTTCATTTTCAGACAGACTTGATTGACTCTACTGTGAATGATGAAGACATTAATGCTTCCTTTGGCCTCCCACGTCTCCTGTCTCTATCTGTCTTAGTCTGTTTTATGTTGTTATAACAAAGTCCCCAGGCACGGTAATTATGTAGCATTTTATTTGCTTCGCGATTCTTATGACTGAAAGGCCTTATGACTGGCGCTGGTGTCCAAGCCACAGCCCTGAGCTGTACTATAATGTGAAAGAGAGACAGAAAGGGTACCTACCCACCATGCCCCAGAAGGCAGAGCTTATTTGGCAGGGTAGGAAGCTGGGGTAGGGGTTCTGAATCAGTCTTGTGCTGTTTATTACAATTAGGGTCTTGTAATAAAACTAACAGGGCCTTATTGGGAAGTGAAATGGGCCCCTGGGAACTCAGATTTGAAGGTGACATCCCATTGACCTCCTCACCTTACTCTAGGCCCTACCTGTTAAAAGTTCCACCATTATCAAGCGCCTAACAAATGATCCTTGGGCTGTGCATTCAAACTGCACCCAAATCATAGCACCTGCCATGAGCCTCTATCTGCCCACGTGCCTGTTAGAAGGTAGCTGATTTGCCTAACTCTGAACCTGCTTCAAGAATCAGGCACCATCCTCTCCTCTTTACCAAGAGTGAAGCAGCTGATCTGAGACTCTCAGTAAAGGGCCTTTTATATATAAACATAACATGTGCCTTTTCTTTCTTTTCCTCCTTCCATCCAGCCTTACTTGCCTTTTTTTTTTTTTTTTTTCTATGTAAACCAGACTGGCCTTATACTCACCGAGATCCACCTGCCTCTCTCTGTCTCCTGAGTGGATATTTGTAATTTCAAAATTTGTATTTTGGGGCTGGAGAGATAGAGTTAATGGGTAAAGAGCATGTGCCGCACTTCCAGAGGACCTAGGTTCAATACCCAGTGCCAACATGGTAGATTACAGCTCACAATCATCCGTCTCTCCAGGTCCTGGCAATCCAATGCTGTCTTCTGGCCCCCATGGCAACAGGCATGCACATAGTAAGGCGACTTATACTCGCAAAACATCCATACACGAGATAATAATAAAAAAATTTACCCTTCTCCACTTTGTTTACTCTGCTTCTGGTCACTGAGCTCCTCAGAGCTGTGTTCTGTGCCAAGTGAGGGTAATCACTGAAGAGGAAAGGTGACGTGATAATTACTCTCTCCAACCCTACTGCCTACCAAGGGTTTCATATAGTAAGATAATGAGGTAATTAATTGGGAAAAGAAACATTGATATTAAGCCTCCCTTCCCTGGCCCCACATTGAAAACTGAGCTCGACACCTTTGGAGAGCATCCTCTAGTCTGCGCCCTCCTTTCCTGGCTACGCCAATCATTTCCTACTTGCTGACGCTTTATCTCCCTGGAGCCCCGTCCGTAAGGGCTCTCTGCCGGCGTCTAATGCCTTTAAGCACCTCTTCTCTTTTCCAGACACACCCAGCACGGCCATCCTGGAGGGTGATGCTGGCTCAGTTCCGCACACAGATTCTGAGCCCCTTGCCCGTGACTTTGTCTCATGGCTGCTCCTCCACATTGAGTGATTCTGAACTTTTCTTGTCTGCCCTGTTGCCAGTCATTTTTAAAAAATATTTATTTGCAAAACCTATTGGCAAATTAAAAGAATTACCTGAACACTTTAATCTTTCCGAAGGTTTTAGCAGTTTAGTTTTCTTAGCCATCCGAAGTATTTAGAGAAATATATTTTTCTTAGGATGTTTTATTTTAACATAAAAACTGTTTATTTCATGGCCCCAAAATTTTTACAGTGGTGGTACATGTCTTTAATCCAAGTACTTGGGTTGCAGAGGCAGGTGGGTCTCTGTGAGTTTGAGGCCAGCGTGGTCTGCAGAATGAGTTCCAGAACAGCCAGAGCTAACACAGAGAATCCCTGTCTTGAAAAAGAAAAAAAAAATAGCATCGCTCAGTATTAACTTTTTTCATTATATCAGATTACAAATTGTTTTAGTAAATCTGTAAGATTTTTTGAAAATTTACATCTTTTTTTCTCCCTGGGGAACCACTGAGTTTACTAAGCTTACTTACTGAGCATGGTTGAAAAGACACTTACAAGGGTTTTGATACTGTGGTGGCTTGAGTCAAAATGACCCCCAAGGTCCCATGGAGAGTGGCACTATTAGGAGGTGTGGCTTTGTTGGAGAAAGTGTGTCATAGTCACTTTCTGCTGCCAGTTGATCTGGATGTGGAACTCTCAGCTCTTTCTCCACCACCATGTCTGCCTGCATCCACTATGCGTTCTGCCATGATGATAGTGGACTAAACCCCCTGAAACTGTGAGCCAGCCCCAGTGAAATGTTTTCCTTTGTAAGTGTTGCTGTGGCCATAGTGTCTTTTCACAGCAATAGAAACTCTAAGATACCCCAAAGCAACCACACAGTATGTACAATGGCTCTCCCATAGCTGCATATGTGAGTTTACCTTCTCTCTACTGTTCCACTGCCCATATACTATTATATTACTTGAAAATTTACATCTTACGTAGTAATTCTTAGATATATATTTAAACTTAATATAGTTTAAAATGTCAGTGTAATTCTCAAAAACTTACTGTTTCTTTTCCTTTCATTGAGACTATAATATATAAAATCAAATTATTGTCAGTTTTCTTCAAAACTAAGGAACCTACTTCATGCAACAGCTTATGAATTACTGATTTTCTCTTTATTTTACAATTACCCACCAATAGTAAATTTTGTATGAGAATAGTAAGGCTTATGAAGATTTTATTTTTCAAACAAGACAAAAATGCTTTATTTAGATCACCAAGAGTGATGTTTCACAGAAAGGGAGCAGTTACAAACTCTAGAGTTGCAGATTCTCTTTTGCTGTCAATGTTCATTTTCCCCTAGAATATTTTGAGATGATGCTATGTCCAAATATGAACTCAAATGTGCGGAACAGAGTTCTCTAGTCTCATCACATTAAACGTCTTCAAAAACATTTTAATGCTAAGAAATACATCAACCCTGTGGTTCTGCCGTCGGCCCACTGTGGTGTCTACCAGAACAGCCTAACCTATGCATACTTTCAGGAATATTCCCCCTGAACACAGCTGTGGCCGCTTCTTGCTATCACACACAGCCTGTGCAATAGCATACATTTTTTTTTAAATTAATAAGCAACTTTACCTCCCTACAGGCACGACAACCACAATAGCCCAGGAAGTTATTCTTAACAAAAAACCCTACAGTATGTGAACAACTTAAATCCCAAAGCCTGCCCTCTCTCAGAGCCCCTCCTCCCCCAGGGTGGGCCCACCTAAGAAGGAAAACACCAAGCCAGGTGGAGCCCCTGTGCTTACAGAGCCATCAAAACTTTAACAGATTGTCCTGGGGTTCTTGCTGCTATAGTGGGCCTCACAGGCAGAGACATATGCCGACTCCAGGAAGAAGTCAGCCTGGTATTCTGCTAAAAATCTCAGAAAGAGATCCAAGTGCTTCAGTAATGCTTTCAGGTTCTTCTCAGAGAAGGACATCTTTCCAAGAATCTCGGGAAGTTTCACAAACAGTCGCAGTAAATGCTGTGCGCCATAAATGTAAGAGGGGGGAGGTGGCTGGTGTCCTGGGGGGTAATTGTCAGGCACAAGCTTCCAGGAGAGGACCTCATTTAGTTCCTCAGCTGTCCCTTCAAAGCCAGCAAACATAGAGCTCCCTTCCTTCCCTGGAGTCAGAGAAATGGGGGACGGTGATGTGCCGTGCACAGGTGTCTTTTGCAAGTGAGGGAACAGCTTGGGCACACTGCGCTTGGCCTGGGGTGAGGCCCGGTCCTCAGGCTGCCAGTGGCCGTGGGCGAGGTGTCGCATGGACCGCCTGGGAGCCCGCGGCACTTCCGCCTCCGCTCTGCGCCTCTTGGGGGCGGGGGGCCCGGCCATGGGCTGGCTCTCGGAGGGCTGCGGGGTGGACGGGCCCGGCCAGGGCGCCTCCTGGCTCCTGCCTGTCTCAGTGGCTTTTTCCTCAGTCGGAAAGAAAAAGGTGGAGGAAGTCACCATTTCATACTGTGCCTGTTCCTGAGGGTAGAGCAGCACCAGGGGGAGCGCGTGGTCGAAGGTGATGCGCAGCCCGTCCGCCATCTCCCTGCAGAGGCCCACGCTCCTCTCGGGCGCGGCGCGCTGGGGCTGCGGCCGGCGGTCCCCCGAGACCAGCGCGCTCGCCGAGAAGTGGCGCACGTAGCACTCCAGGATGGCCCCCACGTTGGTCTGGCACGGCAGCCTCACCAACCGCCGCCTGCGGTTGATGTAGTAACAGTCGTCCGCCAGCCGCTGCTGGAGCACTTCCGGGATGGGGATGCGGACGGCCCTTTCATCCGGCTCCCTTTTCGCGTGCGGCTCCAATTCCCTTTTGCCCTTAGGCTTTGGGTCAGTATCACCGTGTTCACCCACGTCCTCATCCTTCTCCACACCGTCGTCCTTAGGGCCGCAACCGAGGGAGCTCATCCTTTTCACGTTCCCTACGGTCTCTGCCACCGGCGACAACCCGCAGCGCGTTCCCCTTCTGCCTGGGCTCCGCCGGGTGGCTGCGGCTTTTCTGGCTGGTTCACACTGTAACCTGAGATTTCATCTGATCCACGAAGCCAGGGCTTTTGGGCTGCCACCTCCTGTCTCAGCCATTAAAAGGATCAGATAGCCTGGAACTTTCTGCCAGTTTTGTCTTCCCCCAGCAACAACCTGACGTTCTTGGCGCGGCAGAGCACTCGCGCCAGGGCGGGCGGGGGTCAAGCAGGAAGCGCAGCACTTTCTGGGTAGAAGTGAAATTGGGCTCCTTTTTCTTAAGGATCAACCTCTGTATGACTTTGGGAGAAAAAGTAAAATACTAATTTTAGAAATAAATCTAGGTTAGAAATTGGTTATTTTAACGTAATAAACATAGTTGAGTGTTAATATTCCATCAGAGCAAATTACCTAATTATGGATTCCCAGTAACCCAGTTGCTAAAGTTAAATTTCATTACATTAGGAATGAGAAATAGTTCAAATTAACTTATGAAAAATATTTTTAGTATCAGAAATTAGAATATAATCTTGACTACAGATTCCCCCTTTTTAAATTTATGTGCGTGCACACATTCGTAGATACTTACATACACACACCCAGTACTTTTTGTTCTTTATATTAATTTAAATGATCATCTCTTGCTAATTGATTAATCCTGAGAGTGTTTTCTTGTATAGGTATCTTCTTCCGTATTTATAAAATTAGGATTTATGAAATTTTGAATAAAAACCACAGATAAATTCGTGAACAGATGTAATTACTGCTTTATAACAAATTTAGAAATGGTATTGGTGATGCCAAAGGACAGGCCCGTTTTCAAACTATACATTTGCATTTACCCTCTTACCTTGGGGATTCTTATCGTTTGTGATTGCCTGTATTCTGCCAATTTAATGAGATTTATTTCTTCCACTGACTCAGGAAATATTTAGCTCTCCACCAAGCACTATGCCTTATTCGAGAGTCGTGTGTATATGTGTGTTGTTTTGATTTAGGGATTTTTTTTTCCATCTATCTTTGATTTTTGTAAAGGTTGGTCTTTAGTCCGCTGTCAGTTCTCTCTACAGGGGTTTCAATTATCAGTTCTAGGCTTTTCTTTTATAAAATGGTTGTTGTTTTTGTTTCTTTTCTGATACAGCAGTCTTGCTATGTAGCCCAGACTACCCGCCTCCTGCCTTCACTGCCAAGTGCTGGGCATTACAGATGTGTGCCATTTCACCTCCCAATAGTCAGTTCTTTATAACCCCGTGTCTGTGTACCCAGCTGAAGCACTGCTCTGAGCACTTTCTATTGAACATTCACATTTGCAAAATATGTGAATTTATCAGTCTCAGTGTGCTTCTAATCTACACTTCTTATTTATATATATTTTTAAAGCTATATATTTACAAAAGTCCAAACTAAACTGCAGCTGCAGGAGGTCCCAGAACCTTTCTGCAATTCGGATCTGCATTTGGGAGTAGAGTGAAAAGACTCCCCAGAGTTTCCACTCACACTTCAATGCTCAAGCAGAATCCCCACGGGCAACTGACTCTGCCCCCTTCCCTCTTCTACAGGTCTTCAGACTTGTGTGTGTGGTTGGTGTGCGTGGCTACTGTTTGTATCAGTCATGTCCCATTTTTGGGTTTGAGTATTAGGCAGGTACATAGTTTTCTCCAATGCTGTGGGATGAAAACTTTCATATCAAAGAAATGAAATATGGTTAAGTAAGATATATATGCACGCCCAAATAGAGGTAATATCCAGATGTATATTTATGTGACACACACATTTATAATGTGATTAGAGTTTGTAAAGACACACTTTGTAGAACCTATGAGAACGTACAGGTTTAAATGATTGGTAAAAATGAAGTGTGCTTCTTTCCTCAGTGAACTGAATTAAGAGCAGGAGAACATGGCAGAGAGAGAAGGGCTTGTGACTGTGGGGAGGGGTAAACTGAGAACATGTTCGGAATGTGTTCAAGTGGAGGAAACGCTACCCAAGGCTAAAGCACACAGACTCACTCCTGTTGCCCTAGACAAGAGCCTGTCTCTTCAAACTAGTGGTACGTAATGTCTTAAAAGAAGCATATGGTGTTTCTAATAATTAAAAGTAGAGTTGTTCAGAGATTTGGCTTCCGTTATGCAAAAGCTTCTAAGGGATACATTATATTAAAACAAGGAATCCGTTTTATTAAAATATACATTGTAAAATAAGTAAAAGGGTTAGTTTCTCATTTCACAGATTGTATTCAGATACCTCAAGTATTTCACATTAATTTTTATTTCTAGCAGTGAATGAGAGAAAGGAGGAAGAAAAGGGGTGGGAGAGAGGAGAGGGAAGGACTACGAGAAGGCAGTGTAGAGCAAGCTGGGAAGAGGAGAGAGAGTGAAAAAAGAGAAAAAGAGACTGCAGGCAGGGCAGGGGGAAGATGTGACAGGTGGAGGCTAAGTTTTAGCACACAGAAACAAAAAGGCGAGACTTGATTTGATTCCTGACACCGTGGGGAGCAGCCTTGACTGTCCACAGTCCTTCCGAGGAAGGGCAGCATGCAGTTGAGCTGCTTACCTGATGGCAGCTAAGAAGACCACAGAAGATGAGGTCGCGGGTGACATGGACCTTCACAGGCACATCCTCCCGGTCCTACTTCCTTCTGTTAGCGCCCGCCTTCTGGTTCCCACCATCTGGTTATCGACTCAAGTAAGAATCCATGAAAGGATATCCACTGATCAGGCCATCACCTTCATGGCCAGTCACTTCCCAAAGCCCACCTCTAAACACTACCCTGGAGACCTAGTCTGTAGCACATGGGAGCCTTGAGGGGCGGGTAGTTAATAATCAAACTGTAAAAAGATACAGGATGAAGTGGAGGGAATGTGAATGGATGGTGAGTTAGGTAATGTGTGGTCGTTTTAATTTTCAGCTTTTCTATGTTAGTTTAGTGAGCTCTTTTCGCATATGAGGCAGACAGTCTTTCTTAGGGACTTAGATTTCCTGTCTCCTCCCCTCACTATAGTCTTTACTACATTCTTGATCAGATCACCCTTGAAACCTTCCCATGGCTATAAAAATATCATTCACTGATGGATGAAGTAACAGCATGGTATGGCTGTATTAGTCTCCCTACAGCTTGATTCTTCTTTAATACCTGAACGATTAAAAAAAAAGTTGCCTTGTTTTCTAAGTATCTTCTACTGAGGTATCTTGAGACTGTCCCAAAACATAAACCATTCTGTCTCTGATACTGTCATGGTTACACAAAGCCATGAAGTCCCTAAACATATACACGGATTCTAATTTGTTACTTCATTTTGGAACAATTCCCTAAGGCAGTTATTTTCCGGCTCCTTTAAAAAACAATTGATGCAAACAGGGCACAGAAAAGTCAGCTATTTACTGCACATGATATTACTAGTTTACTATTTACTGCACATGATATTACTAGTTTACTATTTACTGCACATGATATTACTAGTTTACTATTTACTGCACATGATATTACTAGTTTACTATTTACTGCACATGATATTACTAGTTTACTATTTACTGCACATGATATTACTAGTTTACTATTTACTGCACATGATATTACTAGTTTACTATTTACTGCACATGATATTACTAGTTTACTATTTACTGCACATGATATTACTAGTTTACTATTTACTGCACATGATATTACTAGTTTACTATTTACTGCACATGATATTACTAGTTTACTATTTACTGCACATGATATTACTAGTTTGTGCAGCCAGAATTTGAGTCCGGGCTCACTGGTTCCAGAGACTGTAATGTCCAGTCCATGCATTGCTGAGGTTCCCATTACCGTTACCCTACACACACACACACACACACACACACACACACACACACACACACTATTACTTTTCTCATCCTGTGATGATGGCTACTATAGAAATACTTTGCAGAGACAAGCATGGCTAGTACAGTTCTCACCTCTCCATATGGCTGAAAAGTCTTTTCTGCTAGTTTGCACTTTCCTACATTACAAGTATTCAAAGAGACTCAGCTGCTTAGGGTTCTATATCTAACTTTCAGACCTTGGTCTAACGCTGGTTTTTGTGGCGTTTGAGCCCCAGTGAGCTGTAATAAGCCTGAATTAGTTTTTGGCACTAGAGTATTCTTAGGAGATCCGAAGGTGTTCTACGGACCCTAGCCATTTCCTTCCCTCAGAGGCCAACAGTAGTTACCTTACTGTTTTGTTGGTTCAGTGATATAAGGAGAATATTTACTTTTCTACATATGGGAGAGTTACAGTCTCAGGACTGTGAGCTTTTCTAGAAAAGCATTGCTGACATTTGCTACTGACACCAGCGCAGCATCCATGCCCACCAAGTCCAGCTTGGGAAATGGAAGGAGCCCTGCCAGTGCGGGATTCGTGGAGTCTGGAGGCTCAAAGGCAGCTACATGTCTGAAATGCCTACCTCAGCTCGGGTGAGGATTCCGGAAAGCTGAACCTCTGCTGCTCAATGCAACACTCTCCGGCCGCAGTCCCTGTTCACCCCAGTTGTCGACAGCTTCTTCAAGCTTGGAGGTGGAGGTCGGGACCTAGAGAATCTTGTTAGTTTCAGTTTTCGCCGGATTTGTCCGGTTTACTTCCTGAATCTCTAGCGCCCCACCCCTCCCTCCTGGAGGAATGTTTCAATTCCGAGGAAATGGCCCCAGGGCTGGTTCATCAAACCCACCCCGGAAGGGCGGGCCGACAGCCAAGGACAGGATTCTGTGCCTTACTATTTTCTAAAACACAATTATGTTGGGTGTAGGAAGTACTGTCACCCCCAATCCCCAGGAGCTTTCTGACTCTTAACTTTCTGAGGTGCAAACTTCAGGGGCAAAGGAGCCACAGAGCCCTCTTCTGGTAGGCTGGAGTACAGCAGCAGCCTCAGGAAAAAAAAAAAAAAAAAAAAGAAAAAAAGAGGAAAAGAGGCTGAAGCACTAAAGCCCAGGCCAAACAAAGCACTGTTGGTAGGTGGGTGGGAGAGGCAGCAGTTGGCTGCCAAGGTCACCATAGCAACCAAGAACAGGCCGAGACTTTCTTATTCTTTTTCTTGGCTAAGACAGACAGCTGGACCTGATTGTCCACTTTTAGTTGGAGGACTGACTTGGGTGTTCTTCCTCTCCTGCTACCATTTTCATAGCTCTGCCTGGATTGACCCTTTTTTTGTTGATCTTATTGCATTCTTACGCCTGGCCAATCAAGGCCACGCTGGCACTCTGGCAGTCCTGTAAATTTGGATGTTCTGGGGCTTCAGAGCCAGTTGTTGCCTGAGCCAGTGGAGGAAGAAGAGAAGGAAGAAGAGAACCATCAGACTTCAGAACGTTGGCCCTGGCCACATTGGTCAGGAGTGAGGAAAGACTCACAAGGCATAGACCCACGGAAGGCTCGCAACACTCCAAGCCTCTACCTCCATCATGGAGCATGAGGAGCCAGCCTGCAGTATCCAACCTGCGGAGAGACTCATTTCTGTTTCCCCCTTGAAGCCTCCAGGCTCTGCCTGACTGCGATGGTAGTTTGCTGTGACCCTGACCAAAAGCAACTTGGGGAAAAGGGTTTATTAACCTTACACGCCCACATCAAAGTCCTTGAGACAGGAACTGAAGTAGAGGCAGTAGAGGGAGGGGCCTTTCTTACTGGCTTATTCTTGTTTTGTTCAGACTACTTCCTTATAGTCACCAGCTCATGGGGTGCCACTTATAACCAGTCAACTTGAGGCCTCCCACAGCAAACATCAATCAAGAAAATTCAGGACAGGCTTGCCCTCAGGCCAGTCTGCGGAAGAAGGCATTTCCACAGTTGGGGCTTCCTCCTCTAAGATGACTGTATTGAGTTGGTATGAGGCTAACCAGCACAGCTGGAGATGGACATTTGTCTCTGCAGCTGCTTCTGGCTTCCAAGACCTGGGGCCCCACCCCTCAGTCCGTCCCACAGCCCCAGGCTTCCAGGTGGTTTGATACCCCTGGCTTGCAGACTTTCTCTGTAGCAGGTTGTTCTCAGCAGACTCCTCCACCTTCTGAGAACTTTTGAGTGCTAAGCCCTTCCCAGAGCTGTAGCGCTTCCTCCCTGTAACGGCTCTCCTCTCCGCGGGTATCCCCTGCTATTAAGAGTTCAAACTTGTTTCATTTAAGTCTTTCCTGGTGATCCTTTTTCAGGTGCTTTATCCCATTTAAAGGTTGTGAATTCCAAACTTGCAGAGTACTTCCTATTTGTACTCTTTGCTGTCTGCCCACTCTCTTCTTGGAGAAGGCTGGGACAAGGAAGAGCCTGTCAGAAACATAATCAGATCTTCAATTGTTTGTGCATAATACTTTCCGCTGTCAAAAGAAAGTGGTGCTTTTGTCGGATAAGGTTAAAGTGACCCCAGAAACACAGTAAATTGTATGAACATAGGAATTATATGTGCAGCAGAATCTCTAGTTTATATGAGATTTTCTTTAGCCACAGAAGAGAACATTACTAAGTCTGGCTGTAGTTGTTACTGTGTGCTGTACTTGTAACTGCTGCTCTTTTGGCTATGTAGATTTCTAAGAGGGGAATCTTCAAGTATAATATCTACTAATTCACTTTGTTGGAAAGATAAGCATTTAGGTATTAATTCTGTAGCTTTATGGGCCATGGCTGATGACTGGAATGGTTGGTCAGGGGCTTAGTATCCAATCATTACGAGATGTATTAAGATCCACTAGGATTCAGTGGATAGTTTCCAAACCAATGGACGCACAGAGGAACCTGTTTAGACTAAGTAAATCACAAAACAAAAGCCATGAATCTAGGAAAGGGGCTGGTAGGGATGGGGGGGGCTTGACAGGAAAGAGGGAGGTAAGGGGGATATTGGGGAGCGAGTCTATACCATGTACCCATATGAAATTCTCATACAGCAGAGCAAATGAGAAATAAAAAGTGACGATAAATGGGAAGGCAAATAGAGGGTTCTCTGAGAATAATCCATGTTTTTCTTGGTATATTCATCATATTTATTGATGAGTGTCTTTTTTGGGGTGGGTTTTGTTGTTGTTTTTGTTTATGTTTTTTGAGACAAGGTTTCTCTGTGTAACAGCCCTAGTTGTCCTGGAACTATCTCTGTAGATCATGTTGGCCTCCAACTCACAGAAATCTGCCTTTCTCTGCCTCCTGAGTGCTGGGATTAAAAGCCGTGCCACCACTGCCTGGCCTATTGATGAGTTTTATGAAGCTGTTTTGACTTAAGTGTACCATGTGCTTTGACCATATTCATCTCTATATCCTCATCTTTTCCAGTTCCCACTTATAGTCTTCTTCCTATTCCCAGGTAGTCTCATTGTCTCATTTATCCTTTTACACAAAATACGCAGAGAGAGAGAGAGAGAGAGAGAGAGAGAGAGAGAGAGAGAGAGAGAGAGAGAGAGGGACGGAGGGAGGGAGAGAGAGAGAGAGGGAATATATAGGTCTAAATGTATACTCTGGGATCCACATTTAAGAGACAACATTTTTTTTTTGAGTATAGCTTATTTTGCTTAGCACCATCTCTACTTGCATTTATTTTCCTGCAAATGGCGTAATTTCTTTCTTCCTTTAATGGTTGATTAAAATTCCAGGTGTGTGTTCATACCATATTTCTTTCCTGTTAACATATGCCAAGGCTGGCTCCATAATTTGGATATTGTGAATATTACAGTGAAATGGATGAACTGGTTTTGCTGACTTAGATTTCTTTGGATATATTCCCAGGAGTGGTACCTCTGCTTATTATGATGGTTTGCTTGTAGCTTTGTGCGGATTTTTCTGTGAAGAAGGTCATTGGAATTTCTGTGGTGGTTATCTGGATCTGGAGATTACTTTTGGCAATAGAGGCAGTTTTTCAATATTAATTCTCATGAATATGGTTGGTCTTACAGATAAAATAATCCTATACTTAAGAGATCTTGAAATATCTACAGAAAAATAAGAAGTGATAAACACTTTTAGTAAAGTAGAACGATTTGAAATTAACCATGCAGAAATCAGTGCCTTTCTTATGTACTAGGAGGAAAAGTGTTAGGAAGAAATCACAAAGGAAAAAAACAAAA
The DNA here is from genome assembly GCF_982192425.1 of Myodes glareolus. Classification (NCBI taxonomy): domain Eukaryota; kingdom Metazoa; phylum Chordata; class Mammalia; order Rodentia; family Cricetidae; genus Myodes; species Myodes glareolus. The sequence goes on along the minus strand of NC_142026.1, from coordinate 100,466,582 downwards.
CAAAAGAAAACAAAAAAGCTAGAACTAAGCCTAACCATGGAAGTCCAAGACCCCTGTGACAGAAAGTCTCAAACACGAACATGGCAGGTGAGAGTAACTTTGTCTTAAATGAATTCTCAATAAAGGACTGTTTGCTTCTGCAAAGGCGACAAAGTTAACCCCTGTTGTGATGGATCACCTTTCCTCCCCTCTCCTGAAACCTGCCCAAATGGGATGGTGGACAGAAGGACCCCATGAGAACGCACAGTTATTTTTGTCAAAATAAGAACAAAATGGGATTTTTTTTTTAAAGCAAGTGTATTTACTGGAAAATTCTAGGAGCTTGCGTGCAGTTCTTGTGGTTCGTTTTGCCAGATATCCTGGTAGTCCTCAGTCTGCCACTGAAATGTCACTGGTGTTGAGTTTGTTGGGTTAGAAACCCGACTTGCGCAGAATGTGGTGACTGAGATTCAGGTTTTATTTCTGCCCTGGGTCCCACAGATCTGGCTGAGTTGATAAGTAGTTCAGAGTCATACACAAACAGTACCTGCCATTTTCAAAGGTCAAGGAGGCAAAAATGACACATCACACTGCTGTCTTGGTGGTAAGCTGGTATGGGAGGTCCTTCTGTCTTTGTGCTGCTTTCATTGGTTAATGAATAAAGAAACTGCCCTGGCCCGTCGATAGGGCAGAACTTAGGTAGGTGGGAAAGACAGAATTGAATTCTGGGAGGAAGAAAGCAGAGTCAGAGAGGTGCCATGGATCAGCGCCTGAGACAGACGCTAGTTAGAATCTTTGCTGGTAAGCCACTGCTACATGACGATTCCCATATTAATAGAAATGGATTAAATTAATGCAAGAGTTAGCCAATAAGAAGCTAGAGCTAATGGGCCAAGCAGTGATTTAATGAGTACAGTTTCTGTGTGACTATTTTGGGGCTGGGTGGCTGGGACAAACAAGCGGTTGCCCCCTGCAACAGTAAGTACTAGTAGATTGAGCATCTTATGAAGCATCTTCGGGTTACTATTTAAACATTTCCTGCTAATAGTAGTTGGAGGTTTTACTTAGATGGTTAGCCTCTCAATTTTTAAGCATCTCTTACCCTCTAGTTGTTGAAATATTTAGAGGGAGGTACTTCTTCCTCACTCATTTACTATTGTATTAACATGATGGCCTCTTAGGTGGGACCACATTTGAGGCTGTCTTTGTCTAAATTTGTAAATTATGATAGCTGCATTGCTGTCCATGCTCGGTGGAAGCACATACCTTGTGGTATATATATTGACCAAGTCAGCAGTGCAATTGTATAAACTGCACCTGACACATTCTTGTAAAGAGAGCTTATATTATAATGTATTTTATTGCACATGATGGACAGATGCCTATGCCCAGTTACGTTTTAACTGGGCATAGGAAAACTCAGCACTGAGTAGTTTGGGCAGATATTCCAATTCCCCAGTTGGGTATGAGAAGTTTGTTTACTGCAGCACATATCTGTTTTTAGTGTGTCACAGGGTTTTGAAAGTAATAATAAAGATGTGAGTAGCTTCTGCTTGTACGAGGAGCCTTAGGAACACCTCTGGCTGCTCATTGACACCTTGTATTTCTCCCTTCCTCTCCAGTAGGTACAAATATGGCTCTTAAATTGGGACTGTTTTATTTCGGAATATACTTTAGGGATTTCTGTATTTCTTTATAAAAAGACCGCCTTTGACATCTAGAGAGAAAAAAAAATACAATGATTTTGAGGACTGTATAAAGAGTAGACCTCTACGGGTGCTTCAGTGTCTAATGGGGATGCAGAAGCAATCTTTGGTATCCAAGGTGAGGTGAGCAGGTCATTTTGGGCTGCTGTCAGGAAGCGTGATTCACCTGAGGTTAGCCATTTTCCTGGGCATTTCCACAGCTCTCCAGATGCTGTCCTAAGTGACAAAAGGGTTTGAGTTTTCCACATTTAGGCTCATGCCATGCTTGAAAAAGATTTTCCATAGGCAAACAAGTGCTTCTGTGTTTATCACTTTCGTTCAGCAACTCACAATCCCAAGAGTACTAGACTCTCTGGCTTCTTGGGAACTACAAGGTCATAATTTAGTGCCTTATTTGTACCCTGTTTTGTGTTGTTTGAGATAGAGAATATATTAATAGCTAAGGCTTTTGCTTAGTCTCTGTCTGTCTCCTGGTACATAAAAGTTTCTCTCAACAGAAGTGACATAATAAGACATTGCCTAAGATGGTTTTGTAGGGGCAATCCCTTTCTTCCTAATCATGGTAGGATTCCTTATATATACACTCTTCTAAGACTCAAGTTTAATTTGCAGTTGATAACATTACTTTAAATGAATTTTTTGTATTTTTTTCATTCTAAGAAGTTCTGAAAATTTTTAGGATTGACCAGTGAATTCAGATTTAAGAAAGGTAATTGATAAATTTCTTCGGAATAGTTTTGTTGTTGTTTTGTCAGGATCTCATTCTTGAAAGAATATTTTTGAATATTAAATCTAAAAGAAGCATTCCTCTTAATTTGAATTGGAAATCTTATGGTTGTTGCTTATAAATGTCATATGTAAGATTTGAAATATATTTGCTAGTCATTTTTTTGGTTTTCTATACAGTGAGAATGCTAAAATAACATGTATATTTTTATTTACTTTGTTAACTTTGATTTAATATCACATTGCCAAAAATAATATTTTACTTAAGTGCTGTTCCCTTCTATGTTTAGTATATCTGCTGTTTTATACAGATATGCTGGTATAATTAGTGAGCCATTAAGATTTGTTTATTAGATGAATGCATAATTAAGGAGCAAATGGCATTAGCTGATATCAAGTCTGGCAAGAATCTGTATGCATCATCATTAAAATGTACTCCCCTATTAGTATTCTCCATCTGTTTATGAGTCACATATGGCTATAATGATATACTCTTCCTCATTATTCACTGTAGCATAACACTTATTTTTAATGAAATATTAAAAGATAATTATTAAATAAAATTTAAACATGCAGTTTAATAAATTGTTATAGACCACTTACACAAGCAATCCTAATCAAGTAAGAACTCACTAGTACTATTGGACTTCGTTTTTTCATTGCTACATTTACCCCCAATGGTTCTATTATTTTAATTTTTATGGTATTTAAATAATTATTACTATTTTTTTGTCTAGACATGCATTCCTAAAGAACGTTTTGTTTCATGAGGCTTATGTTAATGATAGCTTAGACTGTAAATCCTTTGTATCTGGCTTTTTCTATGCGACAGTGTTTTTAAAATTAATATTACATGTATTTATAATTTAATTATATACTATTTAATTATATAAGTATGTCATGTTTTGGCTACATATTGTGCCATTGAATATGTATTTAAGGTTTTTCCTGTTTGGGCTGTTGTTAAAAATTCATACAACATGTAGAACATGAATTACAAAAATACGCATGCATGTCTCTGTGTGTGTGGTCACATAATTCTCAGACAAGACAAAGGTCATTTAAAATTTCCTATTTTATTCAACGACACTCTAGTTTATCTCTGTGTAAGTATCAAGTAGTTTTAGTTGTTGTTCCTCTGTGCTAAGTCACAAGTTAAGGAAAGACCTTTGGTGGGTTTTTTTGGTTGTTGTTTGTTTTTAAATCCTGCTTCCTTTTTGTCCTTTTCTTGCCACATGAAATTTAAAATCAGCTTGTCATGCTGACCCTACTACCGGGATTATAATTACCATTGTGTTCATTCTGTAATCAATACTGAATGAATTAGCTTCTTTATAATACAAATTTTTCTAATCTATAAACATACTATATTTAATTAAATCTCCATTAAGTATTGTTTAATTATGCTCATTAAAGTTTTATAGTTTTCTCCATTTTACAGCTTTGGGAGACTTGTTTTCATCTTACAGGGTTTTATGAATCATGTATACTATAGTATGTGGTTGAATCCGTGAGTGACTGATTGCAAAAGCAACATGAGCCCTGATCCTTAACATCTTTGCTCCTGGTTCCTGATGGGTGAGATGTTGACAGTGACTGTATTTGTAGAGTTAGCTACTAAGTGAAATGTGTTACACCTCTCCCAGTATTGGAAAACAGTAAGCACTTCATAAGGAGAATTATCTATTGGGTTATAAAAATATATAAATAATTTGACTAATTCTTTAAAATTATTTTAATTCGCTGTTGCCATAGTGACAGTAGTTTTGAGTATAATGTATTTAAATTGAATTCACATTTTTTTGCTAAATTTAGATTGCAGGTAGGATCTGTGCCCACTTACTCTAATACTTAACATTCTTCAGCCTTATACTAATAGATGTCTTCATATAAATCCTATGCTTTTCATGTTTTAAAAGACATTATATGCTTTCTTTTTTCATGTTGTTTGTTTCATGTTATTGATCGTTGATAGTATAAGTAAATGTATTGGGTTTTCAAAGTATTATCCTACTGACTTTCCTACATAATTCTCCTATATGTAGATATAAACACACACTTAATATTTTGTCCTTGGGTTATCAAAGCTATTCTGTGCCCCTTCTCTAGGTGTTTATATGTCAGATAGAATTAATAAAGCAAGTCCACTGGGTGCATCAGGCATGGCCTCTGTCTTTTCTTTTTAGAAGCAAGCCATTAGGTTTCTTGCAGTAGATGGAAAGAATGGTGCAGCTATGGGATGCCTTGAATTTCTTTGCATTTTGGTGTAGGAGGGTCTTCTTTCTATGTGTTGCTTTCATTGGTCAAATAAAGAAATTGCCTTGCCTTTTGATAGGGCAGCAGCTTAGATAGGCAGAGTAGACCGAAAAGAATGCTGGGAGAAAGAAAGCAGAGTCAGGCAGATGCCATGGCTCTCCTCTCTGAGACGGATGTAGGTTAGACTCATCCCATTAAGCCACGAGCTCGTGGTGACATACAGATTATTAGATATGTGTTAAAACAAGATGTGAGAGTTAGCCAATAAGAGGTTAGGTATAATGGGCCAAGCAGTGTTTAAATGAATACAGTTTTCATGTAATTATTTTGGGTAAAGCTAGCCAAGAGCCGGGTTGTGGGAAGCAGCCCACCACTCCATTTTACAACAGCATTTAACTTTATTTTCTGTCTTGTGGATGCACAGTCCTGCTTTCAGTGTTAAATGGGAATAGCGGGGAATATTCATGCCCGTCTGCCTTTCCCAAGGCTTTCTTATCCACCTTCAGCTAGATTTGCAGAAGGTTGATAGATCTTGTCAGAACCTGAGGTAGCCTGGCTAAGCAGAGCCTGCCCTAGAGTGAGTCTTAGGCCACCAGTATTACCTCATTGATGTTTTACAGCAAAACATTCTTGTTTTTAAATTCTTAGATCTTTGAAAAGAATAAAACTCCCCCCTTTTCTTAAAAATGGGGCGAGTAGCCTGTTGTCTTCTTGTGACCCTAATGGGAATGTTGTCAAATGATGGCATAATTTTGCTCGGTTATATATTCATGTCATGAATTACATCATGGCAGACTTTAATAATACATTTGTTATTTTCTCCCCATAATGAACTGTATTTGGTTGAGTATGACATTCTTTTGATTTATTGTGCAGTTAAATTTTTTTAACTTTCAAATATTACTGGAGTTTGCATGATTTAAAAAATCTTTCATCATCTGTTGGTCTTGATTCTTCATCGTCTAATGAGGATTTGGTTCAGTTATGAATTTGTTCATAAATAGAGTTTCTCCAATTTACACAAATTACCTCATGGCCCACCAAGACCCCTCTCATATTAAATATTAATTTAGAGAGCCAGTGATGGTCACTTTTTTTTTTATCAATTCAGTGATTTAGTAGGCATAGAGAAGGAAGAGGTTGGCTAATTTCTGTATAAATCTTTTTATTTTGGTGTGTGTGTTGTTGATGACAAGTTCCTCTTGCTTATTTGACCTAGGAATCTTCTATCATTCTTGTTTCTTCCTTTTCCACGACATCTTCAGTCTAGTAGGAATTCCCGTGGCTTAGTTAGATTAGAGACCCTCCTCTACCTGCCTCTCAGTCACACCCCTCTGCAGCTGACAGGCCTCTGCTGTAAAAGTTAGTGATTATGGGTGGGATAGGAACACAATCCCAACTTCCCCTAACCTCTGTATGTGTATAATAAATTTATGGTCTTACCCTGTACCCAGCTTCTTGACGTAAAGGCTGTGACAGATCAAATCACGTGATGGAGAATTTACTGCCATCCTCTGAAAACTGTAAAAGGTGGAAAGTTTGGGAGATTTCACTGCAGGTTCTCTTTCTTCTTCAGGCAGCTCTTCTAACGAAGCTCCTCTCAAGGGGTTTACAGGAATGCTATTCTAGTTCTCTCTCTCCAGGCCCTACCATGTTGTTGGCACAACCACTGTCTTTTTTGTGTGCTTGTGTGTTTTTGGTTTTTACATAGGCTCTGGGCTTTCAGCACAGGTCTTTAAGAGAAGAGCCTTTTTTCCTCATTGCACATCTCCTTAACTGCTCTATGTGCAGTTTTTTTCTAACTGCCATTGGCTGATCTTGAGCTTGTTTTGTGTTTAAAACTATATGTTGTGTACTCTTCCTCCTTCCTCCGTGATTTTGGTTTTCAGCAGCACAGACTTTAATTAACTAGATGCCTGGTCTTCCCCTTGTTTCCATGTGCACTGAATCTAAAGGGTCACTGCAGTTATCTCTTGACTTCTGTAAACTGGGCGGAACCTTTTTCTGAATTGTTGGGGTGGATTTTGCTTTGGTTTTATATATCCTTTGAAATAATACAGCCAGGCTCTAGACAATGTCATCAAATGACTATTTTCAATAAAAATCTTAATTTATTTGTGTATGCTTTGAGCAGGTAAAACATGTAGTTGTACCAAAATCTGAAATCCTTATGATTTCTAAAGCTATGAAGAGGTAGTAATAGTTAAGTGAACCTCCACATACCTGTCATAATACATCAATATTCTGTATTATTTTGGGAAACTTTGGGTATCTACCTGGCCAAAAGTTCATTAAGTAGGTATCCCTCCCAGGACCATGGGATTCTGGTATATATTTGTTCCTTTTTTTCCGCCTCCTCCCAGGTCTTCCCCACCTCTCTACACAATCAACTTTATAGTCTTTCTCTTCATCTCTTCCTTGCCTCAAAAGCCAAAGATCCAAAACAGACAAACTAAAACCAACCAATCTGACAAAACAAACACAATAAATACAGAAAAACTAAACCAAACACAAAATGTAAAAAGTATACAACAAAACATGGAGTCTATTTTGTGTTGACCAATTCTTCCTGGGCATGAGGCCTGCCTTGAAGGTTGGTATACCCAGTGATGCATCATCAGAGAAAACTGATCTCCCCTTTGCCCATATCAATTGCAGGTAATTTCTTGGTTGGGGTGGGAGTCCTTGTCTACTTCCCCATCTCAGTGCCTGGTCCCTGGCTGGCTGGAACCTCTGCTGGTCTTGTGCTGCCGCAGTCTCTGTGAGTTCATGTGTGCACCATAGGTCCTGGTGTGGCCTTGGAGTCATCCGTCACCAGTGGCTCTTACAGTATTTCTGCCTCCTATTTTCCATAGATTCCTGAGCCTTGAAGGGAATGATTTGATGAAGATATCCATTTAGAATTGAGTACCCCCAAAGCCTCTCACTCTCTGAACTTGGTCCAGTTGTAGGTCTCTGTGTTGATTCTCATCTGTTGAAAGAGGAAGTTTCTCTGATGTGGGTTGATTGAGACACTGATTTCTGAGGTTTCCATCTTGTATTCTAAGCTTTTAATTTCCATAAAATCAATTTTGATATTGCCACTTTAATACTGCCATTTTTTTAGATTAGTGATAAAATTACTGTTTCATCATTCCTTCTATAATTAATTATTGAGAGAAACTTTATGGTAATTTGTAGTTTGAATGGGTTCATTAATATTCCCTGATGAATCTTTAAGTAACGGTTGAGAAGAATGAGCTGTATTTGTTGTTTGTGCTATTTTTTTAAGACAGGTTCTTCTATATTCTAAACTGGCCTTGAATTATGGCAATCTTCCTGTCTCAGCCTCCTGGGTACAGGATTACAGGCGCCCACCATGAGCTTGGCTAAGAATATTCTCATATTCATGCTATTATTGCTGCAAGTTTGAAAAGTCTGGATTAAAAATTAAAAATAACTTCTGAATCAGATATGACAACTCTAAATATTTATAAATATATCTCAGAGTTCAGTGGGGTAGCTGTTGCCTATAATTCCACATTTGCAAAGCTGAGGCAGGAGGATTGTTGCATATCTGAGACCATCTTATTTTACCTATCTATCTATCTATCTATCTATCTATCTATCTATCTATCTATCTATCTATCTACCTACCTACCTACCTACCTACTTTTGTTTTTTGAGACAGGGTTTCTCTGTGTAACAGTCTTAACTGTCCTGGAACTAGTTCTTGTAAACCAGGCTGGCCTCGAACTCACAGAGATCCGCCTACCTCTGCTTCCCAAGTGCTGAGATTAAAGGTGTGTACCACCACTGCCTGACTCTGAGAATGAGTTCCAGGCTGACGTTGACTGTGGAGTGAGACTGTCTGAAAATAAAAACAAACTTATAACTGTGTAGACATTCTTATGAGATTGGGATCTCAAGGCTCAGGTTTTACTTTGAAAGCTTAAGAATGTCCACACTGTACTTCACATGATTGTTACTGTTCTTCTCATGCAGGTTATTAAGTGTGGTATGCTGTGATCTGGATGCTCTTCTCTTATTGGAGGCTCAGTATCAAGTATCCAACATGTTACTACATGCTCAGGAAGAAAATACCTTTGAGACCTCGGAGAACCACAGGTCAGGAAACAGAACAAAAGGTGGCATTCGAGTGATACTATTATCAGTTTGCCTTGCAAATGATTTGAAACTAATTTTCTGTATAATTTTTATATGGTCTGAATTACTACATTCACATGACAGATTAAAAAGCCATTAAGCATAAATGTCCCAGGAAGATAATGATGTATGTTTTTGGCGAGTGCTACATTTATCGTTTGTTCCTTTTGTCTTAGGACTTTTTTTTTTAGTTTTTACAAAGTCATTCCGATTTTAAATTCACATCACTTCATACAGTAACCCTTTGAGTAAAAATGCTTGGTTTTACATCTCTCTTAGAGCCATTCTGTCCCCAGTTTCCTAATTATGTCAGCTTATAGTCATGCAGTATAATTATTTGCCAAGTGAGGTTTTTATCATTTTTATTTTCCTACTAATAAATCACAGTTGCCATTACCTCAGTTTGGCTGACATTTATAGAATACACATTCCACATCTGCCATTGCTCTTCGTGTCTGTAATTCAGAACATGGTAGTCCACCTCCTTCCTCCCAGGCCATTTCGTTTGATGTTGAGATTTGGTATAGAAGGAAAAGAGCAGCATTAGAAACGAAACTGCTGTGGACTTGGGCCCTTACCCTAGATCATAGAGAAGCCTGTGTTGTCCTAGTTACAATCTTAGTCTTCAGTGACTGAGCCACCTCTCCAGTCTAGCAGGAGCTTTCCTAAAGATGGTTACGTTACTTCAGAAATAAGCTATGTCCTAATCTCGTTTTTATAAGCATAGGATTATTCATTAAGGAAATACCCTTTGTCTTAGAATTTTTTTGAAGCAATGAAAATTGACGATATAAAAAAAGGACTGGTGCCCTCTGTATTGTAAATATTCTGATGACCAGTGTGTTTTGCAGATACCTTTTGTTTCTGTTTGTTGTCTTTTTTTTCTCTTTGTAACCTAGTGACATGATTTAAAAATCAAACCGTATTCAATTAAGGAGACAGCAAAATTGATGCATATTCTCTTTCAGGGACTTTATAATTGATGGTTTGTCAGTCGAGAGAAATCATGTTCTTGTAAGGATTAATCTCATTGGTGGACCCTTGGAGCGGATTCTACCTCCAAGGATGCTTGAGAAGGTGCGTGCAATGTTTTGACATGTTTTAAAGTGAGATATACACCTGAAGTGGCACTAAACAACATTTTCCAAGTGTCTACATACCAGCGATCGATTTTTGTTGCTTGACAAGCTTACAAAACAGGTGAAAATATTCAAAATGAAATAGTAGTGATGTCTTCAAGAGCTCATGAGTTGCTGTTGAGTGTCCAGGAGCAGAAGATTATTGTTTTAACACAGACTTGTCACTCTGCTGAGTTTCCTTGAGTATTTGAGTTCTGAAGTCTTTCTCCTTCCTGACCCTTCACTGTTGCATTATTTATGCCTTGCAGTATGGAGTATGTGGGCCTTTATGGAGTGTAGCTGTTAAGAACTTCCTTTCTGTTACTGCCACCCTGGAAAAGAGGAGAGAGAAATGATTGGCAGAAGAAAAATAGTTCTGGGGTGGGGGGGATGCCTTTTGAAGATTACATTTTCCCTTTCATGAAAAAGGTAAATCCGTCATTATCAGTTCAAATCACAAGAGGAAGTTATCATAGTCCAACTTGTTTAAAATTTTTATTACTTTTGCGTATCGCCTTTTAGGAATAGTGGATTATAGTAGCAAATAACTTGATAATTGGACAAAAAAAGTATGAACAAAAATGTCAATTTAAATGAACAATATTCCAGAAAGTATGGAAGTTCAGTATCTTAACCCTCCTCCTAAAGTTTCCTGTGTTGTTGTGTTTTTAGGGGGATGACCCATATCCTTGGCCAATGTTTTCATCGTATCCGTTGCCACACTGCTATCTGTCAGCAGTTTCAAGAAGTGCTGATATGAAGCAAGGTAAATCTTTTCTACCAAACGATATTCCAGTGTTCTCTTTATAATTTCAGAAGTAGACTGTAAGGACAGTAAGTGTGGATTTTCAGCATGTGTGGAAGACAACATCTCTGCCCATTCCCTCTTAGTGTTTACATTACCTCCTGTTGTTTGTTTAATTAGTATCTGTATGATGGTAAACAAGTATTACTTGCAGCAAAGGTCTTGCAGTCTGTTCAGTGGCAATAGATGTTTTATTTAAGCCTGAATTAGTAGTGATTGCAGTGATGGCTCAGAAGTTAAGAGCATTTGTCGGTCTTCCAGCACCCACAGGGTGGTTCACAACCATCTGTAACTTCAGGTCTATGGTCTCTGGCTCCCACTGCTGCCTTCCAGGGCATTTGACACACTTTTCATAAAGTTTAGAAGTCAATTCTCACATCACCATCCTGTCCTTTATAATCCCTTCAAGCTTCCATTGGAAAGAAATCATGTGTAAGAGATTGATTTCACAGTCACTTAATGCACTTTAAAATTTGGGCTTTGGTGTTCCATTTTTGCATGACTAAATCTATCACTTTCTCAGAGACTTGGGAGTAGTATTATATCTTTTTCAGGAAGAGGTTTTTTCAGGGGTGCCCTGTGGATGTTTTCATACTTCTCCCATCCTGCAGTGAACCCAGACCACTTTCAAGTGTTGCTCTCATCTTCCTACTCGGCTGCGAGTCTTTCTATCAGACTGTTTGTACTGTGTCTTCCATCTTTTAGGTTTCAACATTTGTTACCCTGCTTGCTTGTTTCCCTAATGTATGTTTCATGAGTACTGAGTGCAAGGAGCTTACCTGGGAACTATAAATGACATCAATTATAAATAATGCAGCAATATCTGTATTTTTCTTTTCAGTACCTCAACCATGTCTTGGTTAGTTTTCCTTGACATATTCAACACTGTTTCCTTTGCTAAGTTTTATTTGGAGAAAGCATTTCTTTACAATGTTTCTGAATAATGAAGTCATTGTCAGTCTTATTAGCTGATTTCTACTTTTATTAATTTGTTTCTTCAAAATATTTTGGAAACCTGAACAAGGGAAATGAAAATAGAAATTGTAGTATGAATGGATATTTCCCAAGAATAAAAATATCCTCCTGTTGTTGAATACTATTTTAAGATGTATTACTTTTGTTTATGCTCTGGAACACTTGTTTAGTGATGCAAAGATGTGTTTGATTAAATAAAATTCATGTGCGGTCCAGAGGCTGAGGCAGTGACTAGCTGACGGGAAGTTGTAGTTGCCAGGTGGAGAAGGGTTTATAAGGAGGGGCAAGCAAAGCACAAGGACTTCTTGGGAGATACAAGGAGGTGAGCTGCTTGCTATTCCGCCTCTCTGGAAAGCAGGATTCTACCTCAACCATTAAATCTTGAGTTCTCTAGCGGGACAGAGATCTGGATAAATTCTCTTAGTAGCTTTGGAAGAGTTGGTGCCTTAGGGAACAGAATTTCCTCGGGCTGTGGCTCTTGCGGCCTAGCAGCGGTTGGTAATGGCAGAGTTGCAGTTGCTGAGTAGCATAGCCGTAGCTTAACAGGCAGCAACCATTAAAGAAGAGGACAGCGTCCATCAGTTCCTGTAACTGGTCCTCATGGAAGTGTGTTTCCTGTACAAGAGTAACGAGGGATTCCTGTTCTGTCCCAAAGGTGCCGGGCTGTGGTGGGGTGTTTCCAGGTCAGCTTACTTTCCTCTTCTTTTAGAAGAATTTTCTCCAAACTCTTCTCTCCTTGAACCTTCCCATTTGCCGTCCTTCCTCAGATAGTCACCACACTTCTTCCTTCGCTGTAATAGGAATGATAGAGAGCATCTATGTGGCACTATTGCGTATCAGCTCCTTGGACTGACCGTGTGCCCGTTCAGGCCTCCGGTCAGGACTGTGAAGGAACTGCCTTTGCTCATTTGCAGAAGTCAATTCCACCTGCTCCTTGCTTCCTCGCTGCTTCCTCTCAGCGATAGTGATAGTTCTTCGTTTTCTCTCCTTTTAAGATCTATATCCTGTGAACCTACAGTGCATACATAATTTCCTGAGCCAATTCTTATGACAAATTTTGTGTGTGTGTGTGCGCACGTGCGTGCGTGTGTGATGTTGAGTAAAATAAGCCAGATAAGGAAAGATAAATATACACACAATACACATATGTGTGAATCTATTCTATTTTTCGGGAGGACCCTATGATGGCTTTCAACATCCATAACATAGTTAGATGGAATTCACCCTCCAGCCTTCATCAGTGTGCTCCTATAATTGCCACAGGTTTTTATAAATGTGTATTAATTGTACAATATAATCACTTTCATTAGGACATATTCATAAATACCTATTATGTGCTGTGATAGTTTTCATCCCTCCCCTTGCTTTCTCTTATCGCCCTCTCCCATTCTGGTCTCCTTCCTCTTCCAAGTAGCTTTCTCTTTACATTCTTGTCTTTTTTTTTTTTTTTTAAAAAAAAACCTAAATTCTATATAAGATAAAACGAGATACTTTCTTTTTTTGTCTGGTGTATTTTACTGTGATGATCTCCTCTTCTAGGTAAATGACCTAGTTTTGTTTCTCTTTGTGGTTAAGTAAAACGTCATTGTGTATATATTCTCTATTGGTGGGTATGTATGTTCTCTGTCTTGTCTTCTGTGAATATTGCTGTGGTAAAAATGGATGTACAGTATCTAAGTCAGTAGTAAAAGTACTTAGAGTCTTGTAGATCTATAACTCAGAAATGGTATAGCTGGATCATATGGTAGTTATGTTTGTAGCATTTAGAGGCACCTCCATACTGATTTCTATAGTGTCTGTACCAGTTTACATTTCCATTGAAAGTGTTTAAGAGTTCTAAACACTCCCAGTTCTAGGTATTACGAGCTGACTAGCAGTAATGGGGGTTGGCTAGGAGACAGGGTGCTAAAAGGTTCTGTAGGATGGTGGCATATTGGGGCTGCCAGGACAATCTTTGGAGTCCACAGGGAGTGGGGAAAGAGAGGCAATGCAGGACACAGCAGATGCTCTGCTGCAGGGCTGGCAATGCAGGACACTGCAGGTGCTCTGCTGCAGGGCTGGCAATGCAGGACACCGTGGGTGCTCTGCTGCAGGGCTGGCAATGGAGACACAGCGGGTGCTCTGCTGCAGGGCTGGCAATGCAGGACACAGCAGGTGCTCTGCTGCAGGGCTGACAATGCAGGACACCACGGGTGCTCTGCTGCAGGGCTGGCAATGCAGGACACTGCGGGTGCTCTGCTGTAGGGCTGGCAATGCAGGACACCAACAGTGCACAGCTGCAGGGCTAGCAATGCAGGATACCGCTGGTGCCCTGCTGCAGGGCTGGGGTGACAGTGATAAGGGGAAATTGGAATTGACGATAGGTGTGAGAGTGAATATTGCTAGTGTGATTCCCTGGTCTTCATGGCCGGCGGATTTCCAGGGAGAGACTGTTGGCAGGTGAGACAAATTTGCAGAATGGGAAGATTTGTGGGACAAAAGAGAGGCTGTGGAAGATGGTCTGTTTAGTCCCTTTGGAATGGGGCAGAGAGGGCAGAGAGTGCAGCAGGTGATCTGCTACCCAGCTGGGGATAAGACTGGGGTATTGGAATTGAAGGATGGGAGTTAGGGGAATGTAAGCTGTAGTGGCCGTGGTTTCCAGGGACACACCTCAGCTACTGATTTTCAAGCCACAGACAGATGTCTTGAGTTTTGCTACAACTGAAATTTTGTATCTTTTGACCCTTGTCCTCTAACCCCCTATAACCATTATTCACCAGTTTGCATCTAAGAGTTCAAAATTTTTAAATTTTACAAATAAGTGAGGTCAGGCAGTATCTGTCTTTCCTTGCCTGGATTACTTTACAAACATAAAGTCCCAGAGGTTGACCCATGTTGTCACAGTGGTAGAACTTGAGCGTTTTTTTTTTTTTAAAGCCTACACCCCCATAAGCCAAAAGGAATACTGCTTATATGTTTGTTTTTCTGTCTGTCTTCTATCTATCTAAATGTGTGTGTGTGTGTGTGTGTGTGCTCCTATTCTAGTGTATTCCTTTGTATATGTATATGTTTGCATGGGAGGGGTGAGGGGCAGGGTCTCAATGACCTGGAACTTGCCAAGGAGCTTACACTGCCTGGCCTAAAAGCTCCAGGCATCCCGCTGACTTTGCTTTCTAGATGCTGGAATTACAAGCCTGCCACCATGCCCAGCTTTTTGATGTGGATTCTGCAGATTGCACTCAGGTCTTTGGGCTGGCAAGGCAAGCACTTTACTGACTGAGCTATTTCCCAAGCCCCAACTCTCCCATTCGTACATTTGAAATCCCATTTCCATCCTTCATTTTCTATACCCTGTGCTGTTTCTGCTGGATGCAGCTGTGGACTGACCATCACGCTCCCTCCCTAGCACTCCGTCTCAGTGTCAGCCTCAGCATAATCCTCCTGTTTGACACTGGAAACCCTGCTCTCTCCCTTCTTCTTCTTCCAGTACTCCCCCCGACACACACTCTGCTGCCCTTTCTTCTTTCGAAACATTTACTTAACTTGTCTTCTGGAAAATTTATCTGTTCAGTTTTCCTCCTGAATTTCTGGCAAATATGTCTTTATATCTTTTTTTTTTAACTTTATCTTTCTCATCTCCTAAACTCTTAAACTTTTCTGTGGACTGGACTCACTTAGTAGGCTTCATGTTTACTGGCCATTTTTCTGTCATGCGGTTCTTACTTTGTCTTGTCACCGAGGTCCTGTCCAGTATGCCAGTGACTGTCAGATTGACATCTCTGGCTCTTATCTCTACTTTGAGTTTTGGGCTCCTGTGTCTGTTTTTGTGACATCTCTCCGGGAAGGTTGGTAAGCGCGCCAGACTTAACATGACTACGATCAATTCCTGACACTCTCTTAAAATCCGTTCCTTTGATATTCTTCCCTATGTCAGAAATGGCAACTTTTGTGCCTCCATTTCTTCAGGCAATAAGCCTAAAGGGTATTTTGAAGTTTTTCCTTCCTTTAAGTCCCACAAGTAATCTGACAGCAAGTCTTCTTGACTCTGCAGATCTAAAATACAACCTCTCTTACTTCAGCCAGTCTGACTCTGTTCAGTCTGTTCTCACACAGCATCTTGAATGATGCTTCTGAAATGCTGGATCAGGTTACTCTTGTATGCAGAATCTTTCTCTTATAGCTGAAAGGCTTGTGGCTTTGTCATAGCCCTTGTTGTAAAATGGCATCAGGTGGGGCCTTTAGTAGATCCCCAAATAGGTAAAAGACAAATACGCCATTCAGACAGAGTTTGAGTGTGGAGTTTATTGAGAGAAGGTAGGGTAGGGAAGAGACAGAGGGAGAGAAACAGAGGGAGGCAAAGACCTGTTTGCCTCTTCAGAAGTGCAGTGGGAAGAGACAGTGGGGGTGGGCAGAGCTTGTTTTTCAAAGGGACCTTTGCACCTGTGTACAGTCAGGGTACTGCTTGCCATGCACAGAGCGGTGAAGCACTACGCCAGGTTCCCAAGGGGAACGGCCTGGTGTGCCTGGATGCTGACAACCTCCTGACACATGCTTTGGTTTAAGGATGCCATTTTAGCATCCTTTAGCCTCTTATTTTCTCACATGATTGGAACTTGTTTGTCTTGTGTTTCTAGTTGTGAATATCACAAATGTTTGAACCAAATATTTGTCCAAATTTAACCATGGTAGCTGCTGTATTATCCTAGAAAGACTGGTCCTGAACTCATTGTGGTTCTCATTAAGAAGAAAATGATCTAAGCAGCAATGATTATGTGAAGATACTCCAGGAAGAGATTTTGCAAAGATATATTAAGTTTATAATTTCTGTATATCATTCTGATACTCCTAATATCTGTGCCACAATTGTAGATGAGGGTGGAAAACAAAAAGTGCCAGAAGAGCTGAAAATTATGTCTTGTTTTTTCTCAGACATGAGTTTGGTGATCATAGTTCCGTGAACTTAATGAGAAAAATGGAACCAAGTTCATGCTCTGAAAGGTATAAATCAGAACTCGTGTGATTGAAACAGTTAAGTAAACATTAGCTGTGTAATACTGTGCTCACGCTAATCATGCCTTAAGGCAGAAGGTCCTTTCAGTCGCAGGAGCCATGTGTTTTGCTCTTTGTTTTCTGATTCAGAGGGAATGACTCCTTGATTCTGACAGGTGTGAGGTTAGTCATCGGTTCCACACAAGTTTCTAAGTTGTTATTTCATTGTTGAAAAAAATCCATGTCAGTTATGTGCACATGATAAAATTATCCTCATTTTTCTCCCAGCTTCTAGATTTATCCTACTTGCTACAGTTAGCCTCTCCTCCTAGGTTAAGTTGTCTCCTGTCAGCTTCTTGGCATCAGTATAAGCTGTGAGATGATTCATCTCTGTAAGTATGAGTTTGGAGACATTATCTAGTTCCCGTAGTTCTATTTATGAACATTTCGATGCAACATTATTAAAATTTAAGTGGCTATTTAAAAGCTATTGATGAAGATCTCCTGAGTAAATTGGGAGCATGGGGACCTTGGGATTGGGCTGAAGAGGCGGGGAGAGGCAGGGTGGAGAGCAGAGAAAAATGTAGAGCTCAATAAAATCAATAAAAAAAAAAACCTCAACAGAAAAAAAAGCTATTGATGAATAACTTCCATGTGTATGTGTACACACATGTATATGTTGTATGTACACATACTTATATATTAGCACGGAGCATTAAGTGCAAAGATTACATTGCATATGTTATCAGTTATTAATACTTGGAATATACCTGATCTATCCTAGTGTACTTTATATTGTTCACTTTCAGAAGTCAAACAGGGGATTGTGTGATGGCCATAGCAGGCGCATGTTAGCAGGTTAGGAGCTGCCATCTGAAACTGCTGGAGGCTGGCTCACAGCTGCAACTGATGGAGGCTAGCTCATAGCTGGAACTGCTGGAGGCTAGCTCACAGTGTCCTTCCTGTTCGCAGCAGGATGCTTGTAAGATGGTATTCCGAGTTGCTTGTTTTTATTCTCTAAGCTTGATTCCCTCAGGAGTTGTTATGACCTGTTTGCCAGTCTGGTTTGCTTTATTCTTTTTTCATGAATGTAGGATGAAGACGTTTTTTCTTTAAGAGGTGAGAGAAATGTAGACTTCCTGTGGTGAAACTGAAAAATTGTCCAAGGAATTGAGTAACATGCTCCACATATTGGAGGCATTAGAGAGAAATATCTCAGAAAATAAGTAATTTTCTATTTTTCTATATCGTATATCTTTACTATTTTTAAAAAGTGCTTTTGTCCCAGCTGGGCAGAGTTTTACCCAGTACTTTAATAGGTAAAGTATTTGCTGAGCAAGTATGATGATACAAGTGCAGATTCTTGGCCATCACATAAAAACTGGATGTAGTGGCACACATGGTGGAGCAAACAGACAGCCAGCTTCTTTGAACTCACTTGCCAGTCAGTCTAGACTAAATGGTAAGATCTCGGTTCTGTGAGAGACCACATCTTAAAATAGAAAATGAGGAAACAACTCAAGACATTTCAACACCAACCTCTGGCCTGCACACATGTCTGCAGAGCACACACTTGGACTTGGGCACATATGAATATGCTACAGGGAGAGACTACACACACAAATTGCCTTTCTATGACCGACATAAGCAAACTCTAATATATTCATATTTCGTATATCTCAATGCTGTAGCACCACACCCAGCATAACTCCAGGAACAGACCTGCCTAGGGCAGCAAGGGAATGACAAAAGACTAACATAGACATAAGAAAAGCTATGATTGGGTAGTCTGAACTCCTATGGAGAAGCTTCTGCATATTTATTGTATACTGTTGAACAGACAGGCATATTTTTGCACATGGCTGGATAAAGAGTCATTGTTATTACAGACAGACAAACAAGGAGGTAGGGCTTTTGGTATACAACTGGATCAAGGAGACAGACTTAGCTAATTTGAGAAGGAGCAGTCTCTGTAGGGGTGTGGTCTTCAGGATGTAAATGTCCAGGCATAGAAAGCTATGGTGAGCATGTTCTGCACATGCCATCAACATTACCATGTGGACTGGAGGAAAACTTTGCCATCCCTCTGAGCTGTACCCTTGGGGGAAAGTCTATTTTCCCATGAGTCAGAGGCTTTGGGATCTTGGATTGGCCACACCCATGTCAACAATACATATTTACTTAGGACTTCCACACATTGTGCAATTCTTTTTATATTGTGATATTATTTTGATGTACATTTTACTCAAAGAAGAGAGCATGTCATTTGTCTTTCTCGTATATTGTTAAGTCCACTGATAAGTCCCTTAGGTTAGCACTAACTCACTGGTTGTTTTCTCAGATCTTAGGAAAGTATGTGGGTCATTTGTCAGAAGCTACAAATATCGTGCTAACTTCTCACAGAAGGGAAGTTTTTAATGTTCTCAGGAACTCATTGGTAACCACTCCTTGCTTGTCCATTCCTCTGCAGGCCTTTCCAGAAGGTTTGCTTGCTTGCGCCTCAGTAGAGTGACGCTAGTGTGAAACAGCTGTGTGAACACGTGCACTTCTTCCCTGCCATATAATATGCCATATAATGTACCCATTTAAAGAAGACAGTTC
This sequence comes from Myodes glareolus, assembly GCF_982192425.1. Lineage (NCBI taxonomy): Eukaryota > Metazoa > Chordata > Mammalia > Rodentia > Cricetidae > Myodes > Myodes glareolus. Next base: position 100,447,302 of record NC_142026.1, on the reverse strand, counting down.
ATGGATTTGTCATCTTTTTTAGTATATTTATGAACATATTAATTTTTTTAGTATATCTATGGATGTATCCATTCATAACCTCAAAGTGATAAAATCAGCAATCTTGTACTAAAACCTCTGAAACTGTGAATCAAAGAATTCTGTATTCCTTTTGATGTTTTACCACAGAATCAAAAATCTAAGTAAAACAGGTTGTATGCAATAAATACAATGTATTGAATGACTAGAAGAATGGACATGAGATTTCATATCCTTTTATTTTACCAACATCAAATATTGTATTTCTCACCTTTGTCATTAGACCCTAGAAATTATTTACAAATTAATGTGACTTTAGAGATTCTTGCTCTCAGCTGCAGTAACCTCAAATCTAACTAAACATCCACAATACACATAGCTTGTAGTTGAAATCTCCTTGTAGTAGACTTCTTTATACTTCTCTTTTGAATGAGGTACCTTATTACACTTCCTGTTCGCCTACCAAATGTCCCTGTCATTTCTAATGGCGCAAAAATGTATGCTTTGCTAACCCTTATCCCATTTTTTTTCACAATTAGAAAATAAAATCTCAAAATGTACAACCTTTCACTGTAAATTATTTAGCCTTTTGTAGCATCAGTGTTCTGTTTACTGCTTCTTCCATCATATTTCTAGTCTTCTGATGGGAAATTGATTTTCTGTCTAGCAAAGCATTCTCTTACTACCACTTAAAGAATATGTTCCTTGTTGATAAATCACTCTTTAATGCAATGTGCCAGATAATATTAAAATACAGATAAATTCTTCTGTTATCTTCCCATGTAAGAAAATGTTATAAGCCATAACTGTAAATGATAGTATCTCTTAATTTTGCCTATCATGAAATTACTTTTTTAAACTAAAAATTAAATGATACAAGGACAGAGTGCATAACACAAGATATAAGTGAATTCCAGGCCCAACTTGTTGGCATATAAGTTTTGAGTTCTGAGTAAATTCAGCACAAATGCTTGAACCTCTAAGTTCTGTATGTTGTCTTCCGGAACCATACCATGTCTTAGGTGAACACATGTTTCCTGCCATACTACATGTATGCTATCTGCGTTGCTTTTGCCCATTATGACAAGACTATTAAGAAAAGTCTAATTCTCAGACAACGTGAATTATATATTATGGAATAGAATAGGATTTTTTTCTGAAAAGAAATTGCTTTTGAAATAGGGTTACATGAAGCTCACACTGACTTGAAATTTATTTTGTGTCCAAGGATGACCTTGAACCCCTGACTCTTGTGCTTCCACCTCTGAAGTGCTGATATTTCTGGTCCCCGCCACTATTAGTATATATTAATTCTATAAAATAACAGAATTCATTGTGATTTTCATTTGTTAGTAGAGGAAAAAGGTCTTGATTTGTATTGTTTATTTTGAGTGTTTTAGAATGTGTCCTACTGTGTATCCCAGGCTGACCTTAAATTCAAGGTCTTACCTCATTCTCCCCAGTGCTGGAATTACAAGTGCATACTACCATGACCAACTTTGCAGTAAGGTTTGAATTGAGTAATGGATAGTACTTAAACAACAAATGACTAGATTACCTTGCCATAATGGTTAGTCTGGTGACTTATACAAAATGTGTAGTTCCCAACTCTATGAACAACAAAGACAGCAAAAACTGGTAATGTATGGGCCATAAACTTGAGTACTCAGGGACATTATGGTATGAATATAATGCCATGCGGCATCATGGTGGAAATTAGTTATTCTTGTTAGAGAAGTTTTCTGAAGTCTGTTTTGCACACCTAAATATATAAATATATTCAGCAATATATTCTTCCTTTTCTCAAATACTTAACTAGTCCTTTTTGTAAAATAAGACATAATCTCATTCTTTTTTCTTTCTTTATTACTTTTATTCTTGGACTTCAGATTTATGATTTACAGATAAAGTACTGACTCTTATTTGACATCAGCTCACTAAGTGAAGAGACTGATGAGATAGATCATAGTTTCTTTCCTGGACTTCAGCTATTAAAATAACTAGTTTAAACTGTAAAATGCTCATTTTCTTTTGAGGAACAAGGCTTATTTTGCATGTGTTTATCCCTTTACATTTGAACATAAATATCTCACATCAGTTAAAAATAGATAATATGCTACTTTTGTTGAGTAAAATAATAAAAATAAATTCCATATTTTTCAATACTTTGCTAATATCTCCCTCAGTAAATGTTTAGCCAACAAGTACAGAAAACTGAAGTGCTAAATTGAAGAAGAGGAATACTGTGTTTGAAATTGTTCTGTCTTTAGGACATGCAGTTGCTCAACAAAGACTAGGATAACATTAGATGTTGTTTACAATGAAGCAGATAGAGCTGGAGATCATATTGTTAATTGAAGTAAACTAGATTAAAAATGACAAATGTCACAAATGCCTCATGTATGGAATCTATATTAAAAAGAAAACAAAATACAACAGAGATAAATTTGGAAGAGGAAAGGAATTATTGGGACCAGAGAAGCTAATGAAATTAATATAAACAAAGTACATGCTTTAGTCAGTGTTCTATTGCTGTGAAGAGACACTGTGACCGTGGCAACTCATAAAAGAAAACATTTAATTCGGGCTGGCTTACAGTTTCAGAGGTTTAGTTCATTATCATAATTGCGGGAAGCATGAAGCATACAGACAGTCATTGTTTTGGAGAGGTAGCTGAGAGTTCTACATCCAGATCAGGTGGTAGCAGGAAGAGAGGAAGCTTAGCTCGAGCCTTTGAAACCCCTAAGCCCAAGCCCCAGTGACATACTTCCTCCAACAAGGCCAGACCTACTCCCAACAAGGTCACACCTCCTAATAGTGCCACTCCCTGGTAACCAAGCATTCAAATTTATGAACTTACGGGACCATTTTTATTTTAACAACCACATTCCACTCCTTGGCCCCCATAGGCTTGTAGCCATATCATAATGCAAAAATGTATTCAGCCCTACTTCAAAAGTCCCATATATAAGTCTCATCAGTGTTTAAAAGTCCAAAGGCTCTTCTGAGATTCATAGCAATCTCTTAACTGTAACCCCCTGTAAATATAAAAATTGAAAAACAGATCATATACTTCCACCATGCAATGACACAGAAACCACAGTGGCACCAAATTCCAAAAGGAGCAAAGGGAGCGTAGTGAGGAAATATCGGACCAAATGAAGACTGAAAACCATCTGGGCATCCTTTAAATTCTCCATCTCCATGTCTGATGTCAAAACATGTCTGTGTAACAGTTCTAGCTGTTCTGGAACTAGCTCTTTTAGACCAGGCTGGTCTTGAACTCACAGAGATCTGGCTTCCTCTGCCTCCCAAGTTTTGGGATTAAAGGCATGTTCTACCTGGCTCAAAACATTCTTAAGATATCCAGGTCCTTTTAGTTTTGGTGACTGCTACACACTTTCTTGAGCTAGTTCCATTCCCTGTTAGCAGTTCTGCTAGTCAAGCATCTCACAACTCTGGTATCTACAGTATCTTGGGGTCTCCATGGCAATCCAGGGTTTCACCATCATAGCTCCATGCAGTGTTTTCTCCTGGCCTCCATGCAGGGACATTCCTGACACATGCCTGGCCTCAGCGCTTTCCTTAGCAATGAAGGGAGATTTCAAACCCTTTTCTTGCATCTTTGACTATAAAGCTAGAACCAGGTGGCTGAAGCTGCCAAGTTCTGCTGCTCACTGGGTCTGGAACATAGCTTGCTTTTTTGATTATATCTGCATCAGCTTTCTGTTTTGTTCACTGCCTAAGCTTGGCCATCCTGGATCTCACTCTGTACACCAGAGTGTAGACTTCAGACTCAGAGATCCATCTGCCTTTGCCTCCCGAGTGCTTTAATCCTGAGGAATTAAAGTGGTGTGCCATCATGCCCTGTCCTAAGCTTTTAATTCCTTTTCAGAAGTTGGAAGCTTAGCTGGGTGGGGTCTTGGCCCGAGTTTACTGCTTCCTTTATTCCATTTAGGATCAGACTTTTCTATAAACCTTTTATCTCCTTGAGCACTGGACTTAATTTCATTACACTTCCTAGTGTTTCTTTTCCTCCTTAAACAATACAGTTCATATTTTTTAGTTGCTCAGTTTGCTCTGCATAAATTTGACCACTAAAAACCATTCACTATGCAACATTGTCAATCCTAGCCTGTGTTTTGAAATGCCCTCTGCCAATGCCATTAATCCAAAACACTTCAATTTAGACTTAGGCAGATTGGTTTTGGACAAGGGCCCAAAGCAGCCTTCCCCCTCCCCCCACCCCGCCAAATACTGGAAGAACAATCCCTAGGCCACTTCTTAGTATTTGTTTCTGAAACCTCTTGAGCCAGCCATCATATCTGCATTGCTCTCAGCACCACTGTCTTCCATGCTCCTATTAGGATGGCTCTTTAAGCTCTCTACTCCAAGTGTTTGACTCCTTTCCTGATCCAAAATCCCAAAGTACACAATCCAACAAGAAACATGATCAGGCCCATCAGAACAATACCCCAATCCCTTGTACCAACTTCTGTTTTTGTCATTTTTCTTTTGCTGTAAACACATCACCACCGCGGCAACTGTTATAAAAGAAAACACTGAATTGGGTCTGTTTTACATTTTCAGAGATTTATCCATTATCATCATGGCAAGAAGTATAGTGGCATGCAGGCAGATGGTGCTGGAGAGGTAGCTGAGAGTTCTATAACCACACTAGCAGGCAGCAGGAAGAGAGAGGCTGGGCCTGGTTTGAGCTTCTGAAACATCAAAGCCCATCTTCAGTGACGTCCTCTAAAAGGCCACATGTACTCTAACAAGGTCACACCTCCTAATAGTGCCACTCCTTGGTGGCCATTCAAATCAGTGAGCCTGTGGGGGGCATTTTGATTCAAACCACCACAGTATGTTATACACATATATGAAAACGCTGTGATGAAATCTGTTTGAATAATTATAATACGATTCTGGAAGAGGAAACATTATTTATAACTTCCAAACTTAGAGTTGGGTAAATGTCTGTTTGTATCCCTGGTGCTTCTTGGAGACTCTTTTAGTGCTTTCTCTTGATTGCAGTAATAAGGATAATATAAAATAGTGACCGTGTTGATGTGACTGGAAGGAAAGGAATAGAAATACAAATGAAATCAATAATTCTACAAATAAGTTTCATGATTCAATTCTGGCTGTATGAAGTAGACAGGAAATCTCTTGGTAGTTACCTTGATATTTCTATTCCTTCCATAGCTTTTTATATTTTTGTCCAAAGTGATTCATGATATACTGAAATTAAAAGAAGGCTTGTTTCCCAAGCAAATAGTAGGGTTTCTCTGTATTTATATTAAGCTTATGTTTTTTTATTTTTTTTAGTTTTTTTGTATTATATAGTCTGTTTTTCTCCATTTTCTGTAACCTTATATGATAAATATAATCTTTTAATTATATTTTTGGTAAATTATATAAATACCCAATTACTAAAACTGAAAAATTCTACTCTTCGCTGTACCTACTTCTGGAGTTTAGAGAGGAAACAATGTCAGTTGTCAGGGGTGAATGTCAGACTGTGGAACTTTTTGTTTCTCTTTTCTTTCTTTTTTTGATTTTGCATCTTCTTTAGTGAGAGTTAGAAGTAAATTAAACGTTTTTATTCTCTTCTAGTTTTTCATAGGTACCTGTGAATTATATTAACCTAAAGCATAGAACGGAGGGACATGCCCTTCCTCTGTTGGTCTGAGAAGTATAGAGAAGAGGGGCTTGCCCTTCTGTGTTGGTCTAAAGAAGTGTAGACAGGAGGGACATCCCCTTTTCTATCTTGTAAGCTATACCAAACTAATTTTTTGATAAAGAAGATGGTAGGTTTTTGTGGTGATTTTATCAGAGCTAAATTATAATAACCAAGTTACATTTATGATAATCAGTTTCTAGAAATATTATAGCATTAGAATTACATAAAATTGTCTGCTATTAAAATGATGTTATAAGTCAATATTGGAATTTTTATACTGAGTGACTTAGAATATATACATACACAGATGTTAGTATATATTCTTTTAAGATTATTTTTTCAGGCCCTTTTATTGTACTAAAAAAGCAGTCAAAATTATAAAAATGTCCTAACTATAAAATTTCATAAGCTAGTTAGGTTTTCCATTGCTGTGATAAAACACCATGACAAGGAAGGATTTATTTGGGCTTATGGTTCCAGAGGTAAAGGGTCTGTCACGGCAGGGAGGGGTCAACCATGGCAGCTAAAGCAACACGCTGAATATTCATGTCTTAAATCACAAGCAGGAAGCAGAGTGAATGGGGGAATGGCAGGAGTCTTTTAAACCGTGTAAGTCTGCTCACAGTGCCACACTCCCCAACTACAAGGCCATGCCTCCCAAGCCTTCCCAAATAGTGCCAGCAACCCAGACCAAGTATGCTAACATCCTTGCCTATGGGGTACACTGTCACTTGAACCACTACAGTGGTTATAATCTCAGGACTTGAAGGTATAGGCAAAGCAGATCAGGACTGAGACCAGCCCTTGCCATGTAAAATTCACTGCCTTAAAAAGTAAATTGTTGAAAAGAGTTATTTATTTATTTATTTACTTACTTACTTTTGTGTGACTGGAGGGACAGCCGTGGGTGCTGGCAACAAAAACTTAATTTACTGTTATTTAATAATTAAGGATTTCCTTGCTGCTACTGGAGGTTTGTTTGTTTGTTTGTTTGTTTGTTTGTTTTGAAAATTACTGTGTTTCTAGGATGGCCTTGAACCTGGGCCATCCCTCCCAGCCTCAGAAATATGGGTATTACCAAGGAAATTGGGGTTCCCTTTCAGGTTCTTAGTTATTTGTTAATTATGTAATTTCAATTCTTATGGAAGCTCAAGAACAAATTTATTAAAGTTTGGGAGTGAAAGACTCCCCGCTGGGCGTCTTCCCTCGGGAGAGACCCCAAGCCCAAAGACCAGTCAAAGCACGCAGCCGGATGCAAGCAGCAAGAGGTTTATTTGGGGTACACAGGTACCTGCGGGCGACAAAGCCTCTCGGGGACTTTGCGCCCCGCAGGTTGGGGGTGAGGGGTTTTTATAGGGGAGCAAAAAGCAAGGTTTACAGAAGCGAGATGCAGGGTGGTAAATTGTTAACCTAGATAACATTGAGGGGACTGCTTGGCGGTTTATTGTTCCTCTCATCCTGCCTTCCCCTTTTCTGGCTGGCGACTAGATGTCTGATAGCATAGCCCCTGATCCGTGATGAGCCCCGCTTTCTACGTGACTCAGGCCTCGCAATCTTCTCTTTCTTTGTTCCTATGACCTATCCATAAATCTTATGTTTCGCAGCCAGATGAGGCTATCTTTGCTCAGGTGTCTTTGCTCAGCATTGTGGAGGTCCTGAATTAGGCCTGTTATTTGTTCAGCGCTCTGGAGGTCCTGACTCCGGAGGCCTTAATGGAGCTTGCTATCTGAAAACCTTTGCAGAGCGTTATAACTGTGGTTAAGGTTAAAAACCAGTTTTAACTGTGACCCCAATGAAGTTGGGGTCCTTCATTCCCTCATTTTATGTTTTTATCATGGAGTAAAACCTTTTACTCCAGTATTTACAGGATCTCTTTCTCGCTTTGGCTCAATTTTTGGTACTGGCTGGTTAAGACCAGGGTTTGAATGACTGAAAGTTTGTCCTTAGTAAATTGAATCAACCGATTTACAATGCAAGGGCCAACTGTAAGAATTAACATCAACAGGATTATGGGTCCCATTAGGGAAGAGATTAAGGTAGTGAACCAGGGGGATCGGTTCCAAAGCCCTTCGTACCATGTCTGCTGGGCCTCAAATTCTTTCTTACGTTTTTCTAGCCTTTCTTTTAACTTATCTAAGGTTTCAGTTACCACTCCGGTGTTATCAGTATAAAAACAACATTCCTCTCTTAAGGCTGCGCAAAGCCCTCCTTCCTTTAGAAAGAGCAAATCTAATCCTCTCCGGTTTTGCAGCACCACTTCGGATAAGGAAGCTAATGACTCCGTCAGGGCTCTAACCGACTTTTCAAGGGCCCTCAGGTCCTCATTCATAGCTTGATGTAAAAGCATATATTGGTCCGTGCGCACCAGGGCGGCGGCCCCAGTGCCTATTCCTGCCGCCACCCCCCCCACCCCTAGGAGCACGGCCAGGGTCAAGGTAACAGCCTCCCGCTTTTCCTTTTGGGGTAAGTATCCGTAATATTGGAGGACGGTCTCATCCGAGTGGTATGTGATGCGTGGCCAAATTTGTACCAGAACACAATACTCATGAGTTTGGTTGAATACTGCTGCCGATACACAGGGAGTCAGGCCAGTGTTACACGCCCAAATGGTCCCCTCCGGTGGAATTAAATAATAGTCCCCCTTGATGACGGTCGTGGTGGAAGTGCAAAAGGGCCGGCCAAACGCAGCTCCTATGCAAGATCCGGTGCCTGTCACCTGGGTAAGGGTTAGATGGTGATCCATGCCCTGGCAGGTGGGGGGTGGCGAAGTGACATTACTATGGTTACCCCAGAGGGCTATCCCTTCATAGTATGGGGGACTTGGGTTAAGGCAGAGCCAGCAGTTGTTGGCCCGATCTGGATCTGAATGATTTAAGGCCTGGTAAGCCCCCCTAATGAGACCTAAAAGACGATCTCCCGTTCCTCTTTCCGGCTCAATTGTGGCTGCTGGGGGGTTAGGGGTGGGAGTTGGGCCATGGGTCCTAGGTGGACTGGGCATAACAGGTAGTACATTGTGCTTAATTGATGGTCCCTTATATTCCTGTACGGATGGAAGCCGCTGGTCTGCCAAAACTTGATTAGGGCCGACTGGTATGGCCGCTGTCTTTACCTCAAGTTGTATTTTGAATATCACCCCTTTATCTGTCCCTGACATATGCCAGCGTAGTCCCCAGGTATAACCTTTCTGCCATTCCCGGGCTTGTCTACCCTTGTCAGTGAATGTAATGTTAAGGGGCAGCGAAGTGGTTCCTGCCCCATTTTTAACCCAGCCTTTCTTGACAATAATTTTGTCCCAGGAGGAGGAGGGATTCCAGTAGGCATCCCCAGTGGTTTCACATGTCCATTGAGCACAGAAGTATTGTTCATATCCGCCACAAGCATATGCTTTGTCTCTGCTTCTATCATCCCTAGGGCATACATAGAAATCTAATGAAGCCAGCCTATCTTTAGCCCAATTGTCCCTGCATCCGGGGGAAGTTTGTATGTGTCCGGATGAGCTAACCTCCATAGTCGCACGCCTGGCGCGTGGCAGGTTGTCCTCAGGGTTGGTAGGATCCTCGATGGGAACATCCCAGGTGTCTAAACCAGCTGCTAATTGGCAAAAGTCTGGGGTCAGGGGCGGCCACCAGGTGTTGAGGGCATGCTGGCCAGTTTTTTTCCAGACTATTTCCCCGGTCTGGGAAATAATCTGCCAAGTTAAGGAGTAAATTATGTGGGGGCTTCCATTACGAGCCCCCATGGATCCCGAGATCAACATTGGAAAGAGTAATACCCATAACATTATTCCCGCACCAGTCTTATCTTTAGGGGGTTCTGGGAACGTTGGGCCTTCCATCCTTTCTTCTGGCTAGTCGTCTGTTCTCCTGGGCTGGCGGCTTTCACGTGTGAGGCGTGGATCCAAGCAGCAATTCCGTCCACCTTAAGCGCCGTTGGGGTGGTCAGGAGAACAGTGAACGGTCCTCTCCAGCGCGGTTCCAGGTTCTTGGTCTGATGTCTGCGGACCCAAACGGTGTCTCCAATCTGGTACTGATGGGGCACCACCGGCTGGTTGAGGCTGTCTTGGTAGGCTGCTGCCAGGGGTTTCCAGACCTCTTGTTGTACCAGCTGCAGGGCCTGTAAATGGGCTTGTAGAGAAGGGGAGTTAGCATAGTCTGCAATGTCCGTATCGAAGAAATGTACGGCTGGAGGTGGTGCCCCATACAATATTTCAAATGGGGTAAGGCCATGTGGCCCAGGAGTATTCCTGGCTCGATATAGAGCCAGGGGTAGGAGCAACACCCAATCCTTTGTACCAGTTGCGAGTGCTAATTTAGACAAAGTCTCCTTAATAGTTCTGTTCATACGTTCTACCTGTCCTGAACTCTGGGGTCTATAAGCACAATGTAATTTCCAATCAATCCCCAGTAACTTGGCCACCAACTGACTTACCTGGGAGACGAAGGCTGGCCCGTTATCAGATCCCAATACCTTTGGCATCCCGTATCGGGGAAAAATTTCTTCCAATAACTTCTTGGCAACCATCCTGGCTGTTTCATGTTTGGTGGGATAGGCCTCTACCCATCCTGAGAAGGTGTCTATAAAAACCAGCAAGTATCTGTATCCATACAAACCAGGTTTAATTTCGGTGAAGTCTATTTCCCAGTGGATGCCAGGCCGGTGTCCTCGGAGACGCACCCCTTGGAGGGTTTTCGAGTGGCCTGTATTAATTTGGGCACAGGCCCTGCAATTGTCTATTGTCTGTTGGAGTACCCTATCCCTGTTCAGGAGGAACTGTCCAGTCTCCATTCTGTCTAGGAGGATTTTCATTTTCTTTGTACCCAAATGGGTCAATTTATGTAAGTAGTTTATAAGTTCATGGGTTATTTTTATGGGCACTGCTATTTTTCCCCGATAAATCCACCGTCTATTAGCTGAGTTGTATTCTGCCCCCAATTTTTGGAGCATGTGTATGTCCTCTTTATCATAGGCCCAGTCTATTGTGGATTGGACGGCCTCGGATATTAGGGGAAGAATTTGTGGTCCCAATGCAGCCTCTCGGGCTGCTTCATCCGCCCGCCGATTTCCCCTGGCCTCGGCGTGATCTCCTTTTTGGTGCCCGGGACAATGCATAATGCTCAGTCTTTTGGGGAGGAATAAGGCCTCTAATAGAGCAAGGATCTCTGCTTTATTTTTAATTTCCTTGCCTTCTGAGGTCAGGAGCCCTCGTCTCCGGTATATTTCTCCATGTATGTGTGCAGTGGCGAAGGCATATCGACTATCAGTATAAACATTCAGCTTCTTACCTTCTGCCAATCTAAGAGCTTGAGTTAAAGCGATGAGTTCAGCTCGTTGGGCCGAGGTGCCGCTGGGTAAGGCACTGGCCCAGATTACCTGGGTCTCCGTGGTAACTGCGGCTCCCGCCCTACGTTCTCCATTCAGCAGGTAGCTGCTCCCATCAGTGTACCAGGTGTGGTCCGCATCTGGGAGGGGCTGATCAGTCAAGTCCGTCCGGGTTCCGTGCATTTCTGCGAGGATCTGAAGGCAGTCATGCTGGTCTGGTCCTTCCGGTGCGGGTAGCAAGGTCGCCGGATTAAGGGCGACTACAGGTCCGAACTGGATTCGGTCCGTATCCAACAGCAAGGATTGGTAGTGGGTCATGCGGGCGTTGGAGAGCCATCGGTCAGGGGGCTGCTTAATCAAGGCCTCGACGGCATGGGGTGCCAGAATGGTCAAGGGCTGTCCCAAAGTCAGTTTGCCAGCATCCTTAATAAGGACGGCAATGGCTGCTACCATCCGTAGGCAAGGGGGCCAGCCTGAGGCCACTGGGTCTAATTTCTTTGATAAGTATGCGACAGGGCGCTTCCATGGTCCAAGTCTTTGGGTCAAAACCCCCTTGGCATATCCTTGTTTTTCATCAACAAACAGTTCGAATGGCTTAGTAACGTCCGGCAGACTCAGCGCCGGGGAGGAGAGGAGGGCCCGTTTGATGTTCTCGAAAGCCCTTTGTTGTTTATCTGTCCATTCAAATGGGACCCCCTGCTTGGTAAGGGGATAGAGGGGAGCTGCCATTTCAGCGAAGCCTGGTATCCATAAGCGGCAGAACCCAGCTGTCCCCAGGAATTCCCTCAACTGGCGGGGGTTTCGGGGTACAGGTATGCGGGATACAGTCGCTTTGCGTGCGGCTGTGAGCCAACGCTGTCCCTTTTCTAACTTATATCCCAGATAAATCACCTCAGTCTGGCATATCTGGGCCTTTTTGGCGGATGCCCGATAGCCCAGCCGTCCCAGGGTCTGCAACAGGGCCCCCGTACCTTGTCGGCAGTCATGTTCTGTGGGGGCTGCCAGCAAAAGATCATCCACATACTGGAGCAGGATCAATGACGGGTGTTGAACTCTGAAGTCTGCAAGGTCCCGGTGCAAAGCCTCATCAAATAGGGTGGGGCTATTCTTATAGCCCTGTGGGAGCCGGGTCCACGTCAGTTGGCCTGAAATCCCCAATTCGGGGTCCCTCCATTCGAAGGCGAAAAGGGGTTGACTTTTGGGGCTTAATCTGAGACAGAAGAAGGCGTCCTTCAAGTCTAGCACCGTGTACCAGGTGTGAGAAGGTGGCAGGGTACTTAGTAAATTATACGGATTGGGGACGGTCGGATGTATGTCTTCAACTCTCTTATTTACCTCCCTGAGGTCCTGCACCGGCCTGTAATCCTTCGTCCCTGGTTTCTTTACTGGGAGGAGGGGGGTATTCCAAGGTGACCGGCAGGGGGTCAGGATGCCTTCTTCTAATAGCCTCTTGATATGTGGCCTTATCCCCTGGTAGGCCTCATTTGACATGGGGTATTGCTTGACTGAGATCGGAGTGGCTGAGGCCTTTAGGGCTACAATCAATGGGGGCTGCTGTAGCGCTAGCCCCATGCCTCCCGTCTCAGCCCATGCCTGTGGGTACTCTGTAAGCCATATGTCCAAGTCCCTGGCCCCTTGTACCTTGGGGTCCTGTTCATATAGCCGGTATTCGTCCTCCAATTGTAAAGTCAAGACCTGGAGGGGGTCCCCGTTTGGGCCCGACACTCGAACTCCTGCCCCCTCAAAATGAATTTGGGCTTTCAGTTTGGTGAGTAAGTCTCGCCCTAGTAATGGATAGGGGCAGTCTGGAACGTGTAGGAAAGAATGAGTTACTTTACCAGTTGCTAATTGCACCTTCCGTTCGGTGGTCCAGCGATATTGTCTTCCGCCAGTGGCTCCTTGTACCCAAGCGGTCCGTCCACTGAGCGGTCCAGGTGACCGGGTAAGAACCGAATGCTGAGCTCCAGTATCCACTAGGAAAGTGACCGGCTGCCCCCCAACATCAAGTGTTAACCTGGGCTCAGGGGGGGGCTCCTGGCCCTGACCTCCCTAGTCCTCATCTAGGGCCAGGAGTGAGGCTCGTGGTTTGGGGCCTCTAGATTTACGAGTATTTTTAGGGCAGTCCTTCGCCCAGTGTCCTCTTTCCTTGCAGTAGGCGCATTGGTCGCGTTCCACGCGAGGGCCTCTTCGCTCTCCCACCCTATCTCCCTGTCGACTTTCCTGGCTCTGAACTGCGGCGGCCAAGAGGCGGCTCAATTCCCTGTTCCTTTTTCTATCTCTAGCCTCCTCCTTCTCCTCTGCTTCCCTTCTCAATCTATCTTCCCTTTCTTCTTTCTCTCTACGGATACGGTCCTCTCTCTCTTCTTGAGTCTCCCTTTTGTTGAAGATCTTCTCTGCCTCCTTAAGTAGATCCTGTAACGTATACCCCTGCAAGTTCTCCAGCCTCTGTAACTTGTTCCTGATGTCAGGTGCTGACTGACAGATAAAGGACATCGACAAGCCGTTAGCCTGTCCTGGGTCCTCGGGATCATAAGGCGTATACATACGATATGCTTCCTTAAGCCTTTCTAAAAAGGCTGCTGGAGACTCATCTGCCCCTTGAATCGTTTGCTTTACCTGTGCCAAATTTGTGGGGCGACGACCAGCCCCTCGGAGACCCGCAATAAGCAACTGGCGATAAAGGCGTAGGTGTGCCCTACCTGCGATCGTGGTAAAATCCCAGTCAGGTCTAGTGAGGGGGAAGGCAGCATCAATCTCGTTGGGCAATTGGGTTGGCCTCCCATCTTCTCCGGGAACCTGCTTTCGTGCTTCTACGAAGACCCTTTGTTTTTCCTCAGAAGTGAGGAGGGTCTGTAATAATTGTTGGCAATCGTCCCATGTTGGTTGGTGTGTGAGTAAAATAGACTCTATTAAGCTGGTTAATGCCACAGGATCCTTGGAGAAGGGAGGATTGTGTTGTTTCCAGTTATATAGATCAGAGGCGGAAAAGGGCCAGTATTGAAACTGGCCGTTATTTCCCTGTCGCAGGGGAAATGCTTGAGAGGTGGAGTCCGGGGGAGACGGTTCACGCTTTCCCCGGAGCCTGCTAGCGACAGGGGAGGCAATAGGTGGGGAGCTCCGTGACGAGGGTGAGGGGGTCGCAGGATCCGCTTCATTACTTCCGGGTTCCTGCTGGGGGTTGTAGGGGGGAGGATCTTCGGATAGGAGGTCGACAAGAGGGGAATCTGGGTCAGGGGGGAGGACAGATGGCTGCTTATGGGTCTCCTTCGGTCCCCCATGTAGTTTGGGGGTCTCCTCCTTCGTCAGTGCCGGATAAAGGGAGGAGACTGTAGGGACGGGGGTCTTTGATAGGGAAGGCGGAGGAGGGGAAGGCGGCGGCAGAGAAGGCGGAGGAGGCGGAGAAGGCGGAGACGGAGGCGGAGAAGGGGCCGAAGGAGTGAGACCTAGGGAGGGTTGGGATTTCCCTGGAAAAACAAAGGGAGCCACCCAGGGGGGTGGGTCGTTAGCCAAACTCTCCCAAGTAACGATGTAAGCGACTTGGTCAGGGCGCCCATGGGGCCCTTTATCGAGGACTCGTTCCTTGACCTGCAAAATAACATTCTTGCTGAAAGTGCCGTCCCGCGGCCAGCCCACATTGAATGTGGGCCATTCCGAGGAACAGAGACTCTGCCATTTTTTCTTCTTGACTTCTAGCATTTGATTGCTCGCTCGTTTAGAGACATCTGACCAGTGATCTAGAGTCAGACTTAAAGGGGTGGTTAGAGACTGCCCCATGCTGGTGTTCCAACAACAAACAGGCAAACTTCAAAGATGCACGGTAGGACAAACAGACCGACAATCAGACACGCCACTCAAACGGAGGTTACCATAGGGGCTCCGGACACCCCCACCTCCCAAACGAACCCCGTACCTTCAGACGATTGGTCGTGGGTTCAGACAAATGAGCCCGAAAAAAAGAAAATCGAGCTTCCAAACTCCCGCGGGACGTCTCCCCGGGTGCGGGGGGGAAAGTTCGAGCCCGTCAGCTCCTCTCCAAGGCCCGCCCAAATACAAACCGACCCAGCTGAATCGCACAAATTCAAATTCGCAGCGCAACAATCAGACGCCAAAGACATAGGACATAGAACATAGTAGAACATAGGACAACATAGAACATAGAAGTGCTGGCCAGCTTGCCTCACCTCCCGACAGTGATTCGGCGGTCTCCGGGATAGGGGCCTCCAAATTCCCGGCCAATGCACCAAATGAAAGACTCCCCGCTGGGCGTCTTCCCTCGGGAGAGACCCCAAGCCCAAAGACCAGTCAAAGCACGCAGCCGGATGCAAGCAGCAAGAGGTTTATTTGGGGTACACAGGTACCTGCGGGCGACAAAGCCTCTCGGGGACTTTGCGCCCCGCAGGTTGGGGGTGAGGGGTTTTTATAGGGGAGCAAAAAGCAAGGTTTACAGAAGCGAGATGCAGGGTGGTAAATTGTTAACCTAGATAACATTGAGGGGACTGCTTGGCGGTTTATTGTTCCTCTCATCCTGCCTTCCCCTTTTCTGGCTGGCGACTAAATGTCTGATAGCATAGCCCCTGATCCGTGATGAGCCCCGCTTTCTACGTGACTCAGGCCTCGCAATCTTCTCTTTCTTTGTTCCTATGACCTATCCATAAATCTTATGTTTCGCAGCCAGATGAGGCTATCTTTGCTCAGGTGTCTTTGCTCAGCATTGTGGAGGTCCTGAATTAGGCCTGTTATTTGTTCAGCGCTCTGGAGGTCCTGACTCCGGAGGCCTTAATGGAGCTTGCTATCTGAAAACCTTTGCAGAGCGTTATAACTGTGGTTAAGGTTAAAAACCAGTTTTAACTGTGACCCCAATGAAGTTGGGGTCCTTCAGGAGCAAAACTACAGGCCAGGCAAGCTTTAAATCTTGGTGACAGCCAGGAGGAAGGAGATGAGAAAGAGAAAGGAAGTTAGGGTCTAATCAGTGCAACACATTCAGCAATGGAAGTTAGCAGGTAGCTGCATGGCGGAAGCGTGGGGACTTCAGGAAAGACTGAGGAAGCACAGAGTGGTAAAGAATGCATGTGGAGGCTGCTGGCCAGTATCTGAAAAAAAGATGTAGAGAAATGAGAAGGAAAACTTAAGCTTTTTGAGTCAAGACTCAGAAGAACTGACAGACTTTGCAGTACTATTTGACAGAAACCCTGTAAACTTGGGAGAGGTGCCTCTGGGAAGGAAAGGTACATTATCTCACTAAGGGGATAATTATTCCTCCCACCTCTGTAGCACAGCTTCAGGTAAATCAGCAGATTGACAGGTCCAGATGGATTAACTTTCAAAGGAGGTGGCAATACTGTGTAACATTCTAATCTTTCAGCAGATTGTACTGCCATGTCTCTATGCGGGTCAGAAGTAGAGCTCAAATTCTATTCTTTTGACCAGGAAGAAGTAACTTTTCCTTAGTGGGCTTCAGTAAGGCCTGTATAGCTCCAGTTTTTAATGTTGCATTAAGGAAGTGCCACTGTGATGTTTAACTTTCTGGTTATTACCAGGGAAACAGGAGGTAGGGTCCAAAGCTGACCATGAATGAAAGGTACATCCACGGTAAAGTCTTAGCTGCCAATCCATGGAACACTGGGATTATTGGCATGAGCTTATTTTATTATTTTATTATTATTTTCTGGCTTCCTTTACATTCTCATAAGTGAGAATTCTGTGTAAGCGTGTTCCCTTAATAAAATATTAGTCAGTTCCAATATAAATGTTACATCACATCGTGACCTAGAGCCACTCATGTTTGAGTGGCATTCTAATTTGCTTAGTCATTGGCTTTTAATTATCTGTAAACATTCACATACACATGATATGTAATTTTTATATATGATAAAATACACTCTTTTAAAGAAAATACTTTGAAATTTGACCAGTATAACCACAAACAAAATACAGTGTTTTCTCTTGACCTCACAGCAAGCCTCTCTCACCCACAGTCATCTTTTCTTCTTCCTTAGTCGCGGGTGGTCCTTTTCCATTACTGTGAATTGGTACTTCTCAACCTCCGCTCCACCTTAACACTGTTAGTATTTTAGTAAGTGGGATTTTGGAGGGAGCCAGAGTGTCGTACTTTGTCATGTAGGTATTTTAGCAGCATCTCTGGACCTCTGCCCATCAGCTGCCAGTGGATCTCTCCTTCCACTTTCTCAGTTGTGACAACTGAGATGCCTATTGCCAAATGCCCTCTTGGAGCAAAAGGGCATGCACCCACCTGAGAACCATGGCTTACTCTAAGATCATTCTTCCAGTGCTAGCGTTTCACCCAAATAGAACTATATAGGATATGGTCTCTGTACCTCTTTCTTTCTGCTCAATAGAATGACTCAAGATTTATAAAGGCTGTTATACAAATGCTATTTGCTTTCTTTTTATTGAGTGGGAGGTCCATATTTAGTAATAGGCTACATTCTATTTAACTATTTCCTTTTTATATTTCTCTGAATCTCTCATTGAATTTAACATTTATTTTTGAGAATATTTTTCATTAATTGATTCTTTTACTAGTTACCCGTCACAGTGTTCATTTTTCATATTTTTTGGATGTTGACCACATTTTTAATTTCATGATGATTGCAGGTTTGCTTTTAATTTTTAAAAATAATAGTGGATACTTTTTGGCAGAGAGTTACTTGTATATCGTCTTAATTTTCTAAGGTGATCGTTTTTGTTTGGAGCTGGGCACAAAGGCACACACTTATAGCCCCAGTGCTCTGGAGTGTGAGGCAGGAACATGCTGAGTACAGTGTCCATGCCATAGTGGGATCATAAAAAGCTTTCCTTGTAAACTTAGATATCCTTATCAATTATTAGTTATGCATACAAATGCAATTCTCGCTGTGGTAAATGTGGGATGATGGATGATATCTGTCAGCCTTTTAAGACTAATTAAAAAATTACATCATGGACACCTCACCCAGACTGTTCTCTCTGCCTGTTGTATGTGTGTACATATGTACAGGAATACAGTAGTTCGTCCTTACCTGTAGCTTCACCTTTCATGGTCAGTTACACAGTACCAGCCAAAGTCTGAAAGTATTAAGTAGGAAATTCCAAAACTTAGTAAGTTATAATCTGAAAATCACATGTTGTTATAGGTAATCTAATGAGATCCTCTGTTACCTACTCACTTTTTCCTGTCCTGCATGTGAAATATCCCATCTAGATGTGTGCTATGGTGCTATGTGTATATGTGGTTTGCCTGTTAGTCATTTAGTGGCCATTCTGATAATTGCCAATTGTAATATAATATTACTGATGTTCAGTTAATTTACTTAATGGCTCCAGTATGCACAGTGGAATGCTGTCATTTTCTTGTGAGAAGTTATCGTTGCTTTATTTTGTTATTAGTGTTACTGTTAACCCTGTTCACTTCAGTATGGATGTTTGATTCTATCTAGTTGTAATATTCTACCATGTTGTTTTTCTTCCTAGACAGTGATATCGGAAAACTGTTATCCTGCTTCAAAATGTCTGATAAACAAACTGAGTGGATAGAAAACTGCCGAAGACAGTTCTGTAAAACAATGAAGTCCAGGCCGGATGCAGTCAGTGGAGGTGGTGAGTGTGCTATTTTCTACTGGGATCTGCCTGCATAAAATTATTTCAGCAGAAGCTGTGGCTCCTGAAGATTTCTACCTGTGCGTGCAGGAAACATAATGCTAGTTGGGAAAGTCCACTGCCCCCTCCTTCTCAAGGGACCTATAATTCCGAGAGAATCAAAGGCCAAAGAATTCCTAAGCGTTTTTACAGACTGGCCTGTCTATACATGTAGCCAGCAGGTTTGAGGTTTCCGTCTTTCCTGAGGCTGCAGTTTATCTGGTTTAAACAGTCGTCTTTCATATATGGTGTTGCTGTATCTTTGTAGAACTCTTACCAGTTTTCCAGTAACGTAAGTATCTTAGAAACATCACTAGGCGTCCACCAACGAAACTGAATGATTCCTAAGGAAGCTTTGTTTTGAAGGAATGCCTCCAGTTTAAACTTATCAGCAAGTTTAACCTCAGTTGTTTACATGTGCTGTAGTTTCCCGAAGCCGTAACATTGATCTGATTCTGTTTTAAGATAGATTTCCTAAAAGCTATCATTTAGAAGTGACTTCATTTCATCAGCCATACTTAGAGGGTTTCATATTTGTTGTAAAATTAAAATCAAGAATTTAAAAATTAACTTTACACCTTGCTGGAAAATGGTCTTTTTAGAGATGAATAAAATATTTATATAGCAACAAAATCACAAATTATTCTCCACAGTATGAGTATAAATGAGCAGTTAAACCATGTTTAGTCTTCCTGAAGATTTACAAAGTGCAGTGGTGGTGCATGTCTTTAATCTCAGCACTCTGGAAATAGAGGCAGGTGGATCTCTGTGAGTTTGAGATCAGGATGGTCTATAGAGGGAGTTACAAGACAGGCTCCAAAGTTGCAGAGAAACCCTATCATCTTGAAAAAAATATAGATATAATATTTATTAAAATATATACATATATATGATACTATATAAACTATATATATATATATATATGTTTAATATTTTAGTTAGGGTTTCCATTGCTGTGAAGAGACACCATGACCATGGCTAAATCTTATAAAATCCAACATTTAATTGGGGCTTGCTTACTGGTTCAGAAGTTTAGTTCATTGGCATCATGACAGGAAGCATGGTGGCTTGCAGGCAGACGGGTCTGGAGAAGTAATTGAAAGTTCAACATTTGGATCTGCAGGCTGCAGGAAGACAGGGTGAATCATTAGGCCTTGCTTAAACTTCTAAAACCTCAAAGCCCACTCCCAGTGACACACTTCCTCCAACAAGACCACACCTACTCTAACAAGGCCACACCTTTAATAATGCCATTCCCTGTGAGCCTATGGGCATGATTTATAAATATGTGTGTGTGTGTGTGTGTGTATGAATGACTTGGATGTATATATATATGTATATAATTAGCTCTTGATTGTATAATAGAGATATTTAAAATGGATTTTCTCAGTGGGTTTTGCACATGCCCAAAAATGCATAATAAATTAGGAGAGGAGTGGCTTGGAATGAATGGTTCATTTAAATACCTCCTAAAATGTAGTTTTAAGTGTTTCTGTTTCACAGAGAAACAAGAGAAATGTCACTTGGCTATCCATTATCTTTTTGAAATGGGATGTATAAACTCAATAGATGAGAGTTCTTTTTGGTAACTAGGGCACTGTCCACATCCTCTTCCTCAGTTATTCTTTGTTGATTCTGTGTCCACCTACTGCGAGCTACTTCCAATTATAGATCCATTCTTCTCTGCCTGATGCTTAGTTGCTTACACAAGACTCATTTATACCCCACAGTGACCCTACTATGTAGTCTACATTTTATCAGTGGTGATAAAATTCATAGTTTTAGGTAACAGCTTAGCTTGCAATAGAAGAACCAAGAGGAGAATCCAGGTAACCCCGATGTCAAAAGCCTTGTGTCACTTTTCTGTGCCACCATTCTATAGCTATCATTTTTTTCTATCGGAGACAATATTTTTCAGCTAGACAGAGACAAGAAAAACACTGGCTTAGGAATAAATTGTCTCACCTCAGTATCTCATAGCGCACTTGTTTCCTACCACAACCCGCTCAGATTGAGTCCTGACCCCAGAATTTGGTAGTGAGGGAGTGAAAACCTAATATATGGTTCTGCTATCTCCACAACTAGGAACCTCAGTGTGTTTATTAGTATGCTACATGGGGAAAGGTTAGTTAATCTTGGTAGGAAGTATCTGCAGGTGAGCCCTGTCAAGGTACATACACACACACACACACACACACACACACACACACACACACTCACCCTACACACATACATAGTCTACCCCTGCAGTCTTGGGTAGCTTGGGTTCTAAATGTGAGTGACCTACAGTCAGGCAATTTAAAGCTTTGTAAATTACCCTTTGTATGTTAACCTATTCTGAGTTTTTCTTTAAGACATTTATGTAATGCTTCATAATATACAATAGTCCTCCCGTTTGTTAGCATGTTCATAATTATGAGAGAATGAGTAGTTTTAAATGTCTGTTTGATTAAAAAGGTCCAGATGAAGGAAGGGAAAGACAAAAGGAAATGTAACTAACAGTCTGAGTACCTGCTCGCTGACCATACTCTTCCCACAGTGGGCAGATGAAGGAAGGGAAAAACCAAAGGAAACGCAGCTAGCAGTCTGAGTACCTGCTCGCTGACCATACTCTTCCCACAGTGGGCAGATGAAGGAAGGGAAAAACCAAAGGAAACGCAGCTAGCAGTCTGAGTACCTGCTCGCTGACCATACTCTTCCCACAGTGGACTGATGCTAATTAAAGGAGACAACTTCTCCATGTTTTGAATGTGGGCTTCTTGTCTTTGTCAGTGTCCTTCTGGACATACAGCTACTGAGAGGATGGAGGAAGCTAAGTTGATGGACAGCTGCGTGACTCTGCCCTCCCAGCCCCTAGGTGCAATGATGGTTCACATGGCCCAGGATCTCCCCTGACCACATAGAAATGTCAGTGTTTAAGAAAATAGAGCTCAGATTCTACCCCTCCCCAGTCTTATTCTTGGTTTGAGTCTTTCCACCCACAAAGCAGCACTGTTCTAGAACATTTTTTGTTTGTTTGTTTGACTATCTTAAGGTTGCAGTAACTGCACTTGCTTTCCTCCATTTGATTAACACTCCAGTGCCAGAAGGAAACACGGGGTGCTTACTTCACTGGTTGAATCACAGATGTGGCCTTTCCTACTAGACTTTTTATTCATTAGGATACAAACCATTCCAGAATTCTCTTGATTTTTTTTTCTAGATCATTGTCAGGAGAGTCTCAGTATATTACCTGACTCGGTGTTCCTTTGGCTTTGCTACCCAATGTTTTAGTGTCTGTGCATTGTGAGCAATCCAGTTCCAGGTCAACCCCAGATGCAGTATTGATTCTGAAACTGAATCAACCCCAGATGTGGTACTCATAATTTCTTGCATCTGATATTTTAGAGTCAGCTATATTAAAGCACCATTTCCTCATTATTTTCTAATCAAAATCTCCCATTAATCTTTTGTTAGTGATCTAATTGTTATACCATTTAATATCTGCCCTACATGTATTTTTTCTATTTTTCATTGATATTGATTGATGACTTAACTCATAACTAAAATTCCTGTGTGTGCTTACTATAGTTTGAATTGGTCACTGCAATACATATACAATGTATTTAATAGTCAATATTTGAAACTTTGGTTGTATATCGTAGACACTACCCATATATATTATATATTTATGTATAAATATATATACACATATATATTTAAATCTTAAATTTCTGAATTTTCATGACTTACAGCCTAAGAACTCATTACACAAGATACTATCTTTATAACTAAACTACTTTTTATTCAGCAACTGGATAGCTATTATTTAATACATGATTTTTTTTGATAGGATATTGCTGTGTAATGTAGACTAACCCCAAACTCTAAAACCTGGTGCCTGAGCATCTAAAGCTCTAGGATTGCAGGTATACTGACTTTTAAATAAGTTCAAATTACTTTAAGTAAGTAAAATAAGGGCACAAATTTCTTTTATAATTTTTTTATTCAGTGATTATTTCTGTGTTTAAAAAATTATATTGCATTCCTGTGTGTGTATATGTGTATATATGTACTTATATGTATATGCGTATTTGTGCATAATGGGGTGGGAGGAGTAGGATGTGTGACTGACATAACACACATGTGGAAGCCAGGAGAACTTGTGGGAGTCAGTTCTCTCCTTCTATTATATGGGTCTGGAGAACTGAATTCTGGTCATTAGATTTGACCTGAAAGTGCCTTTTCTGATGAAATTTCAAGGCTACAAGAGTAATATCTTAGTTCTAGAGCACTTGCTTAGCATGAAGAATGCCCTGTGCATAATTCGCAGCCTTACCCTAAAAACAATTTCCAAGAAGGTCGCAATAAAAGAAAAAGAACATATGACAGACTGATTTATGTGACAGACATGGCTTTAGTCTTTAAAGGATCTACATAGTAAAACTGTGAAAAGAGGTTCAAATGTGACCTTGACTTTTGGAAGATGGGTCAGATGTTTTTGTTCTTTTCAGCCCTGGGCATCCCACATACAGAATTCAACAACCAAACAAACGAAAAACTCTAGAAAACAGAAGGCAAGCTGTCTGCTTAGGATCCGTGGAAGTAAATTTTCTGTGTTTTCTTTCGATTCATATATTTTAGCCTGATTGATTGAGAATGGCAATAGATGCAGGAAAATAAAATGGAGCAATAAAACCTTGCTTTCTCTGGCTACAGAACCATGGGAAGGGTAGCTTCCTAAAGGCAGAAGACTTTTAGAAAGATAACTTCTTGTTCCATGGAAACAGTATGGGAAATGGCTCTTGGTGTAGGAAGTCCTTCAGTATTTGTGTTGCTTTCATTGGTTAATAAAGAAACTGCTTTGGACCTGGTGATAGGGCAGAATGTATGTAGGTGGGAAGACAGAACTGAATTCTGGGAGGAAGAAAGCAAAGAGACAGAGACGCCATGGAGCAGATAGGTCAGACATGCTGAATCTTTCCCAGTAAGCCACGACCTCGTGATGACATACAGATTATTAGAAATGGATTAAATCAAGATGTGAGAGTTAGCAAATAAGAGACTAGAGCTAATGGGCCAGGCAGTGATTTAATTAATGCAATTTCTGTGTGGTTATTTTGGGTGGAAGCTAGTGGGGCAGATGGGATGACAAGCAGCCTGCTCGTTCCTGTTACAGGTTCTGATCCAGGCTCAGTATTTATGTCCTGAAAGATAGTCTGGGACAACAAAAGTGTAGAAAAAATTTGTAGGTGGAGACTGCTTGTTTGTTACTGGATGCCCAAAACCAAATAAGCACACAGCTACTATGTGAATTACAACACTGCTTGGGCAATAGCTTAGGCATATTCCTGGCTAACTCTTATATCTTAACCCATTTTTTTTTTTAATCTGTCTGTCGTCATGAGGCTGTGGCCTACTGGTAAAGTTCCAGCCTTCTGGCATCTTTCTCCTTCAGCAGCTACATGGCATCTCTCTGACCCCACCTACTCTCTCTCTATATCTCTTCCAGTCTGGCTGTATTATGCCCTGGTATAAACCCCAGCAGTTTCTTTAGTAACCAATGATAGCAAAAACATATTCATAGCATACAGAGGGGAACCCCACATCAGAAATTGTTAAACCTGAGAATCATGAGGTGAAAAGACATGATTGTAAAATTAAAGCAAACTGTGTTTTGCATTCTACCCAGGACTGGCCTGCTGACTGTCTCACCCTAAGTCTGGATTTGAGAGAGAGCAGCTTCTGCTGGCCTCTTGAAGTCCCTTATTTAGGAGAAGAGATAAGGTACTCACAGGGGTGAGAGTTGGCTGCTGTACACTGCTAGAAAGGTACAGTGAAAGTGAAGGAACCAGGGTAAGGATACCATTCTGTTTAGGTCTCAGCGAAATGTTGACTGGGTTGTTAAGAGAGCTGTTCTTATAAGACCTGAAAAGACCCTAGGTGGGGAAGCGCATGGAACCCCACGGCAAACATAATGACGTCAGTTTCAAAAGCAAGCCAAGGAAGTCTTAGAAGCCAAGAGAGTCAGCCTTTCCTGCTTGGGGTAAGCAATGCAGAGGACAGTGGACCTCTCAGGACAGATGGAGGTCTGCTGGAAGTGGAACCTTAGTCAGCTCACTGAAATTGCCCTCAGAAATGAAGAGAGGTCAGGAGGATCTCATCTAAAGCAAGGCCGCTCTACAGCATGGTTAGAGAACATTCTCCCCCTTCTGGTATCCTTACTACTCGTGAATCTGTGATTATAGGAAATAGGAAAGACTTTTAAATGAAAGAATGAAGATGAACAACTTGAAAACTCTGAGAATCACAGGATGGCTGTGCGTACAATAATTTGTATTAAAAGCTAGATAGAGTTGTAAAGTCTAAGTTCTTACAAAATTAGAATTCTAATTTTGGGGAGTGGAGATTTGAGGGAAAAGAATACATTCTTGAACATGCAAGGGTCTGAGGAACAAAACATCTGGTCTCTACCTGCAGGTTAATAGGGAGAAAACTGAACTGTTAATGTAGCTCTCATATGCTAAGATGAGATTGCGGTCATGTAATCATTTCTAAGGGTGTCTGCACAGTGAATCCAGCAGGCGCTTATATATTGGCACGCACTGTGTTGTTCTTGTTTCAGAACCAGTTGCTGTGGTGATGGTGACTTAGTTTTGGGTAATTTTAAAACCTTAAATTTATTTCTCACAGTTTTGAAAGCTGGGAAGACAGTCATCGGGGTTCAGGCAGATCCTGACTGGCACGGGCTCATCTGCTTTGTAGACTGAGCGCTCACTGCCTCCTCTCATGATGGAAGTGGGCCTTGCTGCTCCTTAGCCACTTGTAAAGGTGCCGGTCTCATCATAAGGGCAGGTCTCTCCTGGCTTGCACATTTCCCAGATGTTTCATGTCTTTGAAAATATATTTTATCTAATATTTGTACAATGTGTTTGTTCAAATCCACCTCCCATTCCTCTCCCACCACTACCTTTTCTTATGCTGGCCTCCTTCCCCTTACCTCCCCCTGTCCCTCTGATTCCCCTTCTCCTGAAAAAAATTGAATGTCCCTCCCCCAGCTGTGACCAGTTGTCCATAGCAGCCTTAGACTTGGTGGGGTGTAGCAGGTTTTCTTATTGGACTCTGGATTGCCAGCCTCCAAATAATATGGAGACTTATTAATTATGAAAGCGTATCCTTTAGCTTAGACTTGTTTCCAACCAGCTCTTACAACTTAAGTAACCCATTTTTATTAAGTCTACGTTCTGCCACGTGTCTCAGGTACCTCCCCTCAATAGATGCATTCCTGCTAGCAAAACTGCATACCCAGATTCTTTCTCACTTTCCTCTCCCTCCCCCTGGAAATCCTGCCTGTTCTCTCCTGTCTACCTATTGGCCATTCAGCTCTTTAGTAAACCAATTAGAATGCTCCTTTGCAAAGACACATCTCCACAGTATACAAAAAGATTATCCCCAACAGTGGGGATTAGTTATCTTATAATATGTGAATTTGGGGCAAGATTAACATATGGTAGGATCAGGATTGGAGTGGGGCATGGTCAAGAGATAAGTGGAGCCAGAACCTAAGTACTCTTCAGTCTCTGCCTTCAGTTTTCATCTAAGAAAACCCCTGTGCTCTTTTAAGATTATATAAATATAATATTAGAGTCTTTTAACTACATTATGACCCCAGAGACCAAGAATAATTAAAGATAGAAAGACCAAAATTGAAAATTCTTTATAGAAAGTTCAAATCTGTCATTTAAGGTTAATATTCACTTTAAACAAAACAGTATTCTGTAGTTGGCTTTCAGAACAATATTCTCTAGTTAACTTGTTTAAAATTGCTTCTTGCACCCTCAGTTTTAGCATTTTTCAACAGTAAGCTAGAATGTTGGTGACCTTTGATACTTTTTTGGTTTGGGGAGATTTTGCTGGCATTTTGAGAATATTATTTCTTTTTCTTTTTTTTTTAAAGATTTATTTATTAAGTATGTATATAGTATTCTGTCTGTATGTCTGCTGCAGAAGAGGACACCAGATCTCATTACAGATGACACCAGATCTCATTACAGATGGTTGTGAGCCACCATGTGGTTACTGGGAATTGAACTCAGGACTTCTGGAACAGTAGTCAGTGCTCTTAACCTCTGAGCCATCTCTCCAGCCCGAGAATATTATTTCTATAAATAAATGCAAAAATCAAAATAAGATTTTACAAGTTGCTCCCTGGTAGTTGGAGGATTAGAAAGTAGAATCTCCCATCTCACTTTGTTTCCACTGTAGCTAGAGATACAGGTTTGTGCTTTTCTCTTCTCTCCTTTGAACCGGCTTGAACCTGCTCAACCTCATGTGTCAGTGGTGAATCTAATATCCCCCACACAGGTAAATATTGTGCTTTCTGCTGTGAGGATCAAAGCAACATGTGGATTGATGTTTGAGCCTGTGTGAAAGAACAGAAGCAAAATCCCTGGTGTTTGAAGAAAACATGCGTGGTTTGAATAGAGAATTCACACCAGTAATTGCTTAGCAATATGCTTTGATTTTTCTGTTTTTTCAAACATTGTACTTAAATACATACCACACAGCAAATATAGTTGAGCTCAATGAAGATAATTACATTATAATTGAAGGTTTAAATGGACATTTCCATTGAAAATGGTGTTTCTGAACAATATTTGTTACTGTCTATATTGCACTTTAGATTGTTAGTCCTAACCATGAAATTAAGAATAATTATATGTGAACTTCTTCACAGTGTCCTTCTACAAAACTTGTCTCAAAAGTTTATATACATAGATGTTAAAAACTGTCACCTGTGGATGCTATATATACATTCATAAAAGAAAGACGTTTGAAACAGTTTCAGAAATATGGTAGATTCGTGCTTGTGTTTGTTAACATAGAACCAGCCCAAGCAATTGCAAACTCAAATCTGTACACAGGAATATTTCTTAAGTCATGGCTATTGAGTTTTCATGTTTTTAAATACTTGTTTCATTTTGAAATTTTATAATGAATAGATTTCAATGAATCAAAACATTTCATCTTCATCTCTGGCCATCAAAATGTTATATAGCTTGCTCTCCACAGTTACTGGCAACCACACCATTCCTTTTTTGTTATTTGTTTTTTACATGTGGAGCACTAATTCTTCTTTGAAGAATTATATGCTTGAAATATGCTTGAATGTAAAGTAGGATCCATGTAGTTAATAAAGGTCATGGTTAGTAGTCTAAGTGTGAGAAGGGCAAACTCTTCAAGTGTGACTCACGATTACTGGAGCATCTGTTGATACGATATATGCAAACGCTGCGGTATTATCACATCGGCCTAGAAAGGACTCATTTTGTCACTTCTGAGTCAGAGAGTCCATGCTTTGTTTGATCTGGGCCTCAGACCGATACCATCAGCTGCAAAGTAGAAAAGTCCTCATACGGCAGATTTGAGAGTGGCATGAACTGCGCTGTAGTCCTGGTCTTAGAGTTTACTATTTTTTCTTATGATAACCTAATGAATGCGTTAAAAACATTTAACAAATTCTGAAGTAATCGTTAATCTTAAGTATGATGAATAATTTGTTTATAGTTATATACTGAATAAGTTCACAGAGAAGTTATTAAAATTTAACTGAAATCAGAAACATGAATCTTAATAGAAGTCAGCCTTTTCAATTGAACACCTCAGAACTGTGGAGTTCAGGTGGCTTTTTTTTTTAAAAAAAAAATTCTTCTCTCATAACACAGTGTCTCTTTCCTCTACTTCTCCTCAGAAGAATTTCACGTGCTAGTCTATGACTTTAGGATGCACTGTCATGAATTGTTCTTTCTTGACCTTTAGAATTCTAATTACTCTCATGTTTGTTACAGCTTTAGGAGAACTACTTGAAAAATTTGTTCTACATCTCACCGAAAACCCATCTGAATGCTACTTCCCTTCAGTGGAGTACACAGGTATCTTTTTGTGATGTTTGCAAGATGCTCGGCTTGTGATAGGTGCTGTTTTATAGTGACATGCGTGTCGAGTGCTGATGTGTGCAAGCTTCCCTGTCTGAAAGTCCTCTCGCTTCACACCCTGGGATGCTGTGACCTTCATCTGCTTCTGGTCTCCAGTGCAAATTTTTTTCTTGGTAGCATTGCCTGCTGTTCTGATTTTATGATATGCCCCTCCCTGATCTCATCAGCTCATAACTATCTTACTGTGTTTGTCTGTTATAAGACTGGGAATGTTATAGCAAAAGTTTATTTTGACCCATTATCCTGTCCCAACATCAAAGAAATGTAACTGGTGATGCCTTCTTGCTCTTCGGTCCCCCAGTGATATCATTTGGTCAACATCAGTCAGTGTGTGTGCGTTCTTCTCTCATCTAATCCTAGTAGCCTTCTGAAGACCGAAAATGGCAACTCACATTAAGTTTTTGCTTCTTTTTAAAAAAAAATTATTTTCATTTCATGTGCATATGTTTTGCCTGTATGTATGTATGCAGTGTGTGTCTGTGTCTGTCTGTCTGTCTGTCTGTCTCTCTATCTGTCTGGTACCCACAGAGACCATAAAGAGGCACTAGGTCCCTGGGAATTGGAATTAAGAATGTGTGTAAGCTACCATGTGAGCGTTGGGAATGAATCCAGGTCTTTTCCAAGAACAGGAAAACTTTTAACCACTGAATTATCTCTCCAGTCTCTCAGTTTCCCTTTAGAAAATAATACTCTTTTCTACAATATATTTTGATCATATTCACACCTAACTACTCCCAGATATACATAGCCCACCATTCTTAATACATTGAGTCCAATTCATGTTTCTTAAATACCCTGAGAATTGACCTACAAGGGCTTACACCGTTAAAGGAAGCTGGCCCTTTCTACCCTTTGCTATCAAATGGCATTCGCTTCTTAGCTAAGGGTAGGACATTATGCCATTGCTCTCTCTCCATGATGGGAGTTTGTCTGCTCTGAGCATGTACAGGTCTCATGAATGCTGTCACAGTCTCTGAATTTGTATGTGCAATTTCCCTGCTTTTCTTTCTTTCCGGAAAACGCTGTTTTCTTGTAGCCATCACAGACTTTCCGACTCCTCTTAAGTTTCTGCTTCTGAAAATTCTCATTAGGGACTGATCTTCACGTTTCATTTCAGATGAGATTCAACAGTAGCACTTACCTACCTCAGATAAATTAATGATTTTAAAATTTCCATCTTCTAGTCAGAGGTTTTGTTTTTGTCAACTTTATTGTCACACTTCTAGTTGCTGAATAAGAGCTGTACCTGGATGCTAGCTACCATGACATTCCTTAACCTCAGCATGTCAGCAATAACTGCCTTGCATGTATTGACACATGCTGTCTTTGTATGTGTCCTGTCTTGGTAGGAGGTGCATCCAGGTAGAAACTGAGAAGTCAGCATTGATATTTGCCTTCCATTACTACTCCTATGTTCTTACTATACCTCTGCTGCATCTCAAATTTATTCCATTTTGTTCCTAATTATTCTTCTTTATGTTAATTAAGGCCAGCATTGCCCCTTGCCTAGGGTATCAGAGACCCTTTGCATGCTTTTCAATTTTCAGTCTGGTTGTTTAACACATACATTATTGTTGTCTCTGGGGTTGTGTTTTGTTTGAGACAGAGCTTCACAGTGCAACTAGCTAGCCTTGTACTTGCTCTCCTCCCGTCTCAGCTTCTCTAGGATAGTCATAAGACATTTATGCCAGCACACCCAGCAAAATGACATTCTGCGCACACAGTAAGGGTGATCCTTGGCATGCAAATCTGGATCTGTTCATTCCTCTACTTCTTCCCCTGACTACTGAGTAGAGTCTAAACTTCTTTTGATACTCATACTCTTAATTGTTTTGCTTCTTTTATTTTTCCTGATATCATCTCTTTCTCTCCATGACTTGAGTTTATTTATTTTATTGAATACCGCTGTTAACGCCACTGCCAACTTTCTCCTGTTCCAGATAACTGCATAGTCTTTTTTTTTTTACCAAGCACATATTATAGCTGTGTATTAACACTTTTCTAGTTATTTGTTATGAATGTTTGTGTGGTTTGTATTTTATAAGCTTACTATGTCTTCCACATTAGAAAGGACTGAAGGAGGAAAGGGAATACAGCAGAGGGGTCCAGATGAAAAGTTAGAATGCCTCATGTGAGGGCCCCCGTAGTGAAGGTAGGAGGAAGCATTTGAATGCTGAGTACATTGTGAATCTATGGCTGTCCAGACCAAACAATAGATTGACTATAGGATGTGAGAGAAAGGAGGACTCTCGTCAATGTTCTGAACTGCTGAGAAAGTGCAGTGACTATACAGTAAAATGAAGAAGGCATTTCTCTCTTACATATGATGTTGTGTAAGTTTCTTAGAGTTTCTACTGGTATGATGAAATACCATGACAAAAAGCACCTTGTGGTGGGAAGAGTTTATTTGGCTTGTATATCCTGAATCATAGTCTATTTATTGAGGGAAGCAGAGACAGGAACCAAACCAAAAAGCCTGGAGACAGGAACTGATGTAGAGGCCATGGAGGAGTACTGCTTACTGACTTGCACCCCATAGCTTGTTCAACTTGTTTTCTTGTAACACCTAGGACCAGCAGTCCTTGGGTGGCCCCACCCACAATGGGGTGAGCCTGGCCCTCCCAAATTATTAAAAAAATGCCATACAGGCTTGCCTACAGCCCAGTCTCATGGAAACATTTCTCAATTGAGGTTCCCTACCTCAGATGACTATAGCTTGTGTGTCAAGTTGACATAAAACTAGCCCAAACAGTAAGTGTCTCTGTTCTTACGACTTTAATTTCATAATGAGTCCAAATACAGTGATATTTATAAACACATAGATGAAAAGATGAAGTCAGATGGAGGGAACGGATAGCCCCTGAGCTTCTGTTTGGCTTAGGTGTCTTCTGAGGGTCTTCGTACATTGTGTCGTATGACCCTCGAAAAGCCCTCTGAAGCAGGAAAGCTCTTAATGTTTAAAACAAGAAAACTGAGACATAAAGGAGAGAAATCATAAATTGGGAAGATTTTTGAAGACATGAATTTGGAAGGAAATTGTAATTTTTTGAAGAAGTCTTAAACCTTCCCTGAGAACATAGCAGGGTTTAGCAATGACACCTGAAGCAAGGAATGAGTGGAAGATTCTGAACGCGTGGGCTCCTCTGACTGGAAATCTTCAGGCTGAAGAGTAGTCACCTCCGCTCTCAGCAGCTCTTTATGATACGTTGTTCTGCTGGATCATATGTTCCACAAACAGTATAAAAATAAGATTATGTATTTTTCTTATAAAAACACTTATCAAGGTTGATTACATAATGGGCATGTATTTCCTATTTGTCACCTTTCTGAATTGTGCTGAGTGAAATTTCAGATGTTGACGTCACTGTATGCACTTTGTGGTCAGATACACCCTGAATGTGAATTTAACTTATTGAAAGGGTTCAGCTGAACAGGTATCCATGCGAGCTTTCTAGTAAAGCCAGAAATAAAGCAGCTTCCTGTTGACTGATTGTTGGATACTTATTACTGTGGTACAGTGAGTTAGTGCTGGTTTCTTTTAGAGTTGGTAAGTGTCCTCATCCTGATGTGTCTTCTAGATGGTAGAACAATGGCTGCTATTGTAAAATCACACTTTAATTACTGCAAGTTGGAAAGAGCCGTGGTTTAATATAAACGATGCTTCAAAATAAATTCTGGACATATTCACTGCTTTTCTTTGTTTCTTAAAGTGAGAAATCCATTGTCTTTTTAAAAAATGACAGCTTTCTAAGCCCCAAGGTAGCTGAAATTAGAACAACGCAACTATCCATCTGTTGTTAGTTCCCTCAGGATCTCAGCTCACTATAAAATCTGCAAATCTGGAAAAATCAAATTAGTTTCATTGTTTATCCTCTCAAAGAAAGACGAATGGACAAACAGATAAACATTCTGCACACTTAACGTTAGTGGTACACCCCTGTAGGTGTCTTCACAAAACTTACAGATGTTCATTTCTTACCAGCTCCAGTCTTTCACATACACAAAGTATTTTGGTATTGTAATTGCTTCTTTGCAGTGTTATATTGAATATGCCTCACAAAGGCATAGATTCATAAAAATCTTTTCCTGATACTAATTTATCTATAGACTGGAAAGATACCATCATTTCACTTTTGGCTATTACAATGTAATTTTAGAAATCAATTGTATCTTATTTTATGGATATGTGTTATGTATATGAATCACATGCATATCTGGTGCTCACAGAGGCCAGAACTGGCCATGCAATAGTTGAGAGCTGTCATTTGGGTACAGAGAATCGGATGCAGGTCCTGTAGAAGAGCAGCCAGAGCTCTTAACCTCTGAGTCATCTCCCTAGCCCCTAAAATGTAACATTTTTAAAGAATGGTGTTTTTTGTTTTTATTATTGCATTTTTCTGTGTGTTGGTGTTTTGCCTGTATGCATATATGTATGCATACATGAGCACCATGTGTATGCAGCCACCCCCAGAGGCCAGGAGATGTTGGCTCCCTTGTGAGTGGAGTTGCAGATGATTGTGAGCAACATATGTGTGCTGGAAACTGAGTCCAGGTCATCTAAACAGCAGCCGGTGCTTTTAATTTCTGAGTCATCGCTTCTGTACCTAAAATATAACTTTTAATTTGATATAGGCATATACATGTCTTTTATATTTTGATTGAATTTTGGGCCAACACATTCTTTGCTTGCCTAATATTTGTGAATGTTCGCTACATTCACGGGGGTGTATCATAGGAAGCTGAGTTCGTAGAAAGCTCTATAGCACAATCCAAAATCAGTGGTAGCACACAGTGAGGTGGGAACTGACGGAAACTCACATTTTCAGGTATAGCTCCTTTGTTTCAGATGCAGTGCTGGCACCTTTAAAACTAGCATTTGAAATGTGCTTTTGTCACTGAGAAGCAGGAAGAGTGACACGGAGATCGCTGGGTTGGCCGTCGGTGCTGACTGCTGTCCTGGAAGATGAAGGGAGGAAAGGGGTGGAGGACGAGGAGTTCCTGGCTGTCTGTGAGGCAGCAGAGCTGAAAGAGAAGGGTAATTGTATCACCAAGATGTGGGAACAGTAACACCCTTTCCTTCCAAAGCCTGGACTAAAGGTGCTTGCTGTAGCTCAGTCACACGGTACTGAATTTATTATGGGCTGAGAAGTAAGCACAACTGCAGTTTGAAAAATAAGCAGAAGGGTCTGCAGGCTCACTGGGAAGGAAGGAGAGAGCAGAGGGTGTGTTGCACGTTGCTCTCTTTGGGTGGCCAGTTTAGGATATACACAGCAGGGCTTCCGTAAGCAGCCGTGCAGTAACTGTTCCTCCAGCCATGGGTTTGTCCTCCAGTGCAGAAAGTCTTTACTCTTCTGGAAAGTTATTTATTTGCACACTGTTAGTCAAGTATGAGGCAGAATAGACATACTGTCTTAAAAGAAATTCCAGATAAATGTGCTTGCTTCATAAGCCCAAAATAGAAGAGAATGCACTCCGGGAATGAGAGACTGAAGTTCGTATTAAGTTATTTTTGTCAAGTTATTCTATTTTCAGAGTATATTTATAACTAAAATGTTTGATTATTTTAAATAATTTTCATATGAAACTAAGACATTAGTTTGACACATTGTTAACTAAAAGGCCTTGAGCATGATGTCATTGGACAATCCCTCTTCTATGTCTTAGACTTTGCCACATGAATGTATGCCCACGTGATCCAGAAGAGGGCATCAGATTTCCGAGAGCTGAAGGTACAGGCTGTTGTGAGCTGCCAAGCATAGGTATTGGGACTAGGGCTCTTTGGCCAAGTCTGACATCTGGAGCTGAGCTTTCTGTTGACACTCACTGGGGTCTATTTTTGGGGATGTTCCTTACTCGGTGTCAGATGCCTGTTACGTCTTCTGTATTTGCTTGTGCATACCAGTAAATGTTATTCTTCAGAATCCCATGAAGACTTTCATTTCACTTTGTTTTCTTGTTGAGGAAGTCGCTTGTAGCCCAGAGTGGCCTTGACTGGAATCTTTCTGCCTCAGACTCCTACTTGCTGGAATTACAGAAATGCATCATCCTACACCTGATTCAAGATACTTATTTTTTAATCATACATTTTTCTTATTGATTTTGCCATTTCTTTTTTAAAATTTTGTTTCTAAAGATTTTGATTCTTGTTCAATAAGTGGCATTTAATCCTGGATGTACATGAAAGTCTCCTTTATAGGAACTTTTATAGGCTAATATTTATGTCCTTTTACAAAGGTGTCACAATATGTGTCAAATACAGGTCAATAACTGAAGCTTATTCTTTAATGCATGTTCTGAAACCATTTCTTTTTGGGGAGAGGGGCTTCTTCATCCTTGTATTGAAGACTTTTTAAGAAAAAAATAAATGTAGAAAAACAGTTTTGGTAGGATTTTGTTCATAACAAAGTTTTTTTGAAAATCTTTTCGTAATAGTACTTTAGAAATAATCAAGGAGTTGTTATTCATTTTGATATACTCAGCACCCCCTTAAAACTCATTTCAAACAACTTTTGAGGTTAATTGTAACCTTCATTAAAGTAAAAATTGTATAGTAAATATTACTGTCCACTTGTACCCATATCTGAATTTTACATGTGTAGAATGTGGATCTCAACTTTAAGCCCTAGAAATGATTATGTGGACATCTAACACTAAAAAGAACCAAGGATTCCCCCTTTGTAATTGAATCCACTTCTCTGCAGTGGAGCTTGCGTCTCTTTACTGTTAGAAAGCTCCTCAGAGAATGTTGATGCACAACCATAACTGGGGACTGTTATCTGTGGACATGGCAGGTTTTGTTGCTTGTTTTTTTATATGAAAATATAGTCATAAGCTTCTAGAACAGAAGTAGACCTCAGAAGTAAATTATTCAGCTATAGGAAAGCCAAGAACTTCTCTCTGTACAAGCAAGCCACCTTTTAGCTGAAACACCTTAACTGCATAAGGAGGGACCGAAAGAACCTGATCCTCATGTAGCATTTGGTGGCTTAGTCACTTGAGGCAACATCTGTCACCTTGTTCCTTAACTGCATCCTCCTCTCCTGATGTGAGATTCCTGTCTGTATGCCATGAATATGTTTTATTGCCATTGGTTAATAAAGAAGCTGCTTTTAGCCACTGGCTTAACAGAATAGAGCTAGGTGGGAAAACTAAACTGAATGCTGGCAGAAAGTAGGTGGATGTTGACTGAGGTTTATGTCCTACCTGGTTCTGCAGTCATTCAGTCCTAAGGAAACACACAGAGGTCTGCATTAATTATAAACTGATTGGCCCATTAGCTCATGCTTCTTATTAACTCTTATAACTTATAGTAACCTATAATTCTTATTTGTGTTAGCCATGTGGCTTGGTACCTTTTTTGGCGAGGCAGTCACATCTTGCTTGCTCTGTGTCTGGCTTCCTCTCTGTGCCTGGATGACAAGTGCAGACTGACTCTCTTCCCAGAATTCTCTTGTTCTCCTTGCCCCATCTCTACTTCCTGCCTGGTCACCCTGCCTCTACTTCCTGCCTGGCTACTGGCATTTTATCAAAATAAAATTGATAGGGTACAGACCATTGTCCCACAGCACTTCATCCTCCCCCCCCCCATTTTTTAAACAAGAACTCTGAATTGTATCTCCTTTGTTTAGCTTTTCTACTGACCATTATCCATAACAACTTGTAAACAACATTCTAAATAAAGGCAAACATCCAGAGGCAGAAGAAGAGAAAAGACATGTAGCCCCTATTGTTCTTTAAAAATAATATGATGTTGGGAATGCCCCGAGCGGCCTACAAGCCAGGCAGAAGCTGCCGTCAGAGCAGTACAGGTTACCAGCAGCGGCAGAGCTGGTCCTGTCATGCAGCAGGAGAGAGTCAGGGTAGGCAGGTGCGGTGGATAATAGTTAACAGACATAAGGCTAGACATAAAGGTAAACATTTATTACTTAAAGAAAGGGAGACATAAAGACATGGAGACAAACATAGAGAGAGACAGAAAACACGTGTGCACACGGCAAGAGACGGACAGAAAAGAGGAAAGCCAAGATGGCAACGAGGTCAGAAGTGGCTGGGAGTAGGTGTGGCTAGCTCTTAAAGGGACCATAGCAAAGAAATAACAGCCCCACTGGAGACAAATGGAATTTTACCCCTTAAGCCACAGCCATGTGGCAATACACAGATTAATGGAGATAGGTTAGTTTAGGATATAACAGCTAACTAAAAATATGCTTAAGCTATTGACCAAACAGCATTGCAGATAATACAGTTTCTGTGTGATTGTTTCATGTCTGGGCAGCTGGGACCAAAAAAGCAGCCTCTGCCAACACTGTCCATTCATATAGAGGCCTTGGTGGGATCCACCATGACTCATAGAACACAAGCTTGGGGAGACCACTGCTAACTTCCTCCTGTTAAGATAACTGTCCAAGGCAGTAGAGGTAGTGAATACCTGTAATCCCAGCACTCAGGAGGCTGTGATCAGGAGTATTTGTGGGGCCTCAATACCAGCTAGTCTACATAATGGGATCCTGCTTCAAACTAGTCTAAAAACAGTACATTTTCCAGCGGGAAAGTGTTAGCATTATTTCAAGTCTCAGTGAAGGAGAAGTTTTACTTCTCATGCTTGGTAAAGCAGTTCTATGTGCACTAGAATTTCTAGGGTTGTGTAACTTAGAGCTGTTATGGAAATCATATTATTGTCACTGTATCACATGATTGTTGGCAAGCTATCTGTTCCATGATTAGAACATATAATCACAATTTAATTTTATATTTTAAATCTCACATACTCAGTTTTATTTTCATAAGGCAACTTAAATTTTGCCAAATCAGACATTGTCACCCACAGCACAGCACTAAAACTTTACATTATTTAAATATAGAAAGCTAAAACATAGTGCATCATAAAATCACCCTTAGGTGCTTAACACAAATCATAAGAATGTTCCTAGTTTCTACATGGGCCTAACTTGATTACACTGTAGTAAGTATACATATGAATATACTTAATTTATGGCTAAATTAGAAAAAAACACATTATCAACTGAAAATTGGAAATTATAGTTAACATATAAATAATGATAGTTTTAAAAGTTGACCCTAAAACTATTGAAGTGAAATGTGTGTGTGTGTGTGTGTGTGTGTGTGTGTGTGTGTGTGTGTATGTACATAATATGTATGGGTGTGTATATACACAAATATGTGTTTATATGTTTGTATCTACACATGCATGCATGCATGCATGTACGCGTGTTTATGTGTATTCAGTACCAAGTAATGGAAATGGAAATCAAGCGCTTCTACCCCTGCCAGAAAAGGATCAGAAACGAGCTCACATATAGAGCAGTGCCGAGCCTAGCACTGTCTCCTTTCCTCCCTTTACGGTAGATGTATTTTCTGCTACTAGGGACCTGAGGGTCCTTACAGTGACTTGGCATACAAGATCTGGAAATCTTTAGAGATGCCGATGAATAACTACCCTTTCTGTGAGGTGATGTTGCCACAGATTGATCATCTATTACCAGAAGAGCGGAGCTCATTGCCTCTGCCACTGAAAGTCTATCAACCAACTCAGTGAGAATTATAAATAAGAAGAATGCTAAGCTATATGACCTACAACCTAATTGCTGTCATTAGAGGCAAAATAAACTAATTTGACTGTATAAATACAACTCAGATATGCTTTAAGGGGAAATTAACCCGGCATCTTAGAATGGGGGATATTATTTTGAGTTATATCTGTTTCTATGGTATGGGGGCACACATGTTCTCACATGTAGGGAGGTCAGGAGACAGTTTTATGGGGTGGACTCTCCCTTCTTCCCTTTACTTGGGTTCCAGGGTCAAGCTCAGATTCTCCAGATTATGCTATGACTACTAAACCTACTGAACCATTTCAACATTGACTCCCCATTTAAGTAGTAATACTTATTTTTACTTTATTTTCCTGTAAAAAAATGGCCACTTCAGGTGCAGTGAGTATCCAGTCTAGTTTTCAAGGACCAGAATGGTTCCTGTGGCATGCGACTCTCAGGGACTCATGCCATGAATTGCACAGGCAGACCAGGGGGATTAGTTGCTCTCACTGCAGACAGTGAAGATCAATTGTTGCTGGTCTACAGAGTCTGTATTCAATAGCAGTGATGTTTAATTTGTTCTTGCCCATCTCTGAAGATCTAAAGTCTACTCATATTTCAAGATTCAGTTTAAATGCCACGTCTTAAATAGCTAGAAGTAATCTCTTCCTCTTTGGAGTGTTCATCCAGTGGTTTATCTGTACCATTCTTCTTCCACTGAGAGCTTTGAAACCCCTTTATCAGTTATCTGTGTACACATTTTATCTCTGACACTACATGGAAAGTCCTTTCAGTGTATGATATTTCATTTTATCATTTCTCCCTATGACTTCTTCTCAGTGTTCCTTACTTTATCAGAAATGATTTATTACAAGGAATGAGTGAGTCTGCAGTTGAAATAGATTACATCAGTAGTTTGAGATATACCAATATGCAATGCTCAGAAAACTCCAATAATACTAGGACTCAGAAAATCTAGCTTTTCTTTCTCCCTGCCACTGTTTGATTTGTGGATGACCCCCTTCACATGATTCATTTCTGTGTATGGATACTATGATTTCTTCAGGGAGAAGTAGAGAATTTCTGCTCATTTCTGAACATTACCCAACTCTGCATTTGTTCACATGCACTTGCTCAGTGTGTCCAAGAACCAGTGCAGACATTCAGTTTCTCCTGTCTGATGCACCACTCAACCCCTTTTCTAGTTTTGGCAGGTGACCACGATACTTTTCTTATGTGGGGATGTCTTAATAAATATTCATTTATTTTTAGTTGTTTTTAATTGAACTATTTTTTTTTTGCTCCCCTTCCTTTCTCCCCCTCCCCTACTACCCTCTTCCATGATCCCCATGCTCCCAAATTACTCAGGAGATCTGGTCTTTTTCTACTTCCCATGTAGATTAGATCCATGTATATCTCTCTTTGTTGTCTAGGTTCTCTGAAATAATAAAGTGGGTTTTTTTTGTCTAAAAGCCACTATGTGTGAGTATATATTATATTTGTCTTTCTGGATCTGTTACCTCTCTCAATATGATGTTTTCTAGATCCATCCATCTGTCTGCTAATTCAACATATTGTTTTTTTCTACTATGTAGTACTTCATTGTATAAACAGATCACATCTTCTTTATCTATTCTTTGTTTGAGGGGCTTTAGACTGTTTCCAGGTTCTGACTCCGACAAATAATGTTGCTATGAACATAGTTGAGCGCCCTTGTGGTATAATTGAGCATGCTTAGGGTATATACCCAAAAATGTTATTGCTGGGTGTTGAGGTAGTTTGCTTACTAATTTTCTGAGAAATCGCCTTACTGATTTCCAAAGTGACTGAATCAGTTCACACTCCCACCAGCAATGAAGGAGTGTTTTCTTTCTTTACCCTACATCCTCCCTAGCATAAGTTGTCATCAGTGATTTTAATCTTGGCCATTCTGACAGGTGTAAGATGGAATCTCAGAGTAGTTTTGATTTTCATTTCTCTAATGGCTAAGGATGTCAAACATTTCCTTAAGTGTCTTTCAGCCATTTTGGATTCCTCTGTTGAGAGTTCTCTGTTTAGATCAGAACTCCATTTTTTTTATTGGACTATTTGTTCTTTTGATGATCAATTTCTTTAATTCTTTGTATATTTTGGAGATCAGCCCTCTGTCTGGAGGGAGTGGGGGGAGTGGGACGGTATTGGGAGGAGGGGAGGAAGAGGAAAATTTATAAATAAATAAATAAATAAAATAATTTTTAAAAAAGCGTTTGTCAATGTTCCTTTTCTATTGTGTGGAGCAATTTGAGGAGTATTGGTATGAGTTTGTCTCTGAAAATATTGTAGAATTCTGTACTGGAACCATGTGCTTCTGGGCTTTTTTTGTTTGTTTGTTTGGGAGATTTTTGATGATTGTTTCTAGTTCTTTAGCAGTTATAGGTCTATTTGATTTGCTTATCTAGTTTTGCTTTAATTTTGGTAAGTGATATTTATCCAGAAAATTGTCCATTTCCTTTAAGCTTTCCAATTTTGATTATACTTTTGAGTACAGGTTTTTGAAATATGACCTGATGATTCTCTTGATTTCCTCCATGCCTTTTGTTATGTCCCTCTTTTCATTTCTGATTTTGTTAATTTGGATATTCTCTCTCTGACTTTTAATTAGTTTAGATAAAGGTTTGTCTATTTTGTTGATTTTCTCAAAAGCCAACTCTTTGTCTCATTGTTTCTTTGTATTGTTTTCATTGTTTATTTTGCTGAATTCACTTTTCAATTTGAATATTTCCTACTGTCTAGTCCTCCTGAGTGAGTTTGCTTCTTTTTATTTTTGAGTTTACAGGTGTTCTGTTAACTCACTACTGTTTTTTTATTAGTTTGTTTTTTGTTTTTCTTTTTTTTACAGCTAGTAGATTTTTCTAGCTTCTTTATGTTGGCATTTACACTGCTTTCATTGTAGCCCATAAATTTGGGTATGTTGAGTGGTCATTTTCATGGAATTTTAGGTAGTCTTTAATTTCATCCTTTATTTCTTCCTTGACCCATTGGTGATTCAGGTGAGCATTATGTAATTTCCATGTGTTTGTGGGCTTTCTGAAATTAGTGTTGCTGTTGACTTCTAATTTTAAGCCATGGTGATTCAATAAGATACATGGGGTTATTCCAGCTTTTTTTTTTTTGAATCTGTTGAGGTATGCTTTGTTACCTTGTATTTTTGAGAAGGTACCATGACGTGCTGAGAAGAAGGTATATTTTTTTCTGTTTGGATGGAATGTTCTGTAGATGTCTGTAATGTTTATTTGAGTCATAACATCTGTTAGTTCCCTTATTTCTGTTAAGTTTCTGTCTGGCAGACCTGTCCAGTAGTAAGAGTGGGTCTTTTAAAAAGTCTCTCACTCTTAGGGTGTAGGGTTTATTGTGTGATTTAAGTTTTAGAAATGCTTTTTTTTTCAGATGAAGGTGTCCTTGTATTTGGGGAATAGATGTTCAGTATTGAGATTTCCTCTTGATGTATTTTTCCTGTGACTAATATGAAATGTCCTTCATTGTCTTTTTAGATTGATTTTAGTTCAAGGTCTATTTTGTTAGATATTAGGATGGTTATACCAGCTTGTTTCTTAGGTCCATTTGATTAGAAAATTTTTTCTCAATCCTTTATTCTGAGGTGATGTCTGTCTTTGAGGTTAAAGTATGTTTCTTACATGCAGCAGAAGGATAGTGTTTTCTTTTTGTTTTTTTGTTTTTGTTTTTGTTTTTGTTTATTTTTTGAGACAAGGCTTCTCTGTAGCTTTGGAGCCTATCCTGGAACTATCTTGTAGACTAGGTTGGCTTCAAATTCACAGAGATCTGCCTTCCTCTGCCTTCTGAGTATTTGGATTAAAGGCGTGTGCTATCACTGCCCAGCGGATATTGTTTTCATATCCAATCTGTTAGGCTGTGTTTTTTATAGGTAACTTGAGTCCATTTATATTAAGGAATATTAATGGTCAGTGATTGCTAGTTCCTGATATTTTAGTTTTTGGTATTGGTGATGTTATTGTGAGTGTTTTCCCGGTTGGGATTTGCTGCTGTGAGATAAGCCATTCTCTGTGTTTTTGTTTATGTAGCTAATTTCCTTGGGTTAAATATTTCCTTCTAGTACTTTGTGTAGGGCTGGGTTTGTGGCTAGGTATTGGTTAAATCTGGTTCTGTCATGGAATATCTTGTTTTGTTTGTCTGTGGTGATTGAAAGTTTTGCTGGGTATATCAGTCTTGACTGGCATCCATGGTCTCTTAATGTCTGCATAACGCTTGATCAGGACCTTCTGGATTTCATCATTTCCATTGAGAAGTCGGGTATAATTCTGATAGTTCTGCCTTTATATGTTACTTGACCATTTTCCTTAATGTTCTTTCTTTATTCTGCATGTTTAATGTTTTGATTATTATGTGGTAATGTGACTTGTTTTTTGATCCAGTCTGTTTGGTGTTCTATAAGCTTCCTCATATGCATATCTTTTTTTAGGTTGGAAAAGTTTTCTTCCAGGTTGGGAAAGTTTTCTTCCATGATTTTGTTGATTTTTTTTTTTCTGTGCTTTAGGGTTGAATTTCTTCTCCTTCTTCTATCCCTATTATTCTTAGGTTTGGTCTTTTCATAGTGTCCTATATTTCCTGCATATTTTGTATTTAGCTTTCATTAGATTTAATGGTTTCTTTGACAGATGAGTCTATTTCCTCTATTGTATCTTCAGCACTTGAGAGTCTCTCTTCATCTCTTGTATTCTGCTATTCATGGTGCATTTGTGGTTTCTGATCAATTTTCCATGTTTTCTATTTCCAGACTGCCCTTAGTTTGTGTTTTCTTTATTGTCTCTATTTTGGTTTTCAAGTCTTGAATTATGTCTTTCATTTGTTTGATTGCTTTTTTCTTGGTTTTCTTTAAGGGAGTTGTTGTTTTCTTCCAAATTTTGGGTTGTCTCTTCCTTCATTTATTTGAGGGAATTTTTCATTTTCTTTTTAAGGGCCTCAAACATTCTTCTAAAGTTAATTTTTTAGGTCATTTTCTTCTGCTTCATCTATATTGGGGTGTTCAAGTCTTGCTATTGCGGGACCATAGTTTTTGTTGGTGTTGTGTTGCTCTTTGTGGTGTTGAGTGTGTTTTTATGTTGTCTACCCATCTTTTCCTCTGATTGGTGTAGTTGGGGCTGTGTCTCTGGGGTGATCACAATTCTTACTTCACAAAGAAAATCTGTTATGAAAGTGAAATCCATGAATTCAACCCCAATGTAATTTTATTCGGTAAAAGTTGACTATGGTCTGCTTAAAGATGGTGAGTGTGGTTTTGATTATTGGACCCAGTGGCCAGTAGTTTACTATGGAACTATATATCTTAGCCCTCAAAGATTTAAAAAATTTTTCTTTGTATACATCATACATTTATAAAATGTACTTTTATCATATACATCTACATCCCTCCCTCTAATTTTCTCAATTGCCCCATCCTGGTTTCTTGTGAACATCATGTCCTCTTTTTATTAATGTAACCAAATAACCCCTTGAGTCCAATTAGTGCTGCCCATATGTTCATGGGTGTGGGGCTGTCTACTCAGGCAAGAACCTACCAGCAGCCATGTTCTCAAAAGAGAGCAACACATACGCTCTCTCTCAGGAACCATCCACCGTGTTCCTTCACTAGGGGTGGAGCTTCATCTCCCATCACCAATCCATGCTGGAGTTAGACTAGCCTGATCTTGTGAAGGTCCTGTGCAAGTAATCCTAGCTGCTGTGAGATGGTGAGTAAGTAGCCGTACCATGTCTGGAAGTTAGCACATACTATAGGGCTTACTGAAAGATTTCACCATGGATGACAGGATGGAAAATAGAGCCATGTTCACATATACCTAAGTGTTGCGTGAGGAAAACATAGATCACTTTTTAATAATTTATAACTTTTTATATTTTGTTCATTTTTACTGTTTTGCACCAAAGAACTAATCATTTTCTATACTTTTTGGTTTCATTTTCTTTTGGAACTAGGGTCTTATGTAGCCCAGGCTGGCCTTGAGCTTGCAGTTTATCCACAGATGGCCCTGAAATTCTAATCCTCCTGCCTCTGGCTTCCCTGTGCTGGTCAGTGTGTGTTCTACTACTCCCAGGTTCTAAATGATTTTTGCAGGATAAAAGTTTCTGTAAAAAGTTTCCTGTTAATTTCTTTGAAACTGTAAGTGACAGCTCCTAACAGAACAAATTCATCAGTGTTTTCAAAATTCACATTAAAATATGGAAAAATATTGCTTTCATCAATTTTCAATT
Source organism: Myodes glareolus (assembly GCF_982192425.1). NCBI lineage: Eukaryota > Metazoa > Chordata > Mammalia > Rodentia > Cricetidae > Myodes > Myodes glareolus. The sequence goes on along the minus strand of NC_142026.1, from coordinate 100,402,852 downwards.
AAGATGTGATTATTATGCAGACTTTTCTACATTTTCATAGCTCCCTTTTCTATTGTTGTCAGCTACTGATGCAGATGTGAGGAATGAAAGTCTCTCGTCTGTGCAGCAGCTTGGCATTGAAGCGGCTGTCAGGTATGTGGGGAGGCGTCTCCCCTGTGCGTCCCTAGAATTCATCTGCCTGATGTGTGCTCAATAATATTTAACAATCAACTATTTTGTAGCCTTTAAATGCAGAGTCTCTCACTCAGAAAATAATAGTGTTATCTTTGAGGATATTGGCACATGATTAAATTACCTCCGGCTGTAAATCAGTTTCAGCTCATTACTATTCTGAAAGCTAATTAGTGTGTTCCTCTATGACTATCAGTTGTTTTCCATGAAAAAAAATCAGCATTGCAAAAATCAAAATGTTATGGCTCAGTTATACATCTTTTAAAACACGATTTGTTCTAGTTGTCAGGTCCCGGTGAAGACAAACATACTTTAAGGACAGACTGAGAAGTTCAGATGATTAAACCAAAATTGTCAGTTTGAGTTTTTAGAACTCATAAATTAATTTTCAAAAGAAGTGAGTACAGTAGATCATGAACTGGATAGTAGCCTCCTTTTCTTTTGTTTTAACAAACCTCGTTTAATACGAGGTTCTTAACTATTGTGTTGGAATTATAGGCCATTTGTTTCATGTCTAGGAAGGCACTTATGAGATTTATTAAACACTTGAGACTTATGTAAATGCCCTTTGTGATGAAAATCATGGCGAGGATTCTGGATCATCCACTTCTACCAGAGTAACTGTTTTGATTATATTATGTGACTCCATATTAATAAAAATATACTGTACTGCTCCATTTCCAATTAAATGAAACCTATAGATTAAATAAGCAGCTTGGTCATATATTTTAATTCAATGTAATTTCTTATTCATAGAAAGTAAATGGAAAATAATGCATAGTGGAGAGTTTGGCTAGACTGTGGTATAGTGCAGCTACCATCCTGTAGAGTCATTGAGATAATAGCAGCAACAAAAACAATAAATGCACTAGAGTGTTACCACTAAGAAGGAGAGTTCTGAAAATACAGACCAAGTGAGGTCTTAGGAAGCTGGAACTCAAACAAACAACATATCCATTTAGTGTGCCTAAAATATAGGAACTTAGATAGATAACTTAGACTGAATTAGTTTTAGCTAATTATAAATAGCTGTTTGATCCATGTAAACACCAAGACATTTCAAGTTATGTTACAGTACTGTCCTAATCGTAACCCAAAATGTCCACAGCCCTCTGATACCCAGTATTCGTAGATGACCTCCACAGGAACTTCTTGAGTTAACATCCCATAAACCTAAACTCAGTAATCTATGTTTTGGATTAATTTCAGAAAAACTTCTTACATGGTTCTCATCTGTAGTCTGCTGTCATTTTGTTTTCTGATTTCTGTTTCACTACCCTAGAATAGTAAGAGTTAATACTGCTGATCCTGTTCTACCTATCAGGAGTGAATACTGAGTGCCTTGTCTAATGTCGTCACCCTAGAAGTAGCATCTTAAACTTCAGACTTTGAGGTCTCAAGAGAAATATATTTTGATGGATGTCTAAAGATGAATGTGCAGTGAAGATCCTGATAGTTTTCATTCTGTGTCATATGGGGGGGTCTTTTACATAGGTATGGTAAGTTTCTCAACGTGTTGAAAGATGGCGCAGAAAATGATCTCGCCTTGGTCTTAAAGCACTGTGAGAGATTCCTGAAACAACAGCAGTCACCAGTAACTTCTTCTCTTCATATCCTTTTTGAGTGGATTTATGCAGAACAAGATTATCTTCCTATACTTCCCACAGTTTTTTCTAAGGATGTGTTTACATATCTGTAATAAGTAATAGCTGCTGTGTGATTTGTTACAGTTTATTCTTATAGGATTTTAATCTGTGTTTTGAACATACGTTTTAATAAATTGACTTGTGATCCTTAGACTCAGTTGTACTCGTGGAATCTTAAAACTGAGTAAAGTGATTTACTACATATATACAATTAATATTTCTTTCCAAATAAAAATTCTAAAAGTGAGTATTTATGCAATTGTGTATCTCCTAAGATAACGTGGAAGCTCCTTAACTGTTCTGCAGTGCGCCTGCAAGGGAGCTACCCAGGCCATGACTGGTTTGTGTCTTCGCTGTTCATCATAATGCTGGGGGATAAAGAGAAGACGTTCCAGTTTCTTCAGCATTTCTCCAGGCTTCTGACCTCTGCTTTCCTTTGGGTACCAAGGCTGCATATTTCTGTAAGATGTAAACATTTGTTTTTAAAGGAGAGTTGAATTTAAACACCATATTTAACCTTACTAGGGTATAATCTTATATATACACTGTGTCCTAATAATTCTTATTCACTTTCCTACCTGAATGATATTACTATAACTTATATCAAACCTGTTTTTGGCCGTTTCATGTATGTATACAATGTATTACGATTACTCTTGACTCACCTCATTTCTCTTTTCCACCCTGTCAGCTCACCCCTTCCTTCCTTCAGGTTCCTTTCCCATATTCATAGCTTTTTGCTTTCTTTTCTCATACCGGCTTAGCTAGGAACATCCTTGTGACCATGGGTTTGAAGTTATCCATTGCTCACCTGTGGGTGAGCAATTGGAGAAATGACCATCCTTCCCCTAGAATTCATTAGTAGTCCGTAGTCCAGCCAGAGCAGGTAGGGTCCCATAAGCTTTTTCCTGACCCCTGTTTGACTTTTGATGGGCCTAGTGTTGTAGCGACCTAGTGAAGACCATCACAGTTTCTGTGGGATGTTGATGGCAGTGACGGTGTCATGCACAGAAAATAGCATTTTATATCTGTTTCTGGCTCTCACACTCTTTAAGCCCTGTGTTCTGTGATACTGCCGGAACTTTAGAGAGGACAGTATAAATGTCCTCTTAGGGTTAAGCACTCAACCATCACATATTCTCTGTGTGGTAAGGGGCTATAAAGCTCTCTATTTACCATTCATTGCAAGGAAGAGATTCTCAGGTTAAGTTTGAGATACTATTAAGAATAGTATTTTTCTATGACTATAAGCATAAATATTTATGAATCAGTTTGACACTATAGTCAATTTAGCTGAACAACAGTAGTAAATTCCTCCCAGGGATGGTACCAGGTTTGAATACCCTCAAGAGGAATAGGCCTTGAACACAGTAAGAGTGGTTGACTACCCTTATAACAGCTGTGCCACTGTAGCACCAGTGAGCATATCTTGTTGGCAGGGTAGTATCAGGTTTTGTAGAGTTCCTGCATGGGTAAGTCTAGATACCTCTTAGCCTCCAGCAACTCACATAGCGCTTTCCCAGAATATGGAAAGCAACCTCCTCGAGCATGTTTATATTGGTCCTATTGAATTTTATGTCTTGAATTTCAACTAAGTTGTTCTGATTTTGAACCATTACTATAGGACTGTAACATTTTGAAAGGACATACTGTCTTGGTTTTCATATTGTTTGTGTTTTTGCAGTGAGACCTGTGCATCTGGAGTTAAGTCACTGGTTGTATATATGAGTTTCTGACTCACCCATGGGAAGTAGACATTTGTTCTGTATTGACTGTTACCCTGACTTGGAAGGTTTGGGATCAGCTAGGAAATACTTAAAGCTTAGTCTTGTAGCCACATGGTACCAACTTGTATGGAATTACTAATGTGATTCCCATTCATCCAGGGAAGAACATAGCTTCAGCTACATTAGCAGGTTCTCGTGGGAGTGAGTAGAACCAACAAGTGTCCTGATTCAACAGGATTAAGGTACCACTATGTAAGTCTGTAAAGCCACTTTATTTGGGGCTAGCACATGCTGCAGTGCAAGTCTTTAGATGATGACAGATGCTAAAGAGATGGAGCTGAGGGACAGCTGATGGGTTGAGAGGGTCTTGGATTGTTCCTGCAGAGTTAGCAGGTAGTTGATGTAGGTCTTCAGATGATGGAATGTCCTAGGGAGAGGAAGGGGAAGGCTCAGTTGCCAGTATGGGCAGAAGAGTTCCTGGGTAGCTAGTGTTCCCAAAGGAGGAAGAGTGAGTCTTTACCAATAATTTGTGCGGGGGGGTGGAGTTTCCACCTGTGGAGATTGAGATCCTCCATAGGTAGAGGAGGGCTGGGCTGTAGTTCAGAGTTGGAGGCCTATAGTTGGGATGAGCCAACAGAGCCCTGGGATGGCCCGCTTGCTTTTTGATGGACTCTCTCTGAAAATACAGACTTGATCTTTTCTCTTGAAGGTTATCTTACTTAATGATAATGGACTGAGAGATATTTAATCATAGAAGCATTTGCATGAAATAGAAATAAGATAATAAGCTAGAAGTCTAAAATTAAAGTTACCATACCTTGTTAGCAATAATGGACTAAAGGTTTTGCATATGCTTTAGTGTTGCTTTGTAAGATACTCTTGATGGTTAGGCTATAGTATCAGAAAAACATTTACTATAGAAATTGTAATCATATTTTACAGAAGAGAAAACCTATATGTATACATTTTAGAAATCTATTCTGAGGACTTATTGATATGTTGTCATTGTTGTTATTATTATTATTATTATTATCATTTGTTGTTTTGTGTTTTACTCTTTTGGGCTCTTTAGGCTTTTTGGAGGACCCACCACCCAGCTCCCACATAAATCACAAATGGAGACTTATTCTTAGTTATGAATGCCCAGCCTTAACTTGGCTTGTTTCTTGCCAGTCTTTCTTAACTTAAATGATCCCATCTATCTTTGGCCTCTGCGCTTTGATCTTTTTCTATTCCTGTATACCTTTTCTTCCCTTCTTACTCCGTGTCTGGTTGTATATCTGGGTGGCTGATTTCTGAGGTCCTCCTCCTGCCTCTTTCATTCCCAGATCTTTTTTTTTCTCCCAGATTTCTCTTTACATTTATACTCTCTGCCTGCCTGTCCCGCATATATCTCTCTCTCCTGCCTCACTATTGGTCCTTCAACTCTTTATTAGACCATCAGATATTTTAGATAGGCACAGTAACACAGCTTCACAGAGTTGAAGAAATGCAGCACAAACGAAAGTCACACACCTTAAAATAATATCCCCACCAGTCATTGCTATTTTATGGGACTAGAGCTTCAACTCTAGATGTGTGCAAACCAGGCAAGTACTCTGCCACTGAGCTGTTAATACCCCCAGGCCTTTGAAATACTACATTTTGAAAGAATTTGCTATTCGTGTGAAATCTCAGAGATTACATTAGAGAAAAACACATTATTGTATGTTTTTATTTGTTTATTTATTTATTGCATTTTGTTAAGATCTTCAACTGGAAGGAGATAAAAATGACATCAGTTCTGTTAAGCTTCCTGGTAATTTCTCATTGACAAAGAAATACTATACAAGCAAGAATAAGCTAAGAGGTATCCTTATGACGTTAGATGGAAGCATTTATTAAATGTTTTTACTATATTGAGTGTTTGTATTTTACATATATACATGCATAATTTATGTATTCATTTATGCACAGATCTACACAGATCTTGCATATATCTATATATGCACTGTGTAGTAAAGAACATTAAATCAAAGCCTTATAAAATAAATTATATAGTGAAATTTAATAATTTTTTGCTTGAAACACTGTCGTGCAGTTTGTGACAAGACTGTCCAGTTAGTATTCTTCGCCACAATAAAACAATTAGCTCACACCAACAGCAGTAGGAAACAACAGATAGCTGTTTTTTTTAAATGTATGAGACTTTTTCCTTACTGTTGCTGTGAATTAAAACAATTCTGTTCCTTTAAATTATAATTGAAAAATTTAAAAATCTTTCACTTCCACACTTCTGTTTAAAAATATAATTTCTAAAATATTTTGGTAATTGATTTTAAGCTGAATAATTTATTTTCTTGTCAAAAAATTTAAATGTTTACTGTGTGTGTGTGTGTGTGTGTGTGTGTGTGTGTGTGTGTGTGTATGAGAGAGACACACACTAGGGTGCATGTGTGTGTAAGGACAGCTCTTAAAAGGCAGTTCTTGTCTCCACCTTGTTGAGGCAGGGTCTCTTGTTTCTTCTGTTTACTGCATGCTCCAGACTTAGCACCTCTGAGTTTCAGGGAGATTTTTTAGTGTCTGCCTCTTTCGCTGCAATAGTAAAGGAATTATGATGCAATTATCTGGCCTTTAAAACATGGATTCTAGGGGTCAAACTAGGTATCATCAAGTTTGTATGACTAGTATTCTACCTGCTATGCTGTCTTCCATTGTTTTATACCAAATATTTTAAAGTAGGAATTGCATTTTATTTGATACATCTATCATTAATTTTTTCATTTCATTTAATATTATTTTTAATTATGTATACCTGTGTATGTTTGTATGTGCACATGAGTGCAAAGTGCACACGAAGGCCAGAGAAGGGCAGCAAATTTTCTGGTGTTTTGTTTTACAGGTTGTTGTGAGCTAATCCACCTGGTTCCTGGGAACTGAGCTTAGGTCCTCTGCTAGAGTAGTGTGTACTCATAACTACTTAGCCATCTCTGCAGCCACTAATGCGTAATGTTTAATCATGATTTCCTAAAATTACATTTCTTTGAGCCTGTAAGCATTTTAGTAGCACGCATTTTAGCTTTCATTAGTGCAGTGATGCTTGGTTGAAAAGAAGCAAATGCTAGCAAGTTTGATTGTGTTCAGTTTACCATTTGGATGTCAGTGAATATGGACGGCTATTGTGTGTGTAGGATGCAGAGCTGTGTTCCTGGAATCTGCGTGAACATGTACTCCTTCTGCTTATTCACCAGCACCGTCAGTGTGGCTTTTGGCAGCCCTTTCCTTCAGCATTGTTCTTCAATTTTGAACAGATTATTTTATTACCGGCTTGACAGACCAGTGATTCTTTGTAAACTCTGTTCTACTGATTCCCCTTTAGACATCCTATCAAGTAATGCTAAGTTATTGTTAATAATGTTCCAAGTAGCCACCATTCCATAGTATATTTTTTATCTTATTAATTTTTTGGATTGTTTCCTCTATGCCATTTATCTTGGGGCAGTGCCTTTAATTATAGTTTTAATGCATTACTAACAAAATAGAGCATTTTTTGGTTCATTTTCTCAAACATTTTGTCAGTATTTTCTTTGTAGGTTGATAAAAATGAGTCTTTAGTTTTGTGACATGTTATTAGCTGTTAGTAGCACAATGTGCCTGCCTTCTTGGCTCAAAATTACATTCTTGACATGACTCTCCAAAGGAAAAAAATCAATCTGTGTTGGTCAGAGAAACCCCACAGGCTCCCTAAACAATAAAAGCTATTGCCATTCTTCTCAGTTAGCATCCAACGCTAGTTGGTATGACCCCATTGCCAAAGATTCTAGTTACCTTCATTGCAAGACAGAGAAATCAAACTGGAAGTGAGGTTAAAGCTTCCTCCCTTATAGCTAGGTTTCTTAGTTATGGAAGGTTCCATGAAAGCTTTTAGTGGGTAGAGGGGATATATCAATGGTTTAACTAACAAGGACTTTTATAAACTATAATTCCAATCTGCCAGGCAGCATGTGCCCGGTGGTACAAAGATGTCACAATTCTTCTTGGGGTAATCAACTGCTCTATGAGAGGATTCAAGACCACAGGAGAGTATTCACATCTGGTACTGCAACTTGATCAAAACTTCATGGTTATTAGGAGGTCTTTGGCTCTAACAAGGGACTTTACAACCATTTCTTAGCTAAGTTGACATGGTATAAAATAGCTTTCTAAATATGTACGTTAATACCATAAAAATGTTCCTTTTAATCTAACCAGAGAAACCTGTTTGCAATAAATGGTGGTTAGTGAAGAAACTCTCTGCTTATCATGTAGCAAATAAGTGATGTCTGAGTGGTTAACCCTAAGCAGGACAGTTATACTACTTCCCTCCAAGGCTCAGGAATGTTCATAGCACAGTAGGTAGAAAGAATGAAGGACCAGGAGACAGAGAGAAGGGCACGGAATATACAGTCATTGGTGTCAGGATCTCAAGCCACTGGAGCTGTTTTTACTGGGCCTTCACAAGAATTGATTGATAATTCAACCATGAATCAATCAGGGGGGAGTTTTTGGAACCTTACTTCTCCTAGCTCAACTATCGGCTATGAGTTGATTCTAAGGAAGGGGCAATCATAATCTTCAGTTGCTTACCCATTGATTAGTCCATGGATTCCAAACTCATGGTCACAAGACAACCCTGGTTAAATTCAGTTGTTCACAAACCTAAACAAGGATATGAATATAAGAAAGGGACTTGAAGGGAAATAGGACTGACAGCTATGAGTGAATGTAGGAAAGGCTATATATATATGATATAAAGTGAGAGGAACACATGCACAGTATACATAACACTGTCAAAGAAAATATTTAATAAAAATTATAATCTAAAAAATTTTCCTCCTGTTCAGCCAATCTCACCTTTGTTCTCATTGCTCCGTTCTAGTTTTTACTTTTTCCCATAATGTTCACCATCTGCTAATACGTTATTTGCTTCATACTGTATCCCTTATCTAGATTCTTTGTTACTAACCCTGGAAGAATTTTCTATTTTATTCACTGATAAAGCCTTCTCTGTACATAAACTATAGCTTTTTTACTCCTTAAACATGTTGTTTGTGAATTAATATTTAAATCTAATATTTAAATATTTCAATTGGAATATGTATTACTCTAGAAAGGAATTACTGAAAAAAAGTGTTTGATTCCCAGCCTTCTTAAGAATGTTACAGCCAGACTTGTTGATACAGGCCATTAATCCCAGCACTTGGAAGTCAGGGGCAGATGGATCTCTGTGAGTTCAAGGCCAGCCTGGTCCACAAACCAAGTTCCAGAATAGCCACACAGAGGATCTCTATCTCAATCCCCATGAAAAAAGGAATTGATATAAGCAAATTAGATCAAAAAAGTTTTTATAAATAAACCTAACATAAGCAAAACAAGAAATAACCATTAATGAAAACAGTAACAAAGTCTCACAATTTTATAAAGTGTAGCTATGTTAGTTATTAGTTTAGAGTAATTTAAACATTTTTTTAGATTAGAAGAATCTTTCTTTTTAATCTTCAGTTATTATAAAAAAGTTAAATCATAATACAATAACTTATGGAATTTCTTAGGAAATCATGCTAAATGTTATGTTTGTTGCCTCTTAGTAAAAGTTATAAAAGGATAACAAATCAATTGAAGTAAAAAATATTAACTTATATGTTAACAGAACTCCACTGATGTTAAACCAACCAAAAGCAGTACTCAGATGACTGGTACAGCCCATCAGGAGGGTGGTGGACACCGGCTGTCTAGTGTAACTCTACTCAGATGACAGATACTGTCCAGCAGGAGGGTGGTGGACACCGGCTGTCTAGTGTAACTCTACTCAGATGACTGGTACCATCCAGCAGGAGGGTGGTGGACACCGACTGTCTAGTGTAACTCTACTCAGATGACAGATACTGTCCAGCATGAGGGTGGTGAACACTGGCTATTTAGTATAACTCTACCCACATGAAGTGGTACAATCCAGCAGGAGGGTGGTGGGCAGCTGCTGTATAGTATAACTGGACATGGGCTTCATTTGTTCCTGTTAAATACTTAGTGCTGAAAAAAATGCTGTGTTAAATGGGATTAAACACATCTACAGTAACAGGCATATTGTGAAAATGTACCCATAACCCGTTTGTGGGCCAACTGCAAAAATGAGTCATACAAAACACATTTTCTTATATCTGAATTTCAGTATTCTACGCATTTGAAGATTTCATTTCCTGTTCTCCTGAAAGGAGAAACATTTGTTTTATGGTATCATAATTTCAAAGTTTTGAGAAATCCTTAAATTTTCTCTGTATTCCTTTCCATTTTGTGCAAATTAACAAACAGTATTGCTTTAAAGCTTGGCTGATCCTCTGCCTGTAGAGACTCAGATAAGGAGTATGAACTACATTGGTTCAGTCTGTGTTGGATTGGAAAATTTCAAATTTTTTTAAATATAGTCTTTCTCTTTACTTTCTATTGCAACACAGAACTCAGTTTTTCATAGTTTGAGGAATAAAATGATTCACCAGAATTACTTAAGATGAAACTCAAAAACTAAGACTATTCTACTCCATTTTTAAGTGTATATCTTTTAATCGTGGGCATATATAAGCCACCTGTTTACTGATTTTATTGTTTAAATCTGCCTAGTTTCTATACTTATATGACCTTGAATCCCGTTAGTCTTTGCATTCTCTGAATTTGAAAGTGTTGGTATTATTTTGGGGTATCACAGTTGAGCAAAATATACAAATTATGAAAGTATAAATTGTAATTTGATGGCTCACAGGACCTTTTTTGTTTTCCTTTGAACCATCTGTTGTTATTGTTCTGGCTTTATGAATATCATCTACTATAGATTAGAGTGATGATGTGAAAGTAACAGACAAGCAAGATGTGAATTATAAATGAATTCACTGTGATAACAAGTGCAGTCGTTAGAATCTTGCTGTTGAGTCAGTATTACATATGGCAAGTTTGGTATCAGGAGCTAGTTGGTTATCAAAAGTGTGACTTAAGGCTCTCTTGCCAGTGTATGATTTATGAGAATAGAAGAACTCTTTTCTTGTCTTTGGGGCCCTATTACATGATAATGGCTTGTTTCCTTTGACAGTGTAATTAATGTCTACTGTCTTTATCTCTTCATAGACTTGTTCTAAAGGTATTTCTGCCACAGCATAAAATAATGCTGTTTGAAAATTAGGTCCAGAATATTCTATTCTTAAACTGCCTCTGTGCATATTGTAGACTGTTAGTAAGTTCACATTGAACATATAAATGTGTAAGTTACCCTTTTCTTTTTATGTTTGTTAGACTTATTCATTATATAAATAGTGAGTCACATTTTATGTTTGACAAGCGGTAAATCAATGACTATTAATTCATACTCTGCATTATATTGCACTACCTAATGGAGTATTCTCCTTGTTCTCTATATAAAAGTGACCTAAGATGTCCACTTAATGTGCTATGTCTTCATCAATATTTAAGCATTTTCATGTGCAATATCTCCTAGAGAACCTGGCAGAAAGCACACAGAATTTATACTGATTTATTCCTGCAACTAGAACCTTCTGTAGTTTGAAAGAATGATAAATCACTTGTGATCAGTGGCAAAAAGTGGAAAATCACTGCTAAAGCTGCGTTGTGATTTCAGAAACGTCATTACCTAAACCTAACTAACATATTTAACCCTTATGTAATTTTATGAGTTTTATTTGTTTTATCTAAAAGCAAGAAGTTTTATTTTTAAAAATTTAGATAAAATTTTTGGGGAAAAAAGAGTTAAAATATAAGGTAAAGCTAAGACATAAAATTACTATTGACTAGCTCTTAATTACGTAGTCTCAGGGCTGGGTGTCAACTTTGCATGATCTAATTGCTATTAAAATAGTTTTCTTGACACAATTACATCTTTGAGTTTTTTGTCTTTTGTTATAAGTGGTGATTCTGTGTTGATATTGAATTTATAGTCTAGTCATAACAAGTAAAATATTCTCAATCATTAGTAATGATACATTGCACCTAAGAATTATTTTTTTAAAAATCAAAGCTGAGAATTGAACTTTGCTCCTCCTGTGTATTAGGTCAGAGCACTGCATTACAGGATTCTCCCAACCTAAGAGCTAAATTCTTATAATGTCCAACTTTACAAGCACACCGCTGGAAACAGTGTATATATGCAAATGTATGTACTCATACATGATTGTATGTATGTATATATGTATGTATGTGTGTGTGTATAATTTCATGAAAATGGATGATGGAAGACTTTGAGTGAACATGATACATTCATTAGAATGTATTCACCCCATTAGAAGTGAGCTTATCGTGCCATTCTCAGTTTGTGTTCTAATTAACTCAAGTCCAGATATGAGTTAAAATCAACAAATGAAATGGAACTAGACAAACATTCCTAAGAGCTGACTACAGCTTTTTAGCATGGGCTCTTCAGCAGAGACCAGCACTTTTAAATGTGTATGCTTAATATTACCATGGTTAATATGTAAAATTCATTACTCACATGTTTGTTATTCATTTTTTTCCAACCCTTCTCATCCACAGGCTTTGCAGTTTCCTGAATTGCAAACTACCCTTACTCTTCTGTTTTGGAAAGATATATAACCTTACCTTTACTGAGGTTTATTGCTCTACAGTGTTTAACTTTCTGACATTTGCATATTTATAATTGTTGTAGTGTAAGACACCACCATATCAATTTTGTTTTCAAATTTTAATTCATTTTATTGAAGCAGGGTCTCAAGAATCCTTGGTTGGTCTTCAAACTGTTTATCTTTGGATGACCTTGAACTTTTGATATTTGTGGTTTTGCACCCAGCACACCTGGCTTATGTTGTGCTGGGTATCAAACTCGAGGCTTTGTGCATTGAGGCATGCATGCTATCAACTGATGTATAGCTACCATATAAATTTGAAAGACGCAAACCATGGCTTAAGCAGAAAGACTCAGCAAAGTACATGCTTGATTGTATAAAGCATCCATGTATTTACTGTTTTCCACTTCTCTTTGATGCAGAGGTACCTTTCTGTTGACACCATCGAAGCTGGCATCCATCCCGTATATTTCTGCAGCACTCACTACATTGAAATGCTACTGAAGGCTGAGGTCCCACTCGTGTTCTCAGCTTTCCACATGTCTGGTTTTGCTCCATCACAGGTAACTGCTGGGGAGTTCTAGTTCTTCAATGCCCAGATCTCCAACTTTATAAAGAAAATTCTTTGCTCTGAAATATGATATAATATGCTTATATAATAAATGTAATATATAAGTAATATAATTAGATTATATTTATTTACATACATTATTTATTACTAATTTTCTTTTCTCCTATTTTTAATTAATATGCTATATTTTTGTTTTATTAAATTATCCAGTTAGTCAAAAATCAGTCTAAATTGCAATGGTTTTGTATTTCATATTATTTATATTATATTTTTAAAAATATTTTATGAATTATTTTATATTCAAGCTAGTAAAAAATTAGTTTGCCTTTTTCTCAGTAGATAATAACTACATGTTGCCAAAAAATAACCATTATCACTTTTGAAAAACTTTTCTGTTCATTTCATTTTCTTTTAATCAAATTTGAAGTTAAACAAGTATAATTATGCCAGCATTCTTTACAGTAAGCAATAGCTTAATCGATGGCTTATTGAGTCCATTTTATACACGTGGGTAGCTTTCTTCATTGTAAAGTGCACTTTCATCTCTTTGCATTTATCTTGCTAGAGAGAGCTCCCTCTGAATTAGACAATAGCCCTTCTTGACATGATATGTGTTTTTCTGTCTACCCTGATGAAAGAGCACACTATTATCACATGTACCTATGTGAGGCATTCTGCTTGCTGCTTATGAAGTTATTAGCAAATTTAAACATAGCATGAGCTTACATTCAGGTAGAATGGAAGTTTAGCCTTTAGTGTATGAAGCATCTGCTTTAACACTGAATCCCAGAATTTTACCTCTGTTGGAGGAAGTTGTTTAAAAAACATAGTATATTTATTATAATTTATAACAATTGATTCTTTCATATCTTCTAAAAGTCTGTGCTGAGAGCACTGTTCTTGAGAGTTTCTATTTGCTGTCCTAATGTTGACTGGTAGAGTGCATACCACTTAATGCTTCTGATCATGTTTAGTCCCTGATATATATTCTTTAATTTAGAAGTGAACAACCAAAGACCATAGGAGCATTAATATCTCAGGACCTGTATTATTAATTTAATCTTTTTTTGTTATTTATTTATTTATTTATGTATTTATTTATTTATTATGTATACAATAGTCTGTCTGTGTGTATGTCTGCAGGCCAGAAGAGGGCACCAGATATCATTAGAGATGGTTGTGAGCCACCATGTGGTTGCTGGGAATTGAACTCAGGACCTTTGAAAGAGCAGGCAATGCTCTTAACCACTGAGCCATCTCTCCAGCCCCATAATTTAATCTTTAAAAGAAAACTTTTTTTTCAGTTCTATATATCGTGTAAGTCTGATACACCTTCATCAGTATAAACTGCATACCACCCTAGCATGGTAGCTCACATTCGCAAAAATAGCCCTTTGAGAGTGTATGGCAGCAGGATTGCCATGAGTTTGAGACCAGCCTGTGAGATACATAATAAGTTCTAGGCCAGTCTGGGTTATGTGTGAGGTCCTGTATCAGAAATAAACAAGCAATCAAAACAAAACTATAAAAGAAGCCTGTATATGACTAGTGCATTTATTTAATAAGGTATTATTTCTGAATAGTGACATTATTCTTTTTAATAATGTAGAAAGCCTTTCAGCAGCTCTTGGGTGTGAGCTAATCATTTGTCTTAAGTGCCTATCATTGCTTGCTGATTATTTACCACTTTATTGCTAATTATAAAATATAAAAACAGGTATAAGTAACTAAATAGGTATACATGATTAAGTCATTATTAGGGTATAGATTTTGTGTTTCAAAGCTTACTCATTTTGATCTAATTAGGAGCAGCGCTTTTTGAAGCTGTGTATTTTTCATCACAAGAGGGTTGGCTTGTTAGTGAAGGACTTGTGGGAAGGTTGCTAAATGAAACATACAGATCTCTAGGGTGAAAATAATAGGCTCAACTTGAGCACACCGAAATAAATGTGGTTAGGAAAGCGCATTTGCTGATTAGAGTTTCTTCTAAGAGCAACTGCAGCGGAAAAGGAAACAGAAATGGAATGTACATTCTTGTTTTAAGTAAGCAGTGTAAAATCACATTCCAATTAACTTTCCAACAGTTTTATCCTTTGCTAGAAAATTTATCTTTCTGTATTTCCTGCACATTCTGGGCTTATAAAACACCATGTATAAAGATAATGGTGCATCTCTATTCCTTGGGGGCACCATCCTGCATAGCGTTGCTTATTACACAGCACTGTGTCGGGGAGCAGGCTAACTTGACTGGCCCTCCTGTGTAGAGTGCACGACACTCCATCTGAGTCATCATCATCATCATCTGCTCCTTTACTTTCATTTTGAAACCAAGACTCCAGAAAGCTCTTTCATGTGTTATGACACAGTACTTTTTGAAACTGTAAAATTATACACTGAAATCAGATCTTCCAGATGTGTAACAAAAATACCATATTTGTAATCACCGTTTGTGCTTGAGGATGTGTTTGGAGCTTTCATCTTATGACAGAGAAATTTAGGAGTGATGGAGGGAATGCCTTCACTGTATTGAATCACTCAGAAACACTTCAGACAGGTTCTATCTATGGACCCAGACTTGTCTTAATCTTGAAGCAATCCTCCTGCCTCAACCTGCCAAGTGCTAAGATTTTAGCTTCGTGTCACCATGCCTGAACTTAAAACCACTTTGATTCTTCAGCTATTTTTTTTTCCTTTTTACTGTGTGTGTAGTGAAAACAAATACTGCAAGGCCAGAAGAGTTGCTAAAATAGCGTTGCTAAAATGTCTTTGAATAAAATAGTCAACCATTTAGAAATCATTCTTGATTTCAGTTTCATAGATATCTGCAATCAATTATTTTGACTTGAATGTTTTTGATTCCTTTATTTTTCTTGTAATTTAGATACCATTAGAAATAATTTACTTCATATGAAATGATATTGTATTGCATGCTAATGCCATTTGGCATAAGCTTAAGTGTGGTTGAATATCAATTATTTTAGGGAAACTAGAGTATAGTTTGCACATTGAATGAGTGATGTTGCTTCTTTATGATTCTGAATGATAATTAAACATACAGATACCTAATAATATAATTACAAACTTAAATTTTCATTTGCTATATGGTTAGCATTACTTAAAAAGGCACTATGGTCATAGGATGAGATTTTTGAAAATGTGATCTTAATGACTGGAATACAAAGATGAGAAGTTGACATAATTAATAATATATAGAAAGCAAATATTCAGTGATGCAGTCTGGTATAGATGACTTGTGTTTCCTTAGTAACCACACGATGATGTCAGAACCTTCTTTACCTCACAGTATGCCTGTATTACACATACGGTGTCTGAGAAATAGCCACGCTAAAATATATTATCAGAGTGGACCCTAGTAAGAAGAGATTTGGATGAGACATCTGCAGAGGGCGGTCACATGTGTGACAGGGAGAAGAGCATGATCTGTGTAAACAATAGGAAGAGAAGGCTCCGAAGAAACCAGTCCCAGCACCACTGTGACCTAGACTTTCCTTGAATAAGAAGATTACTTGTTTTCACTGCCTACTTTCTGCTTCTTTGTTATGGCAGGCCTAGCCAACTAGTTAATACGTGTTAGCCATAGGAAAGCAGGTCAGCATGCTAAAACGTGGAATAATAAGAAGAAAATCACCTTTAGATTTAATAATAAAGTTTTTAAAGGACAAAGTGATAGAACAAAAAGAACGCATCTGTCTGTATCCTTAATACCTATGTCAAGTTGAGATAAGCCACCATTTCTGCTTCTTTCTCCTCCCAAGCTCCTCTCTTAACCCTAGTCATTGGAGGATCCCAGGGCCTTGAACCTGAATCTCTCAGATCCTACCTACACCCAACCATGCTGTTCTCTGTGTGTGTCTCCCGTTGGGACATGTCTATCTTTTTGTGCCACATTCCCCTTTCAAAAGAAAGAGGGCACACTGGGTCAGGACTCACCCTGATATTCGTTTGAACTTGACTACCTTCTTGATGACCTTACCCCCAAAAAGGTCACGTTCTGAGGTGGGGCCTTTGCTGATTTTTTTTTTTTTTTGAGTTGAGGTTAGGGGCTTAATACATAACAATAATATATCAATTAAAGAGTCAAAAAGGAAGTCTTTTTGTAAAAGTCTTATTTTTGAACTATTCTCTGTGTTAGCTCCCAGCTCATATACTCTTGGGTTCTGTTTGGTTTAAATTGTTCTCTGATTCAGCAAGAGTCCATTTGCATTTAAGATTTTTCAGTCCGTCGACTGCATACTTATACACCTGTGATTACAGGTGGGATGGGAATAAAATGAACATCTCTGAACTTAGGTAGCCTCTTAGCATTTGTTAGCAGACAGTGACTGGCGTTTGAGGAAAAAGGGGGACAGTATGTCAGAAGAAGCCATGTAGCTGTAGGAGCATGAACAGTTCAGACATCATCGGGTCCTCAGCTCCCGAATCAGGAGTCCACGAATCTTCTTACCATGCAGCAAACAAGCAAGTTTATAAGACCATTAGTAGAAAGCTTCTCTATTTTGATTAAACACAAGGCTTTTTATTGGTATCTTGTGTTACTGGTTACTACTTTTTAATATGTAAGTGCTGCTTCTTATTCCTTTTAAATAAACTCCCCCCCCTTTTTTTTCCTTTAAGATTTGCCTGCAGTGGATAACTCAGTGTTTTTGGAATTACTTAGATTGGATTGAAATATGCCATTATATTGCTACTTGTGTTGTCCTTGGCCCTGATTATCAAGTGTATGTCTGCATAGCTGTTCTCAAGCATCTGCAGCGAGACATCCTTCAGCATACCCAGACTCAAGATCTACAAGTCTTTCTCAAAGTAAGTATGCTCATGTCTGAGGGGAAAAGTTGTTAAAAGTTAATCACTGATTTGGGACACTTCATTGTTGTCTTAGGCATTCTTCCATTGCTGGGATAGGACACCTTAACCAAGGCAATTTATAAAAGAAAGCAATTTTAATTTGGGGTTCACAGTCCCAGAGGGTTAGAGGCCATGACTATCATGGCAGGTAACATGGCAGCAGGCAGACAGGCACGGTACTGGGGCACTAGCTGAGAGCTTTCATTTTTATCCATAAGCAAGAAACAGAGAGAGCTAGCTGGAAATGGACAGTGACAAACGTCCATCAACAAGGCCACACCTCCAATCCTTCCCAAACAGTTCTACCAACTGGGGACTAATCATGGAAATATAAGAGCCAATGCAGGTCATTCTCACCCAAACTAACACAATTATCAGATGCTTATCTAGCCCCTCATCACCAAATCTGCTCTGAGTGGTAGAGATGATTGTTTTCACTTTTGAAGTGAGGAAAGTGAGGGAACTAATTTGCCTAAAGCCTAAATTCTGTACCGCTAGAGTAGAGAAGGATCCAAAGCTTTAAGTTAGCCAGATTATTGCTGCATCACATTTGATCAATAAATGCTCAGTTTATTTTGTTCAAACTGTTGATAGTTATAAAAATTATTGTTCTAGAATGTTCTTCTAAATTTCCCATGTTTATAAAATGTTTACATAAAACTTTTATAATAAAAATCAATAAAATATAAAAATATAAATAAATAAAAGGCAAAAAATGTTTGCATTATTCTTTCATAGCACTTGCAATAGTAGAATATCTGATAGCAACCTTCAACAAAATAACTTTGCTTACTTTCTAAATTACAGTGTGATATATTTGAAGTTTAGGTGATTAGCAGGCATGATATGTAAATACATTGCTATATGTAGTTCTTGTTGGACTTGTAAGAAATTCAACTCTTGGTTTAATGCTGAAATCAAAATTGAATTTGACATTTTTTGGCGAGTCATCTCCCCATTCATCTCACAGTCACAAAACACATTCATTCATCAAAATGTGAATGTATCTTTCACTAGGTGAAGGATTTGTTTTTGTAAATTAGTTTTTTTTTACTATTAGGTATTTGCCAGAATTAGTTTCCCTTGAGTGATGTTTTTAAGATAATGCCATTAATCACTTAACACTGCCAGCCAATCATTTCTGATTAAAATATTTGAATTCAAAACATCTTAAACTATAAACAGCACTGGAATTATAGTCTTAGAATCATTATTAAAGAAAACGTTTGACAGAAGAATACATACTGAAGGAACAATAAGACAGAGCTCCAAATAATGATTTGTGTGAGGTGATCCCGAGAATAGGCCATTTTAATAGTGATTATTCTGAAGACAATGTAGGTTCACACGCAGTCAGGGACATTTCATCTGTTGTGGTGATTGGGTACTGAATTTAGGGTTTAATGTTTGTCTGTATTCTTAAAGCTGAATTTTCCCAGCACGTAATTCTCTAAACTCCTTTGAGTTTAGTTTATTATATAAGTTTTATTACTATCTGAGATGTTTCTGTTCTTCCTTTTCCAACATTCCTTAGCTTTAAATTATGACTTTTAGCTTTAAATAAATGGTCTGTCTAGGTTAGTGAAGGACTTTCAACACTTTCTCAATAAATATTTGTTGAAAAAATAAGTATAAAAATCTCTTAGGTGAACAAACTAGTTTTATTTATACTGAGCCGCAGACATCATTAAATTTTTGAAATGCTTCCTGCTGTCATCTCCGATGGAAGAATGTCTCTATGTGTCTTTGTTTAATGCTGGTGACTACTGCAATGTCATCTTTCCCTGGACAGTTGCAGTAGGGTGTAAAAATGATGGCTGTTTTAAAGGTGAACCCAACCCCGTTGTGTGCTGGGCACAGTGCTTCAGTTTAACCTACAGGGTTTTACATGGTGCAAAGGTTATCGTCTAATTCCTATTTTAAATTACTAGAATTTGAATTGAGTCTGTTAAATCTCAACTAAGACTTTATTGGTAAAGAATTAACTTCAGCATGTGTCCTCGGGCTAACCTCACTTTAAAATTCTGTTATTTGCATTTTTCTGAGAGACTCAGAAAAGGTGCTTTCCTTGCTGGTACTGTGACTTCATTTTTGCTGTTAAACTTTCAGTGTCTAGTTCTCAGAAGTCTTTTCTCTTATGATGGGCATTTTATTTTTGCAGAGTAGATTTTGGTATAGTTTTCTTAAATGTATGCATATGCATATATAATATTTGACCCCCTTTAAAGATCTATAGAAGCATCTTGCTTGCAAAATATATGACTGTGTGCAAAAATTCTCACAGTTAACTATATATAGTCATATATAATAACATGTGACTCAGACTTGTTGAAGAGGAGAAAAACTTAACAATATTTTTCCATAAAACAAGAAGCTACAGCTGTGATAATATCCCTCATAATGACAGTTCCATTGTTTATTCCTTGGTTTGAATATCTACTGATACTAGTTCTAAGGGGAAGTAAGTTGAACTAAAACAGCTTCAAATTTTTATTTTGTAAGTAAACAATATTTTATTTATAAAAGATAATGAAAGGGCAAAGTAATGGCTCAGTGTGCAAACTGAAAAGCCAAGTTCAATCCCAGGAGGCACAGATGGTAGAAAGAGAGAACTGACTCCTGGCAATTGTCGTATGACTTCTGCATAGGTTGTACACACACAGAATTGTAACTTCAGGAACAAAAGGATGGTAATTCATTGTGTAAAAATAAATAGAATGAGCATTTGACTGTTGTAAATGTATGTTTCAGTATTAAGGCACAAGTGAATTAGTGTTCAGAATACTGAGAGCCTGAGATGTGTTTAATAACCCTCCAGTTATTACCAGCTATTAGAGGAACCTCTAGAAAACTAGGTGACTCTTCTCTTAAATGTTGAATATACGTGTTTCTTTTCTCAACTTAAATTTCTTGTATTGATTGAAAGTAAGACCATGTCATGACAAAGCCTTGCTTTCCAAATGAAACTCTGTGTGAAATACGTTCGATAGAGAAAATATCAGCCCATCCATATTTATTTTAGCTTAGGCTCAAGATTTTAAATCAGACTGTTGAGAGTCTAGATTCTTGCCTGAATTTCTTCTAGCAGCCCACTGGAGAATTCTTGGTGATTCTGAGTCGCTAAACTGAAAAGCCAAGCAGAGGTGGCTCAGATCAGACAGTGAACAGCACCAGTAACTGTCAGCCCTGCTTCACTGTTGGAGCATTGGGGTTGGATGGGGAGATATATGGGGTTGGATGGATACTTGATATTCCCATCCTCATTTTACCACTAAACTGTCTGAGTCAGTAAATGTCATGGATGTGAACTAATGGGATCCAAGTACTCACTACATTTTTGTTCTTGCTTTGATTTTAGCTTTTTATTTTATTTACTTATTTTTAAAACAGTGAGTTACTACACGGTCCTGGCTGACTAGGCTAGCCTTGAGCACTGGGATTAAAGGTTTACACCACTGTGCCTGGCTTGTTGTTTTGTTTTTCTCAATTGCCTTGTAGATAACAACTCAATGTGGGCTAGATAATAGAGTAGTCTTTAAGCACGCTAAATAAAAACTCAGAGACAGGTATGGTGGTGCGTGCCCTTAATCCTAGCACTTGGGAGGCAGAGGGAGGTTCAAGGCCAGCCTACTCTACAGAGTGCGGTCCAGGACAGCCAAAGATGCACAGAGAAACTCTGTCTTGAAAAACCAAACAAAAACAAAACAAAACAGAAAAACAAAACTCAGAGACAGAAATTGGGGTTCAACCTGAAGACCAGAAAAGCAAAACAGCCAGCTACTGCCTCTTAACTCTATCTCAGTCTGAAATGGTGATCCTGGCTTCAGGAATCTCAGAATGAGACTGAGACTGAGAGTTGTCTCCTCTCATTTTGTAATCCTCTCTAGTGCTAGGATTAAGGGTGTGCACCACTACTGCCTGGTTTCTATGCAAACTAGTGTGGCTACTGGGATTAAAAGTGTGTGTTATTGTTGCCTGGTCCGTAAGGATGGCCAGTGTGGCTGTTTTACTTGTCTGATCTTCAGGCAAGCTTTATTAAAATACAAATGAAATGCCACTACGATAGTCAAGTGCATTAGCCTCACACTTTAGTGAGACACCTTGTGAAGCTATGATGAAGCACTCAAGCTCAGTTCTGAGCAGTGGTCTATATTTACTATTTTATTCCTTTATTTTATTCATTCATTATCAGTTTTCTCTTTGAAGATGCTCGGGATTTCAAACATTTTATCTTTGAAAATGTTTGAGTGCCACAATTCCAGAAAGAAAAACACCCAACACAATTAATGTTCTCAAATTTCCTAGCTAACTATAAAATCTAAAACCATTTTCTCCTGTCAGAACATTTTGGTTAGTGGATTTCTATATAATAAGTGTTAAAAAAATATCTATATACATAGATTTGTTGGAATCTTTGTTTCTGGGTCCTGTGGAGAAGTCTGAGTGTTCCATGAACTGGCTTTGCACGTTCCTTCCCTTCTCACAAGCTCATAGACTGGAAAGGATTGTTAGCATCCATTTGTCCATGCACCCTGGCGACAAACTTCACTGAAATGCCAAGGCAAGGGGAAGACTACCTTCCATTGGAAACCAGGCTGTGAAAGCTCAGAATACTTAATTAAAAATTCTGCACTGAATCCTGCATATTATAGAAAATAATTTAAATTATGAGAAAAATCAGATTTATTTCAACCCAATCAGTAACTTGTTGAGAGGGATGCTTTGTTGGTGGCTGCTGTTTTCAGAAGGTGATGACAGGATAGAAAATGGAGATTAGACAGGAAAACTGATGAAATGGTATTATCAAAAAAGCTCAGCCCAGGAAATAGATAAAGCCTGCATCGTTTAACATCAGGTGTGCTTTCAGATGGTGTCTACATTGCCGTCTGTCACTTGAAGACGTGAGTTTTGTCCCTCCCTCATCATGTTAGCTTGGCTTCATTGTTTAATCTCGTCATACCACAGTTTCCTATTGTATGGAAGTATTGAGCAGTTACGTGAGATCTCTCAAAAATACTTCTAGAACATTGACTGACACATAGCAAGTGCTCCAGAAAGAAAAATAACGATTAGGGTTGTGATTCCACACCAACCCCCTTTGTTCTTGTTTCTCTGTTAGTAAACAGATGTTTAGGGAAAATCTGCAGTAAAGAAGACATTAGTTTTTGGAGTCTTTGGTAACCTTTCATGTACTTTTTGTCTCATAGATTTTTTTTTTAACCTGTTTGTTTTGTACCAAGTACTTGCGTCCTCTTAGCATATGACAGCATATGACATCACAGTAAGGCCTGAGGTGCACATGACTGTCCTTCCTTTGTCAGAAACACTCTACGGCTGCTTCCAGTCAGGGCCGTTCCCTCATTTACCCATCCAGAACTGTCATCTCCGTTCTCATCACATGCATCGTTCATGCTCAAATATGCAGGAAGCACATGTCTTCTCCAAAGCCTTGAGTAACGAGGTGTTCTCTCCAGAAACACTCACCTCAGCTGCCTGGCTATTTGTTTTTTTTTTTTTTTTTTTTTTTTTTTTTTTTTTTTTTTTTTTTTTTTTTTTTTTTTTTTTAGTAAATTTTATTAGATTATAAAAGTTTCCATTTCCGCCCCCCCTCCCAACACCCTCCCACTCCCCCCACTCCCCCCCTCCTTCCCCTCCGTCCCCCAGGGCAGTCAGGGTTTCCTGCCCTGTGGGAAGCTCCAGCTCCCTCCCCCTCCCTCCAGGTCCAGGAAGGCGAGCGTCCAAACAGACTGGATCCCCAAAATCCAGCATATGCAGAGGAAACAGGTCCCAGTGTCATAGTCAATGGCTTTTCAGAAAGACCCCGGGCCAGCCACAGTCAGAGAATCCGGCCAAATTCCGAGAATCTGGCTAGATCACGTCCTCGTTCAGTCCCAGTCCGGCTGGCCCTGGTAAACTCTCATCAGATCCGTTCCCTTGTATCAGTGGGTGATAGCATCCCTCGCAGTATTGATTTCGTTTTTCATGTTCCTCCTCCTTCCGCTCCCCATCCGGACCTCGGGGGGCTCAATCCGGTGCTCCAATGTGGGCCTTCGACTGCATAGCCGTCCTTCGCCAGAGGAAGGATCTATGGTGATAAGCAAAATATACATCAGTATGGTCATGGGCCACGGCCGATTCAGGCACCCTCTCCTCTGTCCAGAGAGCAATCTGGGGGATTTCTCCTTGGACCTGGGATCCCATATATAATCAAGTCTCCTGTAAACCCTAAAATGGCTCCCTTAGTTGAAATATATTGTTCCCTGATCCCATATTCATCCTACCTCCCTCCTCCCCCCCTCCCCGGCCACCAAGCTTTCCCCTTTCCTCCCCTACTCCCTTCTCTCTAGTCCTCTCCCCCTCCATCGACCCTCCCACCCCCCCATGCACCCGAGGTTACCTGGGACTCATGTATATTTCCTACCTCCTGGTGGATAGCTAAATAATCTTCATCAGGTTCATCTTCTTATTTAGCTTCTCTAGGATCACGAATAATAGGCTCAAAGACCTTTAATTATGGTTAGAATCCACTTATGAGTGAATACATACCGTGTTCCTCTTTTTGGGTCTGGCTTACCTCACTCAGTAAAGCGTTTTCTATTTCCATCCATTTGCATGCAAAATTCAAGATGTCATTGTTTTTTACCGCCGAGTAAAACTCTAATGTATATATGTTCCACACCTTTTTTAACCATTCTTCTATTGAGGGGCACCTAGGTTGTTTCCATGATCTGGCTATTACAAATAGTGCAGCTATGAACATAGTTGAACAAATGCTTTTGTAGTATGTTAGGGAATCTTTAGGGTATATTCCCAAGAGTGGTATTGCTGGGTCCTGAGGGAGGTTGACTCCCAGTTTCCTGAGAAACCGCCACACTGATTTCCACAGTGGCTGCACGAGTTTGCATTCCCACCAACAATGGATGAGTGTTCCCCTCACCCCACATCCTCTCCAGCATAGGCTATCGTTGGTGTTTTTGACTTTAGCTATTCTGACAGGTGTAAGATGGTATCTCAAAGTAGTTTTGATTTGCATTTCCCTGATCGCTAGGGAGGTTGAGCATGACCTTAAGTGTCTTCTGGCCATTCGAAGTTCATCTGTTGTGAATTCTCTGTTAAGTTCAGTACCCCATTTTTTAATTGGGTTAATTAGAGTTTTAGTGCCTAGTTTCTTGAGTTCTTTGTATATTTTGGAGATCAGACCTTTGTCTGATGAGGGGTTGGTGAAGATCTTCTCCCAGTCAGAAGGCAGCCTTTTTGTCCTACTGACAGTGTCCTTTGCTTTACAGAAGCTTCCCAGTTTCAGTAGATCCCATTTATTCATTGTTTCTCTTATTGTCTGTGCTGCTGGGGTCCTACTTAGGAAGAGGCCTCCTGTGCCTAAATCTTGTAGACTACTTCCCACTTTGCCTGGCTATTTGGATCATATATTTGGACTTCTCCTCAGACCCGTAAGAAATATGCATAGCACAGGCATGAGTTTTCTGCAGATTCTCTTGCCTCTTTCTCCCATGTAGCCTCTTTCTGCCATGCCACCACACGCAGCTTTTACCTGGGTTCCAGAGGTTGAACTTGGGTCATCAGATTTGTGTGGCAAGTATCTTGACCCACTGATCCATCTCCTTAGCCCCATATTTTAATAATAACTATTTAAACTGAACAAAACACTCCTCTTAAGTGCTTTTTATGGAGTCTGGCATTAATGCAAATCATCTAAGTAATCTTGGCTAAATTTTACAGTTTTAGTACATCACCATTCTTCCAGTCTAACCCACTCAAGATTTTTTCTCTATAAATTAATCTTTGAAAAGTTACCGTAACCTTGCAAACACATTAATCATCAAATGTTTGGGAGCAAATAGACTCAGTGATAAAAATCATACTGTACCTTGTGTCTACTTAACACTAAATCAAAAAAAAATATTATGCTTAATGGAATTTTTGGTTGCAGAAAATATTTTTGACAAATAAGTCTCTGGTATCTTTGAAAATTATAATTGATAACAAAGAGCTTTTAGAAATGCAGGTTACCTTCCCTTCCCTCATAGACATATCCCAGAGGATTTGGGAGAAAAGACAGTGATATCTGAGTATCTGTGATGGGGAGGTTCTTATATTCTTGTCAAGGACTTGAGGAGCAAAAGCTGAAGTCAATAATCCTTGATGTATCGCTCTCACATTTTGCTGTGTCTGATGTGTGCTCAGGAGAGGATATGTCAACCATTTTAAAGACTGTCGGTTGACATTGTTATGGCCACCATTAATGTTCTAAGTGCTTACAGAATGCGAGACCATGGACAAAGGACCTTAGAGGTATTGGCTGTTCACTCTTTGACTTATTCCAGTACTTTCTCTGTAATAGCTGTGTCCGAAGCACTGGTGTAGTTGCATGATAGAATGTCTGTCTCTGACATGGTTCTTAAATTCTGCTGAAAGAAACAGTATAGATAGTATTTCCAACATAATTCTTCTTACTGAAGGACACTGTGGCACGGTGAGGGAGTCAGAGGCATTGTTTGGGCCACGCCAAAGGATAGGAAGGGCTATGAATGCCTAAGAAGAAAAACCTTATGAAGAACTCTGAGGGGAAAACCTTCGTAAAAGCTTAGAGGGTCAGCTGCAAAGCTCAGAGACAAGAATCCCCATAGAGCAGTAGTTCTCAACCTTCCTAATGCTGCGACCTTTAATATAATTCCTTATGGTGTGGTGACCCCCATCCTTAAAATTATTTTAATTATTTTAAAATTATTTTAAAATTATTTTTGTTGATGTTTCATAAATGCAATTTTGCTACTGTTATAAATAATAATGTAAATATCTGATATTGAGCGTCCCTGTGGCCCCCATTGTCACATGAACATTGGCATGTGAAAAATCAAGATTTATATTCAGTAAGCTTACGTAAGTGTATAATCTGAGAATTAGTGTGGAGAGGTTTTGAATCTTTCTTGGCTGAAACTAAATCCTATTAACTCAAATTGTTCCTGGTTAGCTAGTATAGTTATATTTCAAACAATATTCTACATTTACTGGATCCTGATCAAATGTTCTAAGAAAAATAGAACATGGAATTGAACTTTTATGTCTGAAGAAAAGAAAGAAGCTGTGTTTATATTATATCATGTGATAGCATATACACAGTGCTGTGGTTAGGAATGTTAATTTCTAATGCTGTTTGGTAATTCAACGTCTAAAATCCAGAGCTGATGAAAGCAATCATTGAAATCAAACTGATAGAAAAGCATACAACTCTCATACAACCTATTACCTATTAAAGTGTTTACTTGAGCAACTGCTTCACTATTGTTACAAAAACATTAAAACTGTTTTTTTTTTTAAATCTGTACTTTACACATGCTTCCCAATTCCTAGAACAGGGTGGTTCCAATATACTTAGGTCTGCAAACGAAACTGTAGTGAAACCATGCTTGGCAGAAATGGTCAGTTACAACTCGAATGTTAGCCCAATAATCTAAATGGACATAATCACAAGTAAGATTATCCCCTGAGAAGAGGGCTAGAGAATCTCTAGGAAGAGATGAAAAATATTCTACTTTAAAGATTAAAAGTGAAACTTGGGCACTTTACATTTTTATTCAGAAATAAAATTGTCTGTCAATTTTTTAAAACAATGAACAATACAATTTACACAATTGCATTTAAAATGTATATTTAAATTTTTCCTTTATAATGTGTTGTTTCAGTAACCTTTTATGCTAATATTATGTTATCTCTTCAGCATACTTACTAAAATATATTCTTTTAACCTTAAAATTTATATCTAAAAGAAGAACCAGTTTTTAGAAAAAAAACCAAAATTTAAAATAGAAATACATTTAAGCCAAGTAATTAACTGTGGCTTCCCTATGTAGCTTTATGTTTAAATGAAAGTAGAAGAATAATTAAAAGATGTTAAGTAGATTTTTATTACTTTTTGCCAGGAAAGTATTATTAGAGCCTTTGTTCAAGCACTGCTATTTCTCATTGTTAAGTTGCATTTAATGAATAATAAGGTTTTATTTGAAAATCATGACTGCATCCTGTAACAGTTCTTACAGCATTGAAATTTCTCTGTTAGGGAAGCTGTTGCTATAATTGCCTTCCAACTTAAGATTACTTTTAGAGTAGAAATGATCAAAGCCAAGTCACTCACATATACTTTAAAGAAAGTGCATAAGTTTGCAAGAGTTCTATCATTACAACAATAGCTTTTTAAGATGAATTCTGGTACAGGAAGGTTGGTCTTACTTTGATCCTTTTCCCCCTGCTGAACAAGTACTTTTGATAGACAGAAATTTACAGAGACCCAATATTCTGCCATTAATCAAGTGAACATCTATTTGTTTTGTTTTCTTTGTTGAATCGGGGCTTCACTATGTTGCCCAGGTGACACTGAATCTACTATCCTCTTGTGACGGTCTGTCAAGGACAAGGATTCCAAGTGTCTGTGACCCAGCCCACAGAAACCTCTTCTGTTTGCTTCAGTTGTATGCTGAATAGTTTGTGTCAACTTGGCACAAGCCGGAGTCATGAGTGGAAGGAGCCTCAATTGAGAAAATGCCTCCGTAAGATCCAGATGCAAGGCATTTTCTTAATTAGTGACCAATGAGGAAGGACCCAGCCCCACTGTGAGTGGTGCCATCCCTGGGCTGGTGGTTCTAGGTTCTATAAGAAAACAGGCTGAGCAAGCCATGTGAGCAAGCAAGGCAGTAAGCAGCATCCCTCCATGGCCTCTGCATCAGCTCCTGCCTCTGGGTTCCTGCCCTGTTTGAGTTCCTGTCCTGACTTCCTTCAGTGATGAACAGCAATCCTGAACTATAATCCAAATAAACCCTTTCTTCCCCAAGTTGCTTTGGTTGTGATATTTTATTACAGTGACAGTAACCCTAAGACAAGTTTCATGTTTATTAATGGGAGGACATAATTTGCCTTGGCTGTTAACAGTCTAGAATACAATACTTACTTTAGTCACTCTGGTGTCTTGTGTCCACAACCAAGAGCTTACACATGCTTGTAGAATGTACGAGCGAACAGTGAGAGAATGGATGTCCTTCACCTTACAGTGAAAAGTGGAATTCACATGTTTGTGTTGGATGGTTTAGTGGTGGATTCCTCAGCAAACACCATTTAGTTTCTTCAGAGTCTGTCAACCCTGCTGAGTCGTAATAATGTTTTAGATTGTTTATATCTTTTTTCAAATGGTGTAGATTTTGAATGCCATGTGTTCTACATAACTACATGCATGCTGTGAACTATTACTCATATGTGAATTTATGTGAGGTTTATATATATATATATACTTTATATATAATGTGAGTACATATGAAGCTTTTAAAATCATCCTTTATGTGAAAAATTGTGTGTAATTTTAGCTGCCTTACATTGATGTGTCTCTTCTATCACTGCTAACAAACTATATGGTATATAATATGCGTTGCCTTTCATTCTTTGGGACTGCTATTGTATTTATGTTATTTATTTTTCATCTTTATTTTATAAACTTGTGAAGGTATTAATTGTCTATAATTTTTATATCCTCAAAATATAATATGGTTGTGTTGAATTGAGAATAGCCATTTTGAAGACTTTAAAAAATTTTTCAGATAGATACTCTGTTAGATAATATTTGAGAGTGCTGAAAGACATAGTCAACCCCTGTCCCCAGAGCCTTAAAATAATAAATAGATGTTCATGCTGTTTATTCTTGAGTG
This sequence comes from Myodes glareolus, assembly GCF_982192425.1. Classification (NCBI taxonomy): domain Eukaryota; kingdom Metazoa; phylum Chordata; class Mammalia; order Rodentia; family Cricetidae; genus Myodes; species Myodes glareolus. The sequence continues at coordinate 100,373,566 of NC_142026.1, read as the reverse complement.
CCTCGTTTGGGACACTAACCATTAAAGCAGAAGTGACTGTTCACATGCACAGTGCCAGCATTGTGAGCCCCAGGCTGATGGAGGATTTTATGAGCAGTGGCTGCAGCACAGATTCTGTGTACATCACAGCATCACAGATAGAGTTCAGAGCCATTGCTAGTTACGTAGTTAGCTGTTGAAATGTGTGTAATTTGTTAGGAAGAGCTGCTGCTATTGCTGCTGCTGCTGCTGCTGCTATTAGCGGTAAAGCAGTTTTGTTTTTTAAAATGACCTTGCCCCACGAGGTCATGATTCATTCCTGACAGGTACAGACACGGCTCCCCAAATGAAAAGCAATTATACACTTCCTAGCTATGTAAACTGCCCCAGCATGTACAGCCGAAAACAAATGATACCCCAGCTACTTAAACATTATTCACTTGGAACTGTGTATCCTTCTCTAAGCAAATGAACTTCCCTTCCTATTTTCCTGGCAGGAAGAAGCACTCCATGGGTTTCGAGTGAGCAACTACTTTGAATACATGGAGACTCTGGAGCAAAACTACCGTCCAGTGCTGCTGAGAGACATGCGCAGTCTGAGGGTGCAAAGCACATAGATGATGAGGGCCCCCCAAACTTTATGTTGTATTCATTTTTAAGGGAGACAAGGCAGCGTGATTGTGTCCTGTCTACATCGGCAGCATGTGCTTTGTGTGTCCATGTGTGTCAGTCAGTGTCGAGGTTTGGTACAGAATATATTCGTGTTGCTCTCGGCTCAGTTTGTGAAATGAAGTGAGTTCATTTTTGCAAGTTCCTTGTTCTTTACATTTGTAGGAGCAGTCCTAGGTTTTAGTTTGTGTTTGACTTAAAAAAGGATCAAAGACCTTAATGTAAAACCTAAAAATCTGAAACTGCTAGAGGAGAACACTTGATTTGAAAAAGGCAGTGGGTTCTGAATAAGAATCCAGGAACTCAGGGAATGAAAACAAGCAGAGACAATAGTCCTGCATACTTGTAAAGTAGAAGAAAAGGAAGGCAGGTACAAATCGGGAAAAGAGTTGCCATGACTCACCTGAGAAGGGAGAATATCAAGAATATATGCCGAGATAAATAAACTACAAAATAGTAAAAGAACAACAACAACAAAAAAAAAAACTCCAGTCAGCAACTGGGCAGGGAAGTGAGACACTTCAGACGGTGAAGCACCCATCAAAAACGGGTACATGAAGAAAGGCTCACCGCCTTTATCCATAAGGAAAATGCCCATCGAAACAACGTTATCGCACTAAAATGGCTATCATCAAGAACAGGAATGCTGCTCAGGCTTGAGGGCAGACACTTATAAATTGTTAGTGGTAATTTATCATGTAGACTGATCTAGACAGAAATTAGTATGGAGATCAAAAAAACAAAAGTTCACCTAAGTTGACCTAGCCACACAATTTATGTGATAAAACAAATAAATGTATGTCAGATTACCAAGGAGATCCCTGTACATCTCTATTCACAATAGCCAGGTTTGGAATCAGTCGAGGTAGTCAGTGCAGGCACACAATAGAATTTTACTCAGTCATAAAGAAGAACGAAATGAAGCATTTGTAGGAAACTCGGATTGGAGATCATGTTAGCTGATAAAAGCCAGTCCCCTAAAGGAAGGCATCACATGTTCTGTTTCCTGTGTGGAAGCTGCGGGGTGGAGCATGAAACTAAGAGGCTGAGCAGTGTGAAGGCCTGGGGAGCATAAGAAAGTAGTGGAGGGGTGAGGAGCCGTGATGGCTCAGTGATTACCGGTGCCTGCCTCCAAGCCTGACAACTGGATTTCAACCCCTCCCACCCACACTGAGAAAGAATGAAACTGACTCTCAAGAGCTATGCTCTGACCTCCACATACTGTAGATATGCCTGGAACTGTAAAGTAAAATATTTTAAAGTAAGGAAAGAAACTCTTGTGAGACACATAGAGTCAAAGTACATTACATGTGTGCTGGGAATGTCATAGTGGCATTGAATGAAATGTCCCAACCTACATCATCTCTACTGTGTAGTAATAGTTCTTCTAGTGATCTTGGGAAGAAGAGACAATTTTATTAAGGAAGGAAGGAAGGAAAGAAAAAGAACAAAGGCCTGAGTATCAGAAGGAGTCCATAGAGATGGGCAAAAGCCTACTTCCTTCATTTTTGCAGCTGTACATATGGAAAAACACAGGCAACAGCACAGTTGCTTATTTTCCCTATGGTGGAACAAAGGACGTCTACCAGGACATTGTCCTCAGACATAATTGTCTTTCTAGGAGGTGCTTGTTAGACCAATGTCTATTTCTAACTTTCCATTGGAAATTTGGGTTCACATGACTCACTTAGAAGACAGATTGCCTCCCTCGTGCTGATAAGCATTCTGCTGTTATTTCTTGGCATTTCTTGGTGATAGATTTGATTTTTACTGAACTTGAAAGCATTAAGAACAATAGATTTCTAAATTGAAATGATTCACACTGCGATTTATTTGAACAGAAGTCTCTGTGCCCATAGATTTAACATGTGAGGGGTTTTTTTTTTTTATTATAGCTTTCCATTTACTGTTTGAAAGCCAATACTCAACTATGTTATTAATTTACCAATTTCAGTTTTTAAAATAAATCCTATAGGTTATTTTGTATTCTTTGCTTATATAACCATGCATTATATAACTAATACTACTTTTTAAAAAAACTTTCTACCCAAATGAGACATGCCTAAATTTATTTTCATCTGCATGTAAGGCAACAGGTGCAATACAGTTATCAATTGAGGGACAGTTAGGTATTTAAAATCCGCTTCTTCCCAAGTCAGGTTTTGTACTGTGCATGCCAGCAATAGTTTTCCGATGATGGTGCTGTTAAAGGGCGTTGTAAATTGGTGGATGGTAAATTGAGCAAGTTAATTAGACACATTGCACATTTGACTTACACTGAATGAGTGAGGGAAGTAGATGACCCTAATGCATACTTTGTCTGCTGTGTGCGTGTATGGAGGCAGAGGGCATGCAGAAGGTTCCAGCTGCCTTGTCTTTCTGAGTGATGCTCCTAGTTCCAAGAGACTACAGCCTGTCTTCATGTGAAAGCTATTGCATTGCAGATAGACATTATTTGCATCGTTGTTGATGGATGACTTACTGGAAGTTCAGGTAATATCTAAATTATGATAGTCACGTTTTGCAAACAGTGACTTCATCTGGAACAAGGTGGTTTTCATTTCTCTTTGATAAAATAGAAACAGAATTGGACAAGGTTATTCAATCATGTGATCCCGGTACCCAAGAAACAAGAATCAGGCCATCGATGCAAGTTTCAGACTAACTACTACTACATGTTGAAACCCTAACTCAGAAAAAAAGATAAAGAAAAATAAGTAAGTAAAAAGTAATGAGATTGGGCAAGATGTCTCAACAGAAAGGTGCTTGAAGTCAAACCTAAAAACCTGAGTTAGATTTCCATGACCTTTTCCCATAGCAGAACAACGCTGACTCTCACAAGTTACCTCCTGCCCTCCACACCTGCCCCACCAGAACAATGTAATTAAAAAATAAAAAAATTGTCTTTTGGTTAAAAGACAATTCAAAATTAAAAATATGAAATGTCTTAAGAAGATGGCTTACATTAGTTTCATAGAAGAAAACATAAAGTATTATTTGTGTGGCTACCCTTGTGATTCGTGTCTCTATTTTAAGACTAATAGCCTTAAAGAATACTGCCCTGCCTCAACTGTGTAATTAAGTATGAGCTCTTGAGACAGACAGACTTTGTCTCTTATTTGTGAAGAACCAATTCATATATTTTGCAGAATTTAAATATAAATAAATTTATGATACAAATTGTCTTGAGAGAACTTTATTAGTATGTAAATCTTTGGCCATCTGTTTTCAGATTTTTATTTTTAATACATACAAGCATAATAGCTCAGTGATTGGGTGCTTTCCAGGATGCAGAAGGCTGTGGATTCCATCTCCAGAACTTCAAAACAGAGCACTTGTAGTTAGGAGTCTTGTGACACCTAAATATCTAAGGTATCTGTCAAGGTATTACAAAGTAACTCTCGGGGAAGTATTTAAACATCTCTAAAATAGTCTGTCTAAATCTGTGATTAGTGATTAATACTGTGCCATATTGAGTTGTACTGTCTGTTTTCCAGATGTTAAAGAAGTCTTTTATTTTTGTTTACATGGGCAAGTTAAGCACTGCACATAAATGTAATTGACAACAACAAAAAAAAATCTAAGAAAGGGGAGAAATGGCTCAGCAGTTAAGAGCACTTGGTTTTGCGGAGGACCCAGGTTTAGTTCCCAGTACCCACCCAGCAGCTTGCAGCCATCCATAATTCCAGTTCTATGGGATCTAGACATTCTGACCACTGCAGGTACCAGACATGCACAAAGTAAATATACATAAATGTAAACAAAACACCCATACATAATAAAAAAATTAAAAATAAGTCTAAAATTTTTAACTTGTAAGGCAAGTGAGATATGACACTATTAAGGGTTTAACATCTTCATGAGATGCATTATTTTAAAACCATGGTAATATAAAAATGACAAGAGCGTCCCCACCCCGGACTTAGGAAGGTTTGATAAGGTAATAAGCCATAAAGTCTGATTGGGTTGAGTTTAATAGAATAGATTTTGAAACTGGGCTTTCCAGGAGGATTACTGCAAAATGAAAGAAAACAAGTAATAGGTAACACAGGCTTGAGCTCAAGCATAATTACTTTAATCATTTTATTTTTGAAATGTAGAACTACATTTTCCTTGGGGTGAGGATGAAGTAGACAGAGGAACTTGACGATTTAGACCCAGGATGAACTAAAATGAATCCAGTGTTTAGGTAGAAGAGAACATCTCAAGCGTTAGGGCATGCATGGAGTATTAGCATCTGCTGAGATCCTGGACATTCAATTCAAAGTAGATTGAGATAGTAAACGAACACAGATGTATAGTAGGCATTTTCAGAAACTTGATTTCGCTGTGATTGTTGTTTTACAGGGGAAATTATTTGGTAGGATTTCTAGGTATTGAGAGTATGTGACACAAATGTCAAAGACAGTAAGTGAACTGTGAAAAACAGTACAGTTATGAATCCATGGCTGTAAGATGAGTTGGCAAAGTTGTATGTTGCCACCACCAACACCCTTTTCGTTGTGGGGCCATACAAGGGATAGACAGTAACCAGGATCAAATGGAGAAGGGAGTGGGAGAATAGGGTAAAGGAGGGCATTTAATCCTATCCATTTTGGTTTTTGCCTTTCTCTGTTTAAAACACTGTATTTTATTTCTCCTTCTTTGAATGAACCCCTCTTCCCACATGGCCCTTTTCCTAGTTACCTAAACTCTGTGGGCATTCCAAATGAAACGCTCTCATTAAAACTTAAGAGAAAGCTAACATTCACATGTGAGAAAACATGTAATCTCTGTCTTTCTAGAGCCTGGTTGGTGTGGGAGGTCCTTCTATATATGTGTTGCTTTTATTGGTTAATGAGTAAAGATCCTGGCCTGGCCTGATAGGGCAGAGTAGAACTGAATGCTGGGAGAAAGAAGGCAGAGTAAGGAGAAGTCATGAAGCCCCACTGGAAACAGACGTCAGAACTTTACCTGGTAAGTCACAGCCTCGTGGCGATACGAAGTTTAACAGAAATGGGTTAAATTAAGATGTAAGAGTTAGGTAATAAGAAGCTAGAGCTAATGGGCCAAGCAGTGATTTAGTAATACAGTTTTTGTGTGGTTATTTCGGGAGTCTGAGTGGCTGGGAAATGAACAAGCAGCCTCCTACTAAACCTGGGGACCTCATTCAGCATTATCATTTCTAGCTCTATTTAATTTACTTAAAAATTTTACAATATTTGTTTTTCTGCCACATTAATAATATTGCTTTGTATAACTTTACCAAATTGAGTTAACGGTTCACCACTCAATGGGCATTCCTGCTGTTTCCATTTTCTGGCCGTTGTGAATAAAGCAGCAATGAACGTGGAAGAGCCCATATCTCTGTGGTAAGACATAGAGACCTTAGGTATATGCCCAACAGTGGTATAGCTGGATCTTTTGGCAGATCCATTTTCAGCTGTGTAAGGAAACTTCTACTGATTTCCATAGTGGCTGCACCAGTTTACACTCCCACCAATAGTGCATTGTGTTCTCCTTTCCCCACATTCTCACCAGCATCGGCTGTAATTGGTTGTTGCTGCTTTGTTTTTTCCCCCATAGGCCATTCTGACTGGAAAAAGATGAACTATTACATCAGGTATCCTCTAGTGAAAGTTAAGTAGTAAGAAAACAAATGGTCAGAGCATTTCTAGTAAAAACATTTCTGCTCAGCTTATATCGAGCTTCTAGCCACTCAGAAATAAGAAAATAAACAATATATGCACATATACACCTACACATTCCAAGCTGTGAAAATGAATACACAAATGTATTGTGCACATTTTTCATTGCTAGAAAAGGAATCTATCTCTGCTAGACAAGTGCTTGACCACTGAGCTACATCTCTATCCCAATATGAAATAAAGTGTTAACATATACTTTATCAAAAATACATATTCAAGTAACACCCAAAAGTATGCATGATCATGATTTTTAGTTTTGAGACAGGGTTTCTCTGTAGCTTTGAATCCTGTTCTGGAACTAGCTCTTGTAGACCAGGCTGGCCTTGAACTCACAGAAACCTGCCTGCCTCTGCCTCCCAAGTGCTGGGATTAAAGGCGTGCACCACCACTGCCCAGCTGTATGATCACTATTTTTAATGTAACTGTTATTGGAATCCAGGGGATTCCATAAACACTCCATAGTCATGGAAATTTCCACAACAAATGCATAACATGATTCTCAACAAAAAGACGTGGAAGGTTTACAAACCTTGTGTGGAAGTTGGAACTCACATTTCTTGTTTGAAAACTGCAGTAAATGGAAATTGTCTTTGAAATATGGCTGTCTTTAATGAAGTTGGACATATATCTAATGACACGATACAGCCATGTTCCTTCCAGGTGTTCCCCAGCAAAAATACAAAGACTTACATACCAGCGGCAACATTTTACTCCTATAGCTACAAAATGAGAACCATCCCGTATTTCTTTCAAATAGTGAGTGGATAGGTGGTTATTTGAATTTTAACTCAGCAAGAGGGATGACATCACTTGGTTTCCACACAATTCTGGAGGAAAGCAAGCTGCATTGTAGTGAATAAAGAAAGCTGACAGGAGAAAACATGCCATATGATCCCACTCATGAGCTCTAGAGGAGGAACCTGGAACAAGGGTGTGGAGGGCCGGACCACATTCTCCATTGCTTCTAGGAACAAAGGTAGAGATTGACCTCTGTGACCCCAAGGTGTGGCGGCACACGCCTTTAATCTCAGCGCACGTGCTTTGTAACTCTCTACCGCTGCGTCCCTGCCTACTCCCGAGGTTTCACCTGGGACTGGGAGCAGTCAGCCAATCCGGGAATGACACGTCCAGGGCAGGGTCTGTTTCCTTTATAAGGGATGGGTTCCATCTTATCTGGGTCCCCACGGCCGTGTTGGCTTATGCTCTGCTCCCAAGAGACATAAAGCTATTCTGCAGAAGGATCCTAGTGTTCCGTGTGGTTCTTGCTGGCGAGACGGTAGCGCGGGACATCTGGTGCCGAAGCCCTCGGGACGCCGAGGAATCCTGACCACCGCACCGACGGGGATCTCTTGGATTCACTTTGGATTCAGGAAGGATTCAGAACTGCAGGGTCTGCATATCAGAGAGGTAATGTCTGTTCCTGGATTTTTCGGTTTTGAGCTCGACTTGTCTCCGCATTGGGAAGGTTTCATACAGGCCTTGATGCTTATCTTAGCAATTCTCTTATTTTCCATCAAAAATTGCTTAAAAGATGAATCTTGCCAAGCGGTTGTTGCAAGGGCGGAGGAAATTCAGGACAGAATATCAGAAACTGAATGCAGTGGGAGGTTAGACGCGCGCGTGAGAGAAAAAATTAAGGAAAAAGGACCCTCCAGGAATTCTAAGGAAGTAGAAATGGGGGAGAATATTGGCCCACAAGGCCAAAAGTCTTCTGCAGGAGAAGAGGAAGGAGAAATGGATACAGAGGAGGAAGTAGAATTAGCCAACGGCAGGGCCATGAGGTTATCCCAAACGGTCCATCCGCCTCATTATAGGCTACACCTTCCCTCAATTGCCCCTTCGGCGCCTCCTTATGAGGAAAGCCTTGGGCCAAAGACCTTTTCATTTATCCCTGATAAGGTCAAGAGAAAGCTACACTTGGCTTTCCCCGTTTATGAAGGGGAAAACGGGCGATTACATGCACCTGTGGAGTACAATCAAATCAAAGAGTTAGCAGAGTCAGTCAGAAAGTATGGAGTGACTGCTAATTTTACCTTAGCCCAGTTGGATAGATTGGCCTTGTCTGCCATGACTCCAGCGGACTGGGAAACAGTTGCAAAAGCATCGCTCATCAGCATGGGTCAATATTTGGAATGGAAAGCGCTGTGGCACGAGGCAGCCCAGGAACAGGCCAGAGCTAACGCTCAGGCCTTAATTCCAGAACAACAGCAATGGACATTTGACCTCCTGACTGGGCGAGGGCACTATGCCGCTGCCCAGACAAACTACCCTTACGGCGCCTACCGCCAGATAGCCGATACAGCTGTAAGAGCATGCCCAAAGATTTGGTTAAGTGGAAAGATGTGCTTTCTAATGAATGGAAAGGCCCGGATCCCATCTTATTGAGATCCAGGGGAGCTGTTTGTGTTTTCCCACAGGATCAAGAAAGCCCATTCTGGCTGCCAGAGCGATTGACCCGAACAGTGAAGAGTGATCCACAACACACGGATTCGCCTGAGGACCTGGCTGCTGTTCCTCTTGTCATTTTGCGGATGGATGACAGAGCACCGATGGAGGACACTCTCAGCCTTCCTGAAGTTGTTACCAGTCAACCATAGGATGGCCGTGTCTCCCCGATTTTTTACAACCAATAAGACTCTGGGCCCCCTCCCTACTGTCCTAGAGATGATTTATAAGCTTGGCCGTAGGACTTCAGTCCTGGGCCGTGTCTCTCATTCCCCTACTTCAAAGAATGGGTGGGGGTGGAAATGTTTTGGAACAGTCCTATGCTATGGATTAGTGTTTTTCCTATGGATGGTCTGCTGACTCAAATCCCAAAATTGTAGGGACAAAGTGGTTATTGCACAAGCGCTGGCTGCCCTGAAACAGGGGGCCTCTACTGATGTGTGGTTATCTAAAGCAGTAGGGTTTAAGCCAACCAGCTCCTGCACCCCTAGGACTGTGGTCCATTGCACAGGGTGGAGTGCTTGGCTTAGCTAGCCCTGAAGGTTGTCGAGCTGAAGAGCATCGCACAGAGAATGGCCCTCTCTGAGAGATAAGTCGCTCTGCTTAAGGGTTTTCTGCTGTATATTCCCTTTCCCAGAAAAATGGCAGAGGGCAGGCCGGATAGGTTCCAGGTGTCATGAGCCTAGGGACAGATTCCGTGTAAGCCCATTTTTATGTTTTCATTTTGGGAAGTGCGACCTCTATCTTTACCTTCCTAGGGAGTTGCCTTTCTGCAAAGAAGTAAAAAAAGGGGGATATGTGGAGGGCCGGACCACATTCTCCATTGCTTCTAGGAACAAAGGTAGAGATTGACCTCTGTGACCCCAAGGTGTGGCGGCACACGCCTTTAATCTCAGCGCACGTGCTTTGTAACTCTCTACCGCTGCGTCCCTGCCTACTCCCGAGGTTTCACCTGGGACTGGGAGCAGTCAGCCAATCCGGGAATGACACGTCCAGGGCAGGGTCTGTTTCCTTTATAAGGGATGGGTTCCATCTTATCTGGGTCCCCACGGCCGTGTTGGCTTATGCTCTGCTCCCAAGAGACATAAAGCTATTCTGCAGAAGGATCCTAGTGTTCCGTGTGGTTCTTGCTGGCGAGACGGTAGCGCGGGACACAAGGGAATGAGTGTTGGTGGCTTGCAAGGACTGGTGGAAGATGAAGAAAGGGGACTGGCTGTAGGGAAGCTTGGTGGGGGGGGGGAGTTTATACCATAAGGACATTTACATACTCTACATGTTTTTAAAGAAACTGAAACATATACTTAAAGTGAGTAAAGTTTGGGCTGTAAACTTCACCGTAATAAAGATGACAATATCAAAACAGAAAATGCTATAAATAGAATCTGACAAAAATATTGTATGATGGAATCTCAGCATAAGCACTTTGCTGAGGGTTCCCATGGAGCCACATCAGATTCCTTCCAGTTTGCTCCATGTTTGTCAGCTATTGTCTCCATTGAAAAGTGACTTAATCAGTTGCTTCATAGGAAAGTTATTCTTGAGGCTAGAGAGACAGCTCAGTGGTAAGTACACTTGTTACGCTTGCAGAGGGCCTGAGTTTGGTTCCCAGCACCAACCAACATCAGGCAGCCGGAAACTGTAATTACAGTTCAAGGGATCTGACACCGCACTTGTGCACACATCACACACTTGCATTCACTCAGGCGCACACACAAACACACACATAAAATGAGTGAATCTTTTCTCCTTCAAAGGAGTATGCTTCCAAGACTTTCCTTCCTTGCTTTTCATCTGAATATTAATACTTATTGATGTTTTAGTGATAAATTAACCTTGCATTCTTGAGATTAGCTTCAGTTAATCACAACATCTTAACGATTTCACATATTTAATATGTTAAAATTAGAAGATTTTTCTATGTACATGAGGAATCTGTAGTTTTGTGGTTTTGTTATATGGGTAATGTCTATACATTAAAGTAAATTTATGGTAAAGTTCCAGCCTCCTTCTTTTGTAAGAGCTTGCATATAAGTAATATGATTTTCCCCTTGATGTTTAATAGAATTCTTCATGGAAACCTATAATTTTTATGATAAGTTTTTTAACTAAAAATTTAATTTGTATAATAGCTTCAGGGCTATTCAAGTTATTTTTTAAGTGAACTTCGGTAAGCCTTTCTTTCACTGAGTTTGTCTTATTTCATTTTAATTTTGAGTGCTAATGAGGAAAAGGAAAATCTCACCAGGTCCCACTCCTAGACAAAGAATTGCTGGGAACTAATGACTACTGAGAGGGGGAGAATTAGCCTCGCCTCGGGATGAGGCCTGTGGTTGCTTACCTGATAGAAAGTGGTCAACCCTACACAAAGCCACACTAACCAAGCTTAGCAGGTTGTATATATATATGCATAAAATGAAAAATGAAAGAGAATAGGCCATCAATTTAAGAGGGAGTGGGGGGAGGAAAGGGAAGGAGAAGCATCATAATTTTAATCTAACTCAAAAATTTTAATTTAAAACTTAAATAAGTTGCCAAGGTTATTGGCACCAAGTGTTTCAGGAGAGTTCTTTATTACTCCACTTAGAGGAGGAATTTGTATTGATGTCAGAGTTTGTACTGGTGTCACTGCTTTTGTCTGATTCGTTTGTCTGATGTTTATAATTGTTCGATGCTTTTACTCTGCCATCTTTTATTTATTTTTCTACTTTCAGGTCCATTGATAGCATTGGGATTTTGGGTGTTTCCTTTAATTTCATTTCACTTCTTCCTTAAGTCATTTACTTAAGGTCTTTCTCTTCTAGCATAGGCATTAAAGGCTGTGAAATTACTTGTATTCTGCCTTAGCCACATCACAGATTTGAGATTTTTCCACTTCTCATTTAGTTAAAACTTTGTCATATGTCTTTATATTTCCATTGATATTTGGTATTTGGTTTCCAAAGTAATTTTTAATTTCTCAGAAATACTTTTGTAATTGGTTTCTAGTATAGTTTAGAAAGAACATTCTTGGGGCAGTGGTCAAGAGTGCTTTCCCTTCCAGAAGACCTGGATGCCCAGCACCAACATTGGGCACTGCATAGCTGTCTGTAACTTCAACTACATGTGCCCCAAGACCCTCTTGTGGATTCCATGGATACATACCTGTACATGCATATATAGACACACACAAATAAATCAATCTTTAAAAATAATGTTCTTAGTTTAATTTTAATCCTCTCAAATTTATTGAAAGTTAATTATGCTTCAAAATTTTTATTTTGAGTTATTTTAGTGTATACATTATTTAATGCTAGCATTTTATTCAGTTATGCTATTAGTAAACACTTTTAAGAAATCATATCTATACTTGATTTTTGTAATACTTATAAATTTACAAATACTTATAAATAAGTATTAACAAGCACAAGAAAAGATTCAATTCTATTTTTCAAAAATTTTAGCTTAGTACTATGCACAGAATATCCAACAGCATGAAGAATGAAACAACTTGATTTTGAATTAGAAAACAGACACAATCGAAATATTAAGGCTGAAGACATTAGAGCAGGCCCTAATGGATGGCTCAGCAGTTCAGAGGACTTACTGTTTTTGAAGAGTACCTGAGTTCTGTTCCCAACACTCATGTGAGACGGCTCACAACTACTTGTCACTCCAGCTCCAGGGGGGTCGTATGCCCTCTTCGGGCTTCTGGGACATCCCTGTACATATGTGACATACAAACACATACATAAAAACAAACCTGCCTTAAGAACTGACCAGTGTTCTTGACAAATATATTTTCACTCACTTATATAATGCATTGCTAATATAAATAATAATAGTTCATTCAGTTCTATGTAAGCACATTTGTTAGCAACAACATACATGTGTAAGAGTAATACACATGTGTAACATATGTTGGCATTATCTGGACTACATCATGCATATGACAGACTGCAGTCTAGCCTGGAATCCCAGTCATGATTTGGAAGCCATATTACTTTTTGATATACAGCATGTTTTGCAAATGTATGCTTTTCTTATATGGAAACTGACAGAGATCAATCTGGGATTTGAATCCATGTAGATGCTTCCCAGATAATGATGTAGAAGAGGCAGTCATATATTCTAAAGAAACTGGTATGACAGTGGAAAACCTGAGCACCTTATGTTTCAAGATTTCTGCTTTCACAATAGCTTTGTGGAGTCTTAATTTGTCCTTGCCAATCCTAGCCCAAGTATCCGCTATTATAATGATAACTAAAACACAGTGTGCACACTACAGCCTTCCATTCAAGCACGGTACAACCTTTCTTATTGACACTGTTTTTGAACAAGGATGTCTTGTATTGTGTATTTGTGGCATTGGGATTGAGTCCATGTGGTAGGCAGGTACACAAATACTGACTATCCAATCAGTGTTTTATGTGTTCAGTGTTGATATATTCACCATGTCTACTTTTGCGCTACAATGGCAGAACTGATTTGAATATTTGTGACAGCTTGCAAAATATTTAGGCTTACAAAGCTTAAAATATTCATTACCTGGTCCTTTACAGAAAAATTGGTCAACGTGCTTCAGAATACTAATTTTACATTTAAATCTGAATTCATGTTGACTGAATAACAATTTTAGAAAGAGAGGGGACTGAATGGGGCATGCAATCCAAGCACATTGTGTTACCAATGGTGAAAACACTATTCACCATTGTGTCCTCAAGATGATATATCAAGGTGGTGGGTATCCTGAGGAAATTAGCCTTACCTAAATTTGAATCCCAACTGTACCATCAGCAAGATACTAAGCTTTGATTTTCTTGTGGATAAAATGGGTACATTAGTACCTACCTCAGAAACTTAAGGTGTAGTACGGATAGGAGTAGCATCTTTTTGAAGGAATATTATCAATAATAGCTATTCTAACTTGTTGTGTAGCTAGATGAGGCTAACAAAGCCTAAAACCCAGTTATTCTGACTTTGAGTTCGGTCCTCTTCTTTTTATATTATTTATTCTTTCATATAGCTACTCACACTTTCATCAGATTCTTACTGCGAATGGGATACCATTAGGCTTCTTTAGTGTTTTAAACTTATTTTGACTTTCAGAGAAATAACTGATTTCTTTTCCTTGCTATCTACTGACAGAAATTAAATTCCGGTATGACCTGTGGTTGGACACATATTTTTGTAGAAATCCAATTTACCCATATATCCTTTTTATATGGTTAATTTATTTGTATTCCTGATTTAATGATACAGACCAGGTCAATACATAATGTATTATCATGGCATTTTAATTGTTTTATACTTTCCATTGATAAGGAAAATGAATATTTCTTTTGTATGTAGCATAAATTTTGCTAATGTATTCTTTTTAATAAAATTGAACTATTGGGTTCCATTTCCCTCTTGCAGGATATAAAAGGAAAGAGTTATTCATTTTAGTAGGTGCTTTTTTATTTAACATATTTACTTATATGATGAATTTAAGCAGGATGAGGGGAGTTAGCCTTACATAAACCCTGAATTTTCAGCACTAGCAGTATTTTAGTTTTTAAAATCAGTTAACTTCTTTGGCAAGTTTCCCACCCTATATCTTGTTGTTGGCAATAGGCCACCATGAAATGCTAAGCACCATGGAGATAATTGGACTGTCATGTTTGCTAATAGAGTGTATTTGAGGTACATTGGGGAAGACAGTTATTAAAATGTTGGCTGTTAAAGTTGGATCATTCAGTCCAATATTTAAACATGGATTTATTATCAGGAGACATCTAGGCTTTCTTTTTTTTAATCAAATAACAGGTTTATATTTAGTCCTTTCCTAAAATTGCCAAAGTTCCTTTTTAGATCTTTTTTTTCCAAACGTAATCATCATTTTACAAAAGATATAATTAAATGTAGCTTCATTGGAATTAAATCATATAATGAAAACCAAAATTATATTTGGGCAAAATATCTCCCAAGCTTTCCATTTTCTGCCACAATGCTGCCACAGCTGGGTTCAGGTCCTGAAACAGGAAAGGGGCATGAAAAAGGACCTGTCTGACCACCAGGTGAGCTTCACACAAATGGTGTCCACACCCCACAACACACACACAATAGCTCAAGCTGTCTTTATTTTTATTTCAAAAGCAAGCTTGTTTTTCCCAATCTCCAGAATTAGCCTCTAAAAAAATCAAATATGTTTATTCCCAACTTTTATATCAAAACAACTTTTAAACCAAAAACAATGCTCAGCACTTTTGAGCTTGGCTAAATATCAATCCAGGCACATCTTGTCCTTACAAAGCTCACATTGTCAAGAACAACAATATCATAAAAAACTTAACAAAGCGTATTTACAGAAATAGGGGTGATTTGCCATGGACTGCTTCCATACAGCCAGCGTGTATTTCTCCAATTCTTCCTTCATCCTGCAAAAGGGTCCTGCATGCCCAAGCCTCTCTTTAAAAAATGAACTTTAATAAGGCACTCCCCCCCGCCCCGTCTTAATGTGGTTTCCCCCCAGAGTTAGGAGATGGAGTTAATGTTACCTGTGCTGCTTTCTGCTGTCTTCCCATTGGCTTTTGCCTCAGAGCCTGTCTGCACTGAATCGGAAAAGTTCCCAGGCTCTGGAGTAACAGCTGGTATTTCCAGATAAGAAACCCGAGCAAGATCAGTTACCAAAGAATTTTGGGGAAAATATTTGAGAGGAAAAAAAGGGGGGGGGGTTCCTGGGAATGATTATATCTGCCCCATGCGCGACTGACAAAGTGAAACTATAATCTGATACAGAATTATCAACATTATGAGAGAGAAGGCAGCGTGCAGCGTGTGTGGTCCTAGCAGTGTTCTGACGTGTGACAAGATCTACTTGTTTTTGCTGGGTGAGAGACCAAATCCATGGGTATTATCTCATGGAGACACACCAGACAAGCGTTCATACGCTGATCCAAAACTAGGCCACATAGCTCCCAACAGTTTTCCTCTGAGTAGATTCATCAAACTAATATTTTGGTTCGTAACATGATTCTCCGAACCTGTCACTGAAATAAATGGTGGGTGTGGCAGAGCCCGGGGTAGTGGTCATCAAGTGGTTTTCTCTTTCTAGGTTAAGAATATCACAGGTAATCTGCTCCACTAAGGCAAAAAGCAGTCCGAGACGGGAGAGAAAGCGGTGTAAGCTTTTTATCGCCTTCCTGCGTTCCCTTGGAACCTGGGTCTTTGAATTCATGAAGAGCAAAGCCATGCGACTAAAGAAAGAAAACTTACATGGTGTGACGAAATCATTAGCATTGAATATATCCTGTCTCTGTTGTAATTTTCCTAAATAACCTTGAATGAGCCCAGATAGCCGAGATTTTAATTTTGTGGTTTTTATTAGATGTCATATTGATGTTTTACGTGAACATAGGTGTGACAAAGCCATCTGGTACAAACTCAGCTCAGAAAGTCTCTCTGGCATATTTGCCCATTACTAGGTTTATGAACACGATGGACTCCATTTTTGTACAAATTCGTGTGCTGTCAGGAAGCCTGCGTCTGCCGGTGAGAGTGCGCATGCACCGTGCTAAGGTCCTAATCGTACCGGTGAGCTCAGATTGACCACGCTACTGCATTTCGTGTGTCCTGTATGATAAACTGTACATATAGAACACCTCTATTTTTAAAATTCAAACACTTAGGATCACTTGTAGACTGAAAAAAGAACTCCCCAGTATTTTACCTGAAAAGAATATATTCTAGGTCTAGTAGTGCAGGACTGTAATCTCAGCTGAGGCAGGAGGATTACAAGTCCAAAGCCTTCCTGGACTACAGAAGAGCCGGCCTAGGAAATTCAGCAAGAACTGTTCTCAGAGAGGGGTGAAGACGTGGCTGAGTGCTAGAAGTGCTTTGATTAGTGTAGGGTGTCCCAACTTAGTTCTTAGTAACACACACACACACACACACACACACACACACACACACACACACACATATCAGGGACCTGTTAAGTCAACGTGAATTAGAAATTATTTTGATGTGTAAACAGAAAAGGAATATTTCAGTTGGACTAAAGATTGCCAGGCTGGCCCTGCCACATGCCACATAGGAAATAAAGGCAGGACCCTGGTTTATGCAGTCAAGGATACAATAACTTACCAGGAGTGCAAGACCATGTTACTAGAAGCATATTATGTTACATACCCACCACTAACTCAAAACAGTGGTCGCTGACTGGTCAGCTGTTTCTCAAAATACTGCCCAATATTCAAAAAAGCTCAGTTGCTTACATTGCCACTAATTTATTATTGGGGCATCAATCCTTATCAGAAAGAGTCTACTCAATCCATCCATATTTCTTTACTTAAATAAATGATTGTAGACTTCAGAGGATTTCTGGCTTTATCATTGAGGTTGTCCTGGGGAAGAAATCTGAACATGAAAAAAAAAAGACAAGCTCAGTTCTGAATTCACCAGTATTTAAAAAACCCGAATCTTCCCAAAGTGGTGGTGGTGGGGAGGGGAGAGGAAGAGGACTGTCTGAGTACATGGCCTGTATCCTAATTTGGAGATACTGAAAAGACACACCATTTAAAGAAAATTCATCAGAAATATTCTATACTTTACGATGTTCTCACAGGATATACCTGCATGTGCATTTTATGATTATAACTCTCACAGAAGTGGTAATTTTAACTTTCAATCCAATATTCCTTATAAATGAAATTTAATATTTTTGTTAGGACGAATTGTTCTGTAGATAGCTTTAAATTCCTTGCTTATTTCTCATTGATATCATAGTACAAACTGATCAATATATAAGGCTATAAATACACGACAAATAAGAACTGCATGTTCTTTACACATTACGGAATCCCATGACAATCAAATTTTAATCTGCCAGTGAGTATTTGAAAGTCTAGTTACATAAGGCATCAAATATATGATGTACAATCAAAGAGTTTATAATATGCCCTAGAATCATAACATTTCATGTGATTCAAAAATCAAGTGTACAAACTGGAATTTACAAATCTTGAGCATTATCAAGGGCAACTGATGGCCTGAGCATGTGACCCGTACACCTCTAGAGAGAACTTGCAGAGCATGCGCGAGGGCTACGAGTTTGTTCCCCAGCACCCAGTTTAAAAAGGGTGATGAATCATAGGAAGAATCAGAAGAAGGAGATACGATTTTGAACTGGGTGAGTGTGAAGGAAGCAAGATTTTTGCTGGCGCCCCCAGACAGGGCAGGAAAGGGTGTCCCAAGGATGCACAGGTGTGGAGCACAATGAAAACAGCCCAGAAAAGATATCAGCAGTTGACAGTCGCACAAGCCCCAAGACTGCTGGAGAGGTTTATTCCAGGAAAAACACTAGAACTGCTCGACTGCCCATATTTTCTGCTGTAGGATATACATAATTATTGGTAGATTAGCATTATATAGCAATACTTCATCTAAAAATTTAAAACAACTACAAGAATATTCAAGTAGCTACATTTGAGCTAGTTTATTCATTCAAATTTATTCTCTTTAAAAATTTTCTGCTTTGAAGTCATTTCCCATTTATTTCAATTGTTGTTAAATTTTCTTCTTCTCCTTCTTCTTCTCCTTCTCCTTCTTATTATTATATCTATCTATCTATCTATCTATCTATCTATCTATCTATCTATCTATCTATCTAGTTTTTCGAGACAGGGCTTCTCTGTGCAGCCTTGGCTGTCTTGAAATTAGCTCTGTAGACCAGTCTGGCCTCCAGCTCACAGCGACCTGCCTGCCTCTGCCTCTGCCTTCCCAGTAGAGGGATTAAAGATATATGCTTCCACCGGCCCGGCAGAAAACTGTTTCTTTACAACAAACTCTTCTTTATTATTGTATTTGCCAGTAGTATATGTTTCTAGTTCTTAAACTGTGGGTTATGCTAATTAAGAGGACTTTTCAAGTAAGACTACATACCAGATTTTTAAATTTCCTCTTGAATGGTATTTTAAATGCAATTCTGGAGAACGTAAGAGGTTTGCAGCCGGAACAAAAGAACAAGTTAAAACATTCAGCGATTCTAAAATAAGAATCTATTAAAGATCGTTAGAGTGAACACTGCTAAGTTTCTCTAATGAAGTAATTATTTCAAGCTGTGTTTCTTAAGGAATATTTAGTAATTAAGCTTATGAGCCCTTAATGAGAGCAAAGCTAGAATAAAGCCCTGTACAGAATACTTTTGACTGCTGTAAAACAGCCGAAGAGAGCAGATGAATGTCTGTAACTTTGAAAGCCCCTGTTTCTATGATTTCCCCACTATTGGAGGAGTACATTTACTACCATTTTAATGCTGTGTGGCTGCAGGATTGGCATCAACACTGGAGGGCGCTTTGTTACCCTTGTCATTAATATTCCCCTCCATTGCCTGCCCACCTCCCCTTTATTTGCTGGTGATTCTCCGTAGAGAATCGATTTGTTTGATCCTTATTGATTTCCTTCTGAGACACTCCTCGATTCTACAGATACACACTTGACTAACTTGAATTTCCTTTCAAATTTTATCATATTGTTAATTGGGGATGCTATCTGGATCTGGTGTTTCTGGGTTCTTGGGTCTTATCTCTAGAACTAAAAGGCACATACACAAACTGAGAAATGGAAAGAAAGATAATTTTATTAAAGTGAAGTGGTAGTGTAGATCAGAGACTCTGCAAGTGAGCAACCAGCTCAGAGTCAGAGCATCATAGGTGTGTGGATCTAGAAGGAATAAAAGGCTGCCAAGGGCCATAGAGTTTATGGCTCTCTGATTTTGATTAAAAGCTTGATTTCTGTAAGTTATAGCTTACTGTGCATCTCCTTTCCCATGATGCATCTGACTTTTTATCATATGTTTGCTTAATTATGCATAGTCATAGATGATAAGTAGGACGTTTCCCCTAACAGTTCCCTCAGAATACACAGTTTGCCTTACTGTATATGTGCCCAAAACTATTTCATGTTGGACTGGTCTCCTGCCACTGATACAAGATATGCTGTAGAACACATTTGAACAAAAACTGATGACTAAAGGGGGAATTACTAAAAGTTGATAGGGAGGAGTAACTTAATCCATTGTTTGAAGTGCAGAGTTGAGTAGCCCAATGCAAGTGAGGATGGTAGGTGGGTAGATGTATTGTAAAGAGAGGGTATATGCATAGCCCAAGTCAAATGGAGCTCCAGTTTGCTATGCTATCCCTGTGCTTGCTTGCCTTATTATTACATTGCACATGGCAAACATAAGGATGGAATGTCAATAAGCCCGTACTTTGGTCTTGGTATTATGAATACATAATTTTTACATCTCTTCACCTGAATGTCCTTCAGGCCTCAATATCTACTGATATAACAAGGGTGGCTGACATACAAGACCTCTCGGCATCCAGTCTAAATGAGGCATAATCTACACTAGGCAGAGATCAGTTTTGGAAGTTTTAGATGACTCTGTTACCAAAGTCCATTAGAATTTTTGTAATAAGCATATTATATGAGGTTATAGAACTGAAATACTAGGTACACATGCCTTCTTCACTAAAAGGACTTTTATTAGGAAGAGTATGTGATGTGAAATATTATTGGAGGTGATAATCTTTCTACTTCATTTCAGGGAAAATACTAAGAAATCAAGGAAAGAGGCAGGCAGATTGATCCAGGAGGACTGCACATTACTGGGGACTGTGGACCCAGGTGTGTCTTTAGTAGCATCAACACAGACCAAGGATCTTCACAGGCCAAGGCAGTAGGAAGGGGTCTTATGCTAAGCAAAATAAAGTTAGCCTGTGGACACCTGCACTGTACACAGACTTTTGCAAAAACTATTGACATCGCTTAAGAAAAAGTTTAGATGTTAGTGGCAGGCCTGGAATACTTGGTTGACTGTCCAGCAACTTTATCAGATAACAGATTATAATATGTAATATTTTCAAATCAGACAAGGTGACAATAGTAACAAAAATGGATGTATTCATCAAACTGGAGGCCTACATTTCATCTGTAGAAACTTACAACATTACATAACCACATGCACACTTCCCTTTAAGAAAACATTGTTTAAGATAATTTGTGAAAATATGGTTGTTCTATCCTTGAACTGATACAATAGTGAAACACATTTGAGATCTTTGGGAATATGATCTATAACTATCATTTACCCATGTTTACTTCATAGGTCAAAAATAATCTTAAAAATGTCATCTCAGTTTGCCTTTGGATGTTAATAACAATGAAATATTGATGAGTATTAGAAAGTGCCTTATAGTCAAAAGGTTATTATACAGTTTTATCTTGTTCCTGTTTTCTTTGTGTTTTTAATGTAAACAAAACTCCAACAAGTAAAATCTGTTTTAGCACAGGGGTGAAGAGAGGATCTATATTGTTAACCTCAATACTATTAGGCAATACTTTAAACCATTATAGGAACTTTGGCAACAAATTGAATATTTGAGGATATTAATTGCTCAAGAAAACAGCAGAAAAAGCCTTCTGTCTAGGTTATTTTGCTTTACGTATTTGATGACAATATTGGGAGAACAGACTTAGGTGAGAAACGATAATGCTTTTGATTTTTACAATTTGAACTAAATAGTGTTTAATGGAACACAACATTATCTATAAGAATTTGTCCTTCAAGGTACTAAACGTTTGAAATTTAGTAAGATTGACAGTTTAGCCCCAGGGTGCAGCTCAGTCAGTAAAGTGCTTGCCTAGCAGGAACAGAGTTCTGTGTTCCCTCTCCAACAGTACATAGAGCCAGGTGATGCAAGCCTGGGATCCCAGCACTAGAGGTAGAGAGGCAGTTCCTGACCAGAAGTTCAAGGTCATCCTTGCTACTGACTGAGTTGAGGTCAGCCTGGAATATATAAGACTGTTTCCAGAAACACACACACACACACACACACCCCAAAGATTAAAATTTTAAATGCATTATTTAAATTGTTTTGAATATTTATTTATTTTATGTGTACGAGTGTTTTATTTTCAACTGTATATGTGGACCACACCCTTGCCTAGTGCACTCAGAATCCAGAAGAGAATATCAGTTTCCTTCTGAAACAGAGTTACTTGGTGAACCACCATGTGAGTGCTGGGAATCAAACTCAGGCCCTTTGTGTGAACAGCAAGTGTTCTTAACCACCAAGCCATCTTACCAGTCCTTAATGGTACTTTTTTAATAAGGAAAACTTATACAGAAGTGTTTTTAATTAAAATATATGCACCATGTGTAGATGGTTGAGAAGTAGAGTTCTGGGGAACAAGCCTTCAAAAACCATCCATACAAGATAGCAATAGCAACATCAATGGGGACAATGCAGTGTTGGAAATATGAATGTTCTGCAATAGATGGGCTACCTGAGTCATGATGCATCTGTTAAGATAACTAATAGTTTCATCTGCCAACTTAGAGAATTCCTATGAAGTATCCTTGAGTACAAAACTTTATATGTGTGAGCCTCTATGTTACATTAAACAAAACCTGTGTGTATAAACACGTATATCATAAAATCACAAAAACAAAATACTAACAGGATATTAATTTAAATATAACTGAGGGTACAGAGCTTTTAACATGGCTAAAAATTAATACATACATACATATCAAAAAAGGAAAAACAAACAAGTTTATGGCAATAGGAAAAAAGCCCAAGCAACAGAGTTCATGGCATGAACAAATATTTTACCTCAAATTTCACTATCACTGAATTCCTCACATCTTTTGGCCTATAGAGTCCTGATTTTGCCTGGTAGAGTTTTTAAGTCTTGAAAAAGTACAACAAGATCAGCTTGACAGATAAACTTGGACCTTTGAAACACAAGGGAAACCTGAGATAAGTGAGGCTAAGTAAGAGGCCGATGGTCAGCCCCAGAGACATGCATACAAGGAACATATAGACGCAGCAGGTTACATAAGGTATACACACACACACACACACACACACACACACACACACACATATTCATGAAAAAACCATTAATAAAAAGGAGGTGGTTTAAAGGAGAGTAGGGAGAGCTGTATGAAAGAATTTGAAGGGAGGAAAGGAAAGGGAAGAACATCATTAAATTGCAATGTCAAAAAATTAAATATAAAAGAGAAAAAGAAAGGTCATTTTCAAAAAGTGAGAAATTGGGACCCAAATAAGTGAATAATTAAAGAGGGGAACAGGACCAACTTTTTCAGGTGAAAAAGCTAACAGGTGCATTCATAGAGTCCAGACTGTGTTGCTAAAACTGATCTAATAATTAAAAATAGAAGATAACCAATTAGTGTCCTCTCTCCTGGGGAAGCCTATTTCTCCTGTTGGTACGATACTTTATTTGCCTTTATCTGTAGTTGAGGCCTTTCAGGCTTTCCCCTTTCCAAGTGAGCATGCTGTCTTAGTTAAGGTTTCTATTGTTGTACTGAAACAAATACCAGGACCAGTAGGCAATTTGGGGAGAAAAGTGGTTATTTGACAAACACTTCAGCCTTGCTGTTCATCACTGAAGGAAGTCAGAACAGGATCCTATTCAAGCAGAACAGGAAGCTGAAGGCAAGAACTGGTGCACAGGCCTAATGCGGGAGAATTGTCTGTATTCTGTCAATCATATTTTAATAAAACGCTGATTGGCCAGGCAGGCAGTATAGGCGGAAAAACCATACAGGAAGTAGAGGTGATACAATGAGAACAGCAGAATTCTGGGAAGCAGAGAGGTTCCTCAGCCACTCCTGTGCAGACCACCAAAGAGGCAACATGTAAGCTGTCACACTGAGAAAGGTACTGAGCCCATGTGGCTAATGTAGATAAGGATAATGGGGTAACATAAGTTATAAGAGCTAATAAGTAGCCTGACCTAATGGGCCAATCAGCTTTATAACTTATAGAGATCTCTGTGTGATTGATTTTCCTTGGGAGTTGCTGGTTGTGGGGTACCGGGCGGGACAGAAACCCCAACAAGCCGACCCTCATGTTACAGAGGCCATGGAGGGAGCTGCTTCCCATAGCTTGCTCAGTCCACCTGTTTATAGAACCTGGGACCAGCAGCCCAGAGATGGGCTGGACTCTCCCCCGTTGATCACTGAATGAGAAAACAAATGTCTTGCAGCTGGATCTTATGGAGGCATTTCCTCAACTGAAGTGCCTTCCTATTTGATGACTCTAGCTTGTGTCAAGTCAACACACAAAAACAGGCAGTACTACATATGCTGATAGCGTTGTCCTTGTTCAGGTTATGCTTAGGGAGTCATGAATTTATACAGACTGAGCAAGTTATTCTTACATACTTACAGCATAACACACAACAACAACAATTAAAGCTAAAGAGCCATAAACTTGAAAGAGGGCGAGGGCAGAGTATACAGGAGGGTTTGAAGAGAGAAAATGGAAGGGAAGAAATAGCGCAAGTATAATTTTAAAACAATAAAACATTTTAAAGACACAAAATTGGAAATGAGACATGGTGAGGCGGTGTTCCTGGTGGGAACAGGAGGGAGTCAATAAAGACGGTTAAAGACAGAATACAAAGTATACATGTGTGGAAATTTTAAAGAACAAATATATTTTTAACTTCTTCATAGACCTTGAGAGAACAATAATCAAGTTTATATGGAAAAACAAAAAACCCAGGATAGCCAAAACAATCTTACACAATAAAGGAACTTCTGGAGGTATAACCATCCCGGACTTCAAACTCTGTTACAGAGATACAGTATTGAAAACAGCTTGGTATTGGCATAAGAACAGAGAAGTCGACCTATGGAATCGAATAGAAGACCCAGATATTAACCCACAAACCTATGGACACTTGATTTTCGACAAGGGAGCTAAAGGTATACAATGGAAGAAGGAAAGCATCTTTAACAAATGGTGCTGGCATAACTGGATGTCAACCTGTAGAAGAATGAAAGTAGATCCATATCTATCACCATGCACAAAAATCAAGTCCAAATGGATTAAAGACCTCAACATTAATCTGACCACTTTGAACCTGTAGAAGAGAAAGTGGGAGTAGTCTACAAGACATAGGCACAGGAGACCACTTCCTAGGTAGAACCCCAGTAGCACAGACAATAAGAGAACCAATGAATAAATGGGACCTCCTGAAACTGAGAAGCTTCTGTAAAGCAAAGGACACTGTCAGTAAGACAAAAAGGCTACCTTCGGACTGGGAGAAGATCTTCACCAACCCCTCATCAGACAAAGGCCTGATCTCCAAAATATGCAAAGAACTCAAGAAACTAGACACTAAAACTCTAATTAACCCAATTAAAAAATGGGGTACTGATCTGAACAGAGAATTCTCAACAGAAGAACTTCGAATGGCCAAAAGACACTTAAGGTCATGCTCAACCTCCTTAGCAATCTGGGAAATGCAAATCAAAACAACTTTGAGATACCATTTTACACCAGTCAGATTAGCTAAACTCAAAAACACCAATGATAGCCTATGCTGGAGAGGATGTGGAGTGAGGGGAATGCTCATCCATTGTTGGTGGGAATGCAAACTTGTGCAGCCACTGTGGAAATCATTGTGGCGGTTTCTCAGGAAACTGGGAGTCAACCTCCCTCAGGACCCAGAAATTCCACTCTTGGGAATATACCCAAGAGATGCCCTATCATACCACAAAAGCATTTGTTCACCTATGTTCATAGCAGCACTATTTGTAATAGCCAGAACCTGGAAACAACCTAGGTGCCCCTCAATAGAAGAATGGTTAAAGAAGGTGTGGAACATATATACATTAGAGTTTTACTCAGCGGTAAAAAGCAATGACATCTTGAATTTTGCATGCAAATGGATGGAAATAGAAAACGCTTTACTGAGTGAGGTAACCCAGACACAAAAAGAAGAATACGGTATGTACTCACTCATAAGTGGATTCTAGCCATAATTAAAGGTCTTTGAGCCTATTATTTGTGATCCTAGAGAATCTAAATAAGAAGGTGAACCTGAAGAAAATCATGTAGTTATCCTCCTGGATATTGGAAGTAGACAAGAGTGCCAGGCAACCTTGGGTGCACGGGGGTGGGGGGGTGGACGGAAGGGGAGAGGGTTAGAGGAAGGGAGTAGGGGAGGACTGGGGAAAGCTTGGGGGATTGGGATGGGAGGGAGGGAGGAAGGATGGATATGGGAGCAGGGAAGTATATATCTCAACTAAGGGAGCCATTTTAGGGTTTACAAGAGACTTGATTCTAGAGGGGTTCCCAGGTCCAAGGAGAGATCCCCAGATTGTTCCCTGGACAGCAGAGGAGAGGGTGCCTGAACTGGCCTTGGCCCATAACCATACTGATGAATATTTTGCATATCACCTTAGAACCTTCATCTGTCGATGGATGGAGATAGAGACAGAGACCCACATTGGAGCACTGGACTTAACTCCCTAGGTCCAAATGAGAAACAGAAGGAGGGAGAATGTGAGCAGGGAAGGCAGGATCAGATGGAACCGTCACCCGACGATGGATGGAGATTGAGACAGAGACCCACATTGGAGCACTGTACTGAACCCCCAAGGTCCAAATGAGGAGCAAAAAGAGGGAGAACATGAACAAGAAAGGCAGGACCGTGAGGAGTACGTTCACCCACTGATACAAGGGGACTGATCTAATGAGAATTTACCAAGGCCAGCTGGACTGGGACTGAAGGAGCATGGTATCAAACCGGATTCTATGAAAGTGGCCGGATTCTCTGAATGTGGCTGGCACAGGGACTGTCTGAGAAGCCATTGACAATGGCAATGGGACTTGTTTCCTCTGCATGTACTGGCTTTTTGGGATCCTAGTCTGTTTGGATGCTCACCTTCCTTGACCTGGAGGGAGCGGGGAGGAACTTGAACTTCCCACAGGGCAGGAAACCCTGACTGCTCTTAGGGCTGGAGAGGGAGGAGGAGAGGGAGTGGGGAGAGTGGGAGGGTATTGGGAGGAGGGGCAGAAGTGGAAACTTTTATAAATGAATAATAAAAAAAATCTCTTGGCAAAAAAGAAAACAATATAGCTAGTAAATTATCGAAGTGAGTAACTTTTTTGTATATTGAGCAGAATATAGTGTTCATGTCATTTTGTCTAGCTTAGATTGAAGGACTAAGAAATAGTGCAAGTATAATTTTAAAACAATAAAACATTTTAAAGACATGAAATTGGGAATGAGACATGGTGAGGCGGTGTTCCTGGTGGGAACAGAAGGGAGTCAATAAAGACGGTTAAAGACAGAATACAAAGTATACATGTGTGGAAATTTTAAAGAACAAATATATTTTTAAGAAAACAATGTAGCTAGTAAATTATCGAAGGGAGAAAGTTTTTGGTATATTGAGCAGAATATAGTGTTCATGTCATTTTGTCTAGCTTAGATTGAAGGACTAACCGACATGTAAGCAGGCCATTCAAGTGCTTGTGCTTAAGAAATCCTAGGTATTTTGGGATAGATAAAGAGATTAAAATGGACAATTGTGTACAAATATTAGGACTGAGAAAATTTGTTGAGAAGATTTATATAACATAAAATTATATGTCTGTGAGACCGAGCAGAGCCCTTTGATCATGCAAGGTAAAAGTAAGATCCAGTTGAAGTTTCTATAGACTCTGGACCTGTGCATCCAGCTGAAGTTTCTGTAGACTCTGGACCTATGCATCCCCTCAGGTGACAAAGTAATTGCTACTACATCTAATCATGGTAGGCAGAGGTCTGGAATGTCACATAAAGGCTCCTCAACCTGATCCCTCTGGAATGTAGCATCACCTTCATAAGATGGCTGCTGTAGGTAGTACAAAAGAGTCACCAATTATCTGAGGTCGGCTGAAGTTGGTGTCACACACAGAGAGATTCCTCTGACGATGTGCGAGGAATTGTGGTACCCTGAGGAGGAGGAGTTGAAACACTGAAGTAGTACCCACAGCACGGAATAACTAGGAACTGGAAAGGAGTCAGACTGCTCCAGATTGCTCCTGCCACCATGCAGTGTGGCTGGGTGTGGACCAGGGGCAGAACGGAACTGATGCGGGTGTCATGCAGTGGGAGCCTAGCCAAAGATTTCTGCTCAGATCTTTGAATTCTCTCTTGAGAAGACAGACTTTCCAACTGTGGGTCTGGGGCCAAGTTCTTAACCACACTTCAGGTGACTGAGTCTCCTCATTGCTGGCAGGTAACTGAAGCAATCTTTTGCTACTCATTTATTATTTTTTATAATAAATATTCATTAGACATGTGCCATTTGTCTACCTTCATCTGGTCGCTATATTATCTAAATGTTTACCAGCACTCTCTCTGCCCACACTTTTTCTAAATTTAGGATGCTCTTTTCAGAAATATCAATCTTGGTTTGTTATAGTCACTGTTGTACCTAATGCTTGCACTGAGAATCGCTTGTGTTCTAGGTCTGTCTTCCTTGACATATGTTCCAATGTAAGTATGTTCAGATTCCCTCTAAACATAATTTTTCAGACAGTGCAGTCCTTTACTCCCATCTTTGCAGAAATTAAAATGCTCTATGGTCTCGTAATGTGCCATCTACAAACCTCAAAGTTGTTGTGGATTAAATCTTCTGAAAACTCATTGTCTATTATTCAGGCGTGATTTTGAGAAGAAGGATAGTATGTGTGACAGGAAGATACGATTTATGGCAAATAACAGATGGTGGTCAATTATAGTGAACAGGCAGCAGGGCAACTCAGGAAGGGAGGCCTGTTTCTTTGTTTATTTTACTTTGAGAGACAAGATGGATGCATTAGGATCTCTTGAGGAACCGGCTGTGAGGATATAGATGTAGTATGTATATGTATATCTCTGAAATAGCAAAAATAACTACATCACACCTGAGCAGCAGAAAACCTAGTGTTTCTCAGTCCTGGGCATGGGTACCTCAGCAGTCCAGATCTGGTGCTGGAAACCTGGCAGATTTCTAGAGAGCTGCTGGTCCTCAGTTAACGTGGGAAGCCTGAAAATGCTGGTTCTGACGTCAGAGAAAGAATCAGCAGAAGTAACAGGATAAGTTAACCCAGCAGGGAACAAAAAGCCACCTTCCTTCTTCCATGACCTGTTTAAGGATGGCTGTTACCAGAAGGTGCTGTCTACATTTGGTAAGTCTTCCACATCAATTAAACGAGTTAGCGCAGGTGATCGTAACTTGAGGAAAGCTGACATTAAAATCATGCATTTAGGTGTTCAACTAAAGATCCTTCAGCCTCCTCAGTCCGGGAATTACAGCCATGAATTTACACATGTGCTTACCCAAAGCTGACATAAGGAGGTAGATGAAGCTACTGTAGAACTCCTAACAAGATCCTACTGCTGGGTTTTCTGTTTGGAATATGTTTTTTTCATATTTCAGAGAAAGCTAAAATTGGAAAAAATAAAACAGTCAAAAATTTAGCGATTTAATGATTGTGTAAAGCTGGTTGAATGTGGGCTTTTTTTCTCTTTGTGAGCCATATTTTGTTTTGCTTGAACGGAATTACCTTTCCTCAACTGAAAATATTACTGCTAGTGCTGTTAAAAACACATATTTGTCTATAATTATCTTAGACTTCTGTTTTGACAGGATTTTCTTTGCTATAAACTCCTACAGTTATAGCAGATTTCTATTTATAGGACCTCCTTATTGGTGGCAGGGAGGATGGCTCAGTGAATGAAGTATAGGCTGTGCAATCAGGAGGATTGGAATTTAGATCAAAGCACACTCACGTAAGTGCTGGGATGCAGGATGATCTCAGCAGTTGGGAACCGGAGATGGGGGGGGTCACAGAGATAAGCAAGCTAGCGAGCTATATTAGGTGGAATTTGAATTTGGCAAGTTCTGGGCTCAGTAAGAGCCCCTGCCTCAATAAGTAGAGAGCAATGAAGACAGAAACCTCTCTATCCACCCACAGACACACACACACACACACACACACAAATACCCCTATAAAGGTGTCAGAGGTACATACACAAACATATCACACACACACAAAGTTTCACACTAAAGTTTTGAGAATTGGGCAGTCTTCATATTCAGTTGAACCTGAACCCTACCTGTAATTGCCACTTGCAGAAGCCCATTCCTCATTCCTTTCTGGCTAGTTAGTCCAATTTCATTATCCTCACCATAGGTGTTTGAAGGAAGAACTGGAAAGCCTCAAATAATGAGCTTTTGTTAAGTTGTAAATCTGTACAGTGGCCAAGAGCTATTGCTCTGTGAGTTTCTGAAGTGGTGAGACCACTTTTCCTCTGGGCAGTCGCTGCTTGAAATAATTACTGACGAGCACGACGCTCCTGAATTTAATAGATTTAGCTTATGCCGTCATTTATCACAATGAAACACCTTCTGTCTTCTCTGCTGCCACTGAAAGTGGCTTTAAACATCTTGGATATTTGACTGACTCACTGCCATGTTCTTACCTGTGAAAAGCCACCAAGAGAGAGCCTTACCTTTCACAGTTTTGTGAATATTATGGTACTGACATCGACATACAAATTATTTGTCTAACCACAGCTTAAAATCAGGGGGTAATAAGTTCTGTAGGTGAAGGTGCAGCTGTAGTTTGAATGTGAAGTGCCACCCATAGGCTCACCTGTTTGAACACTTGGTCTCCAGCTTTTGTTGTTCTGGAAGGTTATAATCCCTTCAAAGAGTACAGTCTTGAGGGAGGAGTGGGTCATTGAGGGTGGATCTCAGGATTTCGTTGTGTTCACTTCCTGGTCTCTCTACACTTCATGCCTGAAAGAAGCAGTGTGTGCAGGCAGCCTTGAACTTCTGTCCCCAGACCCTCCGTCCACGATGGACTGTGTCCCCTGGAACTGTAACCAGAATCAGCCTTTGCTCCTTTGTGTCAGTTTGTTCTTAGAACTTTTTTAAAATTACTGTTGGAGTGTCTGTATGTGTATGCGTGTACCCCAAAGGTCAGGAGGAAGTGTCAAATCCCTTGGGGGATAGAGTTCTGGTGTTTGTGAGCTGCCCCATGTGAATGCCAGGATCTGAACTCTGATCCTCTGACAGCAGAAAGTACTCATGACTGCTGAACCCTCTCACCATCAGATTAAGTTACTTTTTTTTTTAAAAAAAAAATTATTGTATGTGCATGGGTGAGTGTATTAGATCCTTGAGAATTGGAGTTACAGGTGGTTGTAAACTACCTTATGGGTGCTGGGAGCTGAACCTGGGTCCTCTGGAACAGCAGTCAGTGCTGCTAACCACTGAGCCGTCTCTCCAGCCCCCTTAAGTTACTTCTCATCAGATGTTCTGTCACAGCCCTGAAATGGAAGTAGTAATGTTGTATAGACTGAACAGGCAACATTCACATATCGAGGGATACATAATATATAAGGGAACAATTACAGAAAAAGAGCCCATGAGTTTGGAATGGAGAAAAGGAAGGGCTTGGAAGAGAAGAGGGAAGGAAGGATATTGTAATTATAAAAATTTTAGTGTTGAATATTTTAAGTGCTGTTTTTCATACACAGTATTCTGATCATGGTTTCTCCTGCCCAGTCTCCTCCCAGATCTTTCTCACATCCCACTCATTCAAGTCCATGGGTTCTTCTTTTCCTTCTAGAAAACAAACAAGCAGCAGAATAAAACCTAAAGTAACAACAACAAAAATAAATAAGCCAGAAAAATTTTAAGAGAACAATCCCCCCAAAACATACACCGCATAAAAAGACAAAACCAGAAGCCATATACAAAAACAAAAGACCACTATTACAAAAATTCCCAAACAAAGAAAAATGAATTTTTTTTCAGAGAATACCATTGAATTTATTTTGCGTTGCCATCCACTCCTGAGCATGGGGGCTGCTCTTAAGTCTCCAGTGAGACTACATTGGAGAAAACTAATTTTCCATTTGGCAAGCAGTTGTCCATTGAAGACACTGTCTTGTTTAGTTTAGAGATGTGAGATCATGTCTGTTTCCCCCACTCAGTTGCAGGATCCTGACTGACTTGAACCTGTGCAGGTGCTGTCCATAGTGCCATGCGTATATGAGTTCAGATGCGTGTCCATCCTGATATATCTGGGAGAAACTGTTTCCTTGGTGTCATCCATCACCTCCGGCTTTTAAAACCTTTTTTCCCTCTTTTCCATAGTTTGCTGAGTCTTGAGGGGAAGGATTTGATGAAGACATCACATTAAGTTCTGAGTGTTCCAAAGTCTCTTATTTTCTGACATTGCCCAGTTGTGGGTCTCTGTGCTGGTTCCTGTCTACTACAATAGGAAGTTTCTTTGATGATGGCTGAGTGAGACACTGATCTATGTATAGAAGAATGTGTTGGGGGTCATTTTATTGCTATGTTCATTTATCAAAACAGTATTATTTTGTTTTCCCCTAGACCCATGTCCTATCTAGTCACAGGTTCTCAGGAAATCAATGCAGTTTCAGACATGAGTCCCATCTTGTGTAGTGGACCTTATGTCCAATCAGGTAGTGGTTTCTTTTTCCCACAAGCTTCCTGCCACTATTGCACCAGCCTATCAAGCAGACATGTCGCAACTGTAGAACACATAGTTTGCATCTGGATTAAGGTTTTCCTTTCTTCTTTGGTAGCATACAAAGTACCTTCTAGTGCCATGAACACTGGTCAGTAGTGGTAAGGGTTCTAGTTAAGCACTAGTTAACCTTGACCTCTCCATATTCAATAAGATGTGTTAAGTGTTGTCTTCAATAGTAAGACTGGGGAAAGCAACCAAAACCTTGGCAAACAGCAATTAGATGTAAACCAGTCTGGGTACTGGAAGTTACAGTGGGTGATGAAAGATGTCCAGATAGGACATCGTCTCACCTGTTATTGGGGGCATACATTTAGATTTC
This sequence comes from Myodes glareolus, assembly GCF_982192425.1. Taxonomy (NCBI): domain Eukaryota; kingdom Metazoa; phylum Chordata; class Mammalia; order Rodentia; family Cricetidae; genus Myodes; species Myodes glareolus. Next base: position 100,341,077 of record NC_142026.1, on the reverse strand, counting down.
ATGTATGCAAATATATTCAATACACATATATGTATATATACATTTAGATCTCATATTTGTGTCTAGAATTACTTTTAAAGCCCTCTCAGATTTTACATGGAGTCAGTTTACCACGTTAGAGCACCAATTGTTAAAGGAAAGCAGAGTCCCTTTGTTCTGGCCACCGGCTAGCTTACACCCAAAATAATCACACAGAAACTGTATTAATTAAAACACTTCTTGGCAATTAGCTCTAGCCTCCTATTGGCTAACTCTCACATCTTGATTTAACCCATTTCTATTAATCTGTGCTCACCACGAGATCGTGGCTTACTGGGAAAGATTTAGCATGTCTGATCTGGCGTCTCCATGGCGGCTCTCTGTGACTCTGCTTCCTTCCTCCCAGAATTCAGTTCTGTCTTCTCTGCCTACCTAAGTTCTGCCCTATCAAGCTAAGCAGTTTCTTTATTGATTAACCAATGAAAGCAACACATAAACAGAAGGACCTCCTACACCATATATACATACTTATATTTAATATATATGTATATAAAACATACAACGAAACATGTACATATATGTAGATATATATGTATATATAAATCTAAATTTATGTATGTGTATATATACATATATAATACTGTAGTATGTTTCCATATGACCCCTCAAAGGGCCAATGGTGTTAGTTGTCCCTTGCCTTATTCCTTTCATTATCCTCTCTTCCTTCCCCTCTCTGATTAATCCTCCCATTCCCCCTTCCCATTGTTCCATAACTACATAATCTATTTCCTTTTTCTTGAGCAATTCCTCACTCCCTCCTAGTTCCTTACTCTACACCTAAGCTATGTGGTTATATAAATTGTAGCATGCCTATCAAAGGCTTAAGAAATAACATTCACATATGAGAGAATTCATACAATATTTGTCTTTTCGTTTTAGGGTTACTTCACTCAGGGTGACTCTTTCTAACTCCATCCATTTACTTATGAATTACATGATGTCATTTCTTAACACCTGAATAATATTTCATTTTGTATAAATGTACCACATTTTCTTTAACCATTCATCCGTTGATGGACATGTAGATTAGTTCCAAATTCTGGGTATCATGAATACAGCAGCAATGGACATGGTTGAGTCAGTGTCTCTTGAATGGGATATATATCCTTTCGGGATATGCCAAAGAGTTGTATAGCTGGATCTTGAGGTAGATCTAATCCCAGCTCCCTGATGAACCACCTCACTGATTTCCATAGTGGTTGTACAAATTTGTGCTTTCAGAAGCAAACTTCCATTTTAAACAAAACACATTTCCAGTGTGTATTTCTGACTTATTTATAAAAAAAAAAAAACGGGTAGCCATATGTCTGGGTCTTCATCTATAACCCATTCATCAAGATGTCTGTTTTCATGTCCATATCACACTGTATAATTCTGTGGTGCAACATAAAATCAGGGATGATTTTAAGTATCACAGCTGAGTCTCTGCCCACTGTGTCTACTAGTGGGCCCAAGTGGAGAGCACAAATTTTAAAAATTATTAAATAATAAATAAAATAAACCAGATCCTTCCTTCAGTTACTTCTGTCAGGTCAGTTTTATCACAACAACTGGAGAAATAGCAGAGATTTCCACTGTCTTCTTCAAGTTCCTTGAGTATTTTGAAGTTTTTGTATTAACTTAACACATTTTAGAACCAACTCATCAATTCCTACTCTGTCCACCTACTGAAAATTTCCCCTGCCATTATGTTGGCTGCATTAATGAATTGGAAAAGAACTGATCGTTTTCTGGTATTGAAACTTCTAATACTTTTATTTTCTAGGTGTTTTAAGAAACTCAGAATGTTTTTGTAGTATTTTGTAATAAGGTTCCAGGCAATTTTTGATATATTTCTTTTTAGATGCTTAATCTTTTCTCTGGGCTTGGCTGCACACACCGTTCTTCACTAAGCCCTCTCACTTGCCCTTAGAATCTTATTTTTGCGGTCCTGTCCTTGTTTTCATTCAGAAAGCTTTTTATCTGTGCTTTTCCTATTTTCTCTTTTTTTTTTAAAAAAAAAATGATATATTTTTTTTTATCAGTTCTTTGTCTGGTCACAGTCACCTTCAAGTTACAGACATTATGAAAGGACAATTGGCATCTCCAAAGATCACACTGGAGCGAAAACCATATTATCAAGTCACAAATAAACAATATCAACAACCCTGCCCCCAAACTCCCAGAACCATCGCATAGTGTTCTAAGTAAGTTTATGATTTGTGTTGGGTTGTACTTCGAGATATCTTAGATGGCATGTAGATGTGGCCCATGGGTTATTGTTTAGCCATGCCTGACAGTACATCATTCTTTCCAATGAACCAAGGTTTGATCTTTTTCTTTTTTTCACCCACTTTGGAGATCCCCCCTGTGACCCTGGTGTTAACCAAAAATAGTAAAACTGTCTTCTCCTAACTTGTATTTCCCTATATTGGGAATGTATTGCATTTTATGTTAGTAAGCCTTGGCTGGCTTGGAACTTGCCATGTAGCAGAAAGCCATGCAAACTCCTGATATTCTTACCTCTGTTTCCCAAGTGGCAGAATTATATTTGCATCACCATACCGGACTCCATGTATGTTTACATGTGCCATTTGCTTTGTTAGTTTTCACAAATATTTCTCTTCTTTCTCTTTGTTTGAAATACTTCACTATGTAGCTCAGATGGCCCTCAACATGGAATCGAGGCAGTACTTGTAGAATTTTGGTGCAGCAGGCCTGTGCCATCATGTGGCATTCATAATTTCTCCTTTATAATGTAAATTTAATGCAAGAATTTTTCCTTGAAGGTCTGTTTCACTGCATCTTTCAAGATTTGATATGTTGACACCATTAGCATATAGTTCTATGCATTTTAATACTGGCATCATGGCCGTTTGATTAGTGAGCATCTCATGATGGAGGAGGGTTATCTGTCTATTGTGTTACTTTCATTGGTTAATAAAGAGACTGCCTTGGCCCTTTGATAGGACAGAAAATTAGGTAGGCAGAGTAAACAGAACAGAATACTGGGAAGAAGGCAATGAGGCAGAAGCCATGGAGCCAGCCACCAGGTCAGACATGCAGAATCTTTCCCGGTAAGCCACACCTCGTGGTGCTATACAGATTATTAGAAATGGGTTAATCAAGATGTGAGAGTTAGCCAGTAACTAACTCTCTAGAGATAATGGGCCAGGCAGTATTTAAATGAATACAACTTATGTGTTATTATTTCTGGGGCTAAGCTAGCCATGTGGGAGCCAGGTGGGATGAAAAGCAGGCCTGTCTGCAGCTCCATTACTATAATCTCAAGTTTTGCAATCTTTCATATGCATTGAAAAAAAGCTATCTGTTTGCTGGCTTTAACTTCCAGGTCTGCTACTGCCATCAGAGAATGTGATCAACGCATTGGACATTTCCCTGTGTGCTCATGTACACACATATGCATATGTTAGCCTAAAGTCAGAGGGTTCAGCGTCAGAATATGCCTGTTCAGTAAGGATGACTTTGTGCTAAACAGTTTGAGAAAGAGCAGTTCCAGGAATATCTCTGAAAACAGAAGTCTGTCCACCCCTCCTCTAGGGGAAATCATACGAACAGAAGGCATCTTCAGTTGCAAAGATGTCTCCTCATGGCACTGGCAACTCCAAAGTGGTTAGAGATAGAGACTTGCAGTATGGCACACACTGTGTTAGGTCCTCATGAGAAGTCTCATTCACTGAGCCTGGTACTTGTGCTTTTCCAGGCCACCATCCCATAAAAGACATTAGTATCCTGCAATACCTTTCTTTTGAGCTGAAAATGGCACTTTGCTTGTGTTATTCCTTTGAGTCTGGTCACTTTAAGAGCTAACCACGCCCACTCCCAGCCACTTCTGACCTCCCTCGCCGCCATCTTAATTCTCTCTCTCTGTTCCCCGTCTATTGGTGTGTATACATGTGTCTCTGTCTCTCCCTATGTTTTTCTCCATGTCTCTCTGTCTCCTTCTTTTTTAAATAATAAATGCCCCACTCTTCTCTAAATAATAAATGTTTAGCTTTATGTATAGCCTTATGTCCATTTACTCTCTCGTCCACCGCATCCAGCCGCCTGACTCTGCCGCTCGCCCGGGGACCCTGCACTGCTCTGGCGGCAGCCTCTGCCTGGCTGGCAGGCCGCGGTATTATCTTTTTAAAGAACAAAAGCTGAGCTCAAAGCCATCTTATTGAGATCATTTATTTTTTCTCGGAAAATATATTTTAGGTATGCATGTTAATGAAAATTATGGTTTTTTTCTTGTTATTTTTTTGTTTTAAGGAGCCCAGGAAAGATTGATAAACATTTACTTTCCACCCCTACAGTGCATGTGCAATTATTTTCTTCAGCTGTTACAATGCATTTTTCTCATATTTCCTTTTCTTTATGCCACAGCAATTATTCAAAGCTTTGCTGCAATCTCCCACCACAATGGTGGATTTAATTTCTTCCTTTTCCTTTCATGATTTCTTTGTAACTTTAATCTGAATGTATTTAAATTTATGCTTGTATGTTTAAAATATTGTTGTATCTTCCTGGTGAGCTCAATGTTTTAGTATTGCTGAGCAATACAAACTCAGAAACTGCAAAAGTAAAAAGATTCTCTTTGAATACTTAATGTAATGTGGATCCTAGCAATTAGGGCAGCTGCAGGAAGTACCATATTGGACATGGAAATGGCTTGTCTAAGAGTCCTGCCACCAAAAGCCTACCTGTAAGTTCTCTTACCTGGAACTCATCCAGGAGTCAGCAAATGAGTATTTCCTGTCTTTCGTTTCATCATTTCTCTGTTCTGTAGCAAGCAGAGACAGATTAAACCTTTCGTTTTTTCCTAGTTTTGCCCCAAACTGAATATCCATGTATACACATGAACACACATCCATATCTTTTTTCTCTCTCAATGCTTGTAAGCATTTGGATCTAGGACAAAGTTTTATGCTGCTGGCTATAGGAATATTAGAAACCATAATTTTGGAAGTACAGCCTCAGAGAACTCAGAATCATTGTTCCAAAGAAGTCAGGCAAAAATGGGAGCTTAAATGGCAGCCAGTACTGAGGCATGCCTGAGAGGCAGAACGGAAGCAAGCTGTAAGGTGAGAAGACACCAACGCTGTTGCAGTCCACAGAAAACAAACCCGACTAGCCAAGATGACCTCTGATTGTATTCTGCTTCATTACTGTGGCATCGCTGCATCATCGACTTTGCAAAACCACCACTCCTACCATGTGACTCACACAGTGGACAGCACAACTGGAAAACTCCAGAGAAAGGCAGGAAAGAGAAGTCACCTCTATTCCCGGACATTTCTGACTTATTCTTGGCTTTTTCTCCATCACACCCCTCCCCAACTTGTGAAAAATTCTTCCTCATTCAGTTTGTCCACAAAAGAGCTCCCCGGGACCCTAATGATGAATAACTCTCTCGCCGAGGAGCAGTGCTCACCTGTAGGCCCACAGTGTTGTCCTCAGGTTTCTCTTTCTTCATCATTATAATTATTATTAACAATTTTCACCTCTTCCCATTTCCCTCCCCCTCCCCCATTCTCCCTCCTCCTCCCTCTCCAACTCAAAGTCTGTTAATGTTTACACTTGCATATTAAAGCTGCTTCTGAATAGCCAATGACTTCCTGCTCATCATGAAATGTTCTACTGGGAGACAAGATCTCTGATGCTACCAATCAAATGTCTCAGAAACTGTTTCAGGCTGGATCCTGGCCTGTGGGGTTGTGTTTTCCCCCACCACCAACAGCACACAACACTAGACGTTCTTCTGTGATTAACTTTCACTGAAGTTGAGAAAGGATATGTGCTGTGTAACAAAGGAATACAATGATAGACGATAGAGAACACATAGATTTTATTTCAAATGTCCGGAAGAAAAGAGCCCAAGAGCAGTGCTATGCCTCTGGAGCTTGGGTGTAGTTCTAAGTATCTGCAGTGAGATGCAGTGATGAGGGGGTGGTGGTCAGCTAACATTTGAACTCCCAGAGAGCTGCTTGAACTGTGCCTAAGTCCTGCTCTTCATGGCCTCTTGTCCCTAATGTGAACTGTTTGTTCTAAGTTGTCATTTTCACCAGGAATCTCCCTCTTTGGTCCTCAAGGGATCATACAGTTTTAAAATGCTTTTGATTTAAACTTATTTCACATCAGCAGAGCAGCACATTTGATCGTTTTTTAAATATATCTTTTCTATTCTATAACTTCCAACTTTTGCATATTCATGGTTTAGATTTATTTTTGGTATAAAGAATGATTTTAAAAATAGTCTGACACTCTGTAATTTTAAAAATTATTCATTTTTTATGTATATAGGTGCTTGTGTGTGTGTGTGTGTGTGTGTGTGTGTGTGTGTGTATGTGTACCACGACCCACAGAGGCCAGAAGAAGATACAAGATCCTCTGGAACTAGAGAGTTTTGATCTGCAATGTGGGTGTTGGGAACCAAAGCTGGGTTATCTCCAAGAGCCCTCAGCTGAGCTCCTGTATTTCTAGACCCCAGACTGTGTTCCTTTGCTTTAACTTTAAACTAACAATGATTATATGAAAATATGAATATAATATATATGAAAATTCACTTTACAGTTGTGTTTTTATTTTACTACTTTTTGTGTTTCTTTTTTCCTCCCTATGCAAAAATCAGTATCTATAAATTTCTTTAGACTGAATAAAAACTTGGACATGTTCTAAATGTCTGGGTTTCTCCTTTATCTTCTCCAAAATACTCACGATTTTATGTTATAGTTTTAAACCTGGGCTGCTAGAAACATAGATTTCTCCCTTTATTTTTTGTTGTTGTTGTTGATAATTGTCTTTTTCCCCTGAAAATAAGGAAACTAAATTCTTTCTTTTCATACATCTTAGATCTCCAGTATATTTTTCTTCAGTACCTCTTCCCAAAGCACCTTCTGGGTAGCCTTTTATAAATTGTTACTTCAGAGGCTTAAGAACCTGAATATATTTTTTTATTATGACCTGACACTGTGATGCCAGTGTAAGGAAGATAAATAACTCTAAGTTCCAAGCTGTGTGCTTTTGATATTCTAAAAATATTACCCCATTGTCTTCTGATGTGTAGTGTGGCCGTGAGGAAGGTGCTTTCCCTTGGATTCGTCTTCCTTTGACGAATCCTTTGTTCTGTGCAGGAGCTTCCCACATAATTGTGTTTCATTTAGGTGAGTCTAGGCTGGGTCTTTTCTGTTTAAAGTTCTGTGTCTTTTTCATCTTTCTTCAAATCTGTGTTATTTATCTCTATCATGTTTTTAATATTCATACCCTCTAATACTACCCATTGTAACTTACAGCAACTGTATTGTGCTATATTTATTTCAACAATCTGTGAGTCTTAACTTTTTCCTGTATTTTTTCTGTTTTTCTATTTATCTTATTCTTCATTTTGAGAAAGGACTTCAGATTAATTTTTTTCTATTTTATCCATTCCTTCTTTTCTTACGTATGTTCACAACTATTACAGCTATTAATGTAATATTTATATTTGTCAGTTCTTAGAATTAAAAATATTGATAACATATTCCTTTATTCCATTTAGATAATCATTTAGATAATCTACTCAAGGGAGTAGATAATTGATGTGGGTTTCTCCTCTGTATGCTATGAATACCATTGGTTAGTAAAGAATCTGTCTTGAGCCTGGCAGGACAGAATAAAGGTAGGCAAGGAAAACCTAAACTGAACGCTGGGAGAAAGAAGGCAGAGTCAGAGAGACGCTATATACCTGCCACTGGGAACAGCCGTGCCAAAATCTTGCCAATAAGCCACAGTCATGTGACGATATACAGATTAATAGAAATGGGTTAAATTAAGATGTAAGAGTTAGCCAATAAGAAGCTAGATCTAAACACAAGCAGTGATTTAAATAATACTGTTTTTGAGTGGTTATTTTGGGGCTGAGCACCAGGAACAAACAAGCAGCCTCCTACTACAGATAATGACTATCATCATTTTAAAAAGTTTGTTTTGAATTAGTGTGTCAGTTTAATTTTTTTATTTCTAAGTTTGAAATGTACTAGTTCTTACTTGATCTGAAAAGTGGGTTGGATCTTTAGCACTACTCTTGCTCTGTCAATTGTCACGTTCAGGTGTGGCCAGTGGAGTATGACTGGCACATAGCCGGTGTCTTAAGTTGTTTTCTAGAGGCTGCATATTGAGCACTGGTGTTAGCAGAGGCGGCTGGAGAGATGGCTAGGTGTTTAAGAGCTCTGGCTGAGCCTCAGTTTACCTTTCAGCTATCACAAAGTGATAGCCATCTGTGACATTGTCCTGAGGTGTCTGATGCTCTCCTCTGGCCTCTGTGAGGACTGTGCAGACAGTACACACACACACACACACACACACACACACACACACACACACACACACACACAGACCACCCAGACATAAAGTATGGTAAAATAATCTGTAAAAAGACAGCAAAGCCTACAATTATCCCTTTGTTTCTATTACTCACAAGTAAACAGAGCTCCTACTATCTTTACTTGTGTTAGTGATGAGGTTTGACCACAGAGGTCTTTTTCTTTTCTTTTTTTTAATTATCAGACTAAAGCTGCTATTGGCAGTGCGTGGCTGGACACTATACCCTTGCTGCCCACTCTCTCAACAGTTTTATTTTTGAAATTGCTTGGATAAATAATCCTTCAAGGATCCGCTTCTAGGAAGGGTGAGTTGGCATACTCAGCCCCTCTGTCCTGCATTTTCTTTCAACTTGTCATTCAGGTAGTCATTTTTGTGGTCATCATAGTAAGGATAATGTTAGCTTTGGACTCATGTATATGCTGGGATGTTAGACAAAGAGATTTCAAAGTTTACAGATGGTAATACAAAAGAGTTATTGTGAAGAAAATCAATTCTAGTGGCTGTTTTAATCAATGGTTTTAAGTCTACACCAGTTGATTTCATGACTGGATCTCATGACTGGTAATTAGTCAAGGCACCCTGTTGCCATGGAGCTGAGGTTAAGAAAGACATTATACTATTTTTACAGTTTGTTTCAGAATGAAAATTTGAGCCAAGGCTTTATCATAGATCTGCTATCTCTATAAATAAAACCAAACGTCAGCTTCTCAATGTCTAGGGAAGGGAAAAGGTCAGACACTACTGTGCTTTCTCTATAGTAAAAGTTAAGATAAAGGATGTGAGACTCTTGGGTAGAAGACAATAACTGGCTTTCTTACAATAATCAATGAAAAGGTCCTTGCCCTTTATATCTCTAAACACATCTCTTCAGGGAATACTCCTCAGTGGAAGAAGTAACATTAGTAGGTGGCTCTCATTCAAATTTTGCAATCTAAGAGTCTCAGAGGTTTACAGAAGGGATATAGAAGAGAATTACCAAGAGAATCAATTCCAGATGTTTTAATTAATGTTTTCAAACTTTAAAGCTTCCCCAGTGTTTACATGCCAATTTGGTTGTTAGTCTGTTGTGCTCTGGGGAGGAAGGAAGCTTTGAGAAGGGAAAACCTGGAGGAAGGTAGACCTTTGGGATTGGTTCCTTTAAAGAATGGAGAGCACACCCTGTCTTCTCCCTTTCTCCTTCGCTCTGCTTCTCAGCCTCCAGGAAGTGAGTTGTGTTTTTCCCCATCACATTCTCTTTTTCTCAAAACCAAAGGCATCTGGGCCAAGAACTAAGGCCTGAAAAATCTCTGAATCTCAACCAAAATAAATGTTTCCTTCTTTTAGATGAAAGATCTCAGTTATGTGTTACCATGATAGAAGGCTGAACCAACATGCTTTACCAAAGTTCAGTTTTCATATGCTTTTTGCTGTCATTCTCATGCACACGTTTACCAACACATCAGTGTTCTCCAAGTTTGCTTCCGTGGGTGTTTGACAATGCTTTCAAGCTACACTGTGGAGGAAGAAGAATAAAGTTAAACAGACATTTCTCTAATACAGATGGATCCCCAAGCTACCGCAAATCAACTATGCTTTGTGTCCTCATTCTTAGTAGTCAGCTCCACTCTCTACAGCATCCGGGTTTTCCATAGAGTCTCCCACCATCTTCTTGCTAAATAGTCCTTGTATTTCTAGTTGTTAATGAAGGGGAAGGGAGCCAGAATCTACTGCTCATTTTTTTTTTTAACATTCTGACTGAAATTAAAACTTGCTCTTTCTCCCTTCTTAATTTAATACATAAATAACTAATTATGAACTTGATTTATATGAAAAGAAATTTCCAGGTTTACTAGATTAGAACAGAAAGAGAAAAACCACATTGCAAGGAAGACATATTTATTCTAAAGATTAAATACTTTGGAATTCTTAACATGTATAATTATATATAATTATCATAGTTTATTTTAAATTCCACATAAAGGTTTTTGGTTTCCTTGTGTTTTGAAAGAGGATCTGGCTGTGTAGTCCAGGTTGTCCTCAAACTCAAGATGCTTTTGGCTTAGACTACTGAGTGCTAGGATTAAAGGCACATGACATCATACCTGGAAGACACCTGTACAAACAATTCTTAGTGTTAAAATATGGATGCTTGGGAATGCATACCACACTGGGCAAACATTCTGCTATGAAATGATGCATTTATACTGGCTTTCCGCAAAGCTTGGGATCCTTGTTCCTGTCATACTGTGCAACAGGAAACTCTGAGTTTTTCCTGGAGTTTTGGGGATGTCAGAAAGTTTGCGCTGTCAAGGAGCTACACACTGCAATACCTCCTTTTGTGGAAGGTAGAACTGCCTGCAGGTTAAGTTCTTATAAACCTCTGAGCCAGATGGTTTTATTTAATTAGCTATTATTCTCACCCTCATGACAATTGCACAGTACCTCATTAATAAAGCAGGAAAAGGAGTGTGGGAATTGACAAAACTCAAGGAAACAAAGTTAAGTATTTTTCCAGTTTTTCCACAGTCTGAATATATTATTTTAAAGTAAAAGAAATATATGATTAGGAAAAAAATAAGAAAAAAAAGAGTCCCCTTGACAATATGATGTATTGTTCTAAAACGTCCTGAAGATAATCAATTTTCTTATCTTTGTATCTGACAGTTGATCTAAAAGACTAGCATATTTTAAAATGGTTACTCATGATTGAGCTGCGATCAAATGGACAAATGAAAGGAAGTTCATGAGCTTGCGGTTTGGTCCCCATCTAAAGCCAACACCACTACGTTTGCCACTGCTAGGGGATTTTCTCCTCCTTGCACTGCAATGGAAGAGAACTTAAGAAGATAAAATGAAGTTCCAGCAGTGTGAAAGAAAACCATGAGATAAGACCAGATCATCCTATGTTTGCCTGACACAGAACCAGCTTAATCCAGCAGCCGATGGCCAATACAGAAAGAATTCAGTAGCATTTTCTGGAGGTTTTGCCTCATCTTGCTTTGCTTGGATATATTTTTTTGACTTACTATTTTTCCTGTATTTTATGATTTCTGGTTTTGTATTTTTTTGAATTCTCTCTCTCTCTCTCTCTCTCCCTTCCTCTCTCCCTCTCTGTTTGTTTCTTATGCTTTCATTGCTTTTTAATTTCTATTCTGGTTTGTTTCTTTCTCTCTCTTTCATTTTTTACTTGTTGATTTTATAAAGAGAGAGGGAAAGAACAGGCATAGATTTAGCTTGGAGGGGATGTGGTGAGGATCTGGGAGAAGTTGAATGAGGAGAAACTGTAATCAAAATATATTGTATGAAAAATTTATTTCCAATAAAATATGTGTGAATTATTTATACTTTTGAGATTATAATATAATTGCATCATTTTCACTTTTTGTTTCTCTCTCCATACTCTCCCATATACTCCTCTTTGTAGTCTTTGATATTTATGGCCTCTTTTAAAAAACTTATTACATATATATATGTTCAAAACTATGTGTATATTTCTAAATATGACCTTCTCTGCTTGTATAATGATACTTGTATGTTTGTCTTTAGGGTTAATCATTTGGTAGAGGATAACCAATAGGTGTGGTTTTTCCTGGAAAGGACTATTTCTTTCACTCTCAGTATCTCTTGGTTGCCTGTAGTTCGCTGTGCATGGTTGAGGCCTCATGGGCTTTCCGCCACCCACTGAGGGATGTCTGTTGTTGTCATGGCCCAGATTATCTTTGGACAGACATATTGCTGCAACTTTATAAGTGTAGCTTCTGGCATCCCTTGGAGACACAGCGTCACAGCAAACTCCCTGCGACTCTGGCTCTTACATTCGTTCCAACCTCTTCTGCAATGGTCCCTGAGCCTTAGTGTGGGAGTTGTATTTTAGACTTGTCTGTTGATACTGGGATCCACAACTCAACACATTATCAGATGTGGTTTTCTGTGCTGGTCTCCCTTTGTTGCAAAGAAAAGTTTTCTTGATGAGGGGTATGGACTGCACTTAATCTGGCTAGACCCCAGAGAAGGATCTTTAAAATATTTTAGAAGGTTTGGTTTTTGCTTTTAACCATTTCTAAGAATTGCGGTTGCCAAGCAATATGTAAAGAATATTTAATGCTCATTGTCCTTACCACTGTATTCAAAGCCTATGAGGCAAAGAGTGGGTCACTAACATCCTGAAGGTCCTGGGGGCAGGAATCCATAGTGGGAATAACTTCCCGTAATAAGGCTTTGTCTACCACTGAGACCTTTACTGTGCTTCATTCAGTGTACTTGGCAAAGGTGTAGCTAAAGACCATCAGATCTTCCAGCCTTGCTGAGGAGGCAGTGCCATAGGGTGCATTAGCTAGTCTTCTTTAGCATAGTCCCCTAGACATGGAGCAGAGAAGTGATCTTCTAGGACAGGAGTCATCCAGAATACATGTGCAACAGTCCCATGCCACCTCCTGTATGGTTCAGAAGAGTCCTCCTCCCATAAATAGATATCTGTGTGATTGTTCCAGTTTTATTCTGCCAAAGAGGCAAGTGTCACGGGACACTTTGATAAGGATTCTGTCAGATATTTGTTTCTAGGCCCAGAAATAATACTCTTTCTGGGCAGCCATCCTCTCACCCGCTCTTCACAGTCTTTAGTGATATTTCATTTGTATTTTAATAAGTAAAGCTTGCCTGAAGATCAGAGAGTAAAACAGCCACAAGGGTCAGCCGTACAGACCAAATAGTGGTGGCAAAAACCTTTAATCCCAATAGTCACACTAGTTAGTTGGAGAGGGTGGGCGGTGGTAGTGCATGCCTTAATCCCAGCACTAGAGAGGAATATATAATGGGAAGAGACAGGTCTCAGACCCAGGCTCCTTTGAGGATTTGTGGAGGCAGAATCGCCATTCTGGTCTGAGGTAGAGTTAACAGTCAGTGACTGGCTGCTTTGCTTTTCTGATCTTCAGGTTGAATCCCAATATTTGTCTATGAGTTTTTATTATTCATGCTACAACTGTGATAAAGAGGAACTCTTTTTCTGCTGCCTTATCTGCCTTTGCAGGGATGTATTAAGGTTAGCAAGGAGTCAGGTCAGCAGGGACAGTAGCCTCTGTGGTTATAGCGGCCATCTTGTGGCTTTGTCCTTTTTGGCCTTGTGGCTTACTTTGTTTTTGTGGCTTTCTTTTCCTGATAAGTGAACTGGACCTTTGATGCACCTTACATTACACCGTGACTTCAGAGGGCTTTTGGTTGGCCTGGATGATTAAAAAAAAATCTGTTACACATATTTGACGGGACCATTTTAGGGTTTAATAATCACCTTTCCAGACTGAAGCATGGGTATGCAGTAGAGGTATATTTGTAGGCTATATGGTTATTCTACATGTTCTGCCAGCTCTAAGCCTCTGTTAAGAGTTGTGTATATTCAACCACTTAGGTTGCGATGTTAACCAAAAGAAACTAGACCTCTAGGGGTCCTCCAAGATATACAATGAGGAAAATCCCCTACCCTCCCCCCCCACCGTGTTTTCATTCTGACACAAAGAAACATCAGTCAGTACTGTAGACATAGTCAGATTTCTTCAGGATCTTGACCCTGTAATTCCAGCTATAGTGAGATGAAAAGGAGACTTAAAGGTTCTGGTCAGCACAACCTGTACTTCCATGAGGAGGTAAGAATGTAGTTATATTGTAACCTCAGGATATATCAAGACACTGATATGAGGAAAGCCTACTGTATGACAACCAGAGACTCTCCAGTATAGATTCTACTATGAAAAAGAAATCTGGTATGGGGTGTAAATAGTGATGAAACCCATGAGTAATGTTCAAAGCTTCATAATCCAGTAGCATTATTGCTGCCCACAATGAGGGGGCATCTTCGGGCTATAGGGTCTAATTGTTTAGGTAGATATGCCATAGGTTGTTTGTGTGGCTCCATAGGCTGAGAAGGAAACCCTACAGTGATTCCTTGTTCCCAAGTGATGTGTAAGTAAAAGATTTATATATTTGGGGTAGTTCCAAATGTTGAGACCCAATAAGGCTTCTTTTAATTTAACAGAAGGTTGTACTTTTTGTCCCTCATTGCTCTAAGTGTCATGGACTCTAGATCCTTTTTTGATTCTCATAAAACAACCCAAATAATTCCTGAATTGTGAGGATCCATATTCTCAGGCACCCAGACAATTTCAGGAAGGCCTAAACTTACCTCTTAGCTTGGGGAGAGGGCAGATCTACAATAACCGTGATCCTGTCTGCTGACAAGACCAATGTTCCAGGGGCAAAATGAAGCATAGAAAATTGACTTTTCCGTTATAAACCTCATAGTCCTCCTGGGCCCCAAAGTTAAAAGTTTGTTACTATGCTGACTGGCAATTTCCTCTGAAGAAGAATGGAAGACAATGATATTGAATGTCAGTCCTAGAGGAGAGGCTGCGAAGGTCCTGGGTCATGGGATGACCAAATCAGTGAGAGCTGTCTAGTGTTACTAAAAAGGACTGTCTAGGGAAACTGCTGGGTTCATCTTCTGAGGGTGGAACTGTCAAAAGCTCAGCCCTAGTCACAACACAGTGGCCCCTCTAAGGCTCAGGGAATGCTGGGAATGGAGGGAGTGGAAAGAATGTGAGAGACAGGAAATAAGGAGACGGGCTACAAAATGCCCTTATCTGGACAAGACATATCCTTTGCAGTCATGAACTCATAGCATCGCAGCTTCCCTTGAGTCTGCACAAGAATGGCCTTGTCAGCAGTCCGATATGATGGAGGAGAAGCTAAGGAGGCAATTATTAGTTAGTTTTCGTTTGCTGTGATAAACCCCATGACCAAAATCAAAGGAAAGAAGAAAGGGTTTTATTTCAGTTTGCACTTGTAATTCATCTTGAAGAAGAGTCAGGGCAGGCAGGTGCAGGCAGGAACTGAAGTAGAGACCACTGAAGACTGCAGCTTATGGGCTCGCTCCCTATGGCTTACTCATCTTACTTTCTTATTACACCCAACACCCTATGGCCAGGTGTAGCATCATCTTCTGCGAGCTGGGCCCTCCCACATCAATCGCTAAGGAAGAAAATGCCCTACAGACTTGCGTACAGGCAGTCTGAGGGGAATATTTTTCTCAAGTAAGGTTTCTTTCTGTAAATAATTTCAGCTTGTGTCAAAGTGGCAAGAATCTAATCAAGACCGGACTCTGCCTCTCACTGACAAGCTATTTACCTCTACTAGATCCAGGAAGAGGAGGAGTCCTTCCCTTCAGTGGTGACCCCACCAATGAATAGTTCTATTCCAGGGCTTTCACAGATAGTTGTGGTTAAACTAAACGAATTACTGCCCCAGAGCCACATGTACACAGAAATGCAGGTAGGGGTAGAGGTTTGCTGGTAAGAATGGGAGGGAGATGAGAGAATATGGGGAAAGAGCCATCAAATACATTAGCTGCATTATGAAACTGTCAAAACTAAAATTAGTGAAAAATGCAATTAACGATCTGGTAGAAGAGAATTTAGTAAAAGGCATACTTTAAGCCTACTATTAGAAATCACAAGGTCTCTGAAGGTATCCATTCTACCAGGGCATGGAATTAGGCACAGATAGGTGTACTGGAATGATAGCGTCCTTGATAATTCTATGTTCTGCATTACTCTGTGAGAACCATTTGACTTTGGAGTATTGGGTACAAGAGCATTGCAGGTAGTGTTACAAAAGTACAGGGAGTTCATTCATAGAAATTTGTCAAAGATGAGTCTAATAACAGCCTTAGGCTTATGGGTTATTTTCTCTTAAGGGGAAAATGAGTAAGGTTCCTTAGTTTAATGTATGCAGGTTAAGATGATGTTGTCTGGCCTAAGACTCCTGCTTCCAATACATTTGAATCTATAGGTAAGTTCTCTGCCTCTGTTAGGCTACTTTGGTCTTTTACATCCCCAAACAAAGGTAATATCTTTTGAATTCATGGCCAAATAAAAGAAGAGTTGTGCTAAAAGAATGCTGCCTAACAAACAATGAGGCATTTTGGTTAACATAAAGAAACCATGTCCACTGACTAAATCTTCCCAGGTATATGTTAAGGTACACTAGAAATGTCTTAACTCAGGGGTTTTTAGTTCTTCAGAGAACAACATCAATGCAATGCAGGAAGTACCGCTGTCCAAAAGAAATTCTGTACTGTTACTTTCCATAGTTGGTCTCTACCTAAATGTTGGTATGGCATTACCAGATGTTAGGGGTCTCTTTATTAGTGAAGAACCATTTTGAAGAACAGCCTTTGGCTCATGGGACTCCAGGACAGTTCATATCCCAGTGATCCATCCTTTTACAGAGTGGGCAAGAGGTTCATATGACCACGTTAAAAAAAAATCTTTCATAGAATGTAAAAGCCAGAATCCCAGGATGTCTGCTGAGAAACAGACTATTCTAAAAAAGGCTTGAAAACAAGACTTGAACAATGGCAATACCAATGGGCATGCAAGATGGAAAGGGGGAAATATCATGGATTATTACCCATACAAAAAGAACTATAGGAAACTAATGACTTCTGAGAGGAGAATTAGCTTCCCCCAGGCTTGAGTTCCTTTTTAGTTATTCAATAGAGACTGGTCAGTCTTAAACTATGCATAGATAAAAATCCAAAAGTGCTTTTAGCAGAGTTTATTTATATATTTTTGTATACAGATACAAATGTATATAGGAATAGTAATTTTAGAAAGTGATGTAATTCTGTTTCAATAAAATATATTAAAATACTTCTTAGTGGAATATATTCATTATATACAATAATGGATTTCATCATCTCATTTTCATATATGTACATAATATATGTTGAGCATTTACCCTTATTTCCCTCTCTTATCTCCTTCCATGCTCAGTATCTCAAATGTAATTTCATTCCTTTTCCTTGCAAGTCTCTCTTCTACTTTTGTGTCTGTGTGTGTGTGTTTCAATGAATATCGTTGTAGCTCTGTATAGGAAAGTGACTATATTTTACAGAAATGTGGGTACTTTACTAAAGATTATACCATTGAGGAAAATGTATCTACTGCATGAAGAGGCTCTTAGGATTAACTGGCTTCTGGCAATCGAGGATCAAGTCACGCATACAAAATCCATGTTATGTCTCCTTCCTCAGCTCTTTACATCCTTTCTGCCCCTTCTTCCACAATGTTTCTTAAGCCTTAGAGAGGCTGGTATATGTGTGCCACTTATGGTTTAACCATATAACAGTCCTTTATTTTCCATATTAGGAGCCAGTTATGTGACTCTGCAGTCACTGCTGACCACTGTAAAAAGAGGCTTTCTGATTCAAAACTAATAGCAGTATTATTCTACTGGTGTAACACAGTTATTTAGAAGGTAGTTTGACAGGTACAATTATGTGCGTTTGGCAAACAACAGTATCATCTCTTCTAGGGTCTGTGATCTATCTTACTACTGTTTTTTTTTTTAAATTTTGTTTTGTTTTGATGATGTTTATAGATCCAGATGTGAATTCCTTCCTGTGGAGCAGCCCTCAAATTCAATAAGAAGATTTTTGGTTACATCTATAACAGACTAGCCTTATGGCACCAGTGGGCTCCTCTTTCCTGGTAGGGTCAGCAGTGTAGTATACAAGGTCCACAGGTGAATAATACTGCTGATTGCAACTCTCCTCCAGCAATCTGAACAGTATTTTCTAACAACATAGAGGCTAGTCAGAAAGGAGGAAGCTGCCAGCCTAGTTCGAGCTTGATTTCTCTATGTCCTGTAGCCAAGGCATGTGCTATCTTAGTAATAGGATCTTATCACTTAGTTCTGGTATGAAGCTAGCAGGAGTTTAAATAGCCACATTTGATATGCACATTCTTTTTCCCAACATTTCTTCTACCATCACACATAACAAATACCCAGTAACGGCTGCAGGGCATGACCTTAAACTGATTGTAGGACCTGGCACTCTTTATCTTGTTTTCTTTTGAACTTGGAGGAAATGGGAAGTCTCTGAATTGGGAAGAATCAATGGTAACAAGATAAAAATAGAAGCTACTGATGAGGCAGAGGGAGTAACAGACTCCTGCCCAGGGAAGCTCACACTGAGGAGAAATTGCCTGAGGAAGATCCTTCAGACTTCTGGGAGAGTTCATGGGAGCAGATGGCATAAACCTTAAGATAGAAAAGTCAAATGTTCATGTCCCGCACAGATCTTTGTTGTCTCTAAGGAAGAAAAACAGTTATGAGTAGAGATCTCAGACCCTCTCCTCTCCCACTTACAGAACTCCAAATGGAGAATGGTGTTATAGTTAAGGCTGCCACTAGATGGCCACACCTCCACATCCCCTAAAGGTACGGAGGGCAAGCAGGATTTATAAAGAAAATTAAACTTGTTTTCTTTGAAGTATGAGCACAAACTGGCCCTGCATTTCTGAAATGCATCATAAAGGTTGGTATAGAGAGTTGATTTTATATTTGAAAAGGAAAGTTGGAGACAAGGTCTCTGGCTCTTCTCCTAGAGGGACATGCCTGTGTTCTGGAGGTACCTACAGTTTTCACTGTGAGCTACATGTTCCCTTTTTTGACAACAGTGTGTGAAAGAGGATGTGTTGGGGCAATCTTTTTTTATCCCCAGTGATCAAGTATTGCATATTGCATGCAGTCCATGTCCTTGATTCCGTGCTGTCCTAGCTAAGTTGTCTATTCCTGTGCTGAAATACAAAAAAAAACCAAACCAAACCAAAAACAAAAACAACAACAAAAAAAACAAAACAAAAACAAAAAACACAAGTTGGGGAGGAAAGAATTTATTTGACTTACATTTCCACATCACTGTTCGTCATCAAAGGAAATCAGGACAGGATTTAAATAGGGCAGAAACCTGAGACAGGAGCTGATTCAGAAGCCAGGGAGGGGAGCTGCTTACTGGCTTGTTCCTCATGACTTTCTTAGTCTGTTTTCAGAATCCAGGACCACCAGCCCAGGGATGGCACCACCCAAAACGAGCTGAACCCTCTCCCATCAGTCCTAATTAGGAAAATTCCTTACAAAGCTTGCCTGCACTCCAATCTTATGGAGTCATTTTCTCAAGTGAGTCTCCCTCTTCTCAGATGACTCTAGCTTGTGTCAAGTTGGCATAAAACTAGTCAGCAAATAAGCTGTATCTTTGTAGCTATGTTCTGCAAGCTTTTTCTTTCAGCATCAAAGCCCCCTTACCTTCCTATCCAGACACTGCGAAGAAAGGCTTGTGCCCTCAAAGTCCCACACCACTCTGAATAGATCTCCATGCTAAACAGTGGAAGGGGACCAAGGGATAAAGTTAACATTTGGTCCTAACACAGGCAATTAATAGGCAACAACAAGCAATATGGAAGAAGAAGGTAAATTTTGGCAGAATGTCTGAGGTGGCCACACCCCTTGACTCTCTTGGCAGGCCTCTAGCTTCCTTTCTTTAAAATGATGATCTATTGATCAGGATCATCCTCCCAGGCTGTGAGTACGCTAACCATGGGTCATTCAGAAGTTGGCAGAAAATTAAAAGTGAGAGGGCCCACTGTTGTTGGATATTTGTACACTCTGTGAATATGGATTGCTCTGATTGTTGTAATAAAAAGGTGAACAGCCGATAACTAGGCAGAGGAATAGGTGGGACTTCTGGGAAAAGAGAGAGAGAGGAAGTGGAAGATGACTCTAGCACACATCACAGGCCAAGGACATGACGGGAGTTGGACATAGAAGGAAAGAAAGGTAAAGCGATAGGAGGCAAAGCATAGATTAATATAAGTAGGTTAATTAAATTATAAGAGTCAGTAGGACAAGCCTAAGCCAAGGTCAAGCTTTCATACTTAATTAGTCTCCGTGTTGTTATTTGGGAGCTGGCTGGCAGGACAGATAAAGACTGGCTACAGACCCACAGTTAGAGAACTCTGTGTCCACCTTTAAGACAAAGAACACAAAAGCCTGTGACTTCAATGTAGGAGCAAGAGCCTGCAGTGCTGGGTTACCAATGAGGAGGCACACTCCCCTAGAGCAGTGTGTCATTCCAAGGACATTTGAGAAGTAGAAGAGGGTTCTCACCTGAAGCTCAGAGAGTAATGAGAAAATGTGAACCCTGTAATGACAAATCATAGTGAAGTAGCACTTGGGAGGAGAAGGTACCCAGCCAGAGGAGGAACCAAGGGTCGGTGGACACTGAGTGTCTAGAAGCAATAGAGAGTCAGAAAGAAGCCAGGATGACAGGCAGAGCAGGTGGTAAAGAGGCCAATAGAGAGTTGGCATTCTGTGACCTAAGACAGAGAGAGGAACAGACAGTTACAGAGACCACATTCCTAATGTGTTTGGGATCAAAGCATATGGTAACCATCGAAAATAGCTCCTCTTAGTGTCACTTCAGAGTTGGATTCCCTAGCATCTCTTAAAAAATTCATCTGTCTTCATCCAAGGCCAAAAGATTCAGACAACAGTGATCCAGGGTTGGTATACTCCCAGACAGCCAGGATTGTTCCACTTTACCCTGTGTACCTAGCGGATATCTCTTATCCAGGGATTGAGGCAATTATTAAACATGGGTGAGGTAAGAAGCATGATAATAGAGATAGAAAAGAGTTTTCAGGAAAAGAAAGGGAGATGTGTGTGGGAAAGAGAGTAGGGATTCTTAGTTCTAGGTCTGTGAGCAGCTCTTTACTTGTGGAAGGGAAGAATTCTGTTACCTTCAGGTACTCTGAGCTGCATCATCCAGATGTTTTCTGTTTCCTTGATTCTTGCTCCCTCAGAAGAAACAGTTCAGCAAAACACCCAGGAAATAACAGCAAGCAGATATATCCAAGTGAAACCATACTCGCAAGGGACATGAGTAGACTGTCCAAAAAAGGATTGGTCTGCATGGTCTCATGCAGTTGTCTCATTCCTCCCCACCTCCATGTCTTCTGTCTCAATAATACTTTCTCCTTTTTTTTCATGACTGGTGAATTCAGAAGAGTCTGTTTCTGAATTTTGTCTCATAAAATGGTTTCTTGTATTTTCGTCAAACACACAATGGCTAAGGAAGGTCAACTTTCTTAAGAACTCAGAAGAACGATTGCTTTGTTTTGCAAAGGTCACCTCTCTTCATTCTGCAGGAACAGCCTATGGGAAATAGAGCAGACAGGAAGGAAATTGTCAATGGCTGTATGTTTAGAGGTAGCTGACCAATGTGTTTCAAGAACTGTCAAATCATTAAGCGGGGTCTAGGAAGATGGCTTAGTCAGTAAACAGTAAAGTGCTGTCTGTTCAGGCATAAAGACCACAATGAAGATTCCCTAACACCAATGGAAAAGCCATGATGTAGGAGGGTCATCTTTCTATGTGTTACTTTCATTGGTTAATAAAGAAACTGCCTCACCTTTTTGATAGGGCAGAATTTAGATAGGTGAAGTAGACCGAACAGAATGCTGGGAAGAAGGGAAGTGAGGCAGATGCCATGATTCCCCTTTCTGAGACAGACGCTGGCTAGACTCATACTGGTAAGCCACGATCTCATAGTGGCACACAGATTATTAGAAATGGGTTAGTCAAGATGTGAGAGTTAGCCAATAAGAGGCTAGAACTAATGGGCCAGGTAGTGTTTAAATGAATACAGTTTCCGTGTAATTATTTTGGGTAAAGCTAGCCAGGCGGCCAGGAGCTGGGCATCAGGAAGTGGCCTGCTGCTCCTTTTACAACAAAGCCAGGTGTAACTGATCTGAGTACAGGAAGGCAGAGACTGGGGAATTCTTGGAACTTGCTTGCCATCCAGTCTACCTGAGTTGGTAAGTTCCAGGTTTACTGAAGTTCAGAGTCCTTTTTTGAAGAACCCAGGCAGGACATTTTGTCCCTGGTATCCCCTACTTTTAGATAACAATTGTGAACCTGTGAATAAAGCAAAAGTAATTGAGTAGTGATATATGGTAACCAACAGGCTGAGGAAGAGTTGAGGTGAACAGTGGTGGCAGCCTCAAGTTAACTGGTGACACTGAGCTATTTCCTGAGTCTCTAGGTTATTATTTCCTACAGCCTCAGTGGTCTAAGCTTGTATAGGATTGAAAAAAAGACAAAACCAAAACAAAAATCAGTAAACTTTTAGCTCACATATTTCTTCTAAATATGTAATAAATATATTTAGGAACTCCAGTTTTAATTGGAGCAACAATAAAACCCTAGCATCACTTTCTCTGAGAATGTCATGTACAATTGATTTGACTTTCTATTTACAACAGTCACAGACTCCTTTTATCTGGTGTGTTACTTGCTACTAATAATAGCATTAAAAGGTTAATCAATTTCTGCCAAGAATGGAAATCATATGTGAGAAAACTGCGACAATAATGGTTGTCCTTTTGGAGAATTTCAGAAGACATTTATTTTACCCACTACCACTTACCATTTCCATGCAGGTTTGTACAAGAAACTCTTGTTTTTCATTTGCTTGCTTTTTCACTTATGATGAAGGACTTGGCTCATCAGCACAATATCCACTGCCTTGAACAGTTCCCAGTGTCTAAACAATAGATACTTACAAAATTTTGAATAAATACTTGAGCTTTTAACTGTACATGCTCTAATAATACTTAAATACTATAGGTGGGTTATGAACAGAAAAGCCTGTTGTATATAATGTTTTGTCACGTGGCAGTAATGATGATAGTAATAAAACAATAAAACTTGTATTTGAATTATTGTGTGTAACTGAGGTACATAAATGTGAATGTAATCACACGACCTGCAGAACCCAGAAGAGGACCTCAGTTTTGTCATCTTCTAACACCCGGTGAATTCTGGCCTTGGCAGGATCTCTCAATGAACATGAAGTTTGCTGCTTCAGCTAAGCTGGTCTGCAATCTCCTAAGATCTGCCTGTCTTTTGGGTTTCAATTGCTGTCAAGAGACACTGTGACCCCAGTAACTTTTATTTACTAAATAAAACATTTTTAAAGGAAAACATTTAGTTGGGTGGCTTGCAATTTCAGTTGTTTAGTCCATTACCATCATGGCAGTACATGGTGACATGCAGGCAGACATGGTGCTGGAGAAGGAGCAGAGAGTTAATACATCTTGATCTACAGGCAACAGGAAGTGAACTGCACTGGGTATAGCTTGAGCACAGGAAACCTCAAATTCCTTTCCCACAGTGACATATGTCCTCCAACAAGGTCACACCTACTTCAACAAAGTCAAACTTCACAGCTCATTCTCTGTGAGTTTATGGGGGCCAGTTGTGTTCAAATTACCACATTGCCCATCTCCATCCCCTACTCTTTGGATGGCAGGCACTCACAACCTTGTTTAACTTTTTACATGGGTGCTGGGCTTTCAAATGCAGGTCCTCATGCATGACCAGGAAATGATTTCTCTCACTGAACTATCCCTTCAGCCCTTACATTTGAATCCTTGTAACTCTAAATGGGAGCAAAGTGCCTGGGCTGTCTAAGTCTTATTGTGAACAGGAAGAATAAAGAGATGTGTTAATAGCTAGGCAAATTTCACTATGTACTGGGTGTTTGTCAACATTAGGTATCCATTGTTTGTGACTGAATTTTTCGTTTAAAACATTATTAGGAAAATATTATAATTTAAGGGTTGAATATTATGTTTTATATAATTTACTTGTAAATTTTAAGCAAAATCTGTGCAATATAAATGACAAAATGCTATGAAATACAACTGTAGAAGGAACAGCGGGCTGCTTTTCATCCTGCCTGGTTCCTGACCGCCTGGCTAGCTTTACCTGAAATAACTACAGGGAAACTGTATTCTTTGAAATACTGCCTGCCCATTATATCTAGCCTCTTATTGTCTGACTCTTACATATTTATTCAACCCATTTCTAATAATCTGTATGTCACCATGAGGTCATGGCTTACTGGGAGGATTCTAATCCACGTCCATCTTGGGCAGGAGAAGCATGGGATCTGCCTCACTTCCCTTCTTCCCAGCATTCTGTTCTGTCTACTCCGCCTACCCATGTTCTGACCTATCAGGCCAAGCAGTTTCTTTATTAATTAACCAATGAAAGCAACACACAGAAAGAAGACTCACCTACATCATACAACTCATGAGTATACATATATTTCTTATTTTCAACTCTACTTTCTTGCATAAGTAAAGCCACAACCAATAAATAAATAAAATGTAAGGGCAAAGAGAGTAACGTATTTGTACAAATAGTGTAATTGTACTAATGATACCTAATTCAAGACTTAAAATTGATAAAATGGTAAATTTTGTTATATCTATTTTGTCACAATTGAAAAAGAACTCTTTAAAAAATAAAAATATCAAGGAACTAAGAAACCAATAAATAAGAGAAATGTCCCTAATATCCATCTAGTGGCATAGTAACCTCTTTACATACTAACCAGTTTTGTATAAATATTTAGCCTTGGATGTTTCTAAAAATTATTCAAATATAATTTAATTGAACTTTAATTATATTATATAATATATTGCTATTATAAATATTAAATACCATGGTGGCTCACTTTAAAAAAAAGAAATTTTTCATAATAAAAATTGCAAAGATAAGAAAAGACAAAGGGAAAACACAGGAGAAACAAACTATTAGCATTTTGTTAAGCAAGCAAAATGATGGATACAGAGTCATAAAGCAAGATGGAGGCCTGACTTCTGTCATGTGCCTGCTTACACAGCAGTCATTCCCACTACTGGCTATAACAGAAGACTGGCAAATGAAGTGTTGATAAGCATGTGAACAGGTAGATTATACATCACTGCCATGAATCTAAAACTGTAAAAGTTCTTTGGAAAACTGCTCAGCATCTTCTTCTAAATGTATTTGTAGCCAACCAATTTCATTCTAGGTTATGCACAAGCAAATTAGTGTGGATGTCTACAAAATATATGTAGAAATATTCATAGCAGTTTATTCATAATAGCATAGAACTGTGAGTAATCAGATGCTGTTCAATAGGTAAATGGATAGATGATGGTGTGCTTCATGGAATGTATGCCAACTAAAAAGATGAATCATTCTACATGCAACAACATGGACAAAGCTACTTGGTCACAGGTTAATGGGCACAAAGATATATTTATTTTGTGATTCTATATGAAATTAAACTTCTTCTGTTGAGAATTCTCTGTTCAGTTCAGTGCCCCATTTTTTGGGTGGATATGGGAGCTGGGAAGTATATATCTTAATTAAGGGAGCCATTTTAGGGTTGGCAAGAGACTTGACTCTGGAGAGGTTCCCAGGTGTCCAAGGAGATGTCCCCAGTTTGTTCCTTGGGCAGCTGAGGAGAGGGAGCCTGAACTGGCCCTATCCTATAGCTACACTGATGAATCTCTTGCATATCACCATAGAACCTTCACCTGGCGATGAATGGAGATAGAGACAGAGACCCACATTGAAGCACTGGACCGAGCTCCCAAGGTCCAAACGAGGAGCAGAAGAAGGGAGGACATGAGCAAGAAAGTTAGGACCGCAAGGGGTGTGCCCACCCACTGAGACAGTGGGGCTGGTCTAATGGGAGCTCACCAAGGCCAGCTGTACTCGGACTGATGGAGCATATGATCAAACCAGACTCTCTGAATGTGGCTGACAATGAGGGCTGATTGAGAAGCCAAGGACAATGTCACTGGGTTTTGATTCTACTGCATGTACTGGCTTTGTGGGAGCCTAGTCTGTTTGGATGCTCACCTTCCCAGACCTGGATGGAGGGGAGAGGACCTTGGACTTCCCACAGGGCAGGGAACCCTGATTGCTCTTTGGACTGGAGAGCAAGAAGGTGGGAGAGGGGGAGGAGGGGTAGGGAAATGGGAGGAGGTGGAAATTTTTAATAAAAAAAAAAGAAATTAAAGAATATGAAAAACTACCCAATGGTAGTAGATGGACAGTAGGATTCTGAAAAAGCTATAACATTTAAAAGAGATTTAATTTAGTTTCAACTGTGAGTATGTATGTGGGTTTGTGTACATGTATGCAGGTA
Source organism: Myodes glareolus (assembly GCF_982192425.1). NCBI lineage: Eukaryota > Metazoa > Chordata > Mammalia > Rodentia > Cricetidae > Myodes > Myodes glareolus. The sequence goes on along the minus strand of NC_142026.1, from coordinate 100,314,835 downwards.
TGTCAAGACACCAGAGAGGGCACAAGAGTGTCTGGACCTAGAGTTATAGGTGGTTATGAGTCATATGACATGGATGCTGGGAGCTGAACTCAGGTCCTCTGGAAATATATATGAACTCTTAACCACTGAACCAGTCCTACAGCCCCCCCAATACAATAGTATTGATATTTAGCTAGGCATATATATATATATACATATATAGCATATAATGCTATTTAATCATACTTTAACAGATCTGGAAGGTGTTCTTAGTGCTCTTTTTTATTCATACTATTTTTCAATTCCATAGAATAATAAAAATTCTAATTTCCACATGCTAGGAATGAAGAGCAAGTAAGAAAATGTAAACAGTTTGAGTTATAAAATTAATCAAAATTCCTATAGTTAAATTTCATTTTTGCTGAAACAGTGTTGTATTTTAAAATTGAGGCCCATGTTATTTTTGTTTGTATTGAAGTTCACATACTTTTGAAATAAATTTGATGCATTTTGAATTATATTGACATAACCTTATTCGTATGACAGTACTCAATCTTGTATCTAAGTTGAACAAATTGAATATATCTATTAATTTACAATTTTCAATTATTTATATAGCCATTAGGTGAGTGTCTTACATATGACAAATGCATTGTTAGGCATTGGTAAACACATTTAGCTAGTACATAAACTCTTTATAAGTTTACATTTTACAAAATCCCAATTGTGGTATGACTGCTTGAGTTATAACAGATGCATTTCTAATAAAAAGCCAAAACAGTGATCATACATAAAAAATACAATTTCATTTTCAGCTATGTGCAATCAATATTGATTCTGTCTACTTCTGCCTTCAAAAGCATCTACCAAGCTTCTGAAAGTTAAGAAGTATTTTACGTTGAATGATTTTGAAATGTAATACAAAATTCTGGATTTCAGACTGCTTAAATGCATATTAAACATGATCATTTGGAGAGAGTTTGGAACTGCAAATTGTTACATAGCTTTTCACTACTCAGACTTCTTGGAAATGTATAAATTGCAGATGTTATTCTATAAGGGGATTGTTTTGCATTGACTTCTATAGACTGTGCAAGTTTTATAACTTTTCTGATTCCTCAATAATAATCACTTGTGAACAAAATATTTATTTGTGTCCTCACTATTCTCCAATAAGCATGTTTGCTTGTTTTTTAAATTCTGAGGCTTGAATGTTGAATATGAGATTTTATTGTGTAGACCTTCCATGGTACTCCTTGCTAAATTTGAATACAGAGCCCTCCACTTGTGTGGTTCCTGTCTTTCAAAGCATTGGTTGTAGTAGGAGGTCACTTGTTGAGTCCCAGCTGCCCAGACGTCTGAAATAACCACACAGAAACTGTATAAATTAAATCACTGACTGACCCTTTAATTCTAGATTCTTATCGGCTAACTCTTGCTTCTTAATTTAACCCATTTATATCAATCTGTGTATTGCCACGAAGCTGTGACTTACTGGGTAATATTCTGGCATCTGTCTTCTGTGAGGCTACATGGCTTCTTTTGACTCCGCCTTCTTTCTCCCAGCATTCAATTTACTTTCCCCGCCTAGCTCTGTTTTGCTCTACTCTGCTGTAGGCTCAAAACATTTTCTTTATTTATTAACCAATGGTAATCACAGCGTACAGAGGGGAATTTCACATCAATTAGTCACAATTTGATTTAAGATATGTGAGGATGGCACACTGTGCTAAGCATGTGATCATTTGAATGAAACGTGGGAAAGACACACGTCCCCACGAAACCTCTGGAGACTTTTATAAAATTCAGGCACCCAGAGCCCCCATTCTGAAAGGTAATACATCCTCTTAAACACCCCTCTCCTGTTTTCATCTCCCAAGGTTTCATTTCATGAAGAAATATTAGTTGACATTATAAACAGGTGCCAGAATGCACTCATCCAACTAATGAAAAATTTAGCTTAAGTTTAACAAAACAGCAAAATCACTTACTGTGGGAAAATGCAGTCGATTATTATAAGGTAAATTATTCATATCTCACCAAAAAGCAATTATTTTGGTAAAGATTAGGTCATTTTTTTTTCACATATTGGCAGGAAATAGGAGGTAGGAAAGGAGTCTGTGGTGTGAGTGAGTGATGTTGCCATGTAGGACACAACCAAACGATTCTCAAGCTGAGTGCAGTGAAAGTCCGGGTAAAGCCAGACTGCCTGTGATGGGTAATTTGTAAAAAAGCTACTATCACATCAGCTCACTGGTATTTAGGGACAGAGACTGAACAGAGCTGAGAATCCAGAGACTGCATCCTTTCAGAACCTGAAACCTGCCACATTAGGTAAGTGAGCAAAGACTCAGATTCCTCAAAGTTTTTAAGGGCAAAACTAGTTATAAATGAAAAGCATCTTCACATAGGGGGCACAGCCCAACATTTTTCAGAATCAGCCTTCTCTCAGGCTACAATATTCTTAGATACTCTGTGTGAGTCATAAAATACTAAGTCTGAATTAAATGATGTGACATGTAACTTGCCAAGCAATGAAAGCATCAGTGTGCACCCTGTGAAATTTTATAATCATTTAATACTCATCGGACACAATTGTGAAGGAAAGGACCTTTGAGTGCATTTTTTTTGTTTTATATCCCCATTCTGGCATATCTGTAAATGCTTATGCCCTGTGCTGTCTAGTTGTATGACGTTGGTTTTGAAGATGAGTCACAGGGAGGCTGACTCTGTCTTCTGTCTGTGAACAATCTGAGAGGACAAAAGAAGATAGATGTCACCTATTTTAACAGAAAACCCAGAAGTTCTTTCTTCTAGCTAGACAGCAATGTTTTCATAGCTTATCACGTACAGCTCAGTACTATTTCCTTTCAAGTTTGTCTGCACCACAGAACTATTGTGTGGCTTATAGTCAAGACACAGCCACATACTAGTTTATTCTCAATGCAGAACTCAACTCCGGTCATGCATTTGAAAGTGAGTCATATTAAAAAAACATGTATGATATTTTGTGTATTATCCACACTCTACAGTCTTTACTGCTGTTGAGATCCAGTAGGACATATGGTAGGAAATGCATTCTTCATGAAAAGAAAATTTAGATAGCTAGCCTTATTTCAATAAACAATAACTCCTTTTAGGGGAAACTGTGAAAAAATTGCTCTTTGGTTTCCACAAAAGTTTCAGTAGCAAACACTGCAAAGTAGCATTCAGGTTGCAGGAAGCTGATGTTTCCATTCCATTTTCTCCCCATGTGCCCTATATTACTCAATATATGCAATCTATATATGTTTTAGAATTACAGAATCAAAGGAGTAGTGACAAGAGTTATAAAAGTTGGCCTGGCCAGTCTTCTCACCTTGACATGGATTATAGTCAAAAGGCTATTTGAAATTTGGGTCTATAGGAAGCTCATTACAGACTTCATCACCTATAAATGAGTCTTACAAACACAAAGAAAAATGCTGCACCATGTACTCTTGGACTTGCCTTTCTGTCTCTGCTTTTTTTAAAATTTCCTATTTTATACTCCCCTTTGAATTCGTAAGTCCACAACTAATAGCCTTTCTTTTCTAAATGGTTATTTTGCACATGGTTGGCCTTTCAAAAGTTTTAGACTCCTTTATTGAAAAGATCCGAGTGGGTGCGCTTATTGACATTCTTTACATAGAAAGTACCCAACACTCGATGTGGATTAACATTTCGGAAATTAATAGTGAGGGCAAGGAAGCCCATGGAAACCTCTGAAGCCAACAGAGGAAGCTGTTGGAGTTTGGAAAGCAAGGTGGGAGCTAGCTGGAGGTCAAATACCACAGCCTGATCTCAGGAAACTGTTCTGTCAAGTACTGTTTAGTTACAGAACACAATGTGCAGGGGAAAGTTTTAAGAATGAGAAGCTGAAAGCATAGTAGCGAGACAAGGCGACCTTGGGCATATGCTGCTGATCCTAGTCAACAGCTTTTCAGAGAACATTCTCTATTCAGACAGAGCACATTGTGTTTCTGACCTGTGTCACTTTGACTCTTCGGAAGGTTCCTTTCCTCAGGGTTTCCTACAATAGCCTCCCTTCCTCCTCCTCTTCTAACCTTCCCTCTCTGGCTCCCCTTTCTTCTCTTTCATTGTTTCTCCCTTTCTCTGTCTCTCTTTCTTTATTTCTTTGGTCTCAAGTAACAAAGATAGCCTTGAATGTAGCCAAGGATGAACTTGAGCTTCAGATCCAGGAAGATCCCTGAAGATCACTCTCTCTTCCCTGTGCTGAGATTACAAATACGGGCCACCACACCCAGTTTGTGCAGTACTGGGTATTGAACCAAGTACTTTCAGGACTAAACTACATCCTTAGACCTGAACTATCAGAGATACTCTGCTGTGATATGAAGTTCTAGATTACTGAAAACTTTCAGTAATTTTACTTATTTTCCTTCTCCATATTTCTTTCTCTATCAATTTCAATGGCTCAGATGCAGATTGTGTTGTTATTAGTGAATATAGTTTCCAAGGGTTGGTTGCTCATAGACTACACTATGGCTCAAAAGTGTGTGTGTGTGTGTGTGTGTGTGTGTGTGTGTGTGTGTGTGTGTGTATGTATGTATGTATCTCAAAAGTTTGCTGCTAAAACTAATCAATGTCTGTATTAAGCATAAAGACATTTCTATTAGTTGGCTTAGATGCTGTCTTGGCTAGTTTTTCGACAACTTGACTCAAAGCTAGACATACCTAGGAAGAGAGAATATCAACCGAGGATTAGCCTCATAAGATTGGCCTATAAGCTTTTAAGGATTTTTTTTTCTAATTGCTGTGTGAAGTCCCACCACACTTTGGTACTGCAGTTCCTGGGTAGGTGGGTGTGGGTTACATAACAAAAGTAGCTGAGTTAGTCAATAAGAAGTATTCTTTCATGGCTTCTGCTTCTGTTTTGCCTCCTGGTTCATGGTTTGACTTTCTACCCTGGCTTCCTTCAGTGATTACCTATAACTTGTAAGCAAAATAAACCCTTTATTTCCATATATATTTATATTTTTGGTTAGCATTTTATCTCAGCAATAGGAAAATGTTGGGAACCACCTTTTTGGGGTGACTTCTGCCTCAATCCTAGCCATGGCAAGTTGCACATTCCAAGGTAAGGGAGGTGAGGATTAGAAATGTTAGGTAGGAGGGACAAAGATAAAAATAAGTCACAGAGACATAGGATAGTATCGGGAGGGCCACTCAGTGCCTCCTGAATACTGTGTTCTGGTTCTGAGTTTGCCCGTGTTTAATTTTTCATACACTTTTATTCTCCAATGGGGAGCAGAAGGAAAAAGACTGCTTTAACATGATACAAAAGACAATCAGAATAGTGACTTGCTTCAACACTTTGAGACATCAAGCCATTAATTTATGAGAAAAACATTCTGTTGTTTAGGCAGTGAACACAGCCTAGATCACTATCCTGAAGGCAGCCACTCCCTAGGTCAAACCTCCTATTTCAAAAGAAGAGGTAGAAGTATACTTGAATTCTGCCCTTTAATCAGGGTAAAGAGGATTTACCTCTATGGGCCGTCTTAATGTCCAAAACACCAAGTCACCATACCCTAGGTCACAGTGTGTAGCCACAGTTATTGTTAACAACATTGAATGAGCTCAGATTCTCTGACCTTCAGACAAGATGGAACAGGCTCACATTTTTTGGGTCTCCACCAAAAGCAAACTAGAAAAATTCTCCAGTATCACAGAATGGAATCTTGCATTGTACCTACCCGCCATGTTTTCTTTAAGGGGGGATTCTGGAAAGATTTTATTTTATGGCATCTTGTAACTTCAGTATTTCTCTAGTTTTTATCCAGACTACTGGTCTATTGGAGAGATTTGGGTGTTAAAGTCACCCACTATCGCTGTGTGAAGGTCAATATGTGATTTTAGCTGTGGTAATATTTCTTTTATGAACTTGGATGCTTTTGTGTTTGGTGTAGAGATCTTAAAAATTTCCATGTTTTCTTGGTTGGTGGGTTTACCCTTTGATGAGTATACAGTATTCTTCCCTATCTCTTTAGAAAGTTATCATGCCAATTTTGTCAGATATTAAAATGGCTCTACTCACTTTCTGCTTGAGTTCATTTGCTTGGAAAATCTTTTTTATTATTTAACCTTGATGTTCAGGTGTGTTTCTTGGATGCAGTAAAAACATGGGCCCCATTTATTAATCCAACCTGTTAGTCTGTGTAATTTTTATTGGGAAATTGAGACCATTAATGTTGGGCTTTACCAGCAAGCAGTGTTTATTGATTCCCACTATTTTGTTGTTATGTTTTGTTGTTATGTAGGGGTTTCCCCACAGTTTTGACTTGCTGGTATGAGACTGCTTATTCCTTGTGTTTTCTTCAGTGTGGTTAGCCTTTTCAGGTTGATGTTTTCCTTCCAGAGTTTCCTGTAGACCTAGCAGATAGATTTTGCTTAAATTTGGTTTTGTTGTGGAATGTTTTCCTTTCTTCATTTATTGTGATTGAAAGTTTTTCTGCAGTAGTTCAGGCTGGCATCTGTGGTTCCTTAGAGTTGGCAGAGCATCTGGCCAGGCCCTGACTTTTATGGTCTCCACTGAAAAGTCAAGCGTTATTCTCATAGGTCTGCCTTTATGTATTATTTGGCCATTTTCCCTTTCAGTTTTTTTAATACTCTCCCTTTTCTTTATACTTAATATTTTATTTATTATGTTTCATGGGAATTTCTTTTCTTGTCTAGTCTATTTACTGTATGCTTTTAATACTTTGATAGGTACCTCCTTTGTTACATTAGGGAATTTTCTTCTGTAATTTTGTTGAAAATATTTTCTGTGACTTTGACCTGGGTTTCTTATCCTTCCTCTATTTCTAGTATTTGTAGCCCAGATTCCTTTGATGTTTAGTGCTTTGATGGTTTTGGATTTATTGTTTTATCTGACTGAGATATCCATTTCTTCTATCTTGTCTTTAGTGTTTGAAATTCTTTTTCTGTACCGCTGAGGTTTTCATTTGAATTTCTACATTTTTCATTTCTAGTTTCACCTCAGTTTGGGTTTATTTTATTTTTTTGTTGACTTGTTTTTTTGCTTCCATGTCTTCAACTGCTTTCTTCATTACATTGCACTATCTGTGTTTTCACTAATGGATTTACTCGTGTCCTTTCTAAGGTCCTTGAACATATTTATTGTAGCTATTTTGAAGTCATTGTCTTGTGTTTTAGTTATATTTCATTTCTCAGTGGCTACTGCACTATCCTTGCTAGCTTCTGTTAGAGAAGACAATATTGTCTTGGCTGTTATTGATTGTGTTTTAAAGTTGGTGTCTAGGCATTTCAGTTTGAGATGATTATAACCCATAAGTGTTGATATCTGGTCTTTCCTTTGTTGGGTGGGTGTTTACTTCCTTGAACTCTTGCCTTCTCTGAATCTTAGTAGCATGTCGTGACTGTGGGTTGCAGGATAGAGAGTACTTCTGAGTCCCTGCAAGGTGTGACCTTTGGGAGATCCTGGTAGAACAATTTTCTTGGTATTGGGAACTAACACAGAGATGTTAGTTCTAGAATGGGAGGATGCCTGAGAGTGTTCACAGGAGGGAGGATAATGGTTTTCCATCAGAATCTGCAGAGTTCCACGGGAATGGAGGCACAGGGGAAAGACAGTTTCCTACATGTGGTCTGCTACAGGGCTGGGGATGAGACCTAGGGGATTGAAGATGGAGAATAGGAAGCAGAGTGTGTTTCCAGGTAACGAGTGCCTCTGGCATTGGAGGCTGAAATAAATAGGGCAAGGGAGGAATGTGGAAGGAAAGGATTTGGGGAATCCCCTGGGGATGGAGGAAAAAGAGACCTCAGTGGGTAGCAAAGCAGTGGCTGTAATTTTGGAATTGGAATTAGAGACAGGAGGGAGAGGGAAAATCGCATACCTGAGCCCCTGGCCAGCAGGCCCACGGTATTGGTGGTGAGACAGAGGGATGAAGTGAGAGAGGAAAGCTGAAGGGAGAAGAGAGACCCCAGAAAGGTAGTATGCTACAGTGCTGGAAATGAGTCTGGGGAACTGGAATAATCCCTGGATTTGTTTGAAAGACTGTGAGAAGAGTCATTGGAGACTCGCTTGTTCGACAGAGTCATTCCTCAATTACTGCCCATCTTGTTTTGTGACAAGGTTTCTCACTAACCTGAAACTCAGAAACGTGTACATCCTGGCTGCCTAGAAAATCACAGGAATCCACTGAGCAACATTTAAAGTCTCTGCTGTGGTGGTAATTTGTTTGTAATTTCAGTAATGTAGAGGACCTGTGACACTTTAGTTGTGGGTGCTGGGGAGTGAGTTCAGGTGTTCTTGCTTGTAAGGTAAGTACTTTCCCAGATGAGCTGTCTTTCCATCTCCCCCTCTTTTTAAAAAATTTTATAGATACTCTTTCCATTGGGCTAGGCTTTACAGTTCACTAGGTTTATTACTATAAAGTCTATATCGCTTACAGCAATGTGGGAATTAGGACTTTGATATGAATTTTGGGAGGACACAGTTCAGTCTGTACAAATCCACAAAGTGAGTCTTCAGTGATCTTTGCCTTCTCAAACTTTGAATGCGGTTAGTTTCTGCCGTCCTTGCCTGCTTACCATGGTAAACTATTTTGCATTAGATAATCTCTTGTTCAAAAACCTTTGTACTGCCTTTGTTTACCCCATTGCTTGTTTAATTTCAAACATGGCTAGCAAAACAGTTTAATGTGCAATCATTATGGCACATACCCTTAATCCCAGCCCTCGGGAGGCACAGGCAGAAGGTTCTCAGAGTTCTAGGCTAACCTGGTCTACAATCAAGTTCTGGGACTGTCAGGGTTATACAGAGAAACCCTGTCTCAAAAAACCAAAGCAAAGCAAAGCAAACATGTTTATATGCTCTCACGTGCAGTGTCCTATTAACTATTGTTGGGAAAAAAAATCAACCCAAAACTTAGTGACTTACAGAGAGGAACAATCTTATTACTTTCCATAGCTTTTGTGTATACGAAATTTGGTGTGTGGCTAGAGGTATGGCTCTGGCTCAAAGACTTTCTAATAGTCTTTTATGACTTTCATAACAAGAATTTTAAAATCCAGGTATTGGTAGGATTGACTTTTAGTATAGGCTCTTCACACACCCCACATATATACTTATTATTATTTATTCTGTCCTTACAGGGCCTTTCCTGCAGGCATATGTGGAAAGAGTGAGAATTCTACTATCTCTTCATCTTCTTACACAGACACTTCCTATTAGACAGGAAACATTTTTAAAAATCTAATGGCCTCGTCTCCAAATACAGTCACAGACATAAATGCTAAGAAAACAGAGACAAGGACTCACAGAGTTCCTTCCATACAGACCTGTTTGGACTTGTTGACCTGCGTACATAGCAGCGGACGCCCCACATAGCAAAACTTGATAAAGTCAGGTACAAAAGCACGTCACTGGTAGGGCTTTGTCTTAAGTCACATTTAATCACTTTTGACATAATGTGTTAAACGAAGCAGAGGTCTATGTAACTTCAAGAGAAAGAGGTATAGTGTTCCCCCAAAGGAGATGTCAAAGTCACGTGGGATAGGTAGGTAGTACATGGAAGCTGCTCTTTTGGGGAAACATGATTGATTTCCTGTGGACAGTGATGCTCCTGCGAGTGTCACATTCCTCCTTCCCTAAAGGCCCATTGCGAGAAGTGGCGCAACAAGTCGTTTGGAGGTTGGCAGCTCTCTGTTTATACACACACATTTTTTATTTGCCCTTCTGGGGGCAGTGTTTTTAAATGTTACTGTTTCTAGTTCTAACTGAGAAGTTGAGATATTTGATACAACAACAACAACAAAAACAGTATCAAGACTAATGAAAAACGTCGACAAACATTTCCACAGTGTCTTAAATCAGGAGCCTGCTTTCCTTACACTGCTGATCTGCAATAGTTATGGTTTTTCATATTGGATTTTTCTGTGGCTTCCATCTCTGTATTAAAGTATACTTTTCAGGACTCAGGCTTACTAGAAAAATAGAGCCCATAAGATGCATACATACACATGTGGACTAACAATATTTGGGCCAGGCTTAGATTCACATGGTCATGGAAGCTGGCAACCCTAAAGGGTTAACCTTTAGGCCAGAGACTGGGAACAAGTATTTGCTTGTAGAACAAGGCATCTGCTGAGTTATTTCATCTCTGTGGTGATTCTGTGACTGATGTTAAGGGCTTGAAAATGACAAGACAAAGATTGCCTACATTTTGAAAGATAATCTGTTTAAAGTCTACCGATTTAAAAATGAATTCTGACTGTATAATGCTTCAGCATCATCTACATGTAGCTAACCAATATCCAGCTTCATGGCCTCATGAGCAGTATTTGCTGTGCTTAAACTGTGCAACCAGGAGCAACAGTGGTATTTGTAGTGTTTTCACTAGGACCATTAAAACACTTCAAGCTCAGAGTAAACAGATATTTTACTTATGAAATTTTATCACCATGAAGAGCCTGTATCTCACAGACTCTTTTTCATTGGGCTGACTGTTCATGCAAGGGCTTCAGTGAGGTGTGATAAAAAACATTTAGGCTACTAGAAATAATCCCCAAGCTCAACATGGAAGTGGCTGAACTTATCATTCACATAAAAATCCTAATTGTCATAAGGCAAATCAGATATCAGGCGTTTACTAGTTAAGCCTCTCCTCTCCTCTCAACTTTTAGCATCTTCTGGTCCACTAGTATACAAAGAAAAGGAGTGAAGAGGGCTAGGTAGAAAGGAGGTCATGCGATTTGGCTGTGTTTTAAACCATCCAACAAGGTCTAGAACCGTCATAGGCTGAGACATAGGTCATTGTCCAAATTGACTGTATTTACTTATTATCATTTTATGTGCACTGGTATTTTGCCTGTGCATATGTCTGTGTGACAGTGCAAGATCCTAGAACAGGAGTTCCAGACGGTTGTGAGCTGCCATGTAGGTGCTGGGAATTGGACCTAAGTTCTCTGAAAGAGCAGCCAGTGCTCTTTTCTGCTGAGCTATTTCTTGGCCTCATAGTCCCCATAGTGGTGTTTGGAGATGGGTCTTTGGGAAACAGATGAAATCCACAAGGATGTGGCCCCCTTGATGGCATTTGTGCCCCCCATGGAAAGAGTTCGAGACTGCATTTAACACATTTGCTCTGTCTTATTTTGTGTGGTCTGCTATGCTGTGATACCTTCCAGTAGGGCTATGCCAGGCTCCTGACCACTCAGCCTCCAGAACCAAGAATAAAACAAAATCCTTGTTTTAAAAACCAAATTACTCTGTCTCTGGTATTTGGTGATAGCAATAGAGAAAACCCAACTAAAGACAGTCCATTTTCTTTTCTAGTGCCCTGTTCTTTCCTGAGATTCGTCTAGAAATGCACTACTGTCTACTCTGTAACTATACATGAAATATCGTGTCTGTATTTTAACCGTACATTTTTAAATTTATGTTTTTAAGAAGAAAGAAGATCCTAAAAAATTTCTCTTTGCTGGGAAACAAAAGATTAACAGTAAGACTCTAGGCTTTAGATCAGTCACTGTTTCCATCTGGTGAATGTTCTCTTTGATAGCCTCATTTAGAACTTCAAGAGATTTTGCTCAGATTTAAAATTCTCATTACAGCCTTTGCCAAAGTATCTTAAATGCAAAGCAATCTAAACTTTAAAAAATTTAGGAATTGCGGAAGGAGACCTATTAAGGACTGAAACACCGAGATAAAACGGGTTGGGAAAATATTCTAGCACATGACTCCTGCTCTCTGAAAATAAAAGTAATAAGACCATCATTATGATTTTTAGAGGTTTTTTCTATTTAGACCTACATTCATTTTTCTCTGCTTTGTAGGTCCCACCCCAATTTACAGAGAGACATGAAATATAGCCAGTACAGAGTTTTCTGAGCATTTGCCATTTCCCTGGCTTTGGAATGAATCCCAGATGGATTTGGTTTTATAAGTTACATGTTTCTTCTGCTCTTCAAGCAATATTGATCTCCCACAAAACAATGTCTTGTTTCTTCTAGAAAATGGACATCTTTGTTTCTGTACTGTATCAGTATATAGCCATTTTCAGAGGAAAATATCCGCAAACACATTTTTTTGTGTGTGTTTCCTAAGAACCATGACATTTTATCATTACAATAACCATGGTCAATTTTCCAGCTCAAGGTGACTACTATTCCCATTCCTCTTTATAAGAAAACTCTTATTTTATTTTATTTTTTTAAGTAAATTTTATTAAATTATAAAAGTTTCCACTTCCGCCCCCCCTCCCAACACCCTCCCACTCCCCCCACTCCCCCTCCTCCTCCCTCTTCGTCCCCCAGGGCAGTCAGGGTTTCCTGCCCTGTGGGAAGTTCCAGTTCCTTCCCCCTCCCTCCAGGTTCAGGAAGGTGAGTGTCCAAACAGACTGGATCCCCAAAATCCAGTATATGTAGAGGAAACAGGTCCCAGTGTCATAGTCAATGGCTTTTCAGAAAGATTTCGGGCCAGCCACAGTCAGAGAATCCGGCCAAATTCCAAGAATCTGGTTAGATCACTTCCTCGTTCAGTCCCAGTCCAACTGGCCTTGGTAAACTCTCATCAGATCCGTTCCCTTGTATCAGTGGGTGATAGCATCCCTCGCAGTACTGATTTCGTTTTTCATGTTCTTCCTCCTTCTGCTCCTCATTTGGACCTCGGGGGGCTCAGTCCGGTGCTCCAAGGTGGGTCTCCGACTGTATCGCCGTCCTTCCCCAGATGAAGGATCTATGGTGATAAGCAAAATATACATCAGTATGGTCATGGGCCACGGCCGATTCAGGCACCCTCTCCTCTGTCCAGAGAGCAATCTGGGGGATCTCTCCTTGGACCTGGGATCCCATATATAATCAAGTCTCCTGTAAACCCTAAAATGACTCCCTTAGTTGAAATATATTCTTCCCTGATCCCATATTCATCCTTCCTCCCTCCCCCACCCCATCCCCGGCCACCAAGCTTTCCCCGTTCCTCCCCTACTCCCTTCTCTCTAACCCTCTCCCCTTCCATCGACCCTCCCACCCCTCCATGCACCCGAGGTTACCTGGGACTCTTGTCTATTTCCTACCTCCTGGTGGATAGCTAAATAATCTTCATCAGGTTCATCTTCTTATTTAGCTTCTCTAGGATCACGAATAATAGGCTCAAAGACCTTTAATTATGGTTAGAATCCACTTATGAGTGAATACATACCGTGTTCCTCTTTTTGGGTCTGGCTTACCTCATTCAGTAAAGCGTTTTCTATTTCCATCCATTTGCATGCAAAATTCAAGATGTCATTGCTTTTTACCGCTGAGTAAAACTCTAATGTGTATATGTTCCACACCTTTTTTAACCATTCTTCTATTGAGGGGCACCTAGGCTGTTTCCAGGTTCTGGCTATTACAAATAGTGCTGCTATGAACATAATAGAACAAATGCTTTTGTAGTATGTTAGGGAATCTTTAGGGTATATTCCCAAGAGTGGAATTGCTGGGTCCTGAGGGAGGTTGACTCCCAGTTTCCTGAGAAACCGCCACAATGATTTCCACAGTGGCTGCACGAGTTTGCATTCCCACCAACAATGGATGAGTGTTCCCCTCACCCCACATCCTCTCCAGCATAGGCTATCGTTGGTGTTTTTGACTTTAGCTATTCTGACAGGTGTAAGATGGTATCTCAAAGTGGTTTTGATTTGCATTTCCCTGATCACTAAGGAGGTTGAGCATGACCTTAAGTGTCTTCTGGCCATTCGAAGTTCATCTGTTGTGAATTCTCTGTTAAGTTCAGTACCCCATTTTTTAATTGGGTTAATTAGAGTTTTAGTGCCTAGTTTCTTGAGTTCTTTGTATATTTTGGAGATCAGACCTTTGTCTGATGAGGGGTTGGTGAAGATCTTCTCCCAGTCAGAAGGCAGCCTTTTTGTCCTACTGACAGTGTCCTTTGCTTTACAGAAGCTTCCCAGTTTCAGTAGATCCCATTTATTCATTGTTTCTCTTATTGTCTGTGCTGCTGGGATCCTACTTAGGAAGAGGCCTCCTGTGCCTAAATCTTGTAGACTACTTCCCACTTTCTCTTCTATCAGGTTCAAAGTGGACGGATTAATGTTGATGTCTTTAATCCATTTGGACTTGATTTTTGTGCATGGTGATAGATATGGATCTACTTTCATTTTTTTACAGGTTGACATCCAGTTATGCCAGCACCATTTGTTAAAGATGCTTTCCTTCTTCCGTTGTATACCTTTAGCTCCCTTGTCGAAAATTAGGTGTTCATAAGTTTGTGGGTTAATATCTGGGTCTTCTATTCGATTCCATAGGTCGACTTCTCTGTTCTTATGCCAATACCAAGCTGTTTTCAATACTGTAGCTCTATAATAGAGTTTGAAGTCAGGGATGGTAATGCCTCCAGAAGTTCTTTTATTGTATAAGATTGTTTTGGCTATCCTGGGTTTTTTGTTTTGCCATATAAACTTGATTACTGTTCTCTCAAGGTCTGTGAAGAAGTTTGATGGGATTTTGATGGGGATTGCATTGAATCTATAGATTGCTTTTGGTAGAATTGCCATTTTTACTATGTTGATTCTCCCAATCCAAGAGCAGGGGAGGTCTTTCCATTTTCTGGTATCCTCCTCAATTTCTTTCTTCAAAGACTTAAAGTTTTTGTCAAATAGGTCTTTCACTTCCTTGGTTAGAGTAACCCCAAGATATTTTATGCTATTTGTGGCTATCATGAAAGGTGATGCTTCTCTGATTTCCCTCTCTGCTTCTTTATCCTTTGTGTATAGGAGGGCCACTGATTTTTTGGAGTTGATCTTGTATCCTGCCACGTTACTAAAGGTGTTTATCAGCTGTAGGAGTTCTTTGGTAGAGTTTTTGGGGTCACTTATGTAAACTATCATATCGTCAGCAAATAACGAAAGTTTAACTTCATCCTTTCCAATATGAATCCCCTTGATCTCCTTATGTTGTCTTATTGCTATTGCTAGAACTTCAAGCACTATATTGAAGAGGTATGGAGAGAGTGGACAGCCTTGTCGCGTTCCTGATTTTAGAGGAAAGGCTTTGAGTTTCTCTCCATTCAGTTTGATGTTAGCTGTCGGCTTGCTGTATATTGCTTTTATTATATTTAGGTATGATCCTTGTATCCCCAGTCTCTCCAACACCTTTATCATAAATGGGTGTTGAATTTTGTCAAATGCTTTTTCAGCATCTAGTGAGATGATCATATGTTTTTTTTTTCTTTCAGTTTATTTATATGATGGATTACATTGATAGATTTGCGTATGTTGAACCAGCCCTGCATCTCTGGAATGAAGCCGACTTGATCATAATGGATAATTTTTCTAATGTGCTCTTGGATTCGGTTTGCCAGTATTTTATTGAGAATTTTCGCGTCGATGTTCATGAGTGAGATTGGCCTGTAATTCTCTTTCTTGGTTGTGTCTTTGTGTGGTTTTGGTATTAGGGTAACTGTAGCTTCATAAAAGGAGTTAGGCAGTGACTCTTCTGTTTCTATATTGTGGAATACGTTATGGAGTATAGGTATTAGCTCTTCCTGGAAGTTCTGGTAGAATTCTGCATTGAAACCATCTGGTCCTGGGCTTTTTTTGGTAGGGAGATTTTTGATAACAGCTTCTAATTCTTCGCGATTAACAGGTCTATTTAGATTGTTCACCTGTTCTTGGTTAAACTTTGGTATATGGTACTTATCTAAAAAAATGTCCATTTCTTTTACATTTTCCAACTTTGTGGCATATAAACTTTCATAGTAAGATCTAATGATTCTCTGAATTTCCTCTGTGTCTGTGGTTATGTCCCCCTTTTCATTTCTGATCTTATTATTTTGCATGTTCTCTCTCTGCCGTTTGATTAATTTGGATAGGGGTTTGTCAATCTTGTTGATTTTCTCCAAGAACCAGCTTTTTGATTCATTGATTCTTTGGATTGTTTTCTCTGTTTCTATTTTGTTGATTTCAGCCCTCAGTTTGATTATTTCCAGTCTTCTAGACCTCCTGGGTGAATCAGCTTCTTTTTTTTCTAGATCTTTCAAGTGTGCTGTTAAGTCTCCAATGTGTGCTTTCTCCGCTTTCTTTAATTGGGCACTTAGTGGTATGAACTTTCCTCTTAGCACTGCTTTCATAGTGTCCCATAGGTTTGAGTATGTTGTGTCTTTGTTTTCATTAAATTCAAGGAAGAGTTTAATTTCTTTCTTTATTTCTTCCTTGACCCAGGGGTGATTTAGTAGTTGACTGTTCAGTTTCCATGAGTTTGTTGGCTTCCTGGGGGGAGCATTGTTGTTGAATTCTAATTTTAGTCCATGGTGATCTGACAAGACACAGGTAGTGACTAAAATTTTTTTGTATCTGTGGAAGTTTGCTTTGTTACCGAGTATGTGGTCAATTTTCGAGAAGGTTCCATGAGCTGCAGAGAAAAAGGTATATTCTTTCCTATTTGGGTGGAGTGTTCTATAGATGTCTGTTAAGTCCATTTGATTCAATACCTCCAATAGGTCTCTCAATTCTCTGTTTGGTTTCTGTCTGATTGACCTGTCCATTGGTGAGAGAGGAGTGTTGAAGTCTCCTACTATTAGTGTGTGTGGTTTGATGACCGCCTTGAGTTCCAGAAGAGTTTCTTTTACATATGTGGGTGCCTTTATATTAGGAGCATAGATATTCAGGATTGAGACTTCCTCCTGATGAATTGTTCCAGTTATGAGTATGAAATGTCCATCTCCATTTCTTCTGATTGATTTTAGTTTGAAGTCGATTTTGTTAGATATTAGAATGGCCACGCCCGCTTGTTTCTTAGGTCCATTTGCTTGGAAAACCTTTTCCCAACCCTTTACTCTGAGTAAGTGTCTGTCTTTATGGTTGAGGTGTGTTTCTTGTAAACAGCAGAATGTTGGATCCTGTTTTCGTATCCAATCTCTAAGTCTGTGCCTCTTTATAGGTGAATTGAGTCCATTGATATTAAGTGATATTAATGACCAGTGGTTGTTGACTCCGGTCATTTTTTTTTTTAAGGTAGTAGAGTGTATGTGTTTTTCTTTTTTGATTTGTGCTTGTGAATGGTCGCTAGATGTTCGAATTATTGTAGGTCGTGTTGGGAATGTTGGATTCCTTCGGTAGTGATTTTCCTTCTAATATTCTCTGTAAGGCTGGATTAGTAGCTACGTATTGTTTAAATTTGTTTTTATCCTGGAATATTTTGTTTTCTCCGTTGATAATAAACAATAGCTTGGCTGGGTATATTAGTCTGGGTTTGCATCCTTGGTCTCTTAGTTTCTGCAGTACCTCTATCCAGGATCTTCTGGCTTTCATGGTTTCCATAGAGAAATCTGGTGTAAGCCTGATAGGTTTACCTTTATAAGTTACTTGACCTTTTTCCTTTGCAGCTCTTAAAATTTTTTCTTTAATATTTATGTTTTGTGTTTTGATTATTATATGGCGCGGGGATGTTTTTTTCTGATCCAATCTATTCGGTGTTCTGTATGCTTCTTGAACCTTCATAGGAATATCGTTCTTTAGGTTGGGAAAGTTTTCTTCTATAATTTTGTTGAATATATTTTCTGGGCCTTTGATCTGCAGTTCTTCTCCTTCTTCAATCCCTATTATTCTTAGATTTGGTTTTTTTATTGTGTCCCAGATTTCCTGAATGTTTTGTGAAGAGAATTTGTTGGATTTGCCGTTTTCTCTGACCAGAGCATTTATTTTCTCTATGGTATCTTCAGAATCTGAGATTTGTTCTTCTATCTCTTGTATTCTATTGGTTATGCTTGATTCTGTAGTCTCCGCTCGTTTACCTATGTTTTCCATATCCAGCCGGTTCTCGTTTTGTGTTTTCTTCATTGCCTCCATTTCAGTTTTCAATTCTTGGACTGTTTCCTTTACTTGTTTGATTGTTTTTTCTTTGTTTCTCAGGGTATCACTCACGGATTTACTTATTTCTTCAAACTTTTTGTTATATTTCTCATCCATTTCTATACTCATTTCTTCAAACTTTTTGTTATACTTCTCGACCAGTTCCTTAAGGGAGTTATTCATATCCTGTTTAAGGGACTCTATTGCTTTCATAATGGCACTTTTTTCCACTTCATCTGGGTTAGAGTGTTCAAATCCTTCTGTTGTAGGGTCGTTGGGATCTGATATTTTCATGTTGTTTTTCAGATTGTTGGAGGAGGTCTTGCCTTGGCGTCTGCCCATCTCTTCGATCAAATGCTCTCTATTGGAACTTCTGGTATCGGGTCAGGTTCCCTTGTTGGGCAGGGAGTTCACTGATAGAATGCCTACCTTTCCCCAGGCAGAGTATTGAAGCACAGGCACTCCCTCTTTCCGGGATGCCCCTACAGAGCAGGCCCAGTGTGCAAGGCAGCTGAACTGGGGAAATTTTATGGCCTCAGTGGGAGGGGAGAAATATAGAAATTTGTACCTGGATGGAAGCTGGGATGGCAGGCGGGAGAGCCTAGCAGGGTGGAAACAGCACTGCAGGCTGACCTGGGAGTCTATGGGGTCGGGAAAGTCCTAGCTCCCCCTCGCCGGGCCCCTGCCGCGGGCCCGAATCAACTCACCACTCCGAAGGCCCTCTGGATGGAAGCTGGGATGACTGGCGGGGCGAAAACTCTTATTTTAATTGGGTTTCATTTTGTCTTTCAAATTTTTTCTCATGTTTTGACTTCCATAACATGTAATATTTTTAAATTTAAATGTTTAATGAACATATGTATACTTTCCTTAGATATTCCTGACTTAAATTTAACTATGTATTATTTCTTTAAAGAAAACACAATGGAGAGAGAAAGCAATATGAAAGTGCACAGAGCCATCATGGTGATAGATTAGCAATATCTTCATAATTATTTCTACCATAACTCTTATAGGGGTGGCACACAGTGAGCATAGCAGAAGATATGTGTATTAAGTTTTCTTGAGAATATAAAGCACAATGTGCTAAAGAGGCTCAAGGCATATTGTTGCACATTTATAATGCCAGAAAATTCAAAATAACCTCATTTAAAAATTCCCTTTCAATGCAGACACTGCATTCTCTCTATTTTATTGTTTCAAAATATGTGAACAAAACCATTAAAATCTGTGGATAAAATTGTTAGCCACCCAAATTTGTGATGAAGAGGAGAGGAAAGAGGCAGGATTAATGTTTAGTGAATACTGTCTTTGTGTCAGGTTAATTCATATACATTTTTTATTGTTTCTCAAAACCATGTTTCAGATATTCCCTATACATACTATTCTGTGTACATGCATACATGAATGGAGAAAAGGACACTGAAAGGAATAATAAAAAGGGATCATTTTATTCATTTGTTGTAAATAAGGTCTCACTCTGTTGCCCCAGACTTGTTGCCTGACTTATAATCCTCCTGCCTCAGCCCCCTAGTGCCGGGATTGTAGACATGTGCTATTGTACTCAGGATCAAATTTTGAAGTTCTAACCTAATGAGTTGGCACATCCAGGCACTCTGCCTGGGTCTGAATGATTCTGGTACTGTGCTATGAGGCAGAGGCATGTAGAAATATTGAGTGACTTCAAGCACAATAATAAGTGACTTGTGCAAATGATATTCGGTTGATTTAAAAATATCCATCATATGAATAGATGAAAGATGAGCAAATATTATTTAATTGGTCATGATGTGTCTCAGGTTTGAAGTGACAATAAAGACTATACATCTGAACTTAAGCACACATTCACGATTTCATGGGTGACTAAATTAAAATAGCTGAAGGGTCATTAAACACACAGATTGATTATTACAGCACCATGCTGAATTGTTTTCTTTGGTCCTCTTTGAGAACAAGGGAAAATGAATTATCATCTTTTTCAAGTTAAGCAGGTAACAGAGCAAATCCCTTTCCCCCAACTTCTTCAACACCTAGCTCCTCTGAGAAATCTACCTTAATGAATAACCCTAATAATTGAATCTTCTATCCTGTGCTTCCTCAAACACTTAATGTACCATAATACTTTGCATGGTAATTTATGTCTGGTCACTTTAGGCTCTGCAAATGTGTTTGGAACATAATGTATACTACCCAGTGAACTGGTTAATAAGCTTTTTCAGAGGAGTGATCAGCTTTTAAGTGTTTGTATGGGCTGCACGGAAATGGGAGAGAAGGGCAGGAAGACAACTGTCTTAGCAGAATAAAATAGAGATCTAATAGATAAATGAGGCTGTTTTTTACTTCAGTAACAGGAAAGTCAGAGGAAATAATATCATGTGTCAAAAGAAATAGATGCTAAGATGACGGGAGAATCACGTTCTGAAGAAATGTGGGACAGCATGTGATTGACGTAGGCTACAAGTTTGCAAAACAGTGATTTTTAAAAACCAACGTATAAGGCAGATTAGAGAATTAGTGACCAATGTAGAGATAAAAACATAGCGACAGAACATGTACGCTGTCATACTCTAAGTATGACATACTCATTTATTTGATGATAAATGAGATGAAACAGTGAGAAGTCTGGTTAAAAAGGAAATGATAACCTCATGTAATAACAGTGCTTTTGCAGGGTGAGAGACTGAAAGAAAGGAAGACGAGGACAGACAGATGGCAAGGAGCAGTGGAGGAGGCACTATTGGTCAGTGTTAGTCACGTGTGATCTCTTATCAGCATACGTGGATTTATATTTTGTTAGCTTGGAAAAACTTCAATTTAGTAACTTATCAAATAGTGGTAATTAGGCTTTGTTGTGAAGACTAAATGTTGAAATTATTTACAGTGCTCAGTCTCACGACTGGAACATGGTGAACATTCAACAGACAGCAGCTGTTATGATTAATGCTGTTAGATCTTAAATAGAAACATAATGAAAGTATTGATGCCCAGAGGATTATTTTCCTTTTTGAGAACTATAGCAAGCTGATGTTGTCCTTCACAAATAGCAGGTTAGCTAACAATAGCAACAAAACATCCAATGACTCAATTTTTAAAAATAAGGTGGTTAGATTGTCTATGACACATGAGAGATATTTTTGCATTAGGCCTGGAATTATCTTTGTACCATTGACAAAGAGAATTATGAGATAATAGGATATAACCTGATAAAACAGGTGAATGCATGTGCCTCTACGATTGTACGTGTAAGTACCTGTGTGTGCCAGTGTGAGTGTAGAAGTATGCTCATGCATGTGGATGCTAGAGGTCAATCTCAGTTGGCACAATTCACCTGTTGACCGAAATTTCTGTCCCACCCGGTCTTGTAATTATTCAGACCAAAAGAAACACACAGAGGTCTACATTAATTATAAACTGATTGGCCCATTAGTTCAGGCTTCTTATTAACTCTTATATTAGCCCATAATTTTTGTCTGTGTTAGCCACATGGCTTGATACCGTTTTTGGCGAGGCAGTCACATCTTGTGTCCTCTGAGTCTGGGTGACAACTGCAGATTGACTCTTTACTCTTACCAGAAATCTCTTGTTTTAATTGCCCAGCCTCTACTTCCTGCATGACTACTGGCCAATCAGCATTTTATTAAACTACAATTGACTGGGTACAGACCATTGTCCATAGCACTCACCTTTTTTTTTTTTTTTTTTTTTTGAGGTGGGTCTCTCACCTATTGGGTAGCCTAGGTTGACTGGTCATTTAGCCCCATGAATCTGTACAGCTCTGTCTGCCCAGTGCTATGGTTATAAACTCATACTATCAAGCCTGTCTTTTCACACTTGCTTGAAGAATTGATGGCAGATTCATATGCTTCCAAGGCAAGCAACACACTAACTGAGCTATCTCTCCAGGCTGCATTTTCCTATCTTTAAAATGCACTTGTATTTCTCTGATGACTAAGGATGTTGAGCAAATCAAAACAAACCTGAGATTCCATCTTACACTAGTAAGAATGGCCAAGATCAAAAATTCTGATGACAACTTACGTTGGAGAGGTTGTGGGGTAAAGGAAACATTCCTGCATTGCTGGTGGTAATGTGAACTGGAACAGCCCATTTGGATATCAGTATGGCAATTTCTCAGAAAATTAGGAAACAACCTTCTTCAAGACCCAGCAATACCATTTTTGGGTATATACCCAAAGGATGTTCAATCTTACCACAAGGACATGTGCTCCACTGTGTTCATAGCAGCATTGTTTGTCATAACCAGAACCTGGAAACAACCTAAATGCCCCTTGATCAAAGAATAGATAAGGAAAATGTGGTATATTTATACAATGGAGTACTACACAGCAGAAAAAAAAATAACGACATCTCGAAATTTGCAGACAAATGGATGGATCTAGAAAACATATTAAGTGAAGTAACTCAGATCCAGAAAAACAAACATCATATGTACTCACTCATAAATGACTTTTAGACATAAAGCAAAGAAAACCAGCCTACAATTCACAATCCCAGAGAACCTAGATAGTAATAAGGACTCTAAGAGAGACATACATGGATCTAATCTACATGGGAAGTAGAAAAAGACAAGATCTCCTGAGCAAATTTGGAGCATGGGGACTATGGGGAAGGGTAGAAGGGAATGAAAGAGGCAGGGAGGGAAGCAGAAAAAAATGTATAGCTAAAGAAAGTCAATAAAAAAGACCCCCCCCCCAAAGATTCAACATCCGCTCTGACAAAGAAAAACAAATACACTTGTATCCGTGGACCCTAGTCAATCTCTTTTACTTTAAAGTCAGCAATATAGTGTCTCTTTTGGCTGAATACCACTGAAAAAGATTATGTGATTTTACAGACTCCTGTGAACAGGCTGGACCTGCCTTAGTAGCACAAGATCCTTAGTAGCTCCATTTTATTGCATGCCCAAAATATGCATGCAAGTTGACATGTAAATTTGGGAGAGTAGAATATAGATTATATTAGACTATGTCCTAAGCTGCCATGTTGGGTTGTCATATGTTGGGAGCCACATTTTTGGTGTGACTTTTGCTGGGTTCCTAGCTGTATCGGTTCATACTTTCCAGTGTAGGGGCCTGAGGATTAAAAAATTTACGTAAGAACAGAGCTAAGAAAGAATCGTAGAGACAGGATAGTATTTCCTATCTATCAGCCAATACTGAATGCTGAATTCTGAGTTTTGAGTTCTAAGTTCTGAGTTCCTGAGTCCATGCATGTTTAATTTTCTACACAGTTTTATACTCCAATACAAAAATGAGAAGGCAAAAGATTGCTTTAACATGATACAAAAGATAGCTAGAACATTTACTTGCTTCAATACTTTGATACATCAAGCCATTAATTCATGAGAAAAGCATTCTGCTGTTTTGAAACCACCCTAGACCAAGTATCCTTAGCAGTCACTCCATAGGTCAAACCTCCTAATTCAAAAGAAGGAACAGAAGTATGTTTGAATTCTCTGACCCTTGGTCATGGTGGAGAAAAAATATCTCTATAGGCCATCATAGTTTCCAAATCACCAAGCAACCACACCCTAGGTCAGAGTGTGTAGTCACAGTTATTGTCAACAACTTTGAGCCACCTCAAATCTCTGACCTTCAGACAAGGTGGAATAGGCTCACATTTTTGGGCATCCACATGAATATACATTAGAATGTACCTTAAAAGTATATTATCTTTCCAACTACTGCTACTTATCTTAAAAGAATAAAAAAAATAACATGAAAACATAAACATAGTATAGGGCAGTAAACATGAACACATCTTTTCTTTTTGGGACCAACCTCACATTTTAATTCCTTCTTATCTCTTTTGATGTGTTTGGAATGTTGTGCTTGTAGATATTATTTTGATAAGGTACATTTTCCACCAGATGCATTTGCTGAAGCTCTTTAATGTCTTTCCTGGTTTCCCAAGCAATCTTAAAGTTACTGGAAAATTCTTGGCTCAAAATAATCTGATATCTACAAATTTATTCCCAAGTTTATTCAGCTTCACTCATTCAGTAGATGCTTATGTAAAGAATACATAAATAATCCAGGCACTCTTCTGGGTTCTAGACTAGCAGAGGCTAGTACAATGTAAATGATAGCCCTGATTTCCACATAGGTTCCAGCTGAACTCAGCTCAGGAGAGATAGTGTTAAATTTCTTACTGTTTATCTGTTTAATGGAAAGGCAGGATAAGCAACCTAAAAGAATGCTATTTCTAAAGGAGTACCTTTATTTCTTAAGGTATGCATGTGTGTGTGTGTGTGTGTGTATACATGGTTGTTCCATGGTTCATGTGGAAGTCAGAGGACAGAACACTTTTGGGTATAAGTCCTTAATTCCTCCCCTGCTTATTTGAAAGAGTCTTTTTGCCACTGCATATGACATGCTTGCTTTTGGAGATTTCCTTGTCTCTGCCTCCCATTTCTTTGTAGGGCTATATTGAGATTACAAATGCTTGCATTACTGTGACTGTGCACTTTTATGTGGGTACTGGGGATTCCATTCTCATCAGGCTTCCATGGTGTGGTGTCCCAGTCACTGTTCTATTGCTGTGAAGAGGCACCATGACCATGGCATAACTTATAAAAGAAAGCATTTAATTGATGGCTGGCTTACAGATTGAGAGGTTTAATCCATTACCGTCTTAGCAGCATGTGGGCAGGTGCTGGAGCATAGCTGAGAGCTATATCCTGATCCATAAGCAGAGAAAGAGAGAGGAAGAGGGGAAGAAGAAGGAGAGGGAGAATAAGCCTAGGTCTGGCATGGGCTTTTGAAATCTCAAAGCCCACCTTAAGGTGACACACTTTTTATAATAAGGCCACACCTCCTATTCCTTCTAGCCCTTTCAAAGAGCTATATTCCCTGGTGACTAAGCATTAGAATCTGTGAGCCTAAAGGGCCATTCTTATTCAAACCACCACTGATACCCAAACTCTTGGATTTAAGTGATTAAAGTATCAAATGGATTAGAGCACATTTCTATATTATCTATATTGTATGACTTTGATCTAATAAGCATGTCACGTTTGGTTTCAGTTTATTGAATTAGAGAAACTAAGTAAATATAGGACCTCTGTGAGTGGGCTGCTGTTGAAATGTAATATTAAGTAAAATTGTAATTGCTGTTATTGTTACCATTAAGTTGGGTGTTACCATTTTGCTTATTTGTTTTCTTCATTCCTAGAGGGCAATGCTTAACATAATAACCCTGTTAAAGGTGATAAAGATTTATGGGTACAGAGATGAAGAAGAACTGAAGTGGATTTAAATAGAATTAGTCTGCCTTTTTTAGTCATGCTCGTCTAAAGTATTTTTAGTATTAACATGATTACTTGGTATGCTAGCTATATTTTATGTAACAAAGAGTGAAGAGACATTGAATAATGAGCAACTGAGAAATGGGATCTTCATCCCTGAAGGAAGAACAGGCCTATATCAGATATTTTCTCTTAGAAAGAGTGTTATGTTGCAGGAGTGAGCCCTACTCCCAGTCTGACTTTGAGTATCACAAGATACTCTATAACAGGAGCTCTACCAGATGCGAGGAGGAGACAAGACACTCAAGGGCCAGAGTAGGTTCTTGGAGAACTTGAAAAGAAGAGGTGGGAAGGGCTCTTGAGAATTAATTCTTTGCCTTCACCCCCCTCTCTCTCCCTCTCTCCATCTCTGTCTCTCTCCTTCTGTCTCTCTGTCTCTGTCTCTCTGTCTCTCTCTCTGTAGGGTCAATCCCTCTCTCTCTGCATCTCTTTTTCTGTTTCTCTCTCTGTGTGTAGGGGTTATTGCTGGTGATTGACTCTAGGTTGTCACACATGCAGGCAATTGTTATACCACTGAGCTGCAGATTTTACATCTGGAAATCTATTGCTGATTGCTCATAGAAGATTTAGCAGCCTGGGGCCAAACCAAGTCTATTTTTTTTTTTGCCTCCCCTTTGAGGGTTCTTTTCATTTTTAAAAAAATTACATTAAGCTTTTTTTAGTATTTTTTTTCAAACCCATTCTTTACCTTAGTTACTTGAGCTCTATCAATTGTCCTCCATAGCAAAGAGCACATCTTACCCCAGAGTAACTGCACTTTAGATCCCATGTCCATCTTCCGCTAAGCAGTGGGTGCGAATCCATTCTTTACAGTCTATGTTCTCTCAGAGCTACACTGTTTCATTTTCTTAAACTCAAATGCCTCTAGTTTTGGACATTTTTAGAGACTTTTTCCAGTGATCCTATTCTCCCTTCTAGCGCATTTATTTTTATGATGATTTTTCCTCCTTCTTTTAGGCTCATGTTGTGAATGGTGTCATCCAGGTTGGCTTTGCCTTGACCCTTGGGTCTTGTTAGACCCACAGTTGTGTATAGGACCCTATAGATTATTTTCCTCCATAGGAGCTGAGTAGGTTGTTTGATCTTAGCTTAAATCTATGTCTGTATCTTCCAAATGGATCCATATAATCAAAGGGGATGCCTCCAGCTACTTATTCTCTTAAATTCACAAATTACTAGTGTAGTGTCTTCTCTTTGAAAGTTTAATCACCACTCAGACCACCCTCTATTTTAGTCTGTGACTTTGTATCTTCACTAAAACTGAAGCAAATCGAAAGGAAGACCCTCGTAGCCCCAGGGTAAATCCCTTCTTTATCTCAATTCCTATTCTCCCTGCCTTTTCTAGAGTGTTTTCAACCACTGTTTTCTAGAGAAGCTTGCTGTTCATTCCTGTTAGCCTCCCTCTCACCATACGGAATATGCTCCTCACGGTTAACATGCATCTCCCCTTCACTTTCTCTAAGATTTTAATCACATGTTACTTTCTCAATGCAACCCAATGTTACCACCTACTTTAAAACAGAGCAGATTCTTAACTCTACCATATTCCTTATCTCTGATTTTTTTAATTTTAAATAGTATTAATTACTTAATTTTCTATTACTTCTTTATGAGTTGAGTATCCAGATATTGTCTGTATACCCTTAGTACAATATAAACTTTATAAAATAAGAAACACTTGTTTCTTCCTCTGTTGTAAGCTACACAGTATGGTTTCACAAATCCATGTTGAATTAAATCTTCAGAGAAACACAGCATTTAGCACTGCTTTAGAGTTGGTTCATTTATCTTTCATACTAAATTGCAGACTCTGTTATACAGAGACTACCTTATCCATCATTTTTGTAAACTGTATTCTTGAGGCATAACTGAAAGTTCTTAAAAGCTACCTTCTTAGAGTGTAACATGAGGTGGGCCTGCTTGTTGGGATTTCTGTGCCGCCCAGTACCCCACAGCCGACAAGCCCCAAAGAAAATCACACAGAGAGAGGACTTTGTAAGTTATAAAGCTGATTGACCCATAATGCTCTAGCCTCTTTTTAGCTCTTGTAGCTTATATCAACCCATTATTCTGATCTATGTTAGCCATGTGTCTCAGTACCTTTTTCAGTGGGGCAGATCACATCCTGCTGCTTTGGTGATCTGGGCAGGAGTGGGAGGAGTCAATTTCCTCCTTCCCGGAATTCTTCTGTTCTCATTGCATCATTTCTACTTCCTGTCTGGTTTTCCCACCTATACTTCATGCCTGGTCAATCAGTGTTTATTTAAAACATGATGAACAGATTACAGACAAATCTTCTGAGAAACGCTGCATTTAGCACTGCTTTAGAGTTGGTTCATTTATCTTCCATACTAAATTGTAAACTCCATTATACAGAAACTACCCTATTCATCATTTTTGTAAACTGTATTCTTGAGATGTAACTGAAAGATCTTGAAAGTTACCTTCTTAAAGCAATCAGTGTTCTCTTTCCTTGTCTTTGGTTGTGAGGATTGAACCCACCTACGGTCTTGCACATGCTACTCAAGAGCTCTACTATGTGCTATATCCAAACCCCATAGTGAGACTTGACAGATGTATATGGATGTGTACATATTGCTTTAACCAAGAAACAGAACATATTTTTACATGAGTTTAACCCAGGTGTTTTATGTATATTTTTTCTCTCTTTATTCTGCCAAACACTGATATACTTGTGAACTCTTTCACTTTTGCTTCTCTATTGCAGTGACATATAAAATGAACCAGTGTGTATGTAGCCTTTCAAGTTTGAGTTCTTATTAAATCATATTATTTGAGAGTTGTCCGTGATAATACACTTATCATTGTTCATTATGCTAATGGGTATTCTTATGTTGTATCGTTTTATCACAATTTGTTTATTCATTCACCAATTAATGGACATTCAGTTAGTGGATATGAAAAATGAATCTGTTATTGTTGTGTACCAATTTTCTCCGGGAATTGAAGTGTTCTATCCTGTTGGAAGATAAACAACTCAAAATGGCTTTAGGAAGTCTCTAAAATGGATCAGATTCACTAGTTCATCAGGCCCGTTCCTATCTGAATCTGCAAAAATAAATTAAAAAAACCCAAACAAATAAATGCTGAGCATCCCATTCAGACAGAAGGAAGCCACTCTGTGAAGATGACTCTGAGACCAGATCAGCTGTCTGGGAGAAGCAGAAACCAACCAGTTTGCCTGGAAGAGGTTTAGACCAAGTGAGTCACCTGGCAGGGACATTCTTCAGCCTGTTGTGCTGCCTGTTGGCTGTGCGGTGTGCTCCAGGTTTCCAAGCTTTGTGAGCTGTCACCCGTGTTGTAGTGGTTCTTGTAATGCAGCTGTCTGTGAATCATTTCTGCTTCTTTAAGGTTCTGGGGTGAGTAGATGTGCATTATGTCTGTCTAGAAAATGTTTTGTCATGCAACAGTTATTAAGACGGATAGAGTGTATTTCACCTCTCTTGGATACCTTCTAGGAAATATCTTATTACATGAAGATGACAAAGTGTTTTCTAAAGTTATTATACTCTTTGTATTACTGTTATAAGTATATGAGTTCTGTATGGCAATTAGTAATGGCAGTTCTTTCAATTTTAGCATTTGTAGTTGATGGACACTGAGATTTAGTTGTGATTTGTAAGCTTCTTACCCGTGATGACTAATAATACAGTTTTATCTTAATGAGTTTAATTTTCTTTCAAGTCATATGTATGATGTATTTTATGTATGTATATATGTATGTATGTGTATATGCATTTTCTGTGTGTGTGTGTGTGTGTGTGTGTGTGTGTGTGTGTGTGTGTGACTATTTTGGAGATTTTCCTTTGCAGTACTGGAAATTGAACCCAGAGTGTTAGGAATGCTAGTCAAGTGCTCTACCACTGAACATGCGGCCTTCACATAAGTACTTCAGAGCAGCATCTTTACAAACCCTGTAAATATTTTATTCAATTACTTTATTACTGCTTTTTGATAGGTTGTTTGTGGCCTGTTTTCTCATTTTTCTAACAAGATCTTTTCAATAAGAATATTTTCAAATTTTGATGACATTAAATATATCAGAATTTTCTCTTTTTTATGTGTTGCTTTAAGACATTTGAGTATTCAGGACATATATGCATTTTTCCTCTGTGCGGTATCCTGAATGATTCACAGTTAGAGCTCCATAGCAAGGTCTGTGCACCATTTTGAATTATTTTTGAGTATTTAAGAACTATGAAATCCATCCTTCTTCAAATCTTTTAAGTTTTTTGGAGCAGAGTTTGTTGAAAAGATGATTCTTGTCTTCACTGAATACTTGTACATCTATTGAAACTTAGCAGATAATATATGTTCTGGGTTTGTTTCTGACCTTATTGAGTTCTTCAGAAAAGTTTGCTGGTTAACTGAGTAATCAGAGGAAAAATGTCATGTTGACAGTGTGCGTCTTCTAACTTGTGAGGGCAGTGTGACTCTCCACTCATAAAGTCCGTATCTTTAATATCGTCTGACAGAATCAGCTTTCTGAGTGGAGTTCTGAGACCCATTTCATATCCTTTTCTGTTTTATGAGTTGCTTTTATGTTATTGCAATGGCATTGTTTAAAATTTGAGTTTTCAGTTGTCTGCTATTAGTAACATGACAATATACTTGATTCTCCAGCCGGAGGAGTTTGCTTTGCCATCATTAATGACTCTCCCTTGAATAACCACTGAACTCTGCCTCATGTCTTTGTAGGGGACCTGTCTTTTCTACTGTAGTTGGCATTTTCTTTGGGTCACTAACTAGCTCACAAATAAAGACATAGAGACATATTATTAATTATGTATGCTTGGCCTTAGGTTATGCTTGCTTCTAGCTAGATTTTTTTCTATATTCATTTTCTATCATGTATTAATGTTAACTTACATGTATTGATCTATGTGCTGCCTTGAGGATCATTTATCTCCTCTGTGTACTGCCTATCCTGCTTTTCTGCTTCCTCCACATCTGTCTGTCTAGCCTCTGGCTGGAAGAATGACTCCCCTTTTCTTCTTCCCTGCTATCCCAGCCTATCCCTCCTCTGCCCAGCTATTTATCACTCAGCTTTTTATTAGATCAATCAGGAGCCTTAGGCAGTCAAGACAAAACAGCAACACGTCTTTACATAGTTAAACAAATGTAGCATAAATAAATACAGCACATCTTTACATAGTATTTATTTATATTCTATTCCACAAGCATCTACAGTCAAGATGTCTGTTTCCTCTTTATTGCCCCAATCTTTGCTTTGTATTAGCATTGGATTCTGAATATGAGTACATTTTATCCTTCAGCCACAGATTTTTCTCCTCCTTCTCCAGATTTTTTTTTCTGTTTAGGGTCAATTCTGTGTGAGTGTGTGTGTGCATTATGTTTGTGCATGTATATATGTGTTTGTGCATGTGTAATTTTAATATTACTCCGCAACTAAAGATGTCTTTGGAGGTGGGTGGGGACAAGAGCACTTTCTAGTCTTTCTCCAACATCATATAGTATTTGAATCTGTCTACCAATGGTTACCAGCATGCATGTAGAATAAAAATGTTTGTTTTAGGACTTTATTTTTAAGAGATAAGAGCTTTATAACCTGCTTTGTTTCTTCTAATGTTGTAGGTTGTCACCTTGATGCTCATCCTCAGAAAGGGGCTTCTGTGACACCTGTCCCACAATCACTCTTGGGAACCACTAGAAAGTGGTGTTAAACTGTTAGTGATTGTGTGCAGATTGTCCATATGTTTGAAAGTAAGAATTTAAGGATGGTAAGGTGTCACAAGCGCACACAGTTAACTTTTAAGGTATATTGAGTATATTACACTTCCTGCCACCAGAGTTTTTGAGCCATGGCTGATGAAGGGCGAGAAAGATTGTAAGAGCCAGAGGATTCTCAAAACAATATGTCAGGGCTGTGGAACCCATGAGCTCATAGCGGCTGTAACTGCATGTACAAGTTCTGTACAAGAGCAAGCTACCCAAAGCCCCAGAATGGGCAGGAAGGACTCATGAAATCCCTCTCCTAGCTGAGGAGTTTTGGCAATTAGTGCTGCTGTGAGTGGGAGTCACAGTTTACCTTAGGGCTGCAGGTCCCAGTTGCTACCCAGGCTCCAGGGGATGGCCCCTACCCATGTACATAGTTCCACACTAAATAGACTCAGTGGATCCACAAAAATGTTCATGAAATTTGGAGGTAAAAACTGTTGGGGAATATGGAGAAGTTGGAGGGTAAATAAGGCGTAGGATTTAGATTCGCTTAAAACACATTATACACATCACAACATTCTCAATAAATTAAAAAGTTAGTTGTGCCTTTCTCAGCTCTGTGGTTGGCATCTCTTCTTTCCATAATCAGTCAAGGGAAAAACATTTGGACTTCTCGATTCTCCTGAGATAAATTGTCATGTTTTGAAATTCTGTCTAGCTGTTTGTTTTGAAACCCTGGATCTATGATAGGCAGGGTTTTGGCTTTTAGACTGAGTTTCTTTTATCATTAGAATGCAATAATGCTCTGTTAACTGTGTGTATGCCTTTTACTTATTTTCACATTGCATGTATGGGTGTGTATGTTTGTGTGTGTATATTATGGGTGCAGGTGTCCATGGGAAGAGGGTGTTGGAATCCATGAAACCAGAGTTACAGATAGTTGTGAGTCACCCTAGGTTGGCACTGGAGTCTGAATCACAGTCTTCTACTAGTTCAGCAAGTGCTTTTAACTGCTGAGTTATCTCTCCAGCTCAGAGTCTGTGTACATCTAAAGAAGAAGGAGAGCCATTTTTTTTTAAATTTTTATCCTTACTTGGTACTTCTAATTATAGGGGGATTCTAACAATCGTTTAGAATATTTTCTAGAAATGTACTTAATTTAAGAAGTCCTCCAGAAATGCAAGTCTAAAATTTTGTGTTCAATAGATCCAAGTCTGAAGACCCCAAACAGTTGTCCTATGATCAATGATCTGGAACATTTCTCATGAGCCCTAGACTCCACTTCAGAATTTCACATGCTCAATATATCTTTCTCCTTCAGACTCTTCACTTGCTCTTCCTCTGCCTTTGCCTCTTCTACCAGCTCTCATTATTCATACAGACATGATTTCATCGGCTCACATCTTAAAGTGTATGTCAAGTATGTCTGAACCACTCCCCAGTCTAGGGGATCCCTTCCATTTTCCACTAATTTCTCACATGGAACCTCACATTCCTTTTCTTCACTGCATTAGCCTCAGTCTGCAACTCAGGGACACGTTTGATTACTTGTTTAATTAGCCTCTTCCCTGTAGGTGTGCTGGCTCAGACTCCATCTGTGTTGTTCACTGCGTTGTTGGCACAACTTAGCTGGTACTTTATACTTTGCTTAATGCACAACAGTTGCTCGAAATTTGTTGAATGAATAAAATTCTAATGAGATGGAGACTGGGAAGAGAGGAATGATTATATCTAGAGGGAAAGAAATTCAAGGCTGGTTTCTACGGCAAGTTTTGGCAAAGGAAAAACTGAAGGGCACTTCTGAGACCTAGGATTCAAGGCTAGAGTTCAAGCAGGTTTGGTACAGGTATTTTCTTTAAATCTGCATGCCAGTCTCTGAGTGAGCAAGAAGGTAATATGGGTATTTGCTTTGAGTTTATTATTTCGCATGAACATACCGAATGAAATGCCCACATTTATTTAAGATAAGGTTACCATGTGTAGACACATTTCAGGCACACTGACCTGTTCTCTCTCTCTCTCTCTCTCTCTCTCTCTCTCTCTCTCTCTCTCTCTCTCTCTCTCTTTTACATACACACACACACATACACATGCATGCATGCACACACACACACACACACACACACACACACACACACACACACACAGGAATATTATAGTGGCCTTCTATGTGTTAGGTAACCAGCATTTGACCACATAGTGTTTCATAATTACCATTCCATCTGTAGCAAGGGTAGATTATTAAGTAAATAGTTTGCAAAACTAGATCATTCCTCGGAGAAAACGCAAACATAGTTTTCACCTAACACTGCCAAACTGGAGCTCAGGTAGATTAATTTATACTAATTAGTAAACACTCTTATAGGAAACTATTTTGGTGTATAAAGAATGAGAAGAAAGATTTTTGAGAGAGCGGCTGGGGAAATGACTCAGGCGTTAAATTACCTACTGCCTGAGCATAAGGACCTAAGCTCAGATTTCCAGCATCCATGGAAAAGTTCTGGCTGTGGTCATGTGCACATATACCCTGAGCACAGGTGTGGCAGCATAGGGATAAGTGATGTGGTATGATGAGGAAGGCAGGAAGAGTCTTGGAACTTACGGACTTACCAGTATATCCAATGGGTGAGCTCCGCAGCCAGTATGAGGCTGTCTCAATGACACAAGGTGGAGAATGATGAAGGAAAACACTCCGTGTTGACTGCCAGTCTCCACATGCACATGGGCACACACCAGATATCACAGAGCAAAGAAGACAAGCACAAGTCAGGAGATTAAAAATAGAGTTGATTATTTAAGTTGTGGGCATTATTAGCAAGATTAACACTGATATAAAATATGAAAATATGTCAAGATATGTTTACAACATGAGATGTCTGTATGTTTACAGCAAATATCCACAACGAGATCAACTTCCACACATAAAAATATACAGAAAAGCCACATTGAGATATAAGCAGGGTAGTAGATTGTTATCCTAAAAGTTATGTGACATGTAAAGGGATATAAAGAGATTGTGTACTGATGAAACATAAGCGCAGACTCTATGTTGTACCATAAATTGTGGAGAAACCAAAGCATGACTGTACTCATTAGAACTTGTGGGATCTTATAAAAAATGCTGCATAGAAAGATAGTAATAACATTAATATAACAACACTTAGGAAGTATTACCGTATAATCATCATAATGTTGGACTTAAAATAACTTACAATAACATATGAAATATGTATGGTCTGATAGTGAGTGGAAGTGTCAAGTTTGAACATGGACCACCCAGTTCCAGATTTCATTTTTTGAAACAGTTGCTATATATGTAGTCTGTAGCATCATTTCATGAATAGAAATAAATTTTCATGCACACTACAATGCATATTTTTGTAGCATATACTAGTGTTGAATTATATTGAAGAATGCTGGAATACAAGCATAAGAGAGTAACTATGTTGTAAGGTATCCACAAGAGAAGACTATTCAGACATGGGCTCAGGACCCCAGTGAGGTACCAAGCCTTTCTCAAGTTAAGCTCTTAAGCACAAAATCTACACCTTGGGTTGACACACCTCAGTTAGCAAGAACAGTTTGCTAGAAGCAGAACTATCGGAGTCAAAAAAAAGTCAGTTTTAGGAACATTTAGGGACTTTCCTCAGAACTGTGGATTTTGATGGATTAGGTCGTTTCTCTTATTTTGACAGGTACTGCTGCTATGTGATGAGGTACATGGCTGAATGGTACTTTCATCATGATGTAAAGTGTGTTATAATCTGGAGGTCTATTAAGGTCTGGGGGCCTGTAACTATTAAATTCAGCAGAAGAGTTCTTGCAAATTCAACATGGAGAAGTGGGTTGGACTAATTACTTGACTAAATGAGAATAATTTGACTTCTGAAAAATATGATACTTAATATGTTTTCAAGTGTTGACATCAGGGAAGAAGGCAAAGATCCTAAAGCTGCTGCTCTCTGAAGGGTTGACAATGGTGAGCAACATAAGACACATGGAGAAACCCAAGAAGCCAAAGATGAGTAAGCAATACGATAGCAAAACAAAATCCTTTGGCTGCTTTTGTGAGAAAACACTGGGCTTTTCATTGGATTTGTCTTGTTCAATGCTTGCTACCTGATGATGATGAAGAAGGTGAACTGTGTCCTTTCCTTAGTAGCAGCTTGCTTCTGTGGTGGGGGTAAGAGAGGATTCTTTATCTCTTTTGTGCCCGATGTCAACCTTTCTTTATGTGATGTCCTCATTCCATAACAGTTATATTCAAATAAAGAATTGCTCTATGTCACCATAGAACCTTTATCCAGCAACTGGTGGAATCAGAGGCAGAGACCCATATTGGAGCACTGGACTGAGCTCCCAAAGTCCAGTTGAAGAGTGGGAGGAATGAGAATATGAGCAAAGAGGTAAGGATCATGATGAGCTCACCCACTGAAACAGTTTGCCTGAGCTAATGGGAGCTCGACAACTCCAGCCAAACTAAGGAGGAACAAGTATAGCACCAAACTAGTCCCTTTCAATGTGGTTAACATTTGCATAGCTGGGGCAGACTGATGGGCCAAGGGCAGTGGCACCAAGATTTATCCCAACTGCATATACTGGCTTTTTGGGAACGTATTCTCTTTGGATGGATACCTTCCTCAGCCTAGATATAGTAGGGAGGGTCTTGGACCTTTCACAAAGCAATGTGCCCTACCCTTTCTGAGAATTGGATGAAGGTGGGGTGGGAGAGTATGTGGAGGGAATAGGAGGAGGGGAGGGAGTGGCAACTTGGAGTGGTATGTATGATGAAAAATGATAAGATGTTTTTAAAATAAATAAATAAATAAATTTAAAAAAGAATTGCTCCATGTCTGCATTTTGTTGTGTCTCTGATGAAAAGTAGGCTTCATCTGAGCCAAATGGGGAGAATTCCAGTGAGGATAGAGTGGGATACAGAACAAGATTCACAGTATGAAATGCAGCTGATAGTGGATGCGTGGTTGGCTGACTTTACATCCACACAAACAGCGGCCAGTGGAGGTGAAGCAGTGCATTCTTCAGAGGTGACTCTTAAGAAATATAGTAATCACTCTTACAGAGTTTAAGGAGAATAAAGCCCAAGGGGAAGAAGCATCCTCAACCTTCTTACTCATCACTCAAACCAGCACTTGAATCTTCCTTGTTCCATTTTAAGATAAAGTTAAATAGTTTTTAGTGAAATTATAAAACATCTTCACACAACAGGGTAAAGCAACCCTGTTTTTCCTTCATTAAAAATATCGCACTATAATTTAAGTGCTGGCGGATGAATGACAGGTGGGCCTGTGCATGCTGCCCATCTTCAAGTCCACAGTGGAAATTAAAAGTGTGGTCATCTCTGTCAGGGATTTTCCATTCTCTCCTGGCTAATCCCCACTTCAGCTTCCAGCTCTTCTGATCTGCAGCCAGGTTCAGTTTTCAGTTCCCCTGCCTTTCCATGAATCTCTCTTTCTTTCACAGTTTAGCCTCCCTTCAGTACTGTCTAGGGATTCCCATGCTTGCATCACACATTTCTAGACATAACTAATATAAATAAAATTGTGCCATCTTCGAATTTCTTCAGCACTTGCTGTACTTTGGAGCATCCCCAGAAGGCCATGAGCTAAAGGTGTGGTGCCTCCCTGCAGCACTGTTGGAAGTAGAGGAACCTTTGAGTTCCTAGTGAGATAGAATTAGGGCATAAAGTGTACATTTGAATGATCCTGGGATTCCCTGATTCTTCCTGTATTTCTTTGTGTTTAATGTGCCATGAGGTGAACATCTTATTCTGTTATTGATATTCTGCCTCCTACATGCCCCAAAACAACAGACCATGGACAACCTTTCAAAAACTGTGAGCAAAAGCAGACTTCCTCTGTCTTTAGGTTGATTATGCCAGGTATTTTGCTGTAATGATAGAAAGACAGTTCACACAGCATAGTATTTATTTTTCCTTAGATCTATCAGTTCTGTCTTGTTCCTATAATAATTCATATAGGCATACCCTTACTTACTTTTATTTACTTATCTGTTTTACCTTTACAACAGTGTTTCAATCTGTAGCCCAGGCTGGCCTGAAACTTACATGTAGGCCACACTTTACGGCTATTTATCTTCTCCAGTTTTGTTCAGCTTTGCTTCCCTTGCTAATATTAATATTTTTACCTGCGGTTCTCATTTAGTGAATACTGAATCGAATTAAAATGTTTCAAATACAATGAATACAGTTTTTCTTTCCTTTTTGTAAAGCAAGTTAATGCTGATGTTCTTTTTTATGAGAGATTGGGGGCAGACAGTTCATAGAGCTAGAAAATATGTTTACAGATGCCATGTGATATTCAGGTACCAGACAATGAGAGTCTACAAGGACAAGGCTTGTGTTGGGAGGGGAATTGGTGATTCGCAGGGAGAGACTGGAGGCAAAATGACAGATTGTTATGAATAATGATGAGGCTAATGATCACAATGGCAATAAGGATGCTTGCTTGTGTTTGTACAGTGCTTTGCAGTTTATGGAGATGATTCCAGAGATACAGATGTGAATTTGACGCCGGAGAATCAAGTGAAATGATGTGATAAATAATCATACGTTAAGGAGAAGAGAAGCGTGCCATTTTTTTTTGTGTGTGTGTGTTTCTGGGAATGGTTTGTTGCTATCAAAGTGGGGAGGATGCGCAGTATCTCACGTGCTGGCAACATAGGATTCAGGTTAGTGAGTTAAGAGCTGTCATACTGCCCTTCTCATCAGGGGGTGGTCAGAATATTTATCCCAGAAATGGCCTGAGAAATCCATTACAACAAGCGTCTTGTTCCAAATGCTAGGGTTTATTTTTAGCAAACATTTATTTAACTCCCAAGGATTCTGTAGGAACTCTTAACCCTCAAAGAGATTCAGCTAGAACTTTCACCTGGGAGGCAGGTCTCTCACTTGTTCTGTGTGAAAGCAGAGGTGGCAGCCAGAGGGCTTGCTTCCTGAGGCAAAGGGCACAGAACCTTGTTAGCAGGTTGCCCTGGCTCACTTGTGCTCCTATTGCAGTGATGTAGAGATTCAAACAGACCTGAATGCAAAAATGTAAGCGGTCAGGACTCTTGCTATTATCGCTGAGTTATATATCTGGAAGTCTGTTCACGAGTGCCTCTTCACTCTTGTAATCAAATGAATTGTGTTACAAATAACTGTGTCTTTCTTTAACTCATCCTACTTAAGGGTTTCTTATTACCATCTAAGAAATTCAATATGTACACATATTTAACAGGACTATTGCTCTGTGAACCATCTTTCTATTGTTATATCAAAATACCTAAGATAATCAACTAAAAGGGAGGAAAGGATTATTTCGGTTGAGGGTGTCAGACGCTTCATTGGCCATGAGGTTACTTAGCCCCATTGTTTTATGGCCATGACGGAATGACAGGAATACAGGGCAAATGAGGCCTATTCGAGCTGACCACAAAGCAAAAAGAGGGAAGACCCAAGCCTCCAAAAGCTCCCCCTAGTAGCCCAGCTATCTTTTCCCTACTGGTCTTCATTTCCTCTTCACAGCATCAGCTGGTAGCCAAATCTTTTCTATGTTAGCCAACGGCTCTACCTCTGGCCGACATCCTTCGCCTTTTCTTCAGTTCTCACTTGTGGGAAGGGATGGAACGTTTCCTTTTGTAGGACTAAGAATAATGATAATTATGCTCAGCTACAGACAGATTCCATTGGCTTGTGTCTCCCCGCCCCCACACCTTTCCTGTTGGCAGTAAAAGAAAGGGTTCAAGGAGTACAGGTCTAGAGCAAGTCAGTTCTTAGAAGAGAAGTTTCTGTTCTGGCTAGTGTCTCCGCCCCTCCCCAATACTGGACACAACTTCAGTTGAGAAACCCAACCTCCCCTCACAGACTAACCTCTGGCCAAGCTTCTAGGGGCACTTTCTTGCTTAATGACTGGTGTAGGAGAGCCCATCCTACAGGGATTGGTGCCACCCCGGGTAGGCTGTCCTGAGTAGTACAAGAAGGCAAGCCGAGCAAGCTGTGGGGAGCAAGCCAACAAGCATCACTCCCCCATGGCCTCTTTATCAGTTCAGGCCTCCAGGTGCCTGCGCAGCTTGAGTTCCTGCCCCGACTTCCCTTCATGATGGACTGTAAGCTGTAAAATAAAATAAACCACTTCTTCCCCAAGTTGCTTTGAATCATGGTGTTTTATTAAAGCAGTAGGAACAGACCCTGCCCCTCCCCTACACCAGCATCCGGGTGAGAATGGAAGATGAAAATCCAGCTTGGACCCAAGAAGTTATACCACTGTGGCAGCAGGAAGAACGGCAAAGCTCTCTCTGTCCAAATAGTTCCTTCTGGAGACTAGAGCTGGGGCCAGTTCACGTGTTTGACTGAGATACCCTATTAAGTGGGAACTTGGTGGGGGTGATAGAAAAAGGTGGTTTTATAATAGACTCAGCAGGGCAAGGCAACCATGGTTCTATTTGTGCAGGACAGCCCTGGTTTCTACAACTTGTTGCCCCTGGGGCTGCTAATGGATTTGGGAAGGAGGTATGATATTGAAAATGGGGAACACTCAGCAGCAAAATTGGTGAAGAGTTTAATTTGGATTTAACAAGGGATGAACTGATTGTGTTGTGGGGGAGAGGGAGAAAGCTTTGTTAGCACATGGTGGGATTGGCAGGAAGCTGATAATCTGAGGTTATCCCTGCAGGTAATATTTCAGAGTATTTGTGTAGGAAACCTCCACTTTGTGTGTTTTTTTAATGAGATACCATGAAAAGAAACGCTAAAAAGGTGTCTTAGGTACAAAATATTACTTCGCCAGAAAGAGAAGAAACTATAGTATTTGCCCAAAGGGTGAGACTTTTCGGAATAAGGGCACATGGGACAGAGAAGAATCTGTTTTTCCCCAGGCTTACCATGGTTGCTATTCATGAAATCAGAGGGGAAGCAGGGATTCAGACTGCTGAGTGATATGAGTGATGCTCCAGGAAACAGAAAGGGGGTGTTGGGATTTTTGCTAGGGATGGGGGAAGCTTTAAAGCCTGTGCCCTTGTAGCCCCTGAGTGCATTTCTCTAGTTTCCTGATCAATATGTTATGTGAGTCCAATCTCCGTCTCAGACTTATGGCAATCTTGTTGTTTCTGACAACCATGACCCAGGGGTTACTACAAATTGAGTTTTATACTTGGAAAAATAAATAATGGAAAATATTGAGCAAAAGGATGGAAATAATACATGCCTGAGATGGTGGGATTGAGTCCTGTTACGGAAAGGGAAGCAGAATCAAAGGACTTCCAAAAATAAAACACAGTGAACTCTGTTTCCAAGATGTGGCTGAGCTTTGTTGTGAACATTTTAGTGTTCCAATGCACTACTGCAACGCTGTTCAGAAAATCCCGCAGAGCAGGTAAAGCCACCCTCACTCCCATAATTGGTCTTGTTAATGTTGTACTCGATTCTAGGAGGATGAAATAACATGAAATACACTGGTTTTAACTGGAATAATGATATTGGATGTTGTCGTTTGCCTAAATGTTTATTATACATCAAATTAGGCAGGAACTTCTGGAGCAGATACCTTAGAAACTTTGTCAGTAGGACTAAATTGGGGAACTGGAGAATTGTCTCATGCTGCTTTATACTAGCTTTATGTTGATTTTCTTGCATCTATTATTTTAATTCAGTTTCACTGACACCTTAATGGGAGTGGTTTTAATTCACTCTGGACACAAAGAATATGGAGTAGAATCAGATTGGTAACGTGTTGAAATGG
Source organism: Myodes glareolus (assembly GCF_982192425.1). Taxonomy (NCBI): domain Eukaryota; kingdom Metazoa; phylum Chordata; class Mammalia; order Rodentia; family Cricetidae; genus Myodes; species Myodes glareolus. Next base: position 100,274,225 of record NC_142026.1, on the reverse strand, counting down.
GAAGTTTTGCTTCGCTGACTACCTTTTAGTGTGTGAGAGTGACAGAAGAATATAGAAGAAATGATGGAGTCTAAGGCACCACCATCCTACAACCATAATCATTAAAAGTAAATTTAGTCAATAATAATTAGTGGATTCTAGGGATGAAGAATTGTAATGAGGAACATGTATTTATATAGTCCCCAAACAGTTTTCCATAAATTACTCACTCATAAAAAGTATAACTATGCTGTGAAGCAAACAAATTATTGTCAGCAGAAAACTAGTATCCTCCCCAGGGTTGATGGGAATGGGCAGTCTCTGATGAGACACCAGGAGAACAGAACATCAGAGTGTATTATTGTGTCAAGAGACTCAAGTCTGATTGTGAAGGAAACTCCGAAAGCACACATTGTCACATGAATGCCTCTATGCTTCACAATTGCCAGGGTCAAACATACACACAAAAGACACTGTCAAACTTGAAGGAGGCTTCTATAACCTGCATAGCCCCATGCGTCTCCGAGAGGCTAAGCAGTGAGGGTGTCGAGTATGGCCTGCGTCCTGCCTGCCAGACTGTGAGCTCTGATACTACCACAGCCAAGCCTGCAGGACACAGGGCAGCTTGAGAAATCAAGGCTCCAGAAAAACACAGACAGCAAGCCAGTGACTAATTTCTCTTAATATTCTAGGTTTGTACTAATAAAATAATGCGACTGAGGACTCAGGGCTTGTTAAAGGAGTACTTTTATTAAAGGCTTTTCTCTAGGAGCACAGATCAGACATACACCACTCAGTTAGTCAGCAAGTACAATGAAACCTGAATTAGTTTACCGAAGCCAAGCAGACTTGATAAATTTTAATATCAAATCCTGACATAAACATCCTCAAATGTTTTTAACACAATAATGCAAGCCTTCTCATCAAAGCCAGAACTTAACAATGGGTATTATAATTCTGCCTTCTAATGCAACTGTGAGACGATAAAGAAGCTTTCTCTTTGTTATTTTTCTAATTCTATTTTTTCAATTTTTGTTTGCCTGTTTGTTTTTCAAAGAGAGAGAGATGGAAAGAAAGCTAGGAGTTGGATGATGGAGAGACAAGGGGCATCTGGGAGGAATTGGGGGGGGAAACTGAAGTAAGATTATATGTTATGAATTGTTTTCAATATAAATGTTAATAAATGTTAGAAATAGTTAATAGGTATATGTGAAATAATATGGAAGCAGTGGAAAATGTATCAGCCGTTGTGCTGTGTGATTACCTGAATACTTTCATTAAACATATGCATGTACACACATGAATATATATATACATGGACTTCAATTATAGCTAATTTGCTGGAATGAAAGAGAAGATCTTTAAACTAGAATAATCAAACCATATTTTTGGAATGTATCTTCTATAGTAAAGACATAGTACACTTTGTACTGTGTAAACTCTTCTGGGTGAAAGTATATAATCATTTAAATGTGTGTTAGACCTGAGTAAATTGGGAGCATGGAGACCTTGGGAGAGGGTTTAAGGGAAGGGGAGAGGCAGGGAGCAGAGAAAACGTAGAGCTCAATAAAAATCAATAAAATAAAAAAGAAAAAAATTATGGAACATTTTATCATTATTGTTGCTACTAAGATTATTGGTAACCTAAGCAGAAACAGACTCACATACCATAGAAATACTAACGTATCTTGTTATCCAGATATCTTTATAATATGGCATGTAGTACCAAGTAGAGACCTTTATTGAACGAGAAAAATAATTCTTCCAACATTTATTCTCAATGATATTACTAGAATTCCATTATAATTCAAATACACATGCAGGGTGAATCTATAAAATGTTAGGAGCAAATCTTATAAACATTATAAGCAAATCTTATGCAATACATAAGCAAATCTTATGTATTGGGGACAAAATTAAAAAGCACCCCAGGAAACAGAAAAAAAATATCTAGAATGTAGAGAAGGCAGCAAGAAGGGAGAAGAATGATTGTATTAAATGGATTTCCCTAACAAAATTTCCAAAGAAGCATATACTTATTGAATATGAACGTTCTTTCAAAGATGGCATTAAATCACTTCTATGACCAGCGCTGCACTCTGATAAAGGCTGTCCATACCCACTCTGGATTATTCTCCTTCCTAGGATTTTTTAATTGTACTTTTTATAATTCTAGCTTATTCTTGGACTTTGCTTTTCTTACGCCTTTTTGCTTCACTGGATTCTGAATTTAAAGAGAATATGCTTAGTCTGTATATACATTTTACTTCGAACTCAGCAGAGCAGTTAAAGGACTTGCTCCATACAATTTTCTAGTGCACGCACAAATCAATACACAAATGAGCTGCCAGTGAATCAAACTGCCAATGTATCCAATCAATGAATTTGATTCCTCCCCAGATAATCTTCATTGTTCTTCTTTGATCTCACAAATTAAAGTTGAAATGAAGTGATTGCTATTCACTAGGTCTGAACAGTTGTTGGTGAAAAGATACATTATTGTTTGTTGTGATAGCCTGGATTAATGAACTACCTCTGGCATGTTTAGCAGGTACTGATATCACAACCACATCAGTTCATGTAGTTTATATAGCTCTTTTCTTGAAGTCCTAAACAATTGATTATAATGGAAAGGTAATTAAGTGGGCAAACCCCTGTGGTAGAAAAACTCTGTTTTATAGTTACAATTCAATTTAAGCCAATTCTGGTATTTTCTTACCCCCAAGTCAATCGGAATCATGGGCCTGTGTTCTACGGGAATACATTCTTCCTCAAATCTTAGAAAGAGCTCTTACTTCTTTAGTTATGTTACTTTCATACTCATCAAAGATATGCTTCTGAGTTATCCATTGTCTAGTGGTATGGGGGCCTGTGTTCACATTCTAACAAATTCTCTGTCTTCCTTTTTAAATGCTTCAATTCCCACACACTATGCTATTATTACATACATAGTTATTACTCCTTAACTCTAAATGTCACTAGTTGAAGTTGCAAAAGTACCTGTGGCAATTGTGATATTCTAGCAAATATGTACAACTGAGTCTTTGTTTAGGAAAGACCTCCCTTTGCTGCGACCTCTTCTACTGCGTTTTCCGAGGTGTTCCCTGCTGCAAGGATAGAATAGGAAGGGCTGGACTGGGACTGAACGAGCATGGGGTCAAACTGGACTCTCTGAATGTGGCTGACAATTGGGGCAGACTGAGAAGCAAATGATAATGGCACTGGGATTTGGCACTGGCACATGTCTCTATTGCATGTACTGGCTTTTTTAGATCCTATTCTATTTGGATGTATACCTTCCTAAGCCTGGATGGAGGGGGGAGGGCCTTGGACTTGCCCTCCCTTGGGAATGGAGGGGACGGAGGAAAGGTGTGGGGGGGGCGGAGGAGAGGAGGGTGGAGAGGAGGAAGTAGAAATTTTGATTGGTTTTACACACACACACACACACACACACACACACACACACACACACACACACACGATTTAGGAAGACTTTTTCCGCCTTGTTGATGCTTGATGGTAGGCTACCTGTCAGTTTGGCTGGGCCATGGAGTGCTCAGATTGAACATGGTTTCAGGGTCTCCTGTGAGAGTGTGTTTGGATGAGCAGATCATTCGAATCTGTGGACTCCGTGAGGACAGTCTTTTCCCCAGTCTCTAGGGACCTCAGTCAGTCGGGGCAGTGCCAGAGCAAAAATGACAGAGGAACAAGGAATTCCTCTTCCCTTTTCCCTGTCACTGCTCTAGTGGTGGCATCTTTTATCTCCTCCTATCATCAGCCTGGGATTTTGTCTTCCTTTTGCTCTCAGCATACTTGGACTGAGTTATAATCCTGTGCTGACTGATTGCTGACAGCACAGAGTGAAAGTCCCACCTTCTCTACTGCAGGAGCTGACTTGGCATAGTCTGTCTCTGTCTCTCAAGTTGACTGAGTATTGCTCTCTAATGAAATGTACCAGGAATTTAGTTTTTAATCAGGTACAGAAAGACAAAAGATCAAGAGATGGTTACCTGGACAATGATATCCTTGTCATTTATAGTTGCCAATAGGAAGTCTGTATCAGGCTATGTGAGGTCATGTGCAGAAGGCAGAGATGCCTAGGAAGTAGAAAGCAATAAAAGGAATCATGGCTCAGAGTTTTGCCATGATTTATGAATTATCTAGTCTGTGGTGACTTAGGGAAGGGGAATGTTACCATGGTATCACTGGCTCTACTTGATATGTTGCTTGATTTTTATCAACTTGATGTAAACTATAGATACTTGGGAAGAGAAAACCTTGGTTGAGGGACTGCCTCCATCAGATTAGTCTGTGGACACATCTATTGGGAATTTTCTTGATTGTTGACTGATGCAGAAGGGCTTAGCCCGTTGTGGGCAGAGCCACTTCTAGACAGGTGGCTCTGGGTTGTATAAGTAAGGTAAGTGAACCCAAGCCCAAAAGCAAGCTAGTAAGAAGATTTCATCTGTAGTCGTGTTTTGATTTTTGTTTTGAGCTCTATGCCTTGGCTTCTCTCAGTGATAAACTATAACGTGTAAGTCAAATAAACCCTTCTCTCCCTCAAATTACGTTTGGTCAGAATGTTCTTATCACAGCAACACAGAAGCGGACTAATACACTTGGTAAAACTAATATTGCCATGGAGTAATACTGAACTGACTGAGAGAAGCGGTCTGTTGGCTTGGGTTGACAGTGGGTGACTTATGGAAGGAGAATGCTGGGCTAGGTGACATTGGAGCGACTTGTGGAAGCAGAGTGGTAGTTTGGTATGCGAGAGCTAAAGATGTGGTTGGGGGTTATGAGCTCTGAATTGTTTGGGTTGCTGATGAGAACATGTTTCTGCGTAAGTCATATTCTATTTCTAAAATCTGATGAGGTTGGCCTGGGAGGGTAGTCTGTCTGCTCTCAGTGAATCCCAAGCATGACACAGTATCATGAATACAGAAAAGAAAAATTTTATAGTGAACAGGTGCTTCTTTCTCATCCAAAACAACTCGGAGGTGTTCCCAGACTGAGGCACTTGGCTACACCCTTCCCTGTCTGTCATGTGTGCACTTCCCTGCAGAGGAGCCTTACAGTTACTCATCAGTTCTTTCACTGTGCATGGGTTCTATGCTTACACAGGCTGGTTATGACAGATAATACGATTATGAAATATATAGCTCATAATTTTGTGTAGACGGATACAAAGTTACTTAAACGTAAATTTAAAAAACTTAATTTAAGTAATGACTATAGTGAGAGTTTACAATTAGTCAAAGCCACTTTCTACTTTCAGGATTGCATACGATCTGTGGCCAATGGATCTAAAGAGCGACTATTTTCCCAAATAAAAATGATCAATTTAGAACACTTAATGCAAGGGTCAAGCTGTGTAGTATATGCTATGTGCTATATGCTATATACTACATACCATATACCACATACAATATATCACATATAATATACCGTATGCCACATGCTATAGACTATAAACCTCATACTATACACCACATACCATAAACCATGCTATTATACTATATACTACCTTATACTATACACTCAAACTTGCTTTTCAATTTTATTTAGATTTGATATAAATATTTTTAATATCAACCAAAGCCACCCAAGTCTGGCATCCAATCAGAGACTAGTGCCTAGAACTCCCCTGGAAAACACCAGAGAGTCCACAAATTAAAATTTTGAATATTTTTAAAAATGTTTTAAAGATCTTGAGAGGAATTTTAGTGGTTCGGAAAGTAAACATGCTTACGGATCACAGCTGCACTCTGGCTTCGGTGTCGTGTGTGCCTGTTACGCACAGCGAGTCCTAGTGACTTCTCACACTGATGACCACCTTAATGAATACACAGGAACTACACACTGACTGTGTCTCTTTTATGTTGCAAACATATGTAGACATTGCAGGGTGAAAAGGCATTAAATGTCTTTGAAGCCTTTTAGCACTGCGACCCAAAATGCTCATTTTCCCGTCCGTCAAAGGATGGACAACTGCTGTGTGTAGTCGTCTGTGGCAAACTAGTCAGTGCAGAATCAACATTTAGCTGCCTTTGGATAAGTTTCTTTAGTCTTTAATTTTAACTGTACCGAAATAAGTGTCAGAAGCAGAATTCATTTCGAACAGTGTGAGAAGAATGCTCACCTTGGGCTGTGGAGATGGTTTGGCACTTAGAACACACATGCTCTTCCAGAGAAATCAAGTCAGTTCCTAGCGCCCAGGTCAAGCAGTTCACAACTGCCTGTAACTCCAGCTCCAGGGTATCCGATGCCCCCTTCTGGCCTCTGCAGGCATTGCACTCATCTGCACAGCAGATGTAACCCCATACACATAATAAAAGCAAAAAATTGGAAAAAAAATGCTGCCCACCAGTCCACTGGTGGAATTTCTCAAGTCCACAAGACATATTGCCAAATATTGTTCATGTGGTAGTTCTGTAGTAAGAGAACATGACAGATATAATGGACGCAATAAAGTTATGGGTCTATCTACTGTAACTATATACTGTCTTAACATTGTTATGATTTAGATGCGAAGTGTCCTTCAAAGATTCATGCAGCGAATAAAGCTTTGGTGTCCATGGCAAAGGCTTTGGGATTTGGGAAGTCATTGGATCATGAGAGTCTGACTCCATCAGACTCTGATAGTATCAGGAGGTGGTAATATCTGGAGCTGAACTGAGTGGGAGGCAGTGAGTCACTGGGGATGAGTCTCTGAAGGGGACCTCTTGTCAGCTTCCTGCCCTCCCTCTCTCTGCTGCCTGGGTGCCAACCAGCTTCCCTCCATCACCTCCATCACGCCCTCCACCATTGCCTTAGTTACTGTTCTGTTGTTGTTATGACACACATGAACACGGCAGCTTATAGGAAGGCATTTGAGTAGGGGCTTGCTTACAGTTTCAGGGGCAAGTCCACGTTCGTCATTCAAGCTTGGTGGCAGTTGCTTTCCTTGCGGAGCCATCTTGCTGGCCCCTTTGGAGATAATTTTAAAGAATAAGTATAAAAACTAAATTAATTTTTATGTTCTTATTTGTCTCTGTGTGTACGTGTGTGGGCATGACTGTGTGTACATGCATGTGTGTATGTGTGTGTGTGTGTGTTTGCGTGTGTGGAGGTTGTAGGACAGCTTGTGGGAGTTGATTCTGTCCTACAACATCGGTTCTTGCTAACAACTGTTTACCCACATAATCAATTGCTGTAGGAGGCCACTTGTTTGTTTCCCAGCCACCCAGACTCTCAAAATAATCACACAAAACTATATTAATTAAATCACTGCTTGGCCATTAGCTCTAGATTCTTATTGGCTAACTTTTACATCTGAATTTAACCCATCTCTATTAATCTGTGTATTGCCATGAGGCTGGGGCTTACCAGGTAAAGTTCCTTCATCTGTCTCCGGCGGGGCTACATGACTTCTCTCTGACTCTGTCCATCTTTCTCCCAGCATTCATTTTGGTTTTCCATGCCTAGCTCTTGGCCTTATCAGGCCAAGCCAGTTTCTTTTTTCACCAGTGATATTCGCAGCATACAGAGGGGACTCCTGCATCAATCAATTTTGGGGTGCACAAAAACCCAATTTTTGAATGTGCCCTTCTCACCGTTTGCCTACTTGCCCCTCTTCTATCTGTCTCACTGTTACTGGCTCCCTGTGGCTTACCTAATTGCAAAATAAATAAACACAAAGAGACTAGAATTTCAACTTGTTTTTTTATGCCCCAAATTTTTATTTCTCTTTATTTATATTGCAAATATTGCCCAGTGGTCCGTTTTACAAATGAAGTGGTGAACAGAAGATGGGTTGAGCAAAAGTACAGCTGATTAAATAGTGGGAATTTGAGTACCCTAGTCTTTGTCGCTCATTTAGCCCAGGGTGTCATTTCCAGAGCTTAGAGAATATACAGTCACGAGATTTTTATCTCAGATTGTGATGAAACTAAAGCGCATGACTCCAAGCCCAGTGCTTTTACTGAACTCAGTTTTTTAAGTCACCTCACCTTGACACTTTCCCCAAATACATGTCTTGCATAGTAGAGAGGTGCCTACACTCCAGGTGCTGTGATGGAGAGTGTGGCTATTTCACTGTCTATTGAGGTAAATGGGGAGCTAAGCAAGCTTTTGTTTAGTTTCGTAGTAAAGAGTTCTAATTTTTAACAAGTGCTATCCTCATACTCTCGACAAATTGCGCCATTTTAAAGGTTAATTTGGGGTGCAGAATTCCATTTCTGATGCAGTTTATCTCAGAGCAGTCCTCTTGGGCTCGTCTCTGAAACCATTAATAACAAAATGTGCATGCCTCTTTTCAAAACTTCCTAAATACCTAAGGCATTTCTAGTTCAGTGCTGTTGCAGAATATCTTCGACAATTGAAGAAATCACCCATGGTAAATTCAGTAAATTGTCTTGTTTAACAAAGTCCCCACACACCACACAGTGCATTTGTAGAGGTCAGGAGACTATTTGCAGAAGTTGGCAATCTTCTTGCTCAATGAGACTCAGTGACTGAAGTCAGCTTGTCACACTTGCCTGGCAAACTCCATGACCCATGGACCTCTCTTCTTGATCCTCCTCTTATACCTTATAAGACCAGAATTACACTTCAAGGAATTCTTGTGCTGTCTGGTGACACCTACCACCATCCAGTCTGTAATCACAGGAAAAGAAGGCAGGAAAATCAAGAATTTGAGGTCAACTAGGACTATATAATGAAACCTTCTCAAGCAAAGCAAAACAACATAGAAAAAGAAATGCTTATTTATTTTCAAAATAAAATATAAAAGTATACTTTAGAAAATACACATTGTGGGACTGCAAAGGTGGCTGAGTGGTAAGAACACTGTTTGCTTTCCCAGAGGACTCGGATTTGAGTCTCAACACTCACAATGCAGCTGATACCTGTCTGTAACTCTAGTTCCAGGAGACACAATGCTGTCTTTGGTCCTCCATGGGCATCAAACGCTGTGTGTGGTACACAGACATACATGCAACCAAACACGCACATACACATAAACCAAAAATAAGCAAAAAATTAAAAATAAAAATTATAATCAGGGTTTGATAATCCATAATTCCAAAAGATTCCAAAATAGGGAAAATCTTTACTGCTTATATACTAAAGAATTTATAAATAAACAAAGGAAAGAGAAAGAAAATTCTGTCTAATGCCATTAGGAAATGCAGTGGAGTCAGACTAGGCGGTTTCTAAATAAGTCACCTGATTTGCACATGATAGGGGAAGATTAGATCCATGTAAACAAAATAGTTCTTCTTGTGAAAGTTAAACTGGCAAGACACATTTTTTTTTTTTGTAGTCTTACGTATTTAGTTATTTTTAGCTGTGACTGTTTTTTGGACTGAAAGAGAAGAGCTCTCATCATAAATGTTAAGATGCCCTAGAAGTAGTTACAATCTTCAGAAAATTTCTTAAGTGGGATGTTCCATGGTGAAAGTACTGGAAATGGGGTAAGAACAAAGAGCCTGAGAGAGAGCAGGCTCAGGAAAATTTCCTACCAAAAAATGCAAAGAACTTTCGATAGAAAACTGCTACGCAATCAGGCCAAGAAATTCAATACAAAACTTCAGCCTCAATAGATCTCACACAGTTCATGCTAAATTCCACTAATTGCCAATGAATGGAATGCTCACACCCAGAAAGCTGGAAAGGGCATGGGAAATCACACAGGCTCGAGTTGTTCTGCAAATCCATTGCACCTTGTGTTTCCATCTTGTTGTGTCTGCTCTGCAATCTTCTGAACTTTACTCAACTTTACCACCTGCTGGTTATTCGATCTCAATCAATAGAAGCAAATATTCCTGGGCCTGACCTTCTGAAAACTCAAAGAAAACTGGAAGGGCAAGAGAATTCAGAGTGGAAATCAAACAGAGGCCATAGCCTATAAAAAACAAAAGTTATGTTGATACCTTTCACAGAGTTTTAGTGAGATGAAAAACCTGCTATAGCTATAGAAATTGTTCATAAACTAATATTTTTATGACTGTTCTCTAAGAAGATTAGAATGAAACATGCTGTTATGACAATAAGTTTCTAAAACAAAACAACAACAAAAATATGTATGAGTTTCCTCTTTCCTGCTGTGATAAACACTAGGACCAAAAGCAAGTTGGTGAAGAAAGAGTTTATCATACTGCTTACAAGTCCATTGTGAAGGGAATTCGGTACTGGAACCTAGAGGCAGGAACTGGAGCAGTGGCCATGGAGGAACACTGTTTACTGGTTTGTTTATATGGCTTGCTCGTCCTGCTTTCTTATACAGTTCAGGACTTTCTGCCCATGGTTGGAACTTCCCACAGTGGGCTGTGCCATCCCTCATAAGTCATCAAACAAGAAAGTGCCCCATAGCCTTGGTTGTCATCAGTCTGATGAAGGCAATTCCTCAGTTGAGAGTTCCTTTTCTCAGATGACTTTAGCTTGTGTCAAGTTAAACAGAGGGAGAGAGGGAGAGAGGGAGAGAGAGAGATAATAGCCCCAACCTCCAAAACAAATAAAGAAAGTCCAGGTAGCATTATTTGAAATGAAGAGGTTATATATAGGAGACACACACACACACACACACACACACACACACACACACACACACACACACACACGAAATAGCAGTTAGATAAAAAATTTTAGGACATGAATTTGGAGAAGAGTAGGGAGGTATGGTATAGGGGAGGATTTGGAGGGAAGGGAGAAATGCTAAAATTAAAGAAAGAAAAGAAACTATATATAGATATACACATATATATGCACACACATACATACTTATATCCAAAAATATAATGCACACAGAGTTCCTGCAATTATAGGGGCCCATAAAAGTGCAAGGTTTCTTTTTCTTTCAATCTTCAGAGTCCCACTTCTAGTCCAACTCTTTAATCTAGAATTTTTGAAAAAAAAAAACATATGAGGAAATGTCTGGCTTGGTGTTTCTTAACCTCCACAGTCTTGGAAATACATATGCAATTTTTTTTTTTTGAGACAGGGTTTCTCTGTGTAGCCCTGGCTGTCCAGGAATTCACTCTATATGATAGGTGGCTTCGAACTCAGAATGATCCGCCTACCTCTACCTCTTGAGTGCTGGGATTAAAGGCACCATCACTGCTTGGCAACACATGCACAATGAAAGGAACATTGTGAAAGAAAGACAAGAAAACAGAGGAGTTAAGAAGCCTTGACTGGACGAGGATGTTTTTTCTTACGGCTCCTTCTTCAACCTTCTTCTCTTCACCTCCTAGAGTTCCCTTCTTCTCTCCTCCATGTCAAAGCTAGTCTCCAGGGATGGCGATTTGGCTCAGAGCTAAAGAGGTCATACAGCTCCTGCAGGGAACTGGTGTTCAGGTCCCAGCACCCATGGCGGATGGTTCGTAACTGCCTGTGACTCTATCTCCAGGAGATCTGATGCTTTGGATATGCTGGGCATCCTGTACTTATGGGCAATACACACACTGAGACACATATCAAACATATTAAAGGTCAAATAAATGTTTGAAAAAAAAAATGTTGGTTTCCAGAGAGACTCACAAATCACACCCTTAAACTTTGAAGGGTGTTGAAGTTAAATTGCTACTCTTTTCTAATTACATTTTAATATTTCAAGCCTCATCTATACTGTAGTGTAAGAGATCTGCCTGCTGCCAAAGAATTTATTGATGTGAATCAGTAACCAGGTGTAGATTCATCATTAGGTTTTTCTGCAAAAAAATAAAAATATGCCTTAAAACCAGAGATAAATTAAGCCATAAACTGATTTACCTCAATTGTTTATGAATTCAAAGGCTTATTTTTCCCCTGGCTTAATTTTCCATTTGTAATATCACTTTAAGGTTTCAAGAAATCAATACTAGGCAAAATAATAGAATTGCAAGGGAAATACTGTTTGAAGATATAGCAGCATTCTTGGAACTGTCTATACTTGTATAGCTGTATGATTTTGGCAAGAGGAGAATTAAAAACCAGAGTGTTGATTTTCTGTGTTGGACACTCTCTTAGACTCTTTTCTACATATTCATATTAATTTACTATAACAATTGTTTCTTTAAAAACATAACTTCTAATCTACATGGGAAGTAGAAAAAGACAAGATCTCCTGAGTAAATTGGGAGCATGGGGACCTCGGGGGAGGGTTGAAGGGGGAAGGGGAGAGGCAGGGAGGGGAACAGAGATAAATGTAGAGCTCAATAAAAAAAAAATCAATAAAATTACATAACTTCTGTGTTATCTTTAAAGATTCAGCATATCAAGATTTTGAACAAATATATTCTTCAAAAATTTTTATTTTTATTTTATTTAGAACACTAGGCACTTTCTGGATCGCCTCTATTGAATCTTTGAGTAAGAAAGGTACGTGCTGGGCAATGATCTAATAAATTGTGTGAAAATTTCAAATATTTTCAATGTTTGGATTTAAATTCCATTTACTGTGTATTGAAAGAGAGTTTTAAAAAATGATTTATTTCCTTTTATTTTTATGTATATGAGTGTTTTGTCTATACAAATGAATGCGCACTGTATGTAGCTGGTATCTACAGAGGCCAGAAGATGAAATGGCATCCTTTGACACTGAGTTGCAGGAGATTGCAAACTGTCATGTGGGTGCTGGGAGTAGGATCAGCCCAGGTTTTCCGTAAGACCATCAAGGACTGAGAGCCGCTGAACCATCTGTACAGCCCTAAGAGTTATGTTTTTTTAAAACAATATATTAAGAGGAAGACTCTTCCTTGTTTCCCTCAGATATTTTTGATTCCATTTCTCTCCCTGGAGTTTGCTTTCTGCTGTAGTATATTCGTTTGTGGAATTATGTACTCTATTGATTCAGGTAATTTTTGAGAGTGACGTCATACAAAAGAACAAAAGGACTAAAGCTTTAAAGACCATGGGTATTTTATATGTACTATGACACGATTCCAAATGTGTTTAGCTTCTGTAGGGCAGAATGCAAGATGTCAGAGAGCTTTGGAAATACATTGTTTTGGAAAAGTGAACCACTGCTCTTTATGATAAATTGTGTTTTGACTCTATGGCCACACGGTGTCATAACTGATAACCTACTTATAGCTGGCAATAATATACTATTAGTTTGCTATATTTATTAATGAACAAATAAAATTTATGTATTCAAAGTGATAGGCACTTCCAATTCTTACTAGTTTTCAGAATTATTACATAGAATGTAATTTTAATATTTATTACCAATGAATGTGAGGTGGATACTACATTCATTAATAGCTAAACTTTGGCAGGGTATCTTCTTGAAAGAAATCTGTCATTAACTGCAGAGATGACAGCTGTGTCCATGATTCTTTGAGATGATCAGACATGTTTTTACAGCAAAAGGTCAAAGACAGAAAGCTTATTTTAATAGACGATTCCTTTAACCTTCTTTGTCTCAAAAACTGGTATTAAAATGCAGTATACATTTTTCTTCAACTCCAGATATTAATTATTTTGACAAGCAATGAAGAGATGCCAAGAGTATGTGTGCTGAGGAAAACGAAAGCAGTAACATATCCGAGGATGCACTTGAAGGCTCTTAAGCCGTCTGGAGGCATGAGAGCTGACCCAAAAGATTTCAAGTACTTTAGTAATAAACACAGGTGAGGTAGAGTTGTCAAGTTCCCTAATCTTCTACTGAGCTCAGATCCTTTCTAAATGCTGACTAACTCCTTCTTATACATGTCTACCCTAAATTTATATTTAATATTAGTTACTACATTACACAAACTTACTTAAAATTGTTTGACTTCGTATTATGGCAAAACATATTAAGAATGGATTTATGAAATCAGGCTTCCTACTCTTAGTTGTAGTGTCTGTGCCCTGATTTCCCACCTACACTGTCTTGCCAGAATGACTAAACCCCAAGTCTGAAGAGTGCATTAATGCTCCATCAACAGCAGTTTTCTTTTATGAAGCCTACAGATTTGTGTGGTCGAGATTAGTTTTTTTGTATGATATCATTTTCTAAGTTTCTATACTATTTTAAAATAAAGCACTATCCACTGTGAAGGTTTTGGTAAGCTCGCCTTTTACTGTTCCAGCTTCACAAGGTTTAGCATCAGGAGATAACTTCCTTCTCATTTTCTTAAAACCTTTTAAATAAGCATGGGGCTAATGAACTTGGGATAATTAAATTTCTTGTTTAGTTCGATGATGTTCGACTAACACTGGGAACCTTAGGATTGTGTGTGTGTGTGTGTGTGTGTGTGTGTGTGTGTCCCTGTATCATGTACCAGAATAAAATTACTACTAATTAATTTTCCCAGAGAAGGGAATTCTAATCTAAAGTATGTTTATCACAGTTTTCCTTTCAGTAGAGTGGAAGAATTGTACCAGGATTTTCTTTAGGATCACGACACAGAGCCTTTCTATTAGTTATAAGCCCTCGGAGGCCTTATTTATCTCTTATTTTAATCTGTTTCTCTTTATCTACATTTTGCCTCAGGGATTTTAACTTTCCTTTATTCTTTCTTCCCTCCCTCCCTCCCTCCCTTCCTCCCTTCCTCCCTCCCTCCTTTCCTCCCTCTCTTTTCCTTCCATATATCTTACTTTCCCACTGTCTCTATGTCTGTCTCTCTTGCTGGTGGGTGCCTGGCTTCTGTCCCTGGGCATGTCCATCTCTTTTCTCTCCATTCTCTTCTTTCTTCTTCTCTTCTTCGTCTCTTCTATACATTCTCTTTGTCTCTCTCCCTGACAGCCCCTCTTATCCTTGTCCTGCCTAGTTATTGGCTGGTCAGCTTTTACTAGTTCAATCAGGTGCCTTAGGCAGGCAAGATGAAATAACAACATAACTTTTCATATTTAAACAAATGCAGCATAAACAAATTAACATATATTTGTCTAGGCCAATATCCCATAACAGAGAATACCTCTCCTCTTAGGAAATCATTTAACATTAAGTACCGAGGACCTTTTTCTCTGTACAAATAATATCAATCATTAAGCAAAAACAGAGGTGAACTTAGAATCTCATTACTGTGTTCGTAGCATCTTGGAGACTGAAGCAGGAGGAGTCCTTCATACCCGAAGCTAGCCTTGGCTACACAGAATTTTTGAAGATATCATGACCCATGTAATATCCCCCATTTTAAAACAATAAAACTAAAACCAAAACAGACTGTAACTTTCTTGTGAAGCAAACTAACAGAGAGTGTACTTTTTGCGAGCTTGAGACCCTGTTATTATCATGTTTGTTAACCAGGGACTGTATGATTGACAGCAATAAAAAACATTGTATTTCTATTGTATTATGTATTATTCTAATAGAAAACGCTGTGGAGATAAGCCCTGAAAGAAAGGCGTGGGTAAAACCAATTATCTCATCAATACAGAAGTACGCAGATCGACACTGGTTATAGAAGGTGATAATCTTAGTGGACCTGGATCTATGCATTCCTAGGAATAAGATACTGGGAATGGGGCAGTCTTTCAGAAAGGGTTCCTCAAGTTTAAAGTTAGTAACCCTAAAAAATACTTTCTTTCTTTCTTTCTTTTTTTTTTTTTTGTCAAATGTCAGTTCAACTTCTGCAGTCTGTCTCCTTCACCCTTTGGCCAAAGTAGTTAACAAGATATTAGTTTAATGTCTATGGATGTGGTTAGTGGTGTGGTTCTTATTTGCCCAATTAAGTTTTTATTGTAGAGCCTTTTATTTTTCTGGAGAGCTCTAACTTACTATTATTTCTTTTTACTTGTAATCATTAAGTAGCTCAGCACATGTTTGCTAAAGATTATGCACCATGGCTGAGAGTAAGAGGTACTACATTTTCAAAGATGATTATGCTAGAGTAGGAAAGTATGCAAATATATTATCATAGTAAAGATTATTATATCTTATACCTATACCAATATATACACATATGGATGTAATAATAGTTAATAAAAAGGAAAACAAGGAAGGGCATACAGAAGGGTTTAGAGGGGGAAAAGGGAAGAGGAAATGATGCGATTATATTATAGTTTCAAAAAAATGATCACTAAAGATAGTGGTGACAGCATTTTCTACAGAGCGGCTACAGAAACATGTCTAATATGATTTTAATGGTTAGAGTTCCTGGGAAACATGTTTGGGAAGGCGTTTCTGTCACAGGGAAAGTAAAGGAACAGAAAATACCATGATATCAAGGGAAATAGATGTTGTGATAGCATTGTGGCTGGAAGATAAGGAGAAGGTGTCTGGAAAGATGAACTGTGACTAGATCAGGAAGAAACTACATAGCTAAAGCACTGATTTGGAGCAGAAGCAAACCCTTTGATGAGTTTTAAATATGAAACACATTCGAGGTTAGAATCCCTCAACAGGTAGTGTGAAAAAATGCATCAGAGGAAAAAAGAAATGAAAGAAAAATGGGGTCTTTTGGGGTACCGGTCTTTAGACCCCTTCAAGGTCCAGATAAGGCACTACAGTCAGTGAGGGGAAAATAACTACGGAGGTCTGAGGGGAAACCAATCAACTCACAAGTAATTTTTTCTCAGCATGTTTTTTTATTGTTCTGTCTTTCTTGTCTTCTATTCTAATTCTTCTGTCCTAACTGTCTACAATTTCTGAGTCCTAATTCCCTGCCTCAATTCTAATTCCTATTCCAGTTCTCTGCTACCTTTCTTTTCTTTTTCATTTTCATATCTTCTGACTCCTGGATGGCTTCTGCTCCAACTTCTGGCAACTCCCTTTGTTCTTACCCAGCTATAAAGACCCACAAAATCTTGCAGGCATTCATCCAAAGGTCACACATCTTTACTTAAGCAAATGATAGAAGCAGTCCTTCCAACAACTCACAGTACAATAAATCCAGATGGTAAGAAGGAGCACTTTCTTTGGGTTAACTCCCTAACTAGTAGGCTATAAACCACAGCTGTAAAAGGGGAAGTCTCTTTGTTATCTTATCTATAGAGGTAGCCTTATGGAATCAAACCAATAAGAAAAACAAGGAAATCATGTGTTATAGCCTATACTTTTAAATGTATATTTAAAACAATTTGTAGGTGTGGTCATCAAGCCAGACTTTCTGGGACTGGAGACTGGTTTGTTTACAAATATGTCCTCAGAGAGAGTACAGCAGCAGGGAGCGCAGGGACAAGGGGCAGAGGAGCCCAGACAGTACTCACCAAGGCACAGTGACATTAAAAGCATTTTAAATCTTACGCTATAAATTCTGTCCAGCATGTAACCCTACCATAGAAAGAGAAGCTTGTGATTCTATTTTGGGCTTATGAAGTTAGTTTGTATTTTGTAGTTGGCTCTGGCTAATCAGGGAATCTTATCCTGAGGTCTCTGAACAAAGGCCATAAAACGGAGAGTAGGAATCTGTGAAGAGTTAATTACAGTCCCTGGAACTGCAATTAGGCTACTCTGCAGAATTTATTTTGGTTCAACAAATCATACCTCTGGCTACACGTCCTAGTAAATAAGATTGTATTCTTTTGTTAATAGTTTATCTTAAAATCCAATTAGCAAGGCCCCTGGTTGTGGGAGATTTCCTGACAGTGTGATTATTTTCGTACATAACTAAGGGATGCTATCAATGCATCCCAAATGCATAGAGGATACTGTACCCAATACATGATCAAATAATGCTGAACTGTGGGAGATATATCCCAAATTAACAGGTAGGAGCCACATGAGAAATCAACAGCAGGAGACAGCATGTTCGTTCATAAGGCAGTAACTCCAATACCCCTTGGTTTTTGGTTCAATCCTCCAACAGAATTCTTGCTTCTGATGGGTTGACCTCATGAAATGACGGCCGTATAATTGCTGCATAATATTCTTATATAGAAGAGATAATGAGGTTTAAATTGGTCCAGAGTCCATGAGACAGGCACAAGGAAATAGTTAACTGCAGAAGGCTTTAGTACCAATTATATTTGAAAAATGAAGAAAAGGGATAGTTAGGATGAATTCCTTGCTTGTTTGGGAGATTTAAAATTCTTTATTTTTTAATCAGTTAGAAAATAGCATGTGGACAGCTGGAGGAGAAGGTCAGATGTGGCTTGGCAGAGTCTGAGGTGCCTATGCCTGTGATATAAATTATTACCCGATCCTTGGGATTTGAAGAGCAGTCTAGGAATTGATATAGACTTACCGTGATGATATAGATATAATTATATATATACCATAGTTGATATAGACTTTACAGCATATAGACATCAGCAAAAGTTATGTTGATACCTTTCACAGAGTTTTAGTGAAATGAAAACAAAGGCGGATTTGAGGAGAGGCACTGAGCACGGTGTCCTTACCACCAGGAGATTACACCTCCAGGAGATTGCTTAGTCTCAGCTTTCCAAATGTGCCTTTCCAGGGGTAAGCAATCGAGTAGAAACTGGCAAAGGGAGTCCTGGGCAGGGAAAAGAAAAAAAGGGATACAGGTGAGGTCATGGAGACCCATTGTGAAGAGCTACAGGAATTAAGTGTTGGCAACACCCAGGGCTACAAGAGGCCAAACAGCACTGACACAGTAGAATTAGAACGAGCTGCTCTTTTACATGTGATTCAGACATGTGGGTTTGTTTTTATTTACATTTAATATAATCTCGATAGCTGGACAAATGTCAGGCTACGTTTTCCATAGATAGATTTCTTTGGGCTCAATCTCAAATTTTCTTTGTAACTCTGTAGTGCCTATTTATCAGAAACAGCAAATGTGCACTAAGGAAAATGTCACGAAGCAAAATGATGTTTCACTGAATGTAGCTTAAATTATATAATAAGCAAAAAGATATGCCAATGCAAATACAAATCTGGAGGCCCAAACGTGAAAACAAAGTCTTATTTTATTTTTTAACACTTACAAGGTCTTGAATTCCTGAGTTTAACAACCTGGCAGCTAGGCATGTTTAAGAAATGGACCAAAACTATAAAATGTTTCTTGCCAATGTTAACTTCTGATTAAATTCACCTAAAGTTTTCTTAAATGGAGTGGGGAAGCTAATTCTACAGGACAGAGTTCATTCATTCATCTGTTCATCAAAGTACTCACTAAACAGATACAATGTGTCAAATGTTGTCCTGCAGGATGGAGACACAAGCAATCACAGCCTGTGATCTCTTGGATCAAGCAGTTATAGGCCATATGAAATGTAAATAATTAAGTAAAAGTTAATTTATTAAAATCAGAGCACATTCTCTGTAAATTTAAATGTTGATATGGTAAAAGGGCACTATGTAAAGGAATAAAAGTTTATGTGACTTCATAACACTAAAGTATATTCGGATAACCAGGCAATTCACTGGCTTGATGAGTTAGGAGGGGACAAGATTTGATAGTTATTAATATAACATCAAAGAGGTCTTTCCACATCCATAGGACAGCATATGCTCCTGAGGGCAGCTATGAGCCATCTCTTGGGAGAAAGTGGAAAAAAGAAGTCTAACACTACACAAAGAACTGCAGGTAACTACAGAATGTGGGGGGTGAGAAAACCAACTTTTATAGGGAAGAGCACACCAATTGGCTATCAAATACCAAATGTCAGCCTCGACAACATGTGTATACAAGTAGCATTATACAGCCTGAACAGGTTAAATTTATAAATTTTATAATATATTATACATACATACATATTATACACAAATACATAAACACATATGTTTGTGTGTATACACTAATGCACATACACATTCACACATGTATATCAATGATTAATGCAAAAAGAGCTAGGAATTTGAAAGAGAGAAAGGAGAGGTATATGAAAAGGTTTGAGGTGGAAAAGGGAAAGGAGAAATGATGTAATGAAGGACATGTACTGTTCAGGTGAGCCATTATGGGGTTAGGGAGAAACCTGGTGCCAAGGAAACTTTCAGGAATCCACAAGGATGACCCCAGCTAAGACTCCTAGCAATAGTGGAGAAGGTGCCTGAACTGGTCTTCTTCTGTAATCAGATTGGTGACCACCCTAATTATCATCATAGAACCTTCATCCGGTAACTAATGGAAGTAGATGCAGAGATCCACAGCCAATCACTGGACTGAACTCTGGGGATCCAGTTGAGGGATGGAGGAGGGGTTATATGAGCAGAGGGGGTCAAGATCGTGAGGGGGAAACTCACAGGAACAGCTGATTCGAGCTTGTGGGAGTTCAGGGACTCTAGATCCACAGCATCTAAGTCTGCATGGGACAGACCTAGGCCCTCTAGTTGGTGGTATAAGTGTAGCTTGGTCCCTAGCAATGGGACCAGGTTTATCAGGTGGCCTTTTGGAACTTATTCCCTATTATTGGATGCCTTAATCAGTGTTGATGTATAGAGGGGAGCTTGATGTATGCTTCAACTTGCTATGTCATGCTTTATTGACTCCCCATTGGAGGTCTTACATTTTCTGAAGAGTGGTTGAAGGGGGAGTATAAAGGAGGTGGGGGGAGGTAACAGCAGGAGTGAACAGGGGGAAACTATGGTTGTTATGTAAAATAAATAAAACATTTAATGAGAAAAGATGTGTGGTCCATCCAAACTTGGAGAGATAGAGAATTGTAAGGTCATTAAGTTTAGCCTTCACCTTTTTAGGAAAACTAATAAATAGTTGTAAACAGATGGGTGACAAGAAGAGTTGTGGGCTATTATAAGATTCCTCTTTGTTTGTCTTCACAAGCGAATTGAAAACTAGCAAATAAAACATGCTTGCAAAGAAAGAATCCATCGAATTCATTGTGTTTGTGTTGTGTTGCCTTGAATTGTGTTACTCTACTGTTTCCTATGAAAATTAAAAGTTTACTAACTTGGAAAATGGAAATAATGCTTGCCCCCTTTATGTATTTTATGGAGAACTAAATATGTAAAGTGTTTTTAAATGGCCTTAGGTACATTACAGATGTTGGAATACCATTTTCCTTCCTGGTCCAGGATAAGTGAAACTGACTGTGTGGTTACCAATAGCTTTTCTATGCAGGGAGAAACGGGCTTTTCAGGTGTGACTTTCCCTTCTGAGAACACCCTTGTGACAATTGTTAAGAACGGAAGCATAAAATATCATCACAACATGCTTGATTAGTACCAGCTCGTAAATTTGGCCAGAGTACTCAGGCTTCTACCCCGACTGAACAATTTGGCAGACTCATTGCCCTCATTTTCTTCCTGTTGCTGTGATAAACACCATGGCCAAAAGCAACTTGAAGCACACCCATCACACTGCCATGTTGATTGAGGAGCTATGTGCTGGGTTTGGGTTCAGTTACTCCTACCCGGAAATGTCCCAGAGAGTCACAGCTTATGAAAGTCCACCCTGCACTCTGATGTTTGTAGTTCCCCAGGGTAAGACTACTTGAATGCACACTAGGAGTCATAGTGAAAATTTCCAGCCTTTTATTTAGTCTTGTAGTCTTTGGTTGCTTTTTCAAACTGAATTAATAAAGCCATTTTGGTGATTTATAATTTTGACACTTGGATTAAAATCCAATACAGTTCGAATGCACATCTCACACTAAAATACAAAGTTTCTCTTTCTGATTGATGCAGTAAGCGAGGGACTATTATTTAACATATCAGTGGTAATGGAGTTCGTGAGCAGAGGAAAACAAACTCATGTCCTGAGGGCTTTAAGTGGCAGTATGGAGAGATGGCATAGACTATCTTCCTACCTTCTGTTCGGAATACATCCTAGGGAAGATGACTGAACACCTGTTAAACCAAGTAATTTACTGGGTAAATAAAGCAATGGCAAGCAGCAGCCACCAATATTCACTGTGACTTTTTTTTCTTCAGAATGTAGCATGCTATTTATTTTTGAGCAGGTCTGTGTAGGAAACACTCATGCCTGAGTAGGCTTCTCTGTTGGAAATTAATCAAAACCTGGTCATTAGCTCTCACATTTAGATTACAGGCAGCTCAGGAAAGCACCGCTTTCTGCTGTTTTCCAGGCTGTGAGCTGTTGATGTTTTGTTTCACTTATTACCTTGTTCTAACGCAGACATGTCATGCAGCCCTCAGGACTGACCCTGATATTTGAGATAATTGGAATTGAACCCAGTGGAAATTACAAAGTTTTCACACACTATGGGGTTTTTGTACTTTGAAAAATTTGGGAAGTAGTTTAAAGAAACCGAGCTGTTGCAAATAAGAAAAAAAAATCACTATTCAAAGATATGACTGAGAAGGGACACAGATGTTTGCAAGATGATTAAAATACTTTAAATCAAAACCATTTCCAGATTAGCTCTTCAAACTGTGGTCCACTGAAGAAAGGAGGAGGGGTTGATTTCGTGGACATTTACAGTCAGCTGCATTCACACCTTTTAGCTGTGGAATAATGGAGCAGAAAAGCATGGCAGGAGATCGCAAGGGACACAGCCATTGATTTCTGTCTCACTGGACTGACTAGCAATACAAGAATTCAGACATCATTTGTCAACAAATAACGGGTTCCTCAAATGGTTTAGATACTGTGGCACAAATGGAAGAGAATTGCTCTTTCTCCCTGAGACTTCTAACGTATGCGTGTGTGCTGCATGTTTCCTTGCACACAAGGAACCCTGTGATAGTGTTAGGTAGACATGGACGGTGTAACTGAGAGAAGGGGGTCCTGCAGATAACCAAAGTCTTCTTTTCTAGATGTGCAGCCTGACTGACCATTGGAAAACTAGCTCAGTGTCTGATGTAAAAATCTCAATTCAAAAAAAAGAAAAGAAAAGAAAAGAAAAAATGAAGAGAGGACAAACATCATATAATCTTGGGACAAAAAGATGTGTTAACAGTTCATGAGCTCAATCACAGGGCCTTGAGCAGTCTCCCAAAGAAGTAAGATACAGGGTGATCCAGATGACCCCAGCTGTATCTGCATCCCCTGATTGTTAGTGTCCCTTTGTAGCCCTTTGAGGGTCAGTAGCCTGTTCCCATATATGAATCCTTGGTACCCTCAACCACAAAAGACCTCAGCTTCATTATGAATAGTTTACCTTGTGGCTTTACTACTCTTTCATGCGCTCCTCTCAAGGATCATGGGAAGAAATGCCCCCAAAGTGAGATCTGACCCACCTTGATTTGGGAAGTTCAAAGGGTTACTTTACCATATGAACAGTGGTGAGCATGTCATGTATCTCATAAATATTCATAACAGAAGCCCAGATTACTGCTACTTCTCCCTTTGGGACAACTCACTCCATTTTCTTTTGCAGTGCTTGTTCTGATTTGCAGAAATAATCTATGTTTGTTGACCTAATCATTAGAGAGATTCCAGCAACAACATTTAAGGGCAAAGATAAATGTCCATAACTGACTCTTAAGATAGATGCCAGTTTTCTATCCACAGAAAACACAACCTGAAGCCACTTGTTTTTTTTTTTTTTTTGACATTGTTAGCATCAATTTAGACAGGATGTAAACACAAAGCAGTAATTTCAGGGTTTATTTGGTAGCATATGCTATGTTTGAAGGGAAGGCTGGGTTTACTAGGGTGAAATCCCTCACAGTTTGGATGAAAGAAGAAAATCTATGTAATAATGATGATGGCATGTGAGAAATATATATGGATATAAAATGATTAGACAGCTTGGTGTTTGTCTTTAAGGACTACTAGAAAGATTATATTTTGTCTGTATCTAAAAACTCTGGGAACTTACTGTGAAGGGGAAAAATGGTCAAAAAATGGTGGAACACCCTAGAAGGGAACACAAGAACAGAAACTCTTGAGTCTTTCAAACTTTTAGAGACTCAGGGGAGCAGTGTTGTGGTCTTGCTCACCCTTTAGTGACTATTTTTCTTTCTGTGACCCTCACACACACTAACCTCATTTTCACCTTCTTCAGCCACAGTGGTCTATAGACTTAGTACTCATATGAACACTACTTGATTTTATTTACTGCTTTAATTAAAAACAATCACAGTGCATACTTACATAGCATGGCGATTTGACTTAAACAGGTGGTACTAATAACACGTATGTTCCTTTAATCGCTTTTGCAGTGAGACATTGGAAATTTACTCTCCGCACTCTGGAGACACACTCCATGAATTCTTGTTATTGGGTTCTTCAGTGGATCTCAAAGCAAATTACTTCTAAGTTTAACTTTGTGCTCTTGGACTCGAATCTCCCACTGTCCTTTCTCCCCAGCACTTGGCCACATCCGTTCTGTGAGTTCAACTTTTTAGATCCTACATGTAACTCCCAGGACATCTGCTTTTCTGTGTCAGCTTTATTCATTGAGCAGGACGCTCTCTAAGCTTCCTCAAGTTGTAGATTACAGAACTTCCTCCTAGAAGGGCTTATCAATATTCTACTGTGTCTGTCCACCTCATTCCCTTTATCCACATATTTGGTAGTGGACACATAGGTTTGTTTGCTTCCTTGATTATTGTGAATAACACCACAATGAATATAGGAGTACAAAAATTACTTCAAAATATCGAAAGTTTATTCATGTGGGGACACACCTAGAAGTCACATTTCTGTATCATTGTTATTTTTAAAGATTTTTCATAGAAATATATCATTCTCTATTTCTTTGATGGCTACAAAATGCAAATTCTCACCAACAGTTTATCAGGATTTATTTTATCCATAACCTCATCAACAGATAACATTCACTTATTTTTTAATAGTAAACAATCCAACCAGTATAAGTGGCATGTGTTTTAGTTTCAATTGCATTTCTTTGATGATTAATGATGCTGAACATTTATTCTTTTCTCATGGGCATTTGTAGTGTTTTTGTGTAGATGTGTGTTCATGCGTGTATGGACCCTCGTGTGTGCACAGATATGCATCCATATTCATGTACACACACATGGGGAGGCCTGAGGCTGATCGTAGGAGTTTTCCTCCATTACTCTCTGCCTCTCCTTTTTATTAACTGGAAGACATGTTCTAGTTTGGTTTCTTTTGTTGTGATAAAACACTCATTGGAAGCTACTTGGAGAATGGAAATGTTTTTCTTTGTTGTTTGGTTTTGATTTACTTGGTGACAGTTTATCACTGAGGGAAGTTAAGGCAGGAATTTGAGGTGGGAACCTGGAGGTAGGAAATGAAACAGAAAGTGTGAAGAAACCCTGCTTACTGACTTTCTCTCTATGGCTCAGTTGACTTTACTTCTTGTATACTACAGTACCACTGAACCAGGGATGGAATTGCCCACAGTGGGCTGGGCTCTCTTCCATCAGTCTTCACAAAGGAAATGCTATGAAGACATATTCAAAGACAATCTGATGGAGGCCACTTTCTGGTTTGTCTTAGGTATAGAAAAAGTAAGGAGCGTGAGCAGGGTCTCATAATTGAGTTCCGAGTTAACTGCACTCTGGGGAGTCCTTGTCTCCACATTTCCAGATCTGGAAGTATAGGTTACCACATCCACCTGGCAGTCATGTGGTTCTGGAGAGCCACTTCCAATCCTCACTTGCTACTTGACAAGCACTTAAACCTAGGTATAGGTAGAGAGCCATCTGCCTATCTAACTGGCGAAGATATTTAAATGAACCTGTTGGTCATCTGTATCTCTCTCTTTTTTTCAGAAATATATATCCAGGTATTTTTTTTCTTCAAGACAGATTTCACTGTGTGGCCCTGGCTGCCCTGGAACTCAGTCTGTAGACCAGACCAACCTCGAACTCACAGAGTTCCTTCTGCCACTGCCTCCTGAGTGCTGAGATTAAGGGCATGGTTCACCATCTTTTAGCTATTTTTTTTAAATGAGTTCCTTTCTTGCCACTGAGTTATTTGATAAGTAACTATGATGTATTCACTCTTGATTGGGTAGATTTAAGCATCCTTGTACTCCAGCAGCAAACCCCATTTGATCCTAGTACACGAGTATTTAAATGTTAAAGTAGAAATATTTTATCTATCATTTGGGGAAAGGGTATAAAAATTCTGAATGGACTATGCTTAAAATCCAAAGTGAAAAACAAGCTTTCCTACTGTTCCTGAGAACAAAATGCTGTCTGTTAGCCTTCATGTATTTGTAGGGAATAAGAATTCACATGTGAGACCAGAGAAACTCTCAAAGGCCAGTCTGATCATTTTGGTTTCTGATTTGTTTAGAGTAGTTTTTATTCTGTATTATAATGCAATTGCCAATATTTAAAATGACTGTTAGAGTATTTTTAGAGTAAAATATTACCTATGAATGGAAATTACATGAAGATGGAAATATAAATAGATAGTTTCATTCCTGAAAGTCAGGCATCAGTATTAACGGGAACTGAGAGACAGGAGAATAAGCCTTCATAAGAACTGGTTCCATTTCTCCTCAGCTTTCTTAAATCCACTTGCAAATCTATCACCCGGCAACTGTGAAAGGCAATAACGTGCAGTGAAGCCTCCTTATTACCCTTGCCCAGAGGATCCAAAGCTGCTCTCAGATCCGCTGGCCCAGCCTACCCAATAAAGCAGAGTAGCGGCGTGACATTGCCCTGGCTTGCCTCATAGTCCTTCTCCATCAGAGACGACTAATACAAATCAGATGAGAAATGGAGAAACTGACCCTAAACTCCAGGTGACAATACATTTCAAATCCACATAGTCCTCCCTTAATGCAATTCACACTGGCTGGCCTAATTTTAATGTGATCTTGAAAGCAATAAATATTCTTCCTGAAAATAAGATTTCTGGTTAGGTTTGACATTTGATAGCCTGGAGGCTTTCTGAAAACTGCTAAATGTATTACTCATCAGTTACTTTATGAGTCTTCAGGAATGATTTGCCAAGTCTCAAGTCAAGCTCAGTCGGATTTCTTCTACATTGAAGCCATTGGTTTCTTCTTTTCTGCTTTTAAACATAATGCTAGCAGTTAATTGAAAGAAACACCTGATTTAATGTGGAATAAATTGCTAACAACGGCTTCTTAAGGAGGCATAGTATCCTGAAAATTCACTGACATTCAGTCATCAGTAGGGCACTTGGATTTGTATGTTAAGACATTTTAGAAAATTCTAATGTGTGGGTTCACTTTCTATTTTACTGAGACCCTTCACAGGCAGCTAGACCGAACATAATGTAACTCTCTTGTACAGTTTGAGAAAGTACCCAGCATGTGACTTTGCTGTGCTGCATTTGGTTTGTGCTGTGCAACACTAATACAAATATCTCATAGCTGTTCCTTGGAAAACACAAAGCATCTAAAGAAACAAAGTGGAAAAAGATAATTCATGATATGATCACTCCATAAAGAAAAGCAGCATCATATATTGACAAGGATCAACATTTTTAAAAATAGATTTATTTTTATGTATGTGTGTATTTATGTATGCATTATGTATGTATGTATGTATGTATGTATGTATGTATGTATGTATGTATGTATTTTTGCCTGCATTTGTACCTATGCACGAGATATGTGCCTGATGCATGAGCAGGTCAGAAGGGGTCAGATCTCTTAGAACTGGTGTTAGAAAGATTATGAGCCTCCATTTTGGGTGGTGGGACCTGAACCCGAGTCCTCTAAATAACAGCAATTACATTTAATCACTGAGTCATCTCTCCATTCCCCGAAGGACCAGTGTTTAAAATAAGATTTATCAGCCCAATGAAGATGGATCTCCCAGAAAAGTATAGACAGATGCTTATAGAAATGCATTTTAATGACCTCCTTTTGAGTAAAAGAAACTCCTTAAAGTAGGAGAGGCAAATGCAGCAGAAAACTGATGTTTTTCTTAGGGATGGGTATGATAATGGTGTAAGGAATCCATGTCCTTTCAGGGATGTGCAGAGTTGCTGAGAATTTTCCACATAATTCTAATGTAGAGCCCGAGAGCTGACCTGGGTCAGGGTAGCAGTTCACCAAGAAAATTGCAATGCAGTGGGAGAACATCCAGGACACTGGTAGCTGCAGGAAGCCAGCCAGGCAATTTATAGGAACAGCAACACAGAGGGCAGACCAGGAGCCACCTCTTACTGCCAGGTTTTCTCTGTGCTTCTGGGCAGTGTGAAATGCATACCAATTGTTACTTCCTGAGAGCATGAATGATGTTATTAATTAAATGTTAGTTGAAAAATAGATAAAACACTTGGAAATATTGAGCCAATAAATAGAAGGCTCTGCACTCCCCATAGCAGTGAGTGCTACTCTATCATGATATTCCTTTCAACCTTTTTCTGTCATTATGGTTGTATCTGGATATATAAATGGATGAGTACGTATGCATATATTTTATCTTTAAAAGTAATGATTTTATACAACCTTATTTCCATATTAAAATTACAAAAGAGTATTAACTTTGAGTTTTTCTTGTCAAGAGAAAGGTGATCTGAAAAGGTCTTAATAGTGCATGAATATTTTAAACCTGTGTTCCATCCTCGGAATATAAGTATACTCAAAGGGAAAAAAACATACACATATAAATACCATTCTAAGAGTTCTACAGCATGTGGGCAAAATTTCAGTTCTCAGGTTTTGTTTGTTTGTTTGTTTGCTTTTGCGTTTCTCTGGTGTGGACCACATGGTAACTAGTGCTGCATGATGCAGCTCCAGCATTCGACTTTGTGGATCACAATTCCCCAGCACCCTTGTGCTCTCATTTTTAATAATTCTCACTATGTGTTGTGGGAGTTCCTTTACGCCTTTTCCTTTGGGAAATTTTGTGCAGGCTTTGAAGGATGAAAATGTATAAAATGACGGCTTCTCTGAACAAAATTATTCTTTGGAAGAAATTCCTGCCACGGTGGAACCATATAGCCGGATAACTCTGCCTACTCCCATACAAATTGACACTCAACTGCTAGAAAAAGTAGAGAAGAAAATGTGTGCTTGATATACATGGTATATTTGATAATCAAAATTTACAAATTTCTTAGGTCTGCCCGGGTTCACAGTAATATTTGTCTCGCCTCATTTTTGCTCACTTTTAAGCTTTGACTTTTGGATAAACTAAGCCACAAAAAAAACTGCAATGTTCTATAACAGAGTGTCTGATCCCCCAAGAAAGCTCTTTTTCTAAGGTCAAGCATTTAGACAAAAATATCCATTCAGCAGCTTGAAAAAAGTTCTTGGTTGCTAAGAAGTGAGACATTTTCATCTCTGGCAAGAGGAACTTGTGGTCTTTCCATTAACATAGGACTATGACAGCACCTTTTAAACTTGTCAAGGTCAAAGTAGGCAGCTTCCTCACCCCCTGATCACAAGCCACAGCCCAGCTCCCATGTCCCCTTTCTCTGAATTAATTCTTTGTGCAATTATAGAGATAAAAGGTGTAGTCTTTTTTCAGCCTCCAGATTCACCCTTTGCAGACTCCACATCTCCTCTTTGGGACCTGAACCCCACTGGAGCTAGACTCTGGCATCTCTCAAAATGATTTAGATAATTTCTTTATACACTTTAGTAATCACAACAACTTCCTACATATTACCATTGTTATGCCCAGTCCATGGGAACCCCAAAAGACTAACAATAGAGACCGACTCACCGAAATGCAAAAGAAGATTTATTGTGTGCACCATACAAGCCTTCAGGGACCTTGCCAACACATCAGTGAGCAGAGGCACCTCACCCTTCTAGAGAGCACTATTTAAAGAAAACCAGCCTAAAAATCACAATCCCAGGGAACCTAGGCAACAATGAGGACTGTTAAGAGAGACATACATGAATCTAATCAACATGGGAAGCAGAAAACTACAAATAAATTGGGAGCATGAGGACCATGGGAGAGGGCTGAAGAGGAGGAAGAGGAAGGGAGGGGAGCAGAGAAAAATATATAGCTCAATAAAAGCAATTAAGATATAAAGGCAAAACACAGAAAAGTTACATTAGCAGAGTGTGGGGTGATGGGTTCAAGTCTGAGTGGCTCATGTCTAAGGGACTTTTCAGAAATTTTATTTTCGAACTTTGCCTATTGCTTGTCAAGTTTTTGTATCTGCTGACCTTCAGGTGGGTACATTCTACAATTCTGTGTACTTTCCAGATGGCTACCCTGTTACTTTTGCCCCTAGC
This sequence comes from Myodes glareolus, assembly GCF_982192425.1. Classification (NCBI taxonomy): domain Eukaryota; kingdom Metazoa; phylum Chordata; class Mammalia; order Rodentia; family Cricetidae; genus Myodes; species Myodes glareolus. The sequence goes on along the minus strand of NC_142026.1, from coordinate 100,244,408 downwards.
CATTTCCAAGGACTGGAATGTTTTAAGGAAAACAGCTTACACAAGACACAAGATGGAGGCAGAGGACAAAATGGAGGAACTTTGGTTCTTCAACCATGACATCAAAACAATGGCATAGAAAGTTCCTATTTGACTGTAGACTGGGCAGTGTGAATGAACAGCTGTGTGGTCTTCCTCTGTGCATCATATTAACTCTCTGAGCTCCTTGAATGAAAACTACATGGGTTTGTGAGTTTGAATAAAGCTATGAATCAGTTTGAATGTTCTTTTCCTCACAGAGTCAGAATACAGCTTTCTGGTTTCCATTCCAGAGATGGAAGTCGCCCTGACCCTTTTCATATGGTAACTCTCCAACCATAGTGAGGAAGTAGAATTCCTAATTTGCCTGTTGATTGAGCATATTGAGCAGAGGTTTCCAAGCACAGGCCACTGCCTACACTTCTGATTTATGAGAAAGGTCAGGCGTGGCACTCCAAGTATGCCAGTGCAATTAGAAGGGTATTGGATTTGTCAGCTAAGTGTAAAACACCCCCGTGCTGCAGAGTGAAGCCTTCATTTTCTAAGTAAATTAACTGTAATAACTATCAAACTACAGCTGGTAAGCAAGCCAGCCATCTGTGAAAAGGGGATCCATTGACAGCAAAAACCTTGTTAGACATTTCTTAGACACACGGATAATTCAAACAGACAAAAGAAAGCTTTTTTTTAGCCTATGAAAAGCAAAAGACAGCACTAAAATATCACCCTTTTACTTTACCTCTACGAAGAACACCAGTTTGGAGATGAAAGAATTAGTGGCATGGGTAAGCAGTTCACCGAGAACTTCATGCCAGTAGAATGCAGCGGTAGGCTAGAGATGAGGATATTTCAAGTTCACGGTAGCCTGGGATGCGCCACTCAGACACAAAACGCTGAACCAGTCCAGTTGGCATGGAGTCTATGAATTACTCTGGAGCTTCATTATTATTTTAGTAATAGGCCACAGAACCTCATTTGTGAAGTCTTTTTTTTTGTTTCTTTCCAATTTTCAGCATAGAGATTGAATGCAACACCGTGTCTTTTTCTTCATCTGGAAACTCCTTCAATTGGTATTCATGTTTAAAGCTCTTTTACCTGAATGGATATGAAAACAGGATCTCAGAGCTTTGGAGAAGCTTGTGTTGGGGAGGAGAGGACATTTTTATTAGGATCCATAAAGAGATTTCTTATCCAGTAAGTTAGATGGCACACTCTATTGAAAGGAAGAAAGATCTATTTTAGCTCATGATATCCAAGGACTCAGCCCAAGCTACAGTTCCCTCCTGTGAGGCTCTACCGCCTACAGGTTATACCACCTCCCATACATGGCACAAACTGGAAACCATGAAGCTTGCAGCAGACGGACTTTGAGGGGACAGAAACAGCCACATTCCTCTAACTAAGATGTGGCTTACCTAAAAGGCCTTACCTATGGTTTTTCAGACACCGAATCTGAAAAATCAGAATCTCAGTTGGGACATGTTCCAATTAAGTCAAAACACTTAAACTCATTCATTCTTATGTCTGTCATTTTTTTTCCTATTCATGAAATAGCATAATATGTCTTTTAAAAGATCTTACAGGGCAGTCATGAAATCATACTCCTGCTGCGTGGGGGACTGCTCGATGTCAGGTTGTTTCTTCTATCTTCTTTTGAAAACATGACATTGAAGATTAAATTTCCCCACTCCCTGCTGGCATTCATCAAATCCTTTCTAATATGTTTCCCCAAAGAAGTCTTGATGGCATGAGGAACACTTCATGAGTATTTAAGTAAAGATGCTGTAAGAAACATAGTTATTAGTAAAGTATCAGGAACAAAAAGATGTAAGAGAAAGAACTTAAAACTCAAACCAGAGAGCTATAACAAAACCAAATATCTACACTTGCTACCACGTGGGGAGCAGCCTTTCCTATAAGAATTTTCCAGATTTGATTTTATTAAGGACAATGTATTTCCATACACAGTGAGTGCCACCATAACAAAGCTCTTTATTTCTGCCTATATTACAAGATGTGCAGCAAATCAATGATTGAGAAAATTCCTTGAAGGGTAATAACACTAAATAAATACATAATTATTATTTGGGGCTGTTTATTTCACTTGAGCAAAAAAATGTTGACAACTTCATTATGTCAGGCCAGGAAAAGCTGATAACTTATTCTGCGTTCTTTGAAATTACTTTTCGGATTGTTCTTTGCATGAGTTAATGGATGATGGCTGAAAACATTGTTAAAAGCAACACACAGTGAACACACTATTTCCTCCATTAAATTTCATGTACAAAACTTACACGACTAAAATGGTAAGATGGGGAGCCTGGCTGGGGAGCAGAATGGATGAAAAACATGCCGGGTTTTAGAAGGTTGCAAGGCCGAGCTGACATATTTGTCAAAGAAAGCTAATTCTCATGCACATCGTTAGAAATGGAACACGTTCTTCCTTCAAAATACTTGTCCTGTGGAACCCTACACCTGGAATGCTGCATACATTCCAGATCCCACTTTGAGAGACTGACAAGATGGTCTGCATTTCATTTGAAAAGCAACTCAAGCACCTGTGAGTATAAAGTCAGGAAAAATAATCATTTATTCAGACATGCATGATCCAAGAGGGTGAAAGATACTGCAGCTACGTTGTTGTAGAAAGTAACCCTTTGATAAAAGGTGAATATTCGGTTGTAGGAAGAGGGCACATTTCTGTCACCCCAGAACTTGGAAAGCAGAGGAAGGAGGCCTGGGTATTTTAGAATAGCTTGGGTTAAGACGCCCCTTCTTTCTGGCCACAGAATTTGGGCTGAGAGAGAAAAGAGAGAAAACTCATGAACAAGCTGTTATCAGCACCTTTCTGATAACTAATTTTCTATTGTCAGATGCATGAATTAACACATTCCATCAATGGTTCTTTTCTAAGTAAAAGGATGAAATACATCAGATTTTTAGATTTAAATTTAAGATGTGTCTTTAGTACACTATATTCACATATGAAATATTGTATTGAAATTATTTTATGTAATTGATTTATGTCAAAATATTTTATCACATTTTAATTTACCTGTTCTGTGTGTAGGTGTGTGTACCTGATCTTTTGTGTGTGTGTGTGTGTGTGTGTGTGTGTGTGTGTGTGTGTGTCATAGCGCACTTGTGGGTGTCCCAGAACAACCTGAGGATTCCATCATATGGCTTCTGGGATGAATGAAACTCTGGTTGACAGCAACAGCAGCAAATGTCCTTACTGCCTGACCCATCTCCCTGGCCCAAAACTTATTTTTAAATTGATTTGTAGAAAACATGTAAGATGCAACTCACCTGTGGTGCTTGAGATGAGAAGTGGTTCAGATTGCAGATCCTTTCAGACTTTTGAATATTTATGTCTATGCTAAGGTAATGGAAACTAAGTCTAAATACAAGTAGACTCATTCCTAACTACATTGTACACATAAACTGAGGCTGATTTCATGCAATACTGAAAGGGCCACATATATAGTTTTTACTTGTGGTATTAGATTCACAAGATGAACTTGCAGATTTTGGCTTTCAGATTCTGAATGGTTAACTGTTAACATATTTTTTATGTAATGTGATTCCCTGGTTTTGTAATTTTAAAATTCAAACTCGTTGTTTAGATAAGTATAAATTGCAACCATATTTAATTCTCTCTCAGGTCTGTCATGAAAAATTAAGGACTATTTGGAACCTCAATTATTATTAAAACATCATATAAATAAAAATACTTTTTATGTATGCTTTAATGTTTTTATTTATGCTTTCATTGATTATTTAAAAAGAATGCACATATACAACAATTTCTGCCCTGCTCTTTCTCTAAATGCAAAGGTTCAGGTCTATGTCAAATAAATAGATGAATGAATGAATTAATGATTAAATAAATAAGGCATACTGTACTAAAAACAATGAAACATAAATACATAAGCTAAGCCCTTCCCCTAACTAAAACAAATAGGTAAGTAAATAAATAAAACAAAACAAAGAAACAAAATAACCCCATCAAACCAAAGGCAGGGGAACTTTAGAAGAAATGTAACAACTAACTGGCTTGGAGGCTCCTCTGTATTTCCAGTAGTTCAAATGCAGAGGAGGAGGATGCCTTACCTTCCCATGCCAAGGATAATTGTGTGAATGCCAGATCAGCTAGCGCAATGTATCAAGGCGTTGGTTCAATGAAGAAGGAGCAGCAGGCCGCGTTCCCCGCCCGGTTCCCAGCTAGCTTTACTCAAAATAATTACATGGAAACTGTATTCATTTTAAACACTGCATGGCCCATTAGCTCCAGAATCTTATTGGCTAACTCTCACATATTGATTCAACCCATTTCTAAAAATCTGTATCTCACCACGAGGTCATGGCTTACTGGGAAAGATCCTAACCTGCGTGTGTCTTGGAGAAGAGAGTCATGGCAACTGCCTCATTGCCTTCTTCCCAGCATTCTGTTCTGTCTTCCCCGCCTACCTATGTTCTGACCTATCAGGTCAGACAGTTTTCTTTATTAATTAACCAATGAAAGTAACAAATAGACAGAAGACCCTCCTCCATCAGTTTAAATGATTAATCAATCAGTCAATCAATCAATAAATAAGGGAAGAGGCTTGAACTTGGAAGCTCCAGTGTATTTCTTAATTATAATTATATTGTAAAATGAACTACACAAATGCAATCTTAATCAAGATCAGAAATACATATACATATAACAAGATTTACCTTAAATTTGTATCACTAACCAAGATCCATACCAATGCAAATGATTCATATCTATATCATATCCCCCTTTAAATGTAAACAAACATTAATAGATAATATTTGAGAATATGGGCATAGTTTTCTCCATATTGCTTCCTCCTGACTGTTGGGCATAGTAAGTTTTAGGGGTGTTCATGGTGACCTTCAGGGGATCTTGTTCCATCAAATCATACCAAATCTGGAAGCAATCCATAAGTTCTCATCCTCTGTGGAAACAAGAGAAGAATCTCTTTTCCAAAGCATTATATCCTTAGACCCAAATTTGGAAGTCATGATATCTTTATAATATACTTTCTGGTTTAGCTTAGCAGCCCATACAATAAAATGTCTCTCTGTACTTAGCTCATTCACAGTCAAACATTCAAAGATAACACAATAATATACATAATCCAGACTCTCTGTGAATTTTCTATTTTTATGTGGCTTATTTTAATCTATTCCTATCTGTACTCTGTTTCTTTAAAGACTTTCCCCTTTTTTAAAGCATAGCTTTATTTAATGACTCTCTATACTCTTTTTCTCTCTCTTCCAAGAATACATACATTTATTCAACACTATGATTAATCTGGATTTGTCTTTATTGCATATCTATCATTATTTACTGTCCAGGAGCGCTTTTAAAAATCCTAAGAGCTTTTAAAACTTAAGCGGTGCCATTACTATGGTATATGCGGTAACTTCTGTTTGTCCACCCAGTCCTGCATGGTGGAGTCACTGGTGCCTCTGAGAGCCATTCACCCAGCCCCATTCTCAGGCACATAGCCAGTCTGTGTTGCCATTAAGCAAGCTGCAGCAGACTGCTCACAAACTTCATTTAAATGTTCCATAGCCAGACTTCCAGAGAAAGAGTAAGAGTTCATGCTGGCAGCCTGGCCCAGAAAGTCAGAATTTCAAAACAGCGAGACTTTTTTCTTTTGCTACCACTGAATCAGGAAAACCTCTCTTAAAGAAGATGCTGCACACCACCAGCAAAGAGCAAGAAGTTCTGCTAAACTCTGTAATTTTGTGTCTAGAATTTCCTTTCAAACTGTCTCAGGTTTTAAATGGATTTTAGTTGGCTATTTCTCTCTAATAACTTTTCATTTTCCTTTTGTATCATATACAACCATCTAAAATCAATCTGCTGACTATAGCAAATTATCAGGGAGAAGTTTGAATGTCAATGTTGAGGAGGTGATATTTGACAACTGTTATGAGAGGCAGTGACACCAAACAATGACCAAATGTGGATACTGTATGGATCCTAACAAGTGGAAACCACTCCCTAGGTAAGCAGCAAGGTCAAAGAGTCTTCTTGGTTCTATGCAGTTTGCTGAGGAAACATGGAATATTTGAACCATGTTATAAACTAAGGATAAAACACTGAACTATAAAATTCTGTCTTGTTCTTCTGAAGCCACAGACTAGATGTTGTCCTCTTGCTATTTTATCACTCCATCACTCCTTGCTTCACTTATCTTGTTTTTATTTTTAAGTTGGCTATATAGTTTAGTATTCTTTTCTTAAACTAGGGAACCTCACTCTTCAGTTTCTCAAGTTATAAGTGTGTTGCACCACATCTGACATCTTTGATTTTTATCATGTTTTTATTTACTTATTTATTTTGAGATTTTCATATGTGTTGCTTTTATTGGTTAATGAATAAAGAAACTGCTTTGGCCTGTGATATGGCAGAGTAGAGCTAGGTGGAAAAGCTAAACTAAATGCTGGGAAAAAGAAAACAGAGTCAGTGAGAAGCCATGGATCTCTGCCAGATACAGATGGGGAAATGGAACTTTACCCAGTAAACCACAGGCTTGTGGCAATGCACAGATTAATAGAGATGGGTTAGTTTAGAATATGAGTTAACCAGAAATACGCTTAAGCTATTGGCCAAACAGTATTGCAAATAATATAGTTTATGTGTTATTATTTCATGGTCTGGGAAGCTGGGAACAAACAAACGGTCTCCAACAACACCTCCTCAACTTCTTCCAGATCATCTCTCACTTCCTTCCCCATACAACTTCATATTTTTGTTCTCTCTTGAAAGGAGAAACAAACAAACAAATAAAACAAAAACACACAGAAAGAGGAGTCTGATTTGTATTGGTCCTATACTTTTGATTGTAAGTCTTACCCTGGAATGTGATTAATATAAGCAGTACTCCATTAAAGAAAACTGACCTTCCTTTAACCAGGGACTCTCAATTGCAAATAGTTTCTTGGGCAGAAGTGGGATTTTGTGCCCATGTTTTCTTCTTTGTGCTGGGATTTTATCAGGTTTGAACTCATGTAGGTCTTGTGCATGCTGCTAGTTCTGGAAGTTCATATGTTCATCAGCTCTGTTGTGTCTGGAAAACATGGTTTCCCTGGAGTCATCTACCATCTCTGGCCCTTTAATCTTTCTGCCTCCTTTTCTACATAGATACCTTAGCAAGCGCATGATAAAGACATACCTGTTAAAACTGAGTGCTCCAAAGTCTCTTCCTATGTGTACATTGTCCAGGTCTTTGTGATAATTAACAAATTGAGTTAATGAGATGCTCTGAATTATGCATATAGTGATATGTCATTGGGAGAAATTTTATTGCTTTTTTCCTTTAGTAGAATACTAATAGCAGGTTTTCCCTTAAGGAACATAATCAATCTAGTCTCAGGTTCTTGGACCCTTTAGCAGATATGGATTCCATTTCATGGAGCTGGCCTTCAATCTAATAGAAAAAATGATTGTTTACCTCATAACACTTTTGCCACTGTTGCAACGGTGGACCTATACTGTAAGCAAGATACTATTTTATCTCAAAGGTTTTGTTATTGGGTGAGGTTGAAAATTACTTTTCTCCTGAAGTGGCACTAGGAATGCTAGTGAGTAGGGCTGAAGCTGTCATTTATGTACCAGATGAGTGTCCTATGACATTAAGTATGTGATGTTTTCAGCAATAGGGTTTTACCATCAGGTTCTAAAGGGAAACAAATAGCTTTGACAATAGCTTAAAAAGCCAGGCAGTCTATGCTAACACTTTGGCCAATGACACAATAACATAACCTATTCTTCACACTATTTTTGGTAGTATATGACAACTAATTGGCTTCTTCATTGGCAACTAGTAGGGTATTGGCTTCTCTATTATATGGTGATTCCATTTAAACACTTCTTATATTTGTCTATATTTTAGGAAGATTCTACAGTAGTATATTTCCATATGGCTTTTCAAAAAGCTTTTAATGACAGTAATCTCTTCATATATTCTCTTCTCTACTCTGTCTTCTTATCCCTCTCCCAATTTATTCTAATTTATTGTGTGTCCCTTTATAACATTATATTCTATTTCTCCTTCCTTGGACGATTCTCTCTATCATAATGGTCCCTTACTAGCCACCTGTCTTAGTTACTTTTCTATTGCCATGACAAAATACCATGAATGAGGCAGCTTATTAAAGAAAAGATTCAATTCTGGCTCAGGTTGTGGAGGGTTTGAGCCAATGAACATTATGGTATGGAGCACTGCAGGAAGGCAGGTAGGCAGACCAGCATAGCACTGGAACAGTAGTTAAGACCTCTTTAACAACAACCAAAAGAGAAAGAGAGAGAGAGAGAGAGAGAGAGAGAGAGAGAGAGAGAGAGAGAGAGAGAGAACTAGGGATTGTTTGGGCTTTTTAAATCTCAATGCCCTCCCTCAGTGACAGGCCTCCTCCAACAAGGTCATACTAATTCTTTTCCAACATCTCCACCAAACCAAGTGGGGGCCATGTATTCAGATATATGAGCCTATTGGAACCATTCTTATTCAACCAACCATACAACAACATACTTTGTTTCTAATTGAAACCTATATCTACAGGTTAAAAATTGTTACTCACATATGAGAGAACATGCAAGGTTTTTCTTTCTGGATCTGAGCTACCTCATTTAGGATGATTGTTTTTAGCTCCACCCATTTTCTTTCAGACTTTGTTTTTCTTCACAGCTGAATATCCCATTGTGTAAATGTAACTCATTTCACTATCCATTCATCAGTTGGTGGGCATACCAACTTGAATATGTTCAATTTCATTTAGACATCCTTGACTCTCAGTCATTCTATATACTTTGTTTGAATACTCAAATATTCTTAATTCAGAAGTCTAATATTACTGGTTTCTTCAATATTTTGTCATATCCTTGTACCAGCTTGTTTTCTTACTATAGAAAACTATCATCAGTTTATGATTTTCTCAGGAAAGTCAGGATTGATGGGCATTTAATGTTGCAGTTTGCAAGCCTAAAAATCAGATTAAAAAATTGGAGACTACTAAATGGAAGATAAAGTTTGTGGTATAATAAATACCATGTGGCAGGAATAGTTAGGTATGATCATAGCCATCAGCAGACTCTGGCTGTGCTCAACAATGTGGATTCAGAAGTAGACTGTTTCAGGTGTATATGAGAACAAGCTTGCCATGTGGCTTACTCCAGAATCAGAATTCTTGGCAGAAATACATGCATTCTTGTTCTAATGGCTTGGTGTGGGATAAACAGACTTCTTTTTCTAGCTTTTAATTTTGTTACCTGATATTTGTGTATAAATAGACATTTCTGTCCCACCTGGTCTAGCAGCCATTCAATCCCAAAGAAACACACAGAGGATTATACTAATTTTAAACTGTTTGACCTACTATCTCAGACTTATTATTAACTAGCTCTTAAAACTTCAATTAACCCATAATTCTTATCTATGTTTAGCCATGTGGCTTGGTACCTTTTCTCAGTGCAGCATTTTCATCTTGCTTCCACTGCCTCTGGGTGGCAACTGTAGACTAGAATTTTTCTAGTCTGGTCTCCCCATCTATCTTTTATGCCTGGCTACTGGCCAATCAGCATTTTATTAAACCAATATGAATGACAAATCTTTGCAGGGTACAAGAATAATATCCCTTTGTTTAAATTTTTTTTATTTTGTTCTGCATGCATGTATGCTTGCAAGCCAGAAGAGGACATCAGATCTCATTATAGATGGTTGCGAGCCACCATGTGGTTGCTGGAAATTGAACTCATGACCTCTGGAAGGACAGCTAGTGCTCTTAACCTTTGAACCATCTCTCTAGTCCCATCATAAATTTATGAATACAATGCCCACATTCCCAAGAGGTGGAGTGGGTGGTTTTGTTCATTCAAATGATTATGGGTATTATAGATATGAAAGGATAAGAGGGTAGATTACTGAATCTACTGTGAAAAGAAAAAGGGAGGATATAGATATGATAAAATAAAAAGGTAGATTATTGAATCTACTTTTTAAAAGCACCTATTTTTTTACGTATTAGTTTCAAATGCTTTACATTGGTTTTACTTTGTATATTGCATGCAAATTTTCTATATTGATACAAATTTAAGAATAATTTTGCTTGACCATACTGTACATACGTATCTACTCTTGTTCAAGATATTGTACCTATATAACTCATAACAATGTAATGCAAATTTCTAGTCCCTGAAATTATTACTACCAACTGTTTAGGATAATAAGAAAATGTATATTAGTTGGCAACCACCTAGTATAATTAAACTTGTAGTCACATTATGTATCTTCTCAAGGTCAAATAAAAATATATTTTAGATAGACATGTCATCTTTAAACACTTCAGAGATCTACAGAATATAGAATTTAAGATGTTTTAATAACAGACTCTTTTTTATGACAATGAGACATGTTTGCTACTGGCAAGACTAATCTACTTCAAAGAAGATAATGGACATCAAAGAAACTTCACATGGAGTTTATTTTCTTTGTGGCAAAAGTAAACCACTGGGCAAGAAAATGCCCCTGCTTCAACTGACGATGGTATGCTGTACTAATCAGTCTCAGTCTCTTTTTGAGATTCCTGGAGGCAGAATCATCATTTCTGATGGGGCTAGAGGAAAGAGCCAGTGACTGACTGTTTTCCTTTTCTGGTCTTCAGGTTGAACCCCAGTATCTGTCTTGAGTTTTTATTATTTATGCTTCATTTGTGTGACAGGACTCTTACAAACATAGGATAGGACTCATATGCTGGACTACTTAGGATAATTAAAAGAAAATTGAGAGATTATAAAAACCAATTAAAACAACAAACTATACCTTCTACTCCTCAACAAATCCCCTGTCACTTTACTTTGGTAAATTTTAACCCCCATATCTGCATTTTATTGCACCTGTAGCACAGCTTTTTCTCTCTTCACTCATAGGGTGTGCTTGTGTATCAAGTGTTGACTCTCTAAAAATCACAGTGCCCCACATCTCTCACCATTTTCTAGCTTGTTATATACTTTAAACAAATTTCTACTCTTAACTTCTATGTCCTTGTTCTAGGGCAAACTTTTAGTTGTTTCCTTCATAACGCTCTTTTGATTTTGATGTATAAGTCCCAAAGCGTACTCCTCGGCTTTCCCTTCCCATACTATTTTCTCTACTGAGTCACCTACTGAAACAATTACAATTAATTCATTGTGCAAATTCATACAAGCATACTCATTTAATCGTGCTCTTTAGTTCCATACTCAAATTGACAATTATTGAGTATGTTTACACAGATATTCTTCCTTTATCTCTCAGTAGTCATATATACACTCAAACTTGTTTTTCCGATGAAATTTATCTTGAGAGAAATTTTGCTAAGTTAATGGCTTTATTTCATTTTTTACAAAGTGAATTAGACATTAAAAAGTAAAATAATCCTTAAAGTTTCTTTTTCTCAGAAACCAAGCTTAGGAAATCACCAAGAAAATTCAATTCTACCCTTCTACATCTTTTAATTTTTTGAATTTACCTCATCTTTTCTGTTAACATTGCCACTGATGGTGCAGATTTTGATTTTAATAGTTTGGACAACTGTAATAGCTTCCTAATTATTCTTTCCACCTCTGACCTCCAGTCTTCCCAATCAATACTTCCCACTGCTTTAAGGGTTTCTATAATCAAATGCCTTATCTTGCAAATTTTCTGATTGCATAAATGTCTGTAACTTCCTCTTTATGTTCTTTCTTCATGGTCAGAGCTCCTTACCATTGGATCCTAATTGTCCACGTCAGTCTTACTTTTGTCCTTCAGACAGATTCTCAGCCTCTAACCCCAGAGCCTCCATTCATCTTCCCAGAAACTATTCTTGTCCATGGTTCTTTTTCTTAGTCTTTTTCTCTTAAAACTATGTCTATTCATCTGGAGCAGTCTTGGATTTTTGTGACATTTTATAGTGTTATATTTTATTTTCTTAGCTTCTAAATATAAGCTCTAAGTTTGCATTACATTAGAGTCATCTTTTACATATTTGAATCTTGAAATTTCACACACATGGGCCTTGCATTCTTTTCCCACAGACACACCCACTTTGAAAGCTCAAAGTTTTCAAAATAGAAGATATTAAATAAAGGTTGCATTAAATCGAACCTCAAAATGCAGACTGAAGACCCTTGCCTGTTCATAGTCATATTCAATAAAACATAAGCTTCTTTAGTTGTTTTACTTAGACTATCTTATTGTTTCTTTGTACTAATATAGATTTAAAAATAATCATTATTCAATTTTTTCATTATTTAAGTCATAATAAAGTTGGCAGCAACCTTTTGTCAAATTCACTGAAACATATGGGATTTAACATTATGACATGATAGACTAAAATAATTCTTTGCTTTTTAGACATTTTGGTGAACAATGTCCATGACATTCATATAGTTGCCCAAATTGGGCTATGGAGGAAGATTTCTCAAAATAATGATTAGTTATCAATGCTGGGAATTAAAGATCTGATTGTTTGCAATTTAGCTTCCTTCTTCATTGGTTATTTCCTTGTTACCATTTTTTCAGCATGGTTCCAGTAGTGGATAACTTTTAACCCTTCTGCTCTACCTGAATCAAAATTATGGGTGTGCAAGAAGTTCTTTAAAGGCTTCTCTTGGCAGTCAGTGTTCCTTTTCCAAATTGTCTGACAGAAGCTAGAGATGAGGGCATGCAGCTGGAAACAGCAGCCAGGGATGAGGGTATGCACTAGAAACAGCAGCCAGAGAAGCCAATGTGCAGCTGGAAATGCAAGCAAGTGATGAGGGTATGCGTACAGAAACAGCAGCCAGTACTCTCCGATATTTACAAAATACTCCCTTATATTTATAGAACCCTGAGCCTGCTTTGGAGACCAGTGCCCATAAATAAGTGTTATAGTCTTCCTGCAGGCCTCAGCTACTGAACTTCTGGCCTTTGCTAGTGATCAGTGTTTCAGCACTCAGCCTGGATTCTGAGCCCTTCGATGATTCTCTGGAACTCTTCCTGCAACCAGAGCCGGCATGTTGTGTATTTTTTAATTAGCATATTTCCCTTCTGTCCCTCTGTTTCCACTTCAACTTCCCTTATTCCTCCTGCCCGTGGGAAATTACACCAAAAATTGTCTCCCTGTAGGTAAGCCTGAGGTATGTACACTTCTAACCAAGGTGTAAATGGTTCATGAGGCTCAGGATTACAACTTGTTCAGCTCTAGTGGAGATTGTGCCTTCAGGATCCAGACAGTCAACTGTAATCTTTGCATAATTGTTTAAAGGCTTCATAAAATGTTCAGGATGGGTGGGGCAGGTATTAGGGTGGTCTGTCTGTACTGACTGACATCTAGATGCTCAAGGAAACTCAAGCATCAAGGGAGAAACCCATAGCAGATGTTAGAACGTCAAATTGGACCATCCAAAGTCCTTCCTTATATACAGGGGATTGAACATCAGAAATAAAAGTTATGACATAACCTTTGAAACTTATCATTAAACACCAGCAATGATGCTAAAATGTTTTTAACAATGCTTTATTCTTATCCAATGCTCAGAGAAAGGTGGTCCCTTTCATCTGTTTCATGTAGATATATGAAAAATACAAATAAACTTCTTTTATATATCATTCTGCACATTGATAGAATAAATAGCCTGGTTCTGCTTTAGTTGTAGATGTTATGCTGCTAGGGAAGTTTGTAAGCATCTGTATATAGGAGAGAACATGGTCAGAATCTTATAAGAAGCAGGAAGGGCTATTTGTGATGAGTTCAACAGAGGTGGCTTCCAGAGTCAGCATCCTTGGAAAGCATGTTTTTAAAGTTCTAGACACAACACCATCTCTAGCTAGTGGTTTGATTTTGGACCAGACATTTCCTCTGAAAGTCTTTAGTTCTTCCAGCTATAAAAGGAGGTAATCATAGCACCTGCTACATAGAGATGCATAAATTAGCTGAGAAATTTAGCAGAATCTGTCAAAGATTTATTATTAAAGGTATGTTTTTTATTGTTGGTCTATTGTTAGTCTAAATATTAAACACATTTACTGTTTTTATTAGCTCAGTGACATTTATTTCCGCTTTTGATCTGAATTTATTTTCCTGCTTGAAGCGTTATGAGAAGCACAAGAATCAATAGGGATTATCTCAACCAAATTTAGAGTTGGCTAAGAGTACTTCAAGGGTTAGGAGACCAAACAAAACAAGAAAAGAGGATTTAAAAGAAGAAATTAGATTTCAAAGTTTAAGCGATTAAGTGGGTGGATAAAGGTACTCAGCATGTACTTTAGATAAAAGCTGGAAACACAGTGCAACTACTCTGTTCAGTCCGTGGCTCCTAGCCCCATTAGCAGTAAATGCTTCATCTTACCATCCTTGAAATTTGAATTGAATTATTTTAAATAAATGCATAACGCATAACATTTTCCATATTTATGGGCACCATGCAGTAAATTTATACCTCAACTTCAACAACTTTAGGGTTGTGTTATTCACAGGCTCTCTGTATGTAACCATCTCTAATGTTGAGCATCATCAAGAACAACTTTTTCTGATCTAAGCCTGCTTGATCTTTTCTTCCAGTCTTTGTTTTTCTTAACCCTTATTTTCCTCATCTATTTTTATCTCATTATACTATAGCTGTGTTTACTATCATCCTTTCTCAAATGAAGCAAGGCAGAGTGTCAAACCCATACATTAACAAAAGAGATAAACATGTATTTAATGTTTTCCACAGCTTTGGGATTTGAACAGTTACATTGGGACTGAAAAATACTTTTAGTGTTCACTATAGAATAGTGACAGATATTTTAATATTAGTTAGAAGTCACTTGAGGTTGAAGTATTTAATATTTCTCTCTTTCATTCCCTCATGAAATTTTTGTTTTTTATGGAATTCTGTTTCATTATTTCTGCTGTATCCAGAAGTTATTTAAAATCTCCATCTATGTTCATTTATAGAAAAGGGCTTGATATATTGCTATTCATATTTATTGCAAAGTTCATTTATTTATTTTTGAGTCATTCTTAAGGAATCCAAAAGCTCAATAAATAATAACTTATCATCAGAGATATTTTCTTTTCATTTAATTGGAGAAAAATTTATTCTCAAATTCAGTATCTTGAGTTTTCATTAACTTCCACATAGTAATATGCTCCAATTAAGGCCTTGGATTTTATTTTTAATGTCATGTCATAGAGAGAAGTGATGTATGCCAAAACTATGATTATCTTGGCAAGGTTGCTAAATCAATGCTTTTCATTTTTGCCATATAGGATGCCATTTATTTTATGACCAGGAGTCATAGAAGCTTTTAAGTTCCTTAAATCTATAACTATTCTTACAAGAGTATTCTATGCTTCATATCTCTGTATAGCCAGGATAATCTCTACTTCATATTCTATTCATTATTTTGACAGAGGTAAATTCTGGTTTTAATATTTTATTTTGTTTGCTTGTATTATAGTCAATAATCACTGTAACAATATTTGAAGGGAACATTTAAAAACTTTAATCTTAATTCAAGTAGCAGGTACAGAAGATGCGACTCTTTCACCCTTTGGTAAGCTCAGATTAATAGGAGTGTCATTGTCACAGCTATGACATCAAAGCTGTGTGACGTCACAGCAGTGTGACCTCAGAGGTGTGTTATACCACAGCAGTATGACATTAGAGGTGTGTTACACCACAGCAGTGTGACATCACAGCTGTGTGACACCCAAGCAGTGTGACATCACAGCTGTGTGACATCAGAGGTGTGTTACACTACAGCAGTGTGACATCACAGCTGCACGACATCACAGCTGTGTGACTCTATTTTAAGACAGCAGAGCTAGGAGTCTGACATCACTAATTTGTGTCAATGTTTTCTTGCTTTAGAAAGTAGGGTATCCCAGTTGGACTGGGACTGAACGAGGACGTGATCTAACCAGATTCTCGGAATTTGGCCGGATTCTCTGACTGTGGCTGGCCCGAAGTCTTTCTGAAAAGCCATGGACTATGACACTGGGACCTGTTTCCTCTACATATACTGGATTTTGGGGATCCAGTCTGTCTGGACACTCACCTTCCTGGACCTGGAGGGAGGGGGAAGGAACTTGAACTTCCCACAGGGCAGGAAACCCTGACTGCCCTGGGGGATGAAGAGGGAGGAGGAGGGGGAGTGGGGGGAGTGGGAGGGTGTTGGGAAGAGGGGCAGAAATGGAAACTTTTATAATTTAATAAAATTTACTTTAAAAAAAAAGAAAGTAGGGTATGCTTTTTGAAACCCTTAAATTTACACTTAAATTTACATTTAGGCTCGGTTGCAAGTCTATTGATTCTATAAGATATATGGAGTACAGTCACATAATTATTTTGAATAAAGTTTTCGTACAGGGAAAATGAGGCTCTAAGAAGTAAAAGACTTGAGCCAAGGGTTTCAGAGTGTAGCAGTGGAAACAGATGTTACCTCGTGCATAACCTCGGAATGACAGTTATCTGTGATATATTGTGCTCATTTGAGAACATGCCTTTCACTTTCTTGCTTATCAGGAACTGTAAATAAGAGAGAGAGATAAAGCATGTATATGTGAGAGTCTCATTTTTCTCAGTCAAGTTATACTTGAGCAAGTTGAGCACACTGACCATTCTCCAGTCAGAACTACACACTGTACTCTGATTTTTTCCCCCTTCTGTGGACTGTCCCTTTAATCTTGCAAAACTTCAAAAGATGGTGGCTGGAGAAAATGATCGTGATTAAGTCAGAAAACACATTTACCAGGAAAATGTCAGAAAAAAGTACAGGCTGACGGAGACACTGAAGATTTTCTCTGTGTGCTGGCAACTGGAGTTTAAAAGATTCAGCTGTAGATCTAGTTAGTAAATCAA
This sequence comes from Myodes glareolus, assembly GCF_982192425.1. Classification (NCBI taxonomy): domain Eukaryota; kingdom Metazoa; phylum Chordata; class Mammalia; order Rodentia; family Cricetidae; genus Myodes; species Myodes glareolus. Next base: position 100,227,523 of record NC_142026.1, on the reverse strand, counting down.
GAATAACACCATCGAGTCGGGCTCTCTGAAGTGCTCTTACTTTGATTTTGATGTAATTCTCTATGACACTCCAAAGCTTCCCTTCATTTTATCCCGGATTTCCCTTTTGAGAAGTAACACAATGGGGAGCCATATGAAAAAGATTACAAATTGTTTCTGCGGCTAAATAACGCAGGGACTGAATCCATGTCCCAACACCATGTGGCTCTGAAACTGCACCGTTTGGGTGGGCGTGGTCTTGCCATGAAGTTGATCTGAATATCGCAAAGGGCATGGGGGAATTCTGACACCACACGATGAATGAAGAAAAATGTGACTTCCTTTCTGTCAGTGTAGGGAGGTACTGAGGTTTCTAGCTGTAAGGCAGTAAGTGTGTGTTATTGTGTGAGCCTGCAGTTGCAAAATGTGACTTCTATGGGGATATCAGCTGGAGAGCGGATGATGTTGGGATGAAAACTGGCCAGCAGCACATTAACCAGTTGTTTAGATGGCTGTAAGGAATGATCAAATTTGAGAACTTTACTGTCGATCACCCTATTCCTTAGCAAATTTGTCCTTAAAGTTTTTGAAGTCTCTCTATTTTCATTTTCTAACTTGCAATGAGTTTGTTTTTATAAATCATCAGTAGCCTTTGAGAAAAAAATTCACTAGTACTAGTACCTCTACTCAAAAACCTCAATTTGGGATTATTCTTATTTAATTTTCTTTAAGATGATGCATGATTTTAAGATATTTTAGAAGAATAGCAGATACGATACTGCATCCTTAAAATTTATATGCATTTTAAGATAAGCATGCCAATTAGGTGCTGTGATTCTAATCTTAGAGGGATAATGAATAAGGGATGGGAGAGATGACTCACTACCTAGGAATTCTTCCTGCTCTTCCAGATAACTAGAGGGAGCTCAACTCTCAGAACCCTTATCAGGTGTCTCACAAATACCTCTGACTCCAGCTCCAGGGCATCATATACCCCTATGAGCTCCATGGGCACCTCATATATGTGCACCTACATGTACACACATAGACACATAAATAAGAAATCAAAATTTAAAATTCCAAATAAATAGAATACATATTTTGTGATAATTTCTAGCTTAGTTCATTTTTTTCCATTAATCATAATGACTCTGTTAAATGTGCTATCTCAGCTAGTCATTTGTTTCCTTTTTGATACAGTGTTTCTCTGTATCTTTGGAGCCTATCCTAGAACTAGTGGAACTAGGAGCTCTAATAGACCAAGCTGGCCTTGAACTCAGAGATTTGCCTGCCTCTGCTTCCTGAGTGTTAGGATTAAGAGCATGCACCACTTGCACCCGGCTCTTAGCTAGGGTTTTTATTGGTGGAATATAGCATCATGACAAAAAGTAACTTGGAAAGGAAAGGGTTTATTTTATTTTCACTTCCACATGACAATCCATCATCAAAGAAAGCCAGGGGGAATTCAAACCCAAGCCTGGGATCAGGAACTGAAGCAGAGACCATGACAGAATGCTGCTTGATAGCCATGAATTCCTTGGGTTGCTTTCTTATAGTATCCAAGACCACCAGCCCAAGAGTGGCCCCATCCACATAAAGCTGCCCCCCATTCATTATTATTCATCAATCATCAATAAATAAAATCTATGTCAGGCTTCCCATAGGCCAGTCTGATCGCAGCATCTTCACAACTGAGGTTCCCTCTTCGAAAGGGAATTTGAAAGGGAATTGTGCCGATTGATAGAAAACTAGCTATTCTGGGTATATCATTGCATTGTATTTACTAGCTATTACTTGTAAAGTAAAGGCTTCTGTCTCCATGGTAGAAAATGATCAATTAAAATAGTAAAAATATTTAAAAGATGTCTAGGAATATAATTGACCATATTAATGGGTGGTAGCTCTGATAACCTATTCATCCTGTTTCTAAAAGCAACTGGCCTCTGAAATACCAGGATGCTAACACCTGAGACTAAATGAAAGAATTTTGGATTATTTTCAATAACAGAAGAGATTTCAAGGCAGTGTCATGAGGTTATAAGTAATTACTAATGCTCAGATCTATAATGAAAAGGACTAGGCTAGACAAAGCAAATACAAAATGCACAGTTTTAGGAGAAAAAGAACACCAAGGAAATATAATCACTTAAGTCCAGTGATCAAGGAAATAAAAAATTTAATGAGAAGTCTTATGCTAAGTGGATAAAGGGAACAATGACCTTGGGGCAAGACCCCACTCAGCTAAGACTGTACATGATAGTGTCTTCATATCCTAAATATAAAGGTGTGTGTATGTGTGTGTGTGTGTGTGTGTGTGTATAAAATAGGAAATATATATATATTTCCTATTATGACTTATGACTTAGTCACTCTTCTATTGCTGTGAAAAGACTCCAGGACAAAGGCAGCTCTGATAAGAAAGACAACATTTTATTGAGGACTTGCTTCCGGTTCCAGAGGGTTAGTTCATTATCATTGTGGAGGACATGTTGGTACTTATGGCACTGAAGCAGTACCTGAGAGCTACATCCTGATCTATAGATAGATAGATAGATAGATAGATAGATAGATAGATAGATAGATAGACTGGTCCGGGTGTATATTTTTGAGACCTCCAAATCCACCTCCAATGACAAACTTCCTCCAAGAAGGTCACATCTATTCCAACAAGGCCATACATTATAATCCTCAAATAGTGCCACTTTCTGGCACGCAACTACATGATCTTATGGGGGGGGTCATTCTTCTACCAATCACTCCATTTCACTCCCTGGCTCCCATAGGCTTGTAATCATATTATAATATAAAATTGCATTCAGTAGTATTTCAAAAGTCCCTGCAGTTTATTACATTCTCAACACTGTTTGAAAGTCCGAAGTTCAAAGTTTCTTCTGAGACTCATGGCAGTCTTGTAACTGTAACCCTCTTGTAAAATCAAAATTAAAAAGAACACATATTTCCAACACACAATGGTGTGGATATATATTATCATTCTAAAAGGAAGAAAAGGAGCATAGTGAGAAAATACTGGACCAAAGCAAAAAGGAAACCCAGCAGGGCAAATTCCACATTCTCTATCTTCATGTCAGATATCAAAGAACTCTTCAAATCTCCAACTCCTTTCAGCTTTGTTGACTCCAGTATATTCTCTCTTCAGATGGTTCCCCCCTTGGTCTTCAAATTTTCTTGACAAGTATTCAAAGAGTCTGGCATCTCCAATATCTTAGGGTCTACACCCAAATCAAATTCTCACCATTACAACTTTACTCAATGACTTCTCTGAGCTTCCAGGAAGGGACACCTCCGACCCATGTTGGCTCTCAGATGCTTCCTTTAGCTCAGAAGGTAGACTCTACAATGTTGTTCTTATATCCTTGACTCTACAGCCAGAGCTACATGGCCAACGTTGCTCGACTGTACTGTATCTTACCCCAACTTCAACTACATTTGTATAAGTTTTCTCTCTTTGGTGGTTTTCTTCACTGCTAAAGCTTATTTTTAATTTCTTTTCACAGGCTGGAAGCTCAGCTGGGTGGGGTCTTGCCCTGAGGACATTGTTCCCTTTATTGTACTTAGCATCAGGCTTCTCATTAAACTTTTTATTTCCCTGATCACTGGACTTAAGGCCATTATATTTCTTTGGTGTTCTTTTTCTCCTAAAACTTCATTTTTGTATTTTTCTTTGTCCAGCTTGGTCCTTTTCATCATAGATCTGAATACTACCGATAATAACAACTTCATAACACTGTCTTTGAAATCTCCTCTGTTAATGACAAATATTCAGTACTCTTTCATTTAGTCTCAGGCATAGTTTTTAGAAGAAGGGCAAAAAGCAGCCACATTCTTTGTCAAGATACCACAAGAATGGTTTCTTGGCCACTAACTAAGAGTCCTCCCTTCTGACACTTCTTGAGTTGGGTCCATAATAACTTACATTGCTCTCAGCACCATTATCTTCCTTGCTTCTACTAGTATATTCCATTAAGCAACACTTAAACCATTCAAATGCTTTCCTAACACAAAATTCACATTCTACCTATAAGCAGCAAAGTCAGGCCTATCAGAATAATATATCAGGATCTTGTACCTTAATCACTATTCTGTTGCTGTGTTAAGAACCATGACCAAGGGCAACTCTTATAAAAGAAAACATTTAACTGAGGGCTTGCTTAACTTTCAGAGGGTTAGTCTATTATCATCATGGTGGGCATGGCAGGAGCATGTTGGTGCAGTAGCTGAGAGTTAAATCCTGATCGGCAGGCAGAGACAGATAGAAAAAGGCAGAGAGGGAGGAGAGGGAGAATAGAGAGGGACAGAGAGAGAAAGAGAAAGAGAGAGAGAGAGAGAGAGAGAGAGAGAGAGAGAGAGAGAGAGAGAGAGAGAAAGAGAGCGGAGAGGGGAGAAAGAGATAGAGAGAAGAAGAAGAAATATATATATATATATATATATATATATATATATATATATATATATAGAGAGAGAGAGAGAGAGAGAGAGAGAGAGAGAGAGAAAGAGAGAGAGAGAGAGAAATATTGGGCTGGTGTGAGTTTTTAAAATCACTAAGCCCACTTCTAGTAACAAACTTTCTCCAATAAGGCCACACCTACTCCAAGACCACACCTTCTAATCCTTTTCAAATAGTGCCACTTTTTGATGTCTAAGCATTCAAATATTCAAATATATGAGTCTATGGAGGCATTCTTATTCAACCCATCACAGACTCTTTGAAAAAGTATCTGAAATAGTAGATGAAATGAGATATTCAGATACCTAGAAGAGGAATCGTGCTGAAAAGAACATGATGGGCAAAGGCACCGAGCAGAAACATGGCTGTCATGTTGCAGTCACCAAAGACACTATGTGTCATTAGAGCAAAGTGAACAAGGGAGAGAAAAGCAGAGAACTCATAGAGAGTTTTTCTATCAGTTTAGACCAGAGATGATTATAGCATGACAATGGGAGATGGGGACACAGTGGCAAGTGTAAAGACTGAAGGGGGAAGTCAAGTGTAGAATTCCTCTGTAGGCTTGTTTGGAGCATGAAAGGTAAACAAGACGCACAAAACATAATTTTGGGTTTCTGCTCAGATCAGAAATAAGCTAAGTTTTGCTTTTATTAAACTACAGTAGAATACTACCAGACATATATTTTGGGGAAACTACTAGGGGTTAATTTTGTGATGCTACCTAAATTTGAGATACCTGTTAGGTAGGACAGCAAATACGTCAAGTAACTCTTAAAGCCATATATGTCTAGGGTTCAAGGTAGAGACATTTGACAGTACTATAAATTGGAAAAAATTATAGATGGCAGTTAAGTTTCAGGGTTAGCTGAGATCACCTAGGAAGTGAGAAATGAGCTTAGAGATATGAAAGGCTGGAGACCATGGGTCCTGCATGCTTAGACTTTAGGGAGAGGAGGGGCAATGAAGGAGGTACTGACACAAGGTGAAGGGACTATTACTGAAAAGTGTTAGAACAGCTGAAGAGGAGCCACAAACAGAGGTCTTTGGTGACATTATGAAGTTCTATTGGGATAATATGGAGAAAGCATCATTGGGACAAGCTCATGAGAGAATGAGGGAAGGACGGGACTCCCCAGTGTTTCAAGGAATTCTGTTTTGAAAGTGAGCAGATAGTGCAGGTGAGCTAAATGAGATATAGGAACCGTTTGGTTAACTTGTTTAATTTTTTAAAGAAGATAAAAGTAATGTGTTCATGGATGGGATAATGTAATATGAAGGGATTCATTACATTGATGAAGAAAACCAGCAAAATTGTCAGAGTTAAGTCTTTTTGATGGTGAAAGGGCCATGGTCTTTACAAGAGTAGAGAGATGTGGGTACAAATGGTTCCTGTGTTGGGAGTGAAGTAAGAGAGAGACAGTTAGAGAGAGGCATGGTGAGGAACAGAGAAAGGCTCTGTTTGTTGCTGTGTACTCCAGGGACTCTGAAAGTATCTGCTGATCTGAGATGATGATAAAGACAGAGGTGTAAACATATGAGAAGATGGGAGATAGTATCAGATTCATTACTGCATTCAAGCCCACTGAGGTTTATTATGGCTTTCAATTTAGAAGGTCACCAGCCAGTACTATGTACATTTTTCTCAGCTCACATTAACTCTATGCATGCAATATTCAGTGAATTGATTTAACCAGCCTTGATATTGAACCTGGCACAATTAAAGCTCTTGACATATATGCAATCAATTTTTCAAAAGAGAGATGAGGATCAAACCTGGATAATGGGTGAAATGGGAAAATTAGGTTGATGGAAATTTATATAACAAATTTATCATAAATTACGAGTGACATTTTTAAACATATTTGAGGTTGAAGTACTGAAGGTACATAGAAAGAAGCTACAGGCAGAAAATTGCCTGGATCTGGGGCTAAGAGGAGTACTGTTAATAATGCCCAGATAGCAGACTGACTGAGATGGTTGTGTTTGGTTACTTTTTTGATGCTGTGTGTTTGCCTCATATCGTAACACTGTGCTCCAAGCAGGGTTTAACCTTCCAAAGTTACCATTTTCACAAGAAAACAAATACTAATTTCAAATAACACACAATGAATTATAACATTTGCTTCTGTCCTGGAGTCACTTGGAGAATTAATACAAAAACTAATTTCCAAATAATCTCATATTTCTATTATTTTGACCCAGAAAGCAAATAAAATAGCATGATGTTTACATGATCAGATGAACATTTCTACCTTCAACTTCCCAGAGCTAAAGAACACTTAATCTAAATGAAATTATTAAGCTGTTTTCTGGAACCATGTCTAAGCCTGAAGTCTTTCTATTCTGATGGAGTGGTTGTTCACTGGAGAACTTGAATCCAGTTGTGACCTTTGGACGTTTTGTCACCCATTAGTCTATCTTAAAAGAAGTAATGACAAGAATGAAAAAATGTTCAATTTCACATACTGGTGATTAAGGACAAAAGTAAAAACCATTTACAGTTTTATTGAATCGTTCTTAATTCATATAACGTGGAAGAAATCTTAATATTCTTCTGCTCGGCAAAAGAAATAATGATGTTGAGATAGTTGCTTATAAGGCAAAGGTAGAGATGATGATATAAGTTCTCCTGATCCTTGGCTTAGCAATGTCAGAGACAGGCATATATACCCACTAATTGCCTGAAAGCAATACTTTTTATTGGATCCAAGATACAAAACATTTAGAATAGCCTGAAAATTTATTTCATGTCTATTTCCTTCAACCCAGTGAAATAATAAGATGCCTTGGTCTCAGAATTCATTCTCAGTAATAGTTGCCAAGTGATAATTATAGACAGGTATAGAATTAGCAACTGGATCATATAATTTTACTAACTCAAGGATGTCCAATATGAAAATCCGTGACTGTATTCTATTATCTGCTTCATCCTTGTCAAGAAGAGCTTGTGTGACTCATTATTGTATTCTGCATAGTGCAGTATCACCCTAAGATTTGGTTTCAAGACAGCAGTCTACATTGCCAATACTAACAAGCAGTCATTGGCATACATAAAGACAGTACTACCATTCAAGCTCCGCAAATTAGCTATTTGATTACATATTCCATGCTTTCCTCATTAATAAGAACAATGAAAAAATTTAAAAGTCTTGTTTAATATACAAAAACATAAGTAGAAATTATGGGATAGTGCCATTTATTAAACATAAAATATGCTGAATAAACAGGGTATATAATTGAAATAAAATTGAAATAGCATCTTCTTTCAGGTTGGTTGATAGTTTTGTAGATGATGTTAAGGGTGTGCTGAGATTTGAAAAAGTATGAAGGAATTTTATCTATTAATAATGTGATAATGTTTATGAAGTGTATATAACATTTTATGAAAGCCTACAGAATTTAATTCACACAGGTAGAGCTGTAGAACCATGAAAACTGTATTAAATCAGAGAAGTACAAGGTAAAATATTAACTATGTTAGCATGACTGTGTGCGGGTGGGTGTGTATGAAAGTGAGATTCATGGGTGTGGAAGAAATATTTTTATTAGAGTATCAGAGAAAAACAGGCTTGATGTGTTATGGAAACAACAGGAAGAACCATGGGAGCAAAGATGTCAAGTAGAACAGAAGCCCCTGTAAGAATATCAGTGACCTTCTTATGAAACCAACGATAGCACATATGACTTTGAAGGTTATAACAAAAGCTGTTCAACTTGGGCTTTATGACGCTTGACTAACACGATAAAAGGTACATTGTAGACCTTTGATGTTGTGAGGTGAACAAGTGGAGACAGCTTACTGAGACCACTTTTAAAAATTTTTTTAAAAATATTTATTTATTTATTATGTATACAATATTCTGTCTGTGTGTATGCCTGCAGGCCAGAAGAGGGCACCAGACCCTATTACAGATGGTTGTGAGCCACCATGTGGTTGCTGGGAATTGAACTCAGGATCTTTGGAAGAGCAGGCAATGCTCTTAACCTTTGAGCCATCTCTTCAGCTCACACTTTTAAAAATCTTGTCTGTGCACGTGATTGAGTTAAAAATCTGAACTATAAGAAACAGGTTGTATTCTGTTAAGCTCAATTAAAAAGAAAGGTGTATGGAAGGAATTTATGTGTTCCAAGGGTTGAGACTCACATAAAAAACAAGCTGGAAACAGTGACTGGAGATCTCTGTGCAGTCCCACAATGACTTTTGAATCTCTATATTTCCTTCTTAATCGACTTCTGCTTTGTTTTCTTTTTCTTAATGAGCTCTGGGATTACAACTTGTCTCAGAAAATGTAGCATTGCATTTTAAGTTGAAAGAATACATTTCAAAATATATAATTACATGAGTCAAAATCATATGTGAAATGTTCACAATGGAAGTGAAACAATGACATGAAGATATGACTCAGGCTGATTGTACAAAGTTGAGAAAACAATACCTCATTAACAATAAGCATTTGATGATAATTTTAAGTTAAAATTGGATTCAGAAATTTTATTTATCAAGTTGTTTCTCTCCTTCCTTCCTACAACACATGTGCTGAAGTCCTTAGAGGAGCAGTTGAACAGTGTCACACAGACATGGTCCTAATCCATGTTCCTGACTTTACAAGAAAGTGAACTTTCTTCTCATGAGCACACAGGAACGAGCACTGTGGAAGCCGCCTCTCCACAAGCCAGGAGGAGAGCTCTGACCAGTAAACAAGTTTGCCTGGTACCTTACTAGTGGCCTCCCAGTCCACATTTCTTTCAGAAAATAAATGTCTCTGATTTAGCTATTCAACATGTGGCACTGTTTACCAGTCTCAGTGTATTACTTTAAAGTTATTTCTTGAATAAAAATAAGTTAAGTTTCACAGTAAAAGTACATTTTGGTTTAATTCAATTATCTTTCAAAAATCAAACACACATGGTTATCCATAGATATAACATCTAGAAAGAGAAGGTTGGTATCAAATACATGCACCATGATAACGCAACAAATTCCATATGCATATCTAATGAGCCCTTGTTTTATTTTCATAATGACTGTTCAAAACTCATCTGGTCTTTTGAAAATTCTGAAATATCCTTTCCTGATCTCATACAAAGAAGGTCTTTAGATTATTATACTTCCTACATATTTTTCTAGCTCTAAACTAATATACATAATATAATACTTGTATTATATTGTAGATATAATAGACAGACCAATGGAAGGTAACTGGTACAAAATGATGCTCACCTTCCTAGAACTGGATGGAGGGGGGAGGACCTTGGACTTCCCACAGGGCAGGGAACCCTGACTGCTCTTTGGACTGGAGAGGGAGGGGGAGGGGGAATGGAGGGAGATGGAGAGAAATGGGAGGAGGTGAAAAAATTTAATAATAATAATAATAATAATAAACCTGAAAAAAATAATAAAATGGAAACAATTTTTTATAGATTGGAAAAACTAGACAATATTAATTTTTTTAGTTAAAAACTACAAGAACTAGTGGAACAGAGAGGACATGATGCAGGAAAGAAAAGAGTGTTTGTAGAATGTGGTTATGGAGAAGATGGGAGAGAATGGGATCCTTTGGCCTATGTATAAAGATTGGTCTTAACTAAAATTGATAAATCTTTTTTTGTGTCAAAAGAAAAAGTAATAGATTTTAAGACTGTCCAAAACTCATACATTGTGTTTCAGAAGTAGAAATAACATTTATTAACTTTCTTCATTAAAAATAATCCTTTTCTTCATACTAACAAAAATCACTGCTTTTTGTTTGTTTGTTTTTGTTTTTTCAAGACAGGGTTTATCTGTGTAACCCTAGCTGTCCTGGAACTCACTCTGTAGACCAGGCTGCCCTTGAACTCATGGAGATCTGCCTGCCTCTGCTTCCTAAGTGCTGGGATTAAAGACAAGGGCCACCACCATCCAGTTAAAGCACTGCTGTTTTCATTGACATGATGAATACTTTTAAATACTTAGAAGTGAAGACATACATAACACTCATTAAAAATAACATTTCCATTAAAAAAATGTGTGACCTAAAATTAGAGAAAAGTTCAAGTGGGCACAAGAGTAATTAAATGATCTTTTCTATCTCCTTGTGTCATTTGTATTTTTAAGGGAACCTTGTCCATCACAAGTACTTTAAGGAAGAAGGAAGATTATTACTAATTAAGTGATTTGCACAGTAGCCAGTGGTTAGCTTCTAAATCTGTATTGTTGAACTATTATAATTATCAACGGCATAAAAATAGAATTATAATGAAATGTTATCAATAACATATATCGAAGAGCAAGAACACATTAGTAAATTATAATTAATGATCTGTTTAAACTACAGCTTCAAAATCTTAATACATATTTTGAAAGCCTGATTAATTAATTATAACAGACTTAAAACTAACCCCTGGACTTAGTTTTGTGATCTAAGATATTTTTGCATGTGTACAATAATTATGTCACCTTCAGAGGGAGCACATCAAAACTCACTTTTGCAGTTAATGCTTTCTGTGTGGTCAGCAGAGGTTGTAGTCAACATTCTGTTACAGAATACACAATAAAATTTTATTTACCTCACAGCTTCTATTTGGTTAAATAATAAAAGATAATTGTGAATGTAAGTTGGATGCACAATATGTAATTTCTGCTTATCTCTGAATTTGATTCTTTTATGGGTGCTTATTTTATTCTTAGCAAAGTACTGTCCTCCACCTTCCTGACAATTACCTCCCACTCCTTCTTAGATTGATTCATGTTCATAAGCTATGTCATGGAGAGTTCATGCAAATACAGTCTGTATCTCTTCCTTCTTATGTATTTTCATAAAAGAAGATAAATGTCAACTACTGAATATGGGCTTTAAAAAGTGTTCAATTTATTAACAACTGGGAGAAAATTTGTTTTAGTCAGAGCATTGAACCAGAACATACTGTTGAAGAGATGACTTTAAAAAGGGAAGGCATAAAGCCAGGCTTAAATATTTACATAAGCTGTACAAAGGAATAATTTGAAATATTTCTTATTAATTATAGCTTGGTGAAAATGTATAACATACTCTGTGTAATGACTGAAGTTAAAATTCCCCTAGTTAATCTTAAAAGTGATGACAACATAAGCAAAAATTGAACAATTGATTTTGTTTCCTCACTTCTAATACCAATGAATTTCCCTAATTACAGCCCCTAAATATATAATCATAGCCGTATCTTTCTATTTTATAAAAATGCTTGGATAGTCATGGGGCTTTCATTTATACCCATGGAAAACAGAAGCAACATTAATTTTTATGCATTTTGATAAAGAGTTTGGTTGAAGTTTCTTATATTTTAGTGAATAAGTAGAATTTTATGTTTTTGAGCTGCAAAATATGTTTATTTTACACATCAACTCAAAAACTATTTCTTCGTTTAATCTATATAGATAATGAGTACATGCTAGATAAGTTAGTTACTTAAAAGGCAGATAAATTAGCTGAAAGTGTTGTCAGTGAGTAGTCAATGAATCTGATATTGCTAATAACATGGCTATGTCTTTGACTCATGGTCATAAACTGTACTTCCAATCCTGGATACATGACAAATGTCAACTGTTGAATACTAACATTTGATAATAACTTCAACAAGGTGAGATAGCTAAGAGTAGATTCCATTTCCCTTTTAATATTGTGCAGTGGATGCTTCCCATGCAAGTGTGTGCCTTTCCTCTTTTCATACTGACACCAGGTGTTCTGTGTGTTCCAAGAATGATCTGCAATAGCCACACTTACAGTTTCAAATAAGTTTTTTAAGTAGATAGCATGCCATGATAAAATATTAAATAGTAAGAGATGAATAATTAGGTAGCTAGGAAATATAAAATTGGGTGTTTAAATTGTGCAAAGAAATCAACCAAGGAAGCCCCTTTATGGTATTCAGTGGGTGTTCCCAATAGAGAATCCCCAGAAGAAAAGAGTGTTCCCTTTGGTGAGACTTCCAGCCAAAGGAACAAATAACAGCAGTAAGGTGACACCATCAAACTGATGACTTACAGAAGAAATCAATTGAGCCTTGTTGAGGCAATAAGTTGGCGTTGTCTGTAGAGAGCCCCTGGCAGCATAGAATATCCCCTTGGGTGAAGATTCTTAAAAATCCTGAGAGAAAAGAAGATAAAAGAATATGTAGCACAGATAAAATCAATATTCTAAGACTTTGTGCTCAAAGTAATCATCGGAAACAAAATAGAGAATCTAAGACAGTTTTCTGGAGTTCTCAGTGGAGGTCCAATGGGTGACTTTCCCCTGGATAAGCTTCTAGCCTCCTGTTCCCACTATAAGTACTTTTATATCATGAAATAAGCAATAGTGGCATAGGTTGGAAATAGTTTACATTTTAGTTGGTGTTACTGGCAGTGTTTTTTACCCTTGGGATGCTTTTCTCTTCTTTTTCTTTTTGGTCACAGATTTGAGGAAGCCAACCTATCTTCACACAATGGTTCTTGAAGGATAGTCTGAGACAAATGTGCTTGAGGCTCAAATGGGGGAGCCCATCACTCTTTGAGAGCTAGCTTCTCAGTGAGCTCGAGCAGGGCATGACAGTTCACCAATATAAAGGACATTGTGGGACCCTGAAGTCCCATTAGAGAGAGGAAGTAAGACCCAAACGGGTAAGGTGGCCATGTATTTCAGTTTTAAAACATTGAGTTCACATTGAAGTCTTTCTTTTTTCTGATCCTTCATGGCACACTTTTTAATCTATACTTTTAAAGATACTTTGGTACTTTATCTAGAGCACTTTCCTTCTGTAAATATGAAGTTAAAAAGCTATTCTTTAGTTGACATTTCTGAAAGATCCATCAACCAGTTTCTGTCGTGACCTTAAAATCATAACCATGAACATATTTTAAAAGTCATATGAGTCATTTCCCAGTGAGTCACTAATAACTTTGTGTATCCTCACATCATAAAGTAACTATTTCTCCCGCATCATTTTGGCTTTCTCTCTGAACAAAGAAAAGCTATACTGATAGGTAATTTTGCAGTAGTTGAAATGTTGGCCCCATATTGGAAGTCACTTTTATTTCTCTCTTCCCTATAGACCGTGTAATAATATGACAAGCACAACAAATATAATGTCATTCAAAATTAAGAATTTTCATTTATTTTAAATAAATGAACTTAGTTTAGAACTAAGAAAAAGTTATTTCCTCTCAAATATTGTCTTTATTTTATTTATGGGGGCATTTTGGAGTTTCCAAAACATGACACATGAAAGACACAAGAAACACGTGAGTTACAACCTATTGCACATGTATCTGTGGTACCATTTTCCTTGGGTCATAGAAATCCAAGACCTGGGAAGGGCCTGCTTGTTTGTTGGGGGTTTCTGTCCTGCCCGGCCCCCCAGCTGTTTAGTCCCAGAGAAAAATCACACACAGGACTCTGTAAGTTATAAAGCTGATTGGCCCATTAGGTCAGGCTACTTATTAGCTAACACTCACATCTTGACTAACCCATTTTTCTGATCTATTTTAGCCATGTGGCTCAGTACCTTTTTCAGTGGGGCAGCTCATATCCTGCTGTTTCCGTGATCTGGGCAGGAGTGGGAGAAATCAACTTCCTCCTCCCCAGAATTCTCCTGCTCTCCTTGCATCATTTCTACTTCTTGTCTGGTTTTCCCACCTACACCTCCTGCCTGGCCAATCAGCGTTTATTTAAAACATGATTGACAAAATACAGACAATTCTTCTAAACCATTTGTGCTACAGGCAAATTAATTTGTTTTAAGTTTTGAGCTTTCAGGCTACTTCTATTCTATTATATATTCAGCAAAGTCAGTGCTAAAACCCTGGCACCCTGGGACCCATATTAGTATAAAGCGAATGACAACGAAGATGGTCATTGATACTCCAGGATTATTGAAGTTTAACAATCTTACAAACACTTACCAAGAACCATTCATGTGACTAAACTTACTAAATTGCCATGAACCCCAAGAAACAATAAGGAAACAGCTTATTGTTGACTGAATTTTTATTGAGATGCTTGAAAGGAAACTTTGAGGGTAGTGTTAGTAGTCATGCACCATCTATTCTCTGGTTATTCTCTGAACTTTCTGTGCTAAATTTGTGCTGTTACTTTCGATTATTTAGATATTAAAGCATATATAAAGTCACACACAGCTCACTAAGGATTAATGATGAAAATCATGCTGATTTACGTCTTTAAGTATTTACTGATAAACCATAATTGTTTTCAAAATAATAATGAATCTTGAGTAATTTATCACGGAAATAAACATGGTTTTATGTGTCCCTTGGAAAACTTCCCTTGCTTGCCCAATATTGTGGGCAAGCAGCACAATGTATCAGTTTGAAGGATGCTTATTAAAAAGGGCAGTCCCTACAGTTGTATGAAATTGCCATAGCTTAATTTCCAATGGAGCATACTAGAAAGTTTATATTTAACAAAATAAAATCATATAGCTATATTCACTGCTTCTGATTTATCACCGTTATCTGACTTGGACTATCCCTCCCTCAACAAGGGTGTTTTATGCCTTGTGATTCAGAATGCCCTTTTACAGTGTGGTGCGGGACTTCAGGAAGGAGAAGGCTGGTTTCCTAACATGCCCATAAATCACAGAGTTTGTAGCAGTGGCAATGCTTGCAAGATTACCCAACGCTCTAGTCTTTGAAATTTTTTTCTTTTTTATCACGGAAGATGGATGCAGTTACAGTCCCTGTACTGGAGGTATAGTGGTGTCTCATGGGTCATTTTATTAAATAAAAGGGAAAAAATAAAACAATGCTGGCTGCTTTGTCCATAATTGCTTTAGCCCCAGATATGATCATTTCTGTCATCTACCGTTTTAGCTCAATTTCTCACGCAGACACAACTTACCTTGGCAGAAATGCTCCCTGTCCTTTTCAGAGTCCTAGGTTTATCCATAGTGCCTTTCGCTAAATGAGCTTTATCCAGTAGATTTTGCATTTGGGCTGATGGTAATAGCTTTGCATTTTTGGTCCCCCATATGCATTGATCCTTAATAGAAAGCAAAAGCACACAGCTAAGGCTTTTTGAAATCTTCAGCCTTCTGGCAGGTAGCAAGAGAGCAATTTTAAGTTTGAACTTCTTGCTGGCTCTATTCCACACTGGATAAGGGATTGTGGAAACCTTGGGACATGCTCATTGGATTTATTTATGAAGAAGGTTCTAATTTTGCAGACATTTTGTTGCTTTTCTTAATCTGCAATCCTACATACATTACCCCTGTACCTACCTGACTGCATTTGATGAATGCCTTGAATGCAGTTTATTGACATTTATTTCTTTACATACATTTTTCCATTTACAGTGCAAGGTATAATTTCCCCCATCTTCTGTTAGAACATGAGGCAGCTGTATTGATATTTCAACACTGAAGCATAGTGACCATTACTTTCAATCTATGAAAGTTGGTAATTTAGTTTGGTTTCTATTACTGTTATAAAACACCCTGACCAAGGCAACTTATAGAAGGAAGGTTTTCTTTGCACTTATAATTCTAGAGGGCAAAGAGTCCATTACAACCACAGAGGGCAAACATGGCTGTAGGTATGTATGGAGCCTAAAGCAGCTAGTCAAGAACTCATATCTTAAACCACAAGTTAAAAAAAGAAAAAGCAAATTGTGAATGGTACATGGACTTTATACACTCCCCCCACTCCCCCTCCTCCTCCCTCTTTGTCCCCCAGGGCAGTCAGGTTCTATGGTGATATGCAAAATATTCATCAGTATGGTTATGGGCCAAGACCAGGTCAGGCACCCACACCTCTGCTGCCCAGGAAACAATCTGGGGACCTCTTCTTGGACCTGGAAACCCCTCTAGAATCAAGTCTCTTGCAAACCCTAAAATGGCTCCCTTAGTTGAGATACATACTTCCCTGCTCCCATATCCATCTTTTCTCCCTCCCCCATCCCATTCCCCCAAGCTTTCTCCCATCCTCCCCCTCTCTCTTCTCTCTAACCATCTCCCCTTACTTCCACACCCCACACCCCGTGCACCCAAGTTTGCCTGGCAATCTTGTCTATTTCCAATATCCAAAAGGATAACTATATGATTTTCTTCAGGTTCACCTTCTTATTTAGCTTCTCTAGGATCACAAATTATAGGCTCAAAGACCTTTAACTATGGCTAGAATCCACTTATGATTGAGTACATACCAGGATCGTTTTCCTCTTTTTGGGTCTGGTTTATCTCACTCAGTAAAGCGTTCTCTATTTCCATCCATTTGCATGCAAAATTCAAGATGTCATTGTTTTTTACCGCTGAGTAAAACTCTAATGTGTATATGTTCCACACCTTTTTTAACCATTCTTCTATTGAGGGACACCTAGGTTGTTTCCAGGTTCTGGCTATTACAAATAGTGCTGCTATGAACATAGTTGAACAAATGCTTTTGTAGTATGTTAAGGCATCTCTTGGGTATATTCCCAAGAGTGGAATTGCTGGGTCCTGAGGGAGGTTGACTACCAGTTTCCTGAGAAATCGCCACACTGATTTCCACAGTGGCTACACAAGTTTGCATTCCCACCAACAATGGATGAGTGTTCCCCTCACTCCACATCCTCACCAGCATAGGCTATCATTGGTGTTTTTGAGTTTAGCTATTCTGACAGGTGTAAGATGGTATCTCAAAGTGGTTTTGATTTGCGTTTCCCTGATCGCTAAGGAGGTTGAGCATGACCTTAAATGTCTTTTGGCCATTCGAAGTTCTTCTGTTGAGAATTCTCTGTTCAGTTCAGTACCCCATTTTTTAATTGGGTTAATTAGAGTTTTAGTGTCTAGTTTTTTGAGTTCTTTGTATATTTTGGAGATCAGACCTTTGTCTGATGAGGGGTTGGTGAAGATCTTCTCCCAGTCAGAAGGCAGCCTTTTTGTCTTACTGACAGTGTCCTTTGCTTTACAGAAGCTTCTCAGTTTCAGCAGGTCCCATTTATTCATTGTTTCTCTTATTGTCTGTGCTGCTGGGGTCCTACTTAGGAAGTGGCCTCCTGTGTCTGTATCTTGTAGACTACTTCCCACTTTCTCTTCTATCAGGTTAAAAGTGTACAGATTGATGTTGATGTCTTTAATCCATTTGGACTTGAGTTTTGTGCATGGTGATACATATGGATCTACTTTCATTCTTCTACAGGTTGACATCCAATTATGCCAGCACCATTTGTTAAAAATGCTTTCCTTCTTCCATTGTATACCTTTAGCTCCCTTGTTGAAAATCAGGTGTTCACAGGTTTGTGGGTTAATATCCGGGTCTTCTATTCGATTCCATGGGTCAACTTCTCTGTTCTTATGCCAATACCGAGCTGTTTGCAATACTGTAGTTCTGTAATAGAGTTTGAAGTCAGGAATGGTAATGCCTCCAGAAGTTCCTTTACTGTATAAGATTGTTTTGGCTATCCTGGGTTTTTTGTTTTTCCATATAAAGTTGATTATTGTTCTCTCAAGGTCTGTAAAGAATTTTGATGAGATTTTGATGGGGATTGCATTGAATCTATAGATTGCTTTTGGTCGAATTGCCATTTTTACTATGTTGATTCTCCCAATCCAAGGAGCATTTTCTGGTATCCTCCTCAATTTCTTTCTTCAAAGACTTAACATTCTTGTCTAATAGGTCTTTCACTTCCTTGGTTAGAGTTATCCCGAGATATTTTATGCTATTTGTGGCTATCGTGAAAGGTGATGTTTATCTGATTTCCCTCCCTGCTTCTTTATCCTTTGTATATAAAAGGGCAGCTGATTTTTGGGAGTTGATCTTGTTGTAAATAGTTTTTATTTTATTTAGGTATGATCCTTGTATCCCCAATCTCTCCAACACCTTTATCATAAAGGGGTGTTGAATTTTGTCAAATGCTTTTTCAGCATCTAATGAAATGATTATATGGTTCTTTTCTTTCAGTTTATTTATATGATGGATTACATTGATTCATTTGCATATATTGAACCAGTCCTGAATCTCTGGGATGAAGCCTACTTGATCATAATGGATAATTTTTCTAACGTGTTCTTGGATTCAGTTTGCCAGTATTTTGTTGAGAATTTTTGCGTCGATGTTCATGAGTGAGACTGGCTTGTAATTCTCTTTCTTGGTTGTGTCTTTGTGTGGTTTTGGTATCAGGGTAACTGTAGCTTCATAGAAAGAGTTTGGCAATGACTCTTCTGTTTCTATATTGTGAAATACATGAAGAAGTATAGGTATTAGCTCTTCTTGGAAGTTCTGGTAGAATTCTGCATTGAAACCATCTGGTCCTGGGCTTTTTTTGGTAGGGAGGATTTTGATAACAGCTTATATTTCTTCGCTACTCACAGGGCTGTTTAGATTTTTCACCTGGTCTTGATTTAACTTTGGTAAATGGTACTTATCTAAAAACAAGTCCATTACTTGTTCATTTTCCAATTTTGTAGCATATAGGCTTTTGTAGTAAGATTTAATGATTCTCTGAATTTCCTCTGTGTTGTGGTTATGTCCCCCTTTTCATTTCTGATCTTATTAATTTGTGTATTCTCTCTCTGCCGTTTGATTAGTTTGGCTAGGGGTTTGTCAATCTTGTTGATTTTCTCCAAGAACCAGCTTTTTGTTTCATTGATTCTTTGGATTATTTTCTGTATTTCTATTTTGTTGATTTCAGCCCTCAGTTTGATTATTTCCAGTCTTCTACTCTTCCTGGATGAGTCTGCTTCTTTTTTTTTTTTCCCAGAGCTTTCAGGTGTGCTGTTAAGTTTCCAATGTGTGCTTTCACATGGAACCTTCTCGAAAATTGACCACATACTCGGTAACAAAGCAAACTTCCACAGATACAAAAAAATATTAGTAACTACCTGTGTCTTGTCAGATCATCATGGAATAAAGTTAGAATTCAACAACAATTCTAACCCCAGAAAGCCTACAAACTCATGGAAGCTGAACAGTCAACTACTGAATCACCCCTGGGTCAAGGAAGAAATAAAGAAAGAAATTAAAGTCTTCCTTGAATTTAATGAAAATAAAGACACAACATACTCAAACCTATGGGACACAATGAAAGCAGTGCTAAGAGGAAAGTTCATAGCACTAAGTGCCCAATTGAGGAAAACGGAGAAAGCACACATTGGAAACTTTATTTTGCTTCTTAACCCTCTCTTCTGGCAATGATCCTACTTTGCTTTGCTGATTTCTGTTGTTGCTATAGGCGACATATTTACACCAGAAGTTCTGAACCTAGGAATCTCCAATGCCTGATACCATGTGATGTTTGGTGCAATGTTTGTCTTTCAGGGTCCGAGTTACCTCACTCCATATGATCTTTAAAGTTCCATCAATTTACCTGAAAAGTTCATGGTTTCATTTGTCTTTGCAGATGAATTGTCTTCTACAGTGTATGTGTACCATATTTTCATTAGTCATTTATTGGTTGTAGGGAATTTAGATTATTTCTATTTCCTAATTATTGTGAGAAGAGCAGCAATGAACATGTCTAAGCAAATATTTCTGGAGTATGATGTCAAGTTGTTTGGGTATATGCCAAGGAGAGGTATAACTGAGCCATGTGGTGGATATATTTTTAATATTTGGAGAATTCCTTATACTAAGTGCCATAGCTGCTGGATCACTGTGCGATCCTGAAGTGGTGAGTGAAGATTCCCTTTTCCTTGTAGCCCTTCAGGTAATTGTTGACAGTTGTTCAATTGATCTTTGCCATTCTGACTGGGGTAGGATGAAATTTCATAACTGTTTTGATTTACATTTCCTTAATTACTAGGAATGATGAACATTTTTTGAGATATTTCTTACCCATTTTTTTTCTTCTTTTCAGATCTCTCTGTTCAGATTCCAGGCCCATTTTTCTTTTCTTTTTTCTTTATTTTTTTCTTGTTCTCTTATATGTTACATTCCAACCTTAGTTTCCCCTCCTTCCCCTTTCCCCAGTTTCTTCCTCCACCTACCCCATTACCAAAATCCACTCTCCTTCTCTCTCCCCCTCCCCAGAAAAGAAATGGCTTCCCAGGCCACAAACAAGAATGGCATAATATGATACTATAAGACTAGGCACATACTGTCAAATCAAGGCTGGATGAGGCAGTACACTAGGAGAAAAATGGTCACACAAGTAGGCAAAAGAGTCAGTGACTACTCACATTCCTACTGTTAGGACTCCCACATAAATATCAAGATACTCAGTCAAAGTGTGTGTGTGTGTGTGTGTGTGTGTGTGTGTGTGTGTGTGCGCGCGCGCGTGCGCACGCATGTGTAGGACCTAGGTTACACCCCTATAGGCTTCCTGAACTCTGCAAGCCCCCATGAGTCCCTGTCAATTGATTCTGAGTACCAGATTCTTCTGGTGACCCTTATCCTTCTGGTTCCTCTGATCCTTCTTTCCCCTCCTCTAGAAGACTACCTAAGCTTCATTAATGTTTGGCTGGGTGATTCTGCATCTGCTCCCATCTCTTGTTGAATGAAGACTCCCTGATGAGGATTCTGCTGGTCCTTGACACAGGACATTTTTCAGGGAAGACAAACTGTAGGTTGGAGGTTTTGTGACTGTGTTGGTGTCCCAATCCCATTGCGTGGGACCTTGCCTTTTTACAGAAGATGGCCAGTTCTTGCTCCATGTCTCCCATTTCTGGGGGTATTTTCTCGGACTACTCTTGTTGATTCCATGAGATTTCCCTTGCATTAGGTTTCCACCTGACCATCAAAATGCCCCTCAATTCCAGTCATTTCTGAGAGGTATAAGATGATATCTCAAAGTCATTTCAACTTGCATTTCCTGGATAGCTAAGAATGTTGAACATTTCTTTAAGTATTTCTTGGCCATTTGAGTTTCTCTCTTTTGATAAGAATTCTCTGTTTAGAACTGTACTCCATTTTTAAATTGGATTGTTTTGTTTGTTGATGTCTAATTTCTTGAGGTCTTTATATATTTTGGGTATTAGCCTTCTGTCAGATGTGGAGCTGGTAAAGGTTTTTTTCTCATTCTGTGGGCTCCATCTTTTCCTATTGCCTTATACAACCTTTTCAATTTTGTAAGTTGCCATTTATTAATTGTTGATCTTTGCTATATGTAGATGACATGAAAGTGTCATAAGTGACCCCAAAAATTTAATAAGAAACTTTGACAGCTGAAGTAACTGATTACAAGATTAACTCGATCAGTAGGCCTCTTGTTTACAAATAACAAATGGTCTAAGAAATCAGGGAAACAATACCCTTACAATAATATAAAATAAAATGTCTTAAAGTAACTCTAATCAAACAAGAAAAAATTTCTATTATAAAAACTTTCAATCTTTGAAGAAGGAAATTGAAGAATATATTAGAAAGATCTCCCATGCTCATGGATCAATAGGATTATCATATTCAAAAATTAGCCACCGTACCAAAAGCAATATACAGATTCACTGCAATTTTTCTCAGAATTCCAACACAATTCTTTACAGACCTTGAAAAGAACAATATGCCACATTATATGGAAAAAAAACCAGGATAGCTAAAACAAGTATATACAATAAAAGAACTTCTGGAGTTATCATTATCCCTGATTTCAATCTGTACTACAGAACGATAGCAATAAAAGCTGCATTGTATCAATATCAAAACAGATACACTGATCAACGGAATTGAATCAAAGACCCAGATTTAAAGCAACATATATATGAACACCTGACTCTCAATAAAGAAGCCAGAAATAAAGGAAAAAAGAAAGCATACTCAACAAATGGTGCTGATCTAACTGGATGCTAGTATGTAGAAGAACACAAATAGATTCACATCTATCACCCAGGACAAAACTCAAGTCTAAGTGCATCAAAAACCTCAACATAAAACCAGACACACTGAACTTGAGAGAAGAGACTCTGTGGAGCAGCCTTGAACACATTGACACAGGAGACGACTTTCTGAACAGAACACCGGTAGTGTAGGCACTTAGGCCTAGTTTTCAAACTGGCCATTTGCTTTTCAGTCTTTGTCTTCTGAGTTCTCCCTGAGGATTAACTTCCATGCCACCAGAGGGTGCCATTGAAGCTTCCAAAGTTGGGAGGCAACCAACAGTCATACCCAGGTATGATGCCTGTTAACGACATCAATGACCAGCATGGTCCATCAACTCTAATGTTGTATCATGGTCATAACTAACAGGTCGTTAATTGGACAACGTATGACTAAATTTCCCACTCAAGAAGAGGGAAACCATGTTTGATCCTGGATGCCTACATGACTGCTCAGTGCTCATGAAATCACAGATATTGAAGGATTACTAAACCAACACAATCCCTAACAACAGTATGGAAACATTTTTTCTTATAACCACAGATAAGTCTAGCCTTCACCTCTCATCAAATAATCTTCTCTTTGTAACAGATAGAAACCCCAACAAGCAGAGTGCCAATTGTGGAGCCTCATCACAATGGATCATCTACAAAACACTCCTGCACCTAAGGCTCAGGGAACATTGTGGAAGATGGGGCAGAAGTAAGAAGTAAGAGAAAGGAGGATCAGAGCTTTCTGTGAAATTGGGTCTCCTAATAATGTTATAAGCTCCACTCACAAAGTCTCAGTAATACGAGAGCCGAACATGGGTGGTAGTAAGGGACAAGCCAAAGTGGACGGTGAAAAGCCAATGAGACCTCAATCCTACATAAAGAACTATATGTGTCTAGGGAGAGCTGGGAGTAGGAGAGGCTGTCTTCTCCACAGAAGAGTATACCAAATGATTGTTCATTGCCAAATGGTCAGAACTGGAAACGGACAGACAGTCATATTATCAGGGGTTAGCAGGTTACATCTATTAATATATATGTACATACCTATATCCTTGAAAAAAGATTAGTAAAAATAGAGATTATGAATATGAAGGAAAATAGGGAGGGATATATGTAGGAAAGTTTTGAGAGAGGAAAGGAAAAGGAGAAATTTGGTAATTATATTATGATAGCAAAATAAATAAGAATATGGAAAGAAGGTGTATTAATTATATGTCCATTTTGTGCCAGGCATTATGCTAAAGTATATGAATGAATCTAGTAAAATTCCATCAGTGACCTGTGAGCAGCTATGGTCATTCCCTTTCACAAATGGGGACAGTGGGGGTAAATATGGTTAGTAATACCAGCAAGGTTACTTTCCTGGGAGGAGAAAGAGCTAGAATTTAAACCCTTAGCTTCTTGACTTCTTGTCTAAGTACTCAGGCACCAAGCTATCGCTTTGAATGAAACTCTTTACAAAGTACATGAGTTTGATACCAGAGGCAACCAGGACTCTAGTGGACTAAGGGCTTTCTTCATAAGTAGATACCAATAGTCACAATTAAAGTCCAATCTTCCCTTCAGTGAATTCAGAGTAAAGCTCATAGAAAATCTGTTAACTCATAGAAAAGCTCAGCCCATCCAGCACAAAGTCCCACAAGCTTGCATTTGCTGCCAATACTTTGCTTGCTAATTACTATGGAATTCTGTTTTTCAATATCACTAAGTTGCTGTTCTCTATAACATATGAACATGAAAACACATTTAACATCATTTAAAATTTCAGCAAAAATTAAAACAATGCTACATGTACATCTTCGCAATGAGCCATGATGCTTGCTGTTCCCAGCTTCAGATTGCTTCCTTCCTCTTGTCTGGACTGGGATGTGCAGCTGCAACACTGAGGGAAGGCTGAGTTAACACACACAGAAGGCCTTATCTCAGCATCTGACTCGGGGCCATGTTTCCCATTTTCTAAACTTGAATCAGTTGACTTTGGAACAGCACTGGAAGGGGTGCCAGATGTTGATGAGTAAACCAGAAACGAACATGATGGAATAATAGAAAATGCCAATAAATATGCAAGTGTGAATAAGCAAGAGAACATTCACCAGTAATCACACAGAGCAAGTGGATGGAGTTGAGAAGCATAAGTTGCAGTGGTTCTTATGTCTTTGCTGACCCAGCTTTTCAGATTTAGATGATATCAGTTTGATGTGCCATGTTTGTTCAAGCCCATGGGAGGCATGTACCTTTCTTTGTGGAGACAGAGGAGAGAGGAGTGGATGGCGAGGGGAATAGATGGGAGGGTTGGTATGTAAAAAAAATGAAAAAATATTATTCAAATGAGACAAAACTGCAAAAATAGATGATATTAATTTTAGAATGACAAATTATAAGTTACCCAAAAAAGCTAGGGAGATTAACAAGATACAAAGCAAACCTCAGAGACATGACACATGAAATGATCTCAGTCTTGCAAAGATATATTCACGCGTATACATTTTTATATTCATATAGAATAATGAGGAAATGATGGAATTGTGGAGAAAAATTGGAAACAGAAAGAAGTAATAGAGTGGTTTTACAGTTTTGCAAGTGTGTGCTTTCCTTCAGTCTTTTTAAATATACAATTGACATATTCATTTCTTGTCTAATTAAGAAAGAAAGTGGCTGAATTCATAGGCAAATGTCAAGGTTAGGAACATTTTTCTAAATGTATTGAGGTCAACTTCCATTAGTTACCTGGTAAAGACCAGCATGACAATAAAGTCTCTTATCAAGGACAATACAGCTTGCTTTAAAATTAGTTTAAATAGATGTCCTCTGCCCTTTCTCTTTGTCTCTATCTGTCCCCCTCCTACTTTCAGATGTTTGTCACTCTGATCATTTGCTGACAAAAGAAACAAAATGCAAAAACAACAAAGAAAAACATCAGGGTGACCACCTGAGTGAGTATCAGCTTCAGAAGAATGTTTCATGTTCTGTCCATAATCTCACTGAAAACGGTAGCTTATTCCTTTAATTATTCCATCATTTACCCATGTTTCTAATGAAGAATCAGACGAGTAACTAAAATGCTTTTTCATCGTATTTAGCATGCTTTTATGGTGCCTTTCAATATGTTTTTCATAGTTAGCTTTTATAGTATATAGACGTTTATTGACTAAAGGGTATGTGTTTCTCATGAAGACGTACATTTATTTAGTGGAAATAATTACTGTTATCTGCAGACTGCTACGGTTTTATGATATTTTATCAATTACTATTCATTCCAACAACCTTGAATAGTTGGTATTGAATTATTACTTTATGCTTTGTGGAAACCAAGCCAGTATTAAGTTGTTTTAGCCTATTGCCACAGCAGGAATGACTGCTATTTCCACAGCCCATTTCTTTTCATGTAACATCTGGGTTCTAGTCTTCAGAAAACAAAAACAAAAACAAAAACAAGAGGTTTTATCACTTCCTTAAGGATCTAATGAATATCTTTTAAAATAAGAAAAACCCATGAAAATGTAATTATGGTTTCAGTGTCTGCTGTATTATGGTACACTGTTTACTCTTGCTTTAAAAATAAATTAACAAGTTTGATTGTGATTAAGACCAACCTAAGAGAACAATAAAGGCAGTCTGGGCAGCTGTGGTTTGGCTTCATTATTCTACAGGGAGAACAAGTCAGATCAAGTGTGATGCAGTTTCTATCAGAAAGAAAATGCCCTGTGCCTTCAGGAGTGCATGTTGATAGAACGGAATGTGGAGGACCTGTCAGCTCCTCTTTAGGAAGCAGTGACAGTGATGTAGTCCCGCAGAAAGGACTAGCCACTTCAGAAAAGATAAACAGAGCCCCAAGCTCCTTAAAAATGTGAATAGAAAAGAGATACGGCACAGGCTCTGCATTCCTTTCTGCTTAAATCATCCCATTGGGCAATGCTATTGAAGACTTTGTCACCCACCATTACAGCTACTCAAGTTGATTTGAGGTATTGTTGCCACAGCTTTCTTCTGCTCCATTACATTAGAAAGGACTGAGGAAGCGCTCACTGTTCTCAACATGATCAGAGATACCTGGAAATAGTACATTTTAAAAGTGCATTTCTATAACATGAAACAGTATGAAATGGTTACCCAGGCACGTGAACTAATGTTCAACTCTCCATGCTGTATATGGAATGGTCCACTGGAAGGGAAAGGTTTGCCAGCAAATTTTATTTCTCTACATTTTCACTTTTCAGATTAGCATCTATTAATTGTTCACTCTAATGAATGTCATTGTGTTATTGTCTTTCTTGTACTAGTGCATTCTGACATTCATCTTTCTCATCACTGTCTCTAGCCCCACCTCTGGTCGGTACCCTTCTTACTCTCTAATAGTCTCTGTCCCCTTTCATGGTCTATATATGAGAGAAAACATGTCATACTGCTGTTCTCAGTCTTCCTTGTTTCATTTGGCATGACGATGTTCAGCTCTTAACATTTTCCTGCCAATAATATGACCAAGTAAAGCTTCATTCTATACACATATTAGATTTTTTTTGTCTACTCACATGATTATGGGAAATGAAGGTCCTCCCACAGTGATAGTGTTCTTTTTTTATACTGAATTGCATTTTCGGTATAATTTGAAAACCATTACACCTGTCTGAATTAGTTTTCTGAATCTCATTTTTTTCTGATCTATTGAATTAGAATGCATGTGAGTATATTTGGAGAAGCTTGCAAGCTAGTTTTTACTCACTCACAATTAAAGAGCATTGCTTTGATCTAAGGAAGAAATCAAGGTAAAACCCCTTCCCTCAGCACGTTGTCTAATTGTCTGTGGAGAAAGGTATCCTTGTAAAGACATGAACCACGAGTGTTGATATCGTATGATGCTGGATGATTTGACTGATGTGAAAGACCCTTAAGCAGAGGACTCCTCCATGGATTCTGGACCCATCAAAACTGTGAAACACTAAGTATTGTTTCCATTCACTAAGCTGTGGGATTATTTGCTGTACACCATGAGTAATTTACTCTATATTTTAGATAAAATTGTATAGAGAAGAAGACCATCACCACAACCTATGAGTTCAGTCAAGTTATGAGAGAATGGGATAGGATATGGATAGTTATCTCTACTCTAAACAAAGGTGTTTTTACATTGGAAGGCTGGCATGATTAGTAACTGCACAGGACAATAAGCATGAATGAAACTCTTCTAGGTCAAGAGGGGCAAGAGGTCATTTTATTTACAGAAAAAGTCACTTTGTGGGGTTATGGAAAAGTTTGGATTAGCCACAAGTCAAAGTTGATCTAAAGAGGAGTTAGTCCACCCATTTGATTTATGGACGTCTTTTCCCCCATTACAAATGTGAAAAGCTAAGACTTGGGTAGATAGATTGCAAGTAGCAAAAACAGTATTTTAACCCCGGGATCCAGGGCCCATGCTGATCTGCTCTTTAGAGTCATGTGGGCTTTCCATTAAGTAATTTCATCTCTCTGGCACGGCACTCTGCTACAGGAAACCAGAAGAGAACCATCATGTTTATTATAGAAACACTGTCAGCGGTGCTCAACTTTGGGAGGATCTCAGAATCAGTGGGGCTGTGAAAATGCCAATGTTTAAACCTCTTCTTAGAGCTGTTAAGTCAGAATGCTTCGCAATTGGGCGAGAAAAGTATGCTCATATCTCATCTGATGATACAACTTTGAGAACAATACCCGTGAATGTGAACTGGCTAACGGAAAATTGACCAAGAAGGTCTTTGGATAGGAGAAATTGTAAGGTTATATTCCTTACATAAATAGCAGGAGGTCTAGAAATCGGTATTTTTAGTAAATGCTTCAAATAATTCTTATGAGCAAGCTTAGAAACTACTGACCTGATCCATTTTCAACAGGTATCACGATAAAAATGCCTTTGTATAGTGAATTTTGTAGTGTTGCTTCCTGCATCAGTAAAACATATTAAAAATAACCCAGAGGAAAAATATAAATAAATAAAATAAAAAATAGAAAAATCTCCTGTCATATCTAGCTACCATATTAATCTCTCTTTAAAAAATAATAAAAAATCTAATTAAAGTAGTTCTTTAGGTGTTTCACCAAGCATCAGCTGTTAGCAAGTCCTCTGTCTAGCTCACTCTGTGTCGCAGGCAAACTCAAGGCCGTCAGGTGTTCCTGTATAGTTTCTCCAGTTACCTGTCTTCCTACGAGAGACCAGGGCCTTCTTGTCATACCTGGACTCAGTTCCTTCTCTTCTACAAGGAGAACACAATGGCTTTTAAAGAAGCATACTGGCTTTTTTCTATAAAAATGTCCAGCTCCAGACGCTCTTGAATTTCATTTCAGTGTGGATGCGTATTTGCAGTTGTGGAAAAGAGGTGCAGGCTTATGATTTAAGGTAGGAGGTTGGTTTTTTTTGTGTATGTGTGTGTGTGTGTGTGTGTGTGTGTGTGTGTGTGTGTGTGTGTTCAATTAATAACACAGTGTGAAATTTGGGGAGGAAGTAATCGCCTGGATTGGAACTTGGCTAGCGCAGCCGCTAGTGCTCCCAGCCATATGAAGTAGGGAAATGGGAAGTGAGTCATTCTCCAGTCCAAGCCCACACATCTCCTGTGCTGGAATGCATTGCAGTTATGTTCTTGCTGCCATGAACAGCTCAGATGGGAGAGGAATTTATTACCAGATTTATAGAAAAAGACATGTGGGTAGTTTGTACCTCATAATTCAAAAGCCATAGAAGCAGGCAGAAAAATCCACAAATAGAAATTCTTACCCTCTCCCAGAGTGTTTAAGTATTGAACAATATATGAACACAATAGCCATCCACCAGGAAGTAGTTAGTTCCCCTTGGGATAGTCATGCCGCTACTGCCCCGGTGGGGATATCTCTCAGCCAGCCTATCACTGTAGCACACAGGGTGTACAGCATGTGTGCGTTTAATAGCTTTCCCATCCCAACAGCCTGCATAATACCTTTCAGGTAGCCAGAGTGGGTAAGCTTCCATATTAGTTCCGGTTTCCGGTTTGATTTCTCTGTGGCGTTCATTGAGTGTGTGTTGTGTGTTCAGCAGTCAGGCTTTTCTGTCTGGTTCTCGTGGGCATTCAGGAGGAGAACAATAGCTGGTGTCATGGGAGCCTCTGGCAGCTTCCTGGTCAATAGTGCATAAATAGAACTTTGGCATCCGACCCTGGGAGCAGCATTCGCCACTTGTGTAGAGCACTTCCATTCATGCTCCTTAAAAAAATCATTCATTGTTTTCACTAGCTTATTAAATAGCAGGTTTATATTGGCTTTTTCATAAACTTTTAGTTTTGATAGACCACCTGCATTTCCACTAGTCTTTTATCTTTCTCCATTTAAATCTTAGGTTTTTAGCGTTCTCCTCTTCCTTATTCCTTGTATTTTGCTGTCTTTTCTCCTTCAGTCCCTTCTTCCTCCACCCCAGAACCTCATGGCTCCTTTATTATTAATCTGTCTTCTATTTGATTCTCCAACCTAAAACCCCAGCTATCTAAACTCTGGAGACTAAAACTCACAATGAGAACACTTAGTGTTTATCTTTTTCAGTGTGTGTTACCACACTCGGTTTATTTCTCAGCCCCATCCATTTTCTCACAGGTCTCATAATATCACGTGTCTTTAGTACTCAATAGAATTTATGCTGTGAATGTACCGCACAATAAGATCATGTAGATTTTCTGAATTTCTAGGTATGATCATGTTTTTCTCTTAAACTATATCTATGCAAAGCAAGAAGTTGGCTCTAATAATGACTAAGGGGCACAACAGCAACAGGTGATGAGTGTGATGGGGGAGTGAGTAGGAAGCTGCCCAGCCCACCAGAAGGTATGATCCAGGGTCAGGATGGGTCTTCCCGCTTTCAATAACCTGAGAGCACCCCTCGCTGGAGTGCCCAGCTTGGGCTTTAGTTCATTCCAACTGTTGTCAGCTTGACAACAGAGATTAGCATCACAGCATCTTTCATGTGCTCTAGAGCTATACTCTCACCCCTATTTGAGGCACTCACTGATGCTTGTTTTAAGTTTATAATTCTTTTCATTGTGTTATTTAATTTCTTTTTTGATCATCACTCATGAACAACTTTTCTTTCTGGTTTTAGTCTTTTATTTTGATTATATATTCTTGCTTATTTTTTAGTGACGGCTCTAGGAATTAGAATATACGTATTTAATATTTGACAGTCTACTTATGTAAAAAGAGCAGCAGGCTGCGTTCCCACCCAGATCCTGGCAAGCTTACCCCTGAAATAATCACAGAAACTGTATTCATTAAACACTGCCTGGCCCATTATATCTAGCCTCTTATTGGTTAACTCTCACATCTTGATTCCCATTTCTAATAAATCTGTATCGCCACTTGACTGTGGCTTACTGGGATGAGTCTAACCAGCAGCTGTCTGTCTCGGGCAGGAGAATCATGGTGTCTGCCTGACTCTGCTTTCCTTCTCCCAGAATTCTGTTCTGTCTACTCCACCTATCTAAGCTGCTGTCCTATCAAAGGCCAAGGCAGTGTCTTTATTTGACCAATAAAAGTAACACATAGATAGAAGACCCACCTACATCATACTTAGAATCAATAACTTACTACATCAAATAATTGTAGACTTTCCCTTGGATAGGCCTCTTTAAACACCATCCACTTATCTCATATGCATGTTTTAGTCCCCCACATACCATGTACAATGCAGACATTGAAATTCTTGTGAGACAATGTGGTACTTTGTGTTTAATTGACGAATTGATATTTAAAAATTAACTTAGAATAATGAGATCTTTTTTGCTGTTTTGTTGATTATTCACTACTGTCAATACTCACCATAGATAACTATATGAGTATTAACTGCTGTTTATTTTTATTCCACATTTATTAGTTTTCTCTTTCCTCACTAGCCACAGTAAGTGATTCACAACCCTTTAACAGTAAGATTGCTTGTTAGTTTTCTTAGTTCACCTGAGCTCAGAGCTCAGAATCCACGGAGACGAGGAAGAGAAGAACTGACAGCACAGTTGTCTTCTCGCCTTTACATGTACTATGGTACATGTGTGTGCATACATACAAGCTTACAAACATACAAAAAAACACGCACACGTGTGTGTGCATACATACAAGCTTACACAGCCAAACATAATAGAGTTCTCCGAGTTTGCTTTCATCTGAGAACAAGTATCTTTCAGTTTCACATGAAACACCACTGAATAAATTCATAGTTATTTTTTTAAATCCCTTCTGGTGTTGTTCTTCTTTCCTGTTTGCCCACTTTGGGGACAGATCCACAGTCCTGTGTACTGTTCCTTCTATGTAAATGACATTCCATCTCCTGTGGGTGCAGTGAATATTGTTTTTAGTTTCCATTCATTTGATTATTATCTTTGGATGGGGACTTAAGTTTATCCTATTTTTAATAATCTGTGGACTTGTGTCTTACACAGATTCTGCAATATTTGCAATCATTATTTCTTCAAAAATTTGAAATATCACATTGTTTTCCTCTTCTCTCCACTGAAGGTCGAGGCTGAACTGTCTGTCATTGTCTCGCAGGTCCTTGAAGTTGTGTTCACTTTTGTTTTCAGTGAATGTGCTGAAGGATTTTCATTAAGGTTGAAGTGATTTTTCAGTACATTAAAAAATTAGGTTTCTCGGCCTGGCAGACTCTGGAGAACAAATAAACCTCTGCCCCAGGGCTCTAGACATGGAATAGGAAGAATTCACCCATGAGCCTGCCTGACTCCTGGTACCAGGCAGTCAGGCACCATTATGGTGAACGAGTACAGGGTGGCCAACTGGGACAGAGAGAAAGGCAGAGCAACTCAGGCGCTGGGGAGAGAGGTAGATCTGAGGAGGTGAGGGTAGCAAGAAAAGGGTTAAGATAGATGCCCTGCCAGCCACCCAGTGCCATGGCATGTCTGGGCCTGGGCTGCATGCAAAAGCCAAACTTGGTTTGTGGTTCAGATGCAATTGGGGTTTTGTGTTGATGTCTGTGGCTCCCATTACTGAGGGCCATGTGGACACATGGCTCACAACCCGTGACCATGGTGATGTACAAGAGATGTGTGCCTCCACAGAGGACTGAGGGCCTTGTGAACACCTGGAGTCTGGCTCTCAACCTGTGACCATGGTGATGTACAAGAGATGTGAGCCTCCACAGGGGCCTTGCCTATCCAGGAGTCCTGAGCTGTAGCCCTGGACCAGTGTGATATCTGGCCCAGACTGCTGTCAGGGACCGTTTCTGGGTCTGTTTCTGGTTTCTGTTGCAGTTAGGCTTTGAGTTGGCATCCATGGCTCCTGTTTCCACCAAGGTTCGTGCAGAGCCCCGGAATCCAGGCCGATACCTGAGACCGTGTTGGTTTTAGAGAGTCAAGTTGCTGCTAACTTGGGTGGCTCGTGCTGCCACCTGGGGCCATGGTTTCATTTGGTCCTGCGCAGTGGTCATGGGTCATATCTGGGTCCACGGCCTTACTGCACCCAAGGTCTATAACAATGTCAGTAGCTTCTGTTACTATCAAAGGCTGAGTGGATGCCGGGGGTCTGAGCTGCCGCCTTTGGATATGTTAGTATTTGGGGGCCACACTGCCACTGGGACCTGGAGATACCGAGATCTGCAATACCAGTAGGGTCACAATGACATCCGGACCGGGCTGTTGCCCAGGACCATGTCTGGGTCCATGGTCCTTTCACAGCCTGAATCTGTGCAGATGTCTTTGGCCTGTGTTGCCACCAAAGTTCACATTGATGCCTAAGATACAGGCCTCCACCTGTAGTCTTCTTGGTGCATGAGGGCTGTGCTGATGCTGGACCCAAGCAGACCTGAATGACATTCACTGCCAGCCAGGGCCATGGTGTCACTTGGTTTCAAACTGTAGCTATGGGCCATGTTTGGGTCTGTCACCCTGCTGCAGTCAGGACATACGTTGATGCGCAAAGCTTCTGACGTCATTGAAAGGTCATTGAAAGATGCTCAGGATCTGGGCGCACACCTGGGATCATGTAGGGGTTCAAGAACCATGCTGCTATTGGGATCATGCTGATCTCAGTGACCTGCATTGCCTACCAAGGTCATGGAGACATCCGTTTCTGGATTATGGCCAAGGACCATGTCTGGGTCCATGGTCCAATCAGGAATGGGGTCTATGTTGATGTTCATGGCCCATAGCACTACTAAGGGACACGTGGAAATCAGGGGCTTGAGCTGCCACCTAGGTCCAGGTTAGTGTTTGATAGCTGAGCCTTTTCTGGGATCATATTGATAGAGTAGCCCGAACTGCCATCGAAAGCCATGGCAGTGGTATAGTCTAGGCCTGGGCTGCTGCCAGGGCCCATGTCTGGGATCGTGGTCTTGTCCGTAGCTGCAGTCTGTGTTTGATGTCTGTGGCTCCTGTTATAATCATAGAAGTACCAAGAATAGAACAGCAAAGCGTTGGCTCTGGCCCTCACTGGTTACAGCACTAGGGAGAACTGGCCCTGCCCCTCACAACTTCAGGCCTCCAGAGAGAAGGCCTGCTCCTCCCCGGAGCCTCACAATAGAGCTTTTCTTGCTGGTATGGGTTTTGGGTGAGCTATCCCTCAAGATGCAAGAGTGGCAGAGCTAGCCCCACCGTCTGTCATGCAGTGGCTTGGGTGAGAGATAGGCCCCTTGCCTCTTGTCACCTATGATGACAAGAAAAGCTGATCCTAGGGTTACCAGAGTGGGAGAACTGACCCTGTTCCTCACCACTGCAGCACTAGGGAGATTGAGCCGTGTACCTTGCTTGGGCAGCGCAGTATAGCTGACTCCATTGACTTCACAGGTGATCAGTTCCGTGCTGTGGAGGTGCGTGGGAGATCTGGTCCCACCCTTCCTCTGCCACAATGTAGAGTGGGAGAGGAAGTGATGACCTTCCTCCTCCCCCACCCGTGGTGTTGGGAGAGCTGGCCCCGAGGTCACGAGAGTGGGAGAATTGGTACTGCCACCATCGGCAGCAACACTCAGGAGAGCAGGCGCTTCACCTTGCCCAAACAACACAATAGAGCTGACCATGTTAGTGGCCATGTAGGTGAGCAGACCCAGGGGGCATGGGAGCAGGACGGCTAATGCTTCCCATCTGCCATGTAATGGCATGGGTGACGAAAAATATGCCCTCCCTCTCCTCACATCTTGTCATCTGCAGCAGAAGAGAGAACTGGCCCCAGGGCCATGAGAGTAGGAAAGCCTGCCTTGCCCCTCACCAGTTGCGTGCAACACATGGGACAGAAAGCATGGTACCTTGCCTGGGCAGCACACTAGTGTGGATCCTGTTGACAGAGTGCAGGTAAGTCGGGCCTATGAGCATGAGAACAGGAGAACTGACCAGTCCCCTCCCTCATATTCCTGGGGTTGCATGGTAAGGGGAATATACCCTGTCCTCCACCCCTTTCCTCCTGTGATGGGCAGGAGAGCTATCCTCAGGGGCATGAGAACAGACGAGATGGTCCTGTCCCACACCAAGTGTAGCAATACAGAGAATGGGTCAGTACCTCACCTGGGCAAAACAGTCGTGCTGGCCCTATGGTATGAGAGCAGGTACCACAGGGTACCAGAGCAGCAGAATTGGCCACTATCTCTACTGTCTGCTACATTGGGTGCAGGGCTGGTGAACTCCACCAGGTAGTGATGATAAGGGAAAGCTGACAGCAGATCAACCCAGAACCAGGACTACAAGGTAGTCCACCCCAACATCCACCTCATCTAGGAACTGCTGGAGCATGTGAAGGAGGCTGACCTGCAGATCCAAAGCTGCAAGATCTCCATAACAAAAGGCAACAATAGGATCTCTAAGAGAAATCCCATAGAGGGTCTAATATTCATGGTTTAGCAGAAGCCAGAGGACTTGAACAGACCAAAGACTCATTGCAATGAACATTTACAAGTATATATATAAATTAAAGAATATACTCTGAAACTCACCAGCACAAACTGGCTTCCACTCTGAGATTTTTAATTTTTTCATTCTTTTTGTGTTTTGCTTTTAAATTTTGGTTTTTGGGGAGGTTGCAAAGACAGAGGGCAGAAGACAGGACAGGGAGATAAGTGTGATTGGAATGCATGATGTGAAATTCACAAAGAATCAAGACAAAGTAAAAAAAAATCCCATGTGTATGTTTGAGTTCACCTGTATTCTATGGCATAAATGTAGGTGGAGATCGTAGAATAACTTAGAGGAATTTACCTTCTTCTTTCCATCATATGGATTCTGGGAACCAAACTCATATTTCAGGATCAGTGTCAAGGACATGCACATATCAAGTATCTCCCCATCCTGATATCAGTGACTTTTAAAATGTTAATGAAATTTAGTGTTCATATTCAATTGGTGATTTTAATATTACATTTGTAGCATAATTTATGTTAATTGTAATGCAAGAACAACAATAGCCATCAACTTGAGTTGTGCTCCTCGTGAAGCTTACCATGCATTCGAACAACTACATTAACAACATTGTTTAAAGAGTTCTGTAAAAATCCATCACATACCTCATTTCTTTAAATAAGCTGCTGAGTATTCTCATAAAAATAAAATAAATGAAGGACAGCAGAGCAGCCCGAGCATCTTAGAAAAAAGATTTTCAGCATTGTGCATCCAGGTCTTTGGCTCTGGTGGCACCAGAAAGCACCACTAGACCAGGCCTCCAGCTCTGGCTCAGATGTGTCCAGTGACCACCTCAAGAAAGGGCCTTCTGAGTTTCTGGGCCCTTCAGGTCAAATAACTACAGATGTCAGTGTGGGGTCAGAGTTTCAGCTCCAGAGGTACCCTAACCTCCTGAGAGACTGAGGCTTTGGTTCTAGGTTCTAGTCTCAATGATAAGTGTGAGACTGAGGTTTTAACTTATGGTGTCCTGGTGATCGCTACAAGAATGGAAGTCCAGACTTCTGTGGTACCCAAGGTCACTTTGGGTCCACAGTTATTGCCACAGCTCTTTACTGTACAGACTACAGGAGGTCTGACATTTGGACTTCTGTCCTGAACAGGTTTACAGAATCCAAAGAGTGACCAGGAATTTGATAATATCTGCCTTGGTGATCAGTGTGTAGTTCTATGCTTGGTTCTCATCATACATAGCCAAGACAAGATCACCATAGTGGCTCCGTTTTACAATTATCACCGAGTTTCAGCAGTGATTGTAGCTGATATTTATGTAGACATCCTGTAGAAAGAAAAAGTCAAAACTGAAAGCAAAGCCACTCCAACAGATTCACAAAATACAGCAAAGAAGCACAAAGACTATGAGACAACTATCGTGGTTTAATTCTGATGAAGAACAAACACCAAAATGAAAATTATGAAAATGCCTATTCTAATAAAAATATTTCTTTGTGAAATTTTGGAATTTCAAGGAATGCTAGAGAGGGCAAGTGCATGACAAAAGGTTCAAAGTATTACTATTTGAACTTTGAGGGGAAATAAAAATAAGAAAGAGAAGCATGTGAAACAAGATGCTAAATACAGACATGAGCAGTATACAAATCACATATAATTGTTAAGCAAACCCCGTGTTGTATGTAAGCATGGAAAGAGTCAGCAGTGCTCACATGGGAACTAGAAATGTTCAAATGGGCTTATCAATTATAAGAGGCTTCACTGTAATTAGGAGCTATACTAAATAAAGATCTTGCATATCAGTGGTTTAGATTTGGAATAATTTAATAATTTATGGAGAAAACAACAAAAGTTAATGTGATAGCCAGAGAAGCTGATATAATTAAAGGTAAACCATTTGACTATAAAACCTTTGTAAAAAAGAAAATGTTGTCATAGCAACAGAACAAAGCACTGTTGAGAAAGAATTAAGTTCGGGGAAAAGAAGGGATGCATTTCACATAAAGACTTAATTGGCAGTTGAATTTAGAAGGAAAAAGACACCCATGATAGGCAACAAGAAACATACCAATGTTTCTTTCTTCATTTTCACTATTCTTGTGTTCTGTCAGGGCAGGTGCAAGAATCTCTAGCTGAAGATTCCACTGTGTAGACGGCTCTGTACCTACATTGTGACATGCAAATAATTCCCAGACAAGTGAAGACAAGGGAAAATTGGGGTGAGATCCTGGTACATGCCATTCTGGAGCTTGCTGTCATCATAGTTTGGATAGTGCCTTATGTTACCTTTTCCTTTTTGACTGAAACCCAATAACTCAAAAATGAAGCAATATATTTAAGCGGCAGAGCTGCTCTTTCCTATTTTAATGAAACATTGATTGACTCTCTTTATTTTCATATCTTAGTTTGTCCCCAAATTAGTACAGTGTTTAATGTGCTAAGTGGTGCAGGCTTCTGATCTATAACATGATGAAGAGATATATTTCATTACATTCATGTAAGTTACAACTAAAGTCTAAATATCAAATTTTACCCAAATTATTTGATCATTGCTATTTATTATTTGTTTATTTGAGTAGCCATGAGGAGGCAGAGTATAATTGGAAATTCTGAAACCTAAAAATATGCAGCCCACAAAAGATTGATATGTTCAAGCACATACTTCAAAAGCACTATGAATTAATAAGAAAATTTATCATGAATAAAATAATTATTCTAGTCATAAAATATTGACAGATAGATTGAGAAAATTAATACATCTAAAATGCAATATTGTTAGGTCGATAAACTTCTATCCAGGTTAACACAGAAGAAAAACACTCATCAATTAATTAATATCAGATATAGAAGAGGGTATCACAACTGATTCTTCAGATATTAAAAGGATAATTAAGATAATGAATTGATGGCATGGATTCAATGGTTGAATTTGTTGAAGGATGCAAATTAATGTTTCAAATAACTAATCAGATGTCAGTGAGAGAATTTATATCACTAATTTATAATCTTTTATATTTGAATTCTCTAGAGAAACAGGAAAACTAAGATACATACATAAAAAATAGGTTATAAAAGAATTATTTTGTTATTGTCTAATAACTCAATATTTAGAGTCGGAAATCTGTAAAGTCAGGAGAACTGACTGGATAAACTACAGTTTGGAAGGATTCAGGCTTGAGACCAATGAGGAGTCCATGTTTCTGAAGTCAAGAAAAGTTCCGGATCCCTGGCAGCAAAGCATCAGAAATAGTCCCTCTTATTGAGAGATGCAAGTCCATTGTTCTAGTCAGGTCTTTAACTAACTGGAAGAAATCACTCTGCCAATTTAAATATTATTTTCATTCCAAACCATCTTCACAGACAACTCAGAATAATTTTTGTATCCTGATTAATAAAACAGTTATATCTACTAAAATAAAAACACTAGACCCAGATGCTGTCACTGGGAAATTCTTTCAAACAGAAAAAATGGTAACAATTCTATACAGTTTCTTACAATAAGCAGGAGCCTAACAGAATAATTTCTAACTGTATGAGGTAATATTAACTTCATACCAAAATCAAATAAATATATTACTCAAAGAAAAACTATATATTAATATATCTTATGCACATACTTTAAAACTTTTAGATAGAATATTAATGATTTGAATAGAAAGTATACATTAATCCTAAACAATGACTAAATGTTGGTTTTTCAAGTGGATACTCTTAGCTTGACATGAAAAAAATCAATTAATGCTATCATTCACAGAAATAGCCTAATGAAGAAGAATCATTCATTATATCAACAGATACTGAAAGATTTGATGCAATTAAATATCAAATCATCATGTTAAAAATAGAGCAATAGTACATATAAAGGAATTCTCTTAGCTTGGTAAAGAACATTCACAAGAGGCCACAGCTATAATAATCATCAGAAATAAGTTATCCATCTTCAAATATGTGTAAAAAGGCAAGAATATGTGTTCTTACTGTCTTGTCCTCAACTTTACACGAAAGTCTAGTAATGCATTAAGAGAAAAAAAAGGAGAAAAATATAAGCCCATCTTTGATGACAGATAACATGACTCTTTTTGGATATCCAGAAAAATCAGCCACAATAATAAAATACTCATTATGATGGAAGATTAACGTGTATAGGATACATAATGCCAAAAGTCAGAGGTTTATGAAACACTTGAAATGCAGATGGGAGATTAAAATAAAAATATAATGTCATTTTAATTAATATAAAAGTAAAACCATAAAAGATTAATCATAAACTTGTATAAGGCTTACCAAAAAGTCTTGTATAGACAAAACTTCCATAAAAGAAGAATCAAAAAATCTCCTTATTCAACTTCCACAATCCCCACATAAACTACTGAATATTTTTGACATAAATTCTTAATATGTAGCCATAATGGTCTAGAACTTACTATGTAAATCAGGATGATCTTCAATTGATAACCCTCCAACCTAAGCTTCCAGAATAAGGGAAAATAAACATGTTGCACCAAACCTAGCTAATCTATTGATTTAAATACTATCTCAACCCAATCCTAGTGAACTATCTTGTACATATCAATGAATTTATTTCAAAACTTAAATGGGACAGCAAAATTATCAATCCACAGTAACCAGAAAAATACTAAAGAAGATCAAAGGTGACAGACTGTCATTGCCTAATGTGTAAGTTTCTATAAACCCACAGTACTCAAGACAGTGTGGTACTGACTGAGTAGCAGATGATACGCCAATGGGATGGAAATGAAATCCTAAAACAAACCTAAACATAAAGGAATAAGTAACAAAGAAACATATGCTTTTCATCATATGGTACAATGGTTGGACGTTATATAAAAATGATTATAGACAGAGACTTCACATGTTTTACAAACATAAACTCAAAGTAAGTCCTAAAAGCCCAAAGCCAAAAATGAAAATGATGGGTTTTTAAATATCAAAACATGATGTAGGACTAGAGAGATGGTCTAGTAGTTTTGTTCCCAGCCTCCCAGGCAGCTCATAACTAACTGTAACTTGAGCTACAGAGGATCTGACATCCTCTTCTGATATCAGGGGCTCATGCATATGTGTGGTACACCTGCATAATCAGATAGACACAGATACACATAGACATAATATTTTTAGAAAGCATAGTTCTTGAAAGGAAAAACAATATCTACATTATAAAAATGTTATCTTTTGTTTTGAAATAAAACATTGATAAAACAAAGAAGACAGAATGGAGTGAGATAAAATATTTGCAAAACGTATGCAATAAGGAATTTTGCATCTTAAATATTTTTTTTATTTTTGTGAAACAAAAATAAAAAAATATGCACAACTAAGAAATAAAAATATCTCTAATCCACCAACAAAAAGAGAGCAAATTAGCATATGAAAATGTTATGATATATGTTGTTAGACATTGCAGTTAAAACAAAGTGGTTTTTACTATGCATCTACTAGAAAGACAGCAGGAAGTGGGAGAAAAGACAATAGAAATCCACACTCATTGCTGATGAGGATCCAGAACAGTATGGGTGTTTGGGTCATATATTTGGAAATTTCTCATACGGCTAAACATAACATTTATGACATATGAATTGGAATTTTTATTATTTATCCAAATGAGTTGAAAACTTATTTACAACTAATGTTATTTTGAATCTTTATTTCAAAATGCTAAAGACTGGAAGTAAGGAAGACATCCTTAATAGGTAAATTCATAGGCAGTTTTTAGTATATGTGTAATATTGTTTGTGATAAAAATAAATGCACTTTCCAGACTTTAAGAAAGATGGAAACATCTTAAATGCACAACGGTAAGTGGAAAAGATAAGTAGGAAAGGCTAAATCATTTATGATAGTAAATAGGAAGTACCATACTGTGATATGGTATTCTTGGAAAGGCAGAGCAGGGAGGTAGTGATAAGATCGGTGATGACTGGGAGTCCTAAAGGAGAAGGGACATAACGTAGAACAGAAGCAGAGCAAACATTCAGGACTGTAGAATTATTTCACATGTATGGCATATTTGTATCACATAGTATGAGATATCATATTCTGTATGCACCATAGTGGATACATGACTACATAGCACAGTGCACACTATTAAATAAAAAAATAAAAATTTTAGATTTTGTTTGATAATAATACATCTTATTGGTTAATTGAGTGTGAAATATATACCACATAAAAGTAGGACAGCGACAGCAGGAACTATAAGGGACATACATGAGAACTCATTACTAGATCTTTTAAGTTTCTCAATAAATCTAATTTGTAAAGTATCTAGTAGGAAATGGAGAGCTGACTCAGCAAGGACGAGCACTGGCTCTCTTCCAGAGTATTCAGTTTTGATTACCTGCACCCACACGAATACTTACAATCATCTATAACTCCAGTTCAGGGTGCTGGACAACCTCCTCCGATCTTGATAAACAACAAGCATGCACATAAAACATAGAGATATGTATGAGCAAAAAACACAAAACATAAAAATTAAGTCCATTAATAAATAGGTATTCTTTTATACCATGAATTACACAAATCTTGAGGCATTTTGTTTATTTCCATCAACCACACCAAATGAGACTTTAAAGACTTTCCCAAGCGGATGGATTCTCACTTGTTAGTTCCCAATGAAGTCTAGCCAGGCTTTGGCTGTTCTTGTAGCTGCTCTAAATGAATTACACTTCCTGCTCTTTTACAAATGGTGTGTTTGAGAGAGAGAGAGAGAGAGAGAGAGAAAGAGAGAGAGAGAGAGAGAGAGAGAGAGAGAGAGAGAGAGAAAAGATGTGTATTACAGTGGGTGCACAGTCGTCTCACTCCCAACACATTTTTCTACACAATTTACTTGTCTAGATCTAGGAAAAAGTGAAGTGGTGTGGTCATTTTGTTAAAAATGTGTTAAATAAATCTGGAGTGAATTGGCAAGCCTAAGTAAGACGTTTCTTACTCTTTGTGCCATAGCAAATGTTCTTGCTTGTTTAGACTCCCCCTTTTTTGTTAATTATTAACGAATCAATCCCACACCAGTTATGTTTTAAGGGGTTATTTATTTGGCGGGGGGTAAAACTTACATACACCATAAACCGTCAGGAAGGGAGCCTAGTCGCTGGAGCAGGAGCCGGGAGCAGCAGCTGAGAC
This sequence comes from Myodes glareolus, assembly GCF_982192425.1. Taxonomy (NCBI): domain Eukaryota; kingdom Metazoa; phylum Chordata; class Mammalia; order Rodentia; family Cricetidae; genus Myodes; species Myodes glareolus. Next base: position 100,185,385 of record NC_142026.1, on the reverse strand, counting down.
CGAGCACCGGAACCAAGAGCCGGAACCAAGAGAGCCTTATCCGGAACTGCTTCTCTTTTTAAGAGAGAAATATACCACGCCCCAGTGGGCTGGTATTTCAGCAGCTATTGGCTGACGGAGCGGAAGTCGCTCCCCGCTGCACTGTGGGCTCCTGCTTCAGTGATTATTGGTTGAGGCAGCGGAAGTTACTCCCACAACACCTCCCCCTTTTGTTTAAGTAAGAGAGTTCTAAGCCTACTACGAAATTATATACAGTAAGTACAAACCTACACAATTATATACAATAAATACAAATATCCTATTCTAACTAGCTTAAGTCTTGTATAAGAAATAACTTGGCCACGTCATAAAAGGAAAGTAACTACGTTTATATAATCTTCAATCCCATCAAAGATCTGAGAAGGGAAATAATGTTACCTAAGTAATTAGGAAGTGCAATCAAACTTCCAGAACATGTAACAAATCACAGAGACAACTGGCTACCTGGGCAATCACCCAAAATCACGTTTGCAGCGTTGAAGCAACCAACTTTGGCTAAGGCCTAACGTAACTGACATACCATTTTCAAAGGCAAGGAACTTTTCAAAACTATCTTATCCTGTCTTGGCAGGATATGACAGTCCTGTTTTATCCATTTACGGATACTCTGTAACTCTGTCAGTAGTTGAGATATGGGCATTTCTTTACCCAAAGGCCAGTTCTGCCAAGAAGAAAGGCTCCAGGTGGAGTGTCTTTGGTGCTCAACATTCTCTCGGGAATAGATCAGTGTTGCCAGGAGTGATTGTGTCTCCCTACCACAGAACTCTGAGTTAGATTAAAGGCCATTTTCTACAGCTCTTTGAAGAGGTTGAAGATTATCTATCTATACTGAATATAATGTCTATGTATCTAAAGAACCTGATTAGTCTAATTATAAATGACAAACTTAGATGACTATTGATCTATATTATTCTCAATATCTATCTAACTTAAAGACTGAAATAGTAAACAACTGTGCAATAAATGGGGACAATATGACCTCCAAGTATAAACAATGTGCAAGTATACATTGCAATATGGTAAATATATATATCAATACATAAACAATTTCACTACTCATAGTTTCTATACCTTTACCTTTTATTTTACACAGAGTCTCTATTTTTATTCTCTCTCTTAATGAATTATTGATTTTATGTAGGTATGTTATTTGTCTATAAAGTTTACATCCTTACATGCAATTTCCTATTCTTAGAGCTTTTTTGTCAATATTTTAATAGACAATATCAATAGTTTTCTTATAAATAAACATTTTATTTGATCTTTTAAAAATTCTTGAATTCATTTCACTCTCTTCCTGTTTAAATTTAATATTTGAAGGAGTCAGTAAACCTTTTCCTGATGCTTACTTCATTAGGAAAAAATAATGTTAGTTATTTTACACAATGTGAAACATTGCCCTCTCTCTGTGTGTGTGAGCGTGTGTGTGTGTGTGCATGCATGTAAAGGAATCAGTAAATATTTTCTTGAGGTTTATGTCAAAAGGATAATGATAGTTATTTTACACAATGTATAACTCTTCTGTTTCTGTGTGTGCATTCATGCGTGTGCATGTGTGTGTGTTCATGTGTGTGTGCGTGTGTGTGTGTGTGTGTATGTGTGTGTGTGTGTGAGAGAGAGAGAGAGAGAGAGAAAGAGAGAGAGAGAGAGCGAGAGTAGGTAAGGAGCAACTTCCTGTTTATTCACTGCCTTTTCCATAAAGAGATTCTCCATGTTGACATTTATCAGACATTCTAAAAAGACACCCAGAATATATTTTGTCTTTAGTTTTATTACAATTTTGGGTTATAAGAATTACTTTAACACTGATCAACTGTTGCATTTCTAGAATAAATCTTTATGATCTTCTTTATTTCATTTTTAATAAGATGGTGGACTAAAGTGACTAGTATATTAGATATCTGTTTTATTATCCATGAGAAAGATTTATTAGTAATGTATTTTGTGTGACCTTGTTAAGGATTTTTGGCAGGATCTTTTCATATTTGTCCCATAACTTTAATTTTTAAGTTTTACTTCATTTTATATTCTCTGGAATTGCCATGAAGTAGTCGAATTATTAAGCTTTCACAATTATGTTAATTTTGCCATTCACATTTTTTCTCCTTGAGGAGGTCATATATATATATATATATACACATATATATATATGACATTTTGAATTTTGTGTTATATTCAATTTTAGCAATTAAAATTTCCAAAACTATATGTTACATATAACTAGTGTTGGTTTTCTATAAATCACTAAGACTGATAGATTTTTTTTTGGGGGGGGGGTTGAGACAGAGTTTCTCTGTAGCTTTGCAGCATGTCCTAGAACTAGCTCCTTTTGACTAGTGATGTGGGAAGTCCTTCTGTTTATGTGTTGCTTTTATTGGTTAAACGAATAAAAAAACTTCTATGCCTGTGAAAGGGCAGAATAAAGCTAGGCAGGAAAACTAAACTGAATGCTGGGAGAAAGTAGGTGGAATCAGTGAGACGTCATGTAGCTGCTGGAGGAGACAGACACTGGAATTTTGCTTGGTAAGCCACAGTGATGTGGTGATGAACCGATTAATAAAAATAGTTTAATTTAAGATATAATGGCTAGGTATTAATATACTTAAGTTATTAGGCAAACACTGATGTAATTAATATAGTTTCTGAGTGATTATATTTGAGTGAGGGCATGTCGGAAAATGAACAAGTGATCTCCAACAACAAATTGGTGCCAATGTGGTCAACTATATCCACTTAAAATGTGAGAGAGCTTGAAAAGGAATTCTAGACACACACACAAAAACAGAGTTTACATAACTTCTTGCTCTATTTGCTGGCAGGAAAGCAGAGATGTGACTCTTTGAAGAGCTTTCCTGACTCAGTTTTAGCAGAAAAACTATGTGGCTTTCTTTAAAAAATGGCAGCTTCCTGGTTTGCCACCACAAATGGCTCTGACTTTCAGGAAGTTTGGCTATACAGCATTTATAAATGATATTTGTGATCAGCATGTTACAAACTGCTTAATGGCATGATAGACCCACTGTATACCTGGAACTAGCGTGGGTATTGCATGGCTTACAGAGGTGATGAACATGCCTCTACTGTGCTAGGTTGGACAGAGTCAAAAGGAAAAGCAGCTTGGAATTCGAGCCAAGCTGTTTAACATTTTATGAAGTGGTCCTGGTCAGAAAAGGGTTACAGAGAAGCAATAAAGACAGATTAAACTAAAAAAGACCTCTGAATGGGTCACAGGGTTGGATTAATGTACATAGGCTAGATTGAGAGAAGAAAAAGAATATAAACAGTTATAAGAAGAAGTAAATGGTTTTAAAAAAATAAAACAAAGGTCTTTAAAAAGACAGAGTAAACTTGTAGAAAAAGTAATCGAGTAAGAAAAAGAAGCCACACAAAGATGGAATATACACAGAGAGTCTGGATCATGTATATTATTGTGGTTTTCTTTGAGTTTTTTGACTGTTAATGAGCTAAGTACAGAGAGACATTTCACTGTATGGGTTGCCTAAGCTAAACCAACATATATATTTTAACAGTATCTTGACTTCAAAATTTGGGTCGTAAGGATTTGTTTATTTGGAAGAGGGGTTTCTTTTGTTTTCACTGAGGATGAGAACCTCTGGATTGCTTTCAGACTAATGTGGTTTGATAGACCAAGAGCCCCTGATAGGTTGTTATGAATACCATCTAAAATTACTCTCCCTCTCCATCCACCCCACCAACTGGATCCTTCAAGTTCCAAGCCATCCTCTCCCATCCCCAATCCACCCATGTGGTCTCTTCTACTTCTCTTCTCCCAGAGATTCATGTATACCTCATTGGGTCCCTCCTTGTTACCTATCCTTTCTGGGGTCTATGGTCATCCTTTGCTTTATAGCTATCTTTTCCTTAGTTGGAGGGACATCTAGGTTAGATTCCAGAGTCTAGCTATTATGAATAGAGCTGCTTTGAACATAGTTGAGCAAGTGTTCTCTTGGTATGATTGAGCCATCCTGTGGGGTACCTGTTCAAAACAGATATAGCTGGGTCTTGAGGGTAGCTGGATTTTCAATTTCCCTGAGAAACTGCCATATTGATTTAGAAAGTGACTGTACAAGTTTTCATGCCCACCCAAAAGTGGAGGAGTGTTTCCTTTGCTCCACATCCTCTCCAGTATAAACTGGGGACTCTAATACAGTTCCTCATGTTGTGATGACTCCCAACCACAAAATTATTTTCATTGCTACTTCAAAACAGAAATTTTGCTACTGTTAAGAATCATAATACAAATATCTGATATTCAGGATACCCAGTACATGACTCCTGTGATAAGGTCAATCAGGTCACAATCCACAGGTTGAGAATCACTGTTTTAAAGCATTGACCTTAATCTATGTATTCTGGCTAAAAAAAAAATAGTATTCTCCCTGAAATTATAAACAAATTTCTTAATGAAAAGAAACAGTAAGCAGAATCTTTTGGAGCTATAGTATGGCCCTTTAGGTGATCCAGGAAATATCCAAGGTGCCATTTAGAATCCTTTAATTTCTACCCCTTTCATCACAATCTGTTTTATTTCCCCTAAAATTCCTACCCATATTTTATTCAGTCAAAACACTAAATGCAGTAACTTCAGAAATCCTTACTTTTCATATGTGTGTTAGTTGGGAGCTTGTGTAGCAAAATGTGCCACTACATGTTTTAAACTACAAATACTTCATCCTTAATATTTTGGCACCTACTAAATCATGAACTGAATAAGAAAAAGCCAATTCCTGAAGCTGGTTCAAGCCTGAAATTGGGTTGTGTCCTCACAGGTGGAAAACAAAGGGAAAAGCATGCTTTTCTTTTTAAAAAGCCATCAATATATACTCTCATTACTTAATTACCACCCAAAGATGCACTTACCTGCTACTAATTCACATAATTAAAATCATTGCTGAAATGGAGCAATGATGTCAAATGTTCAGGAATGCGGGATCTACTTTGTCTTATGCTCACTTTCTTAATTTACTTTCCTTTTTTTCAGCAAAGATCCTTAAGTGAAAAGGCCAAACAGAATTTACATGGCAAAATCCCCATCAGGCATATGTCTAGAGCATCTTGCTTCTGAAATTAATTAAACATAATAATTTTTTGACAGTGGACTCTTAGTGATCAGTAGCACCCATTTATAGAATTATGGATGTCACAGACTATATATTTTCTCAAAACAATTTTTGTTTTGATTACTTGGGCCCACAAAAAATATTATATACATGCAGGACTGCTACATGAGTGAAGCTACGTATAAAAAATTATTAGTCACTTTAGAAATGCAGCCTATAGATATTGGAGAGAATGAATTAAACAAAAATTATTTTTGACTACTCAGAAGGGACATGCCATGCATGGTGGCAGCAAATAAAGCCTTTAGGTGATTCCTAATTAGGAAATGTATGCTTTTAGCAAGGAATTGAGAATTTACTTCTATTTGCAAGTGAGAATTTAAGAAGTCTTCTCAAATGACTATGTGCCCATAAGTATTATTTGACATGTTTTAGTTAATGGTCAATGTTTCAGTTAAAAATTACTTACTCTAATGGCTTTTACATGCGTTTTACTGGACCTTTCCCTTTGTGTCTTCTGAACATTGAGGACAAAATTCAAGGCCTGTATTTTTATGAGTGTGCTAATTAGTATGTAGCTGAAGAACAGTAGCATGCTGCGTGCAATATATGCTAGTGCCTTCAGCTACTCTCCCAAACATTAATAAGCATTTTAATATTTTTATAAGGCAGGCTCTAAATTTTGGAAAATGAGTCTGAACGCTATTATTACTTAAATGTCACACACACGAGAGAGAGAGAGAGAGAGAGAGAGAGAGGAAGAGAGAGAGAGAGAGAGGAGAGAAGAGAGAAGGAGAGAGAGAGAGAGAAGAGAGAGAGAGAGAGAGCGAGGAGGGTGACCCACAAGAACTACTGTGTAGCTGCATACTTAATTCAGAGAATTATTATAACTTCTAACTTATACCGGTGACCTCAGTGAGTCCTAGGAGAGTCCCGGGCTGTCTGGAAAGCTGATATGACATGGGGTGTGTGTGTGCACTATTGGAAAGGATAAAGATTCATGCTCGATTCTGCTCACTGGTGTATCAAAGATAAGGAATTGCAGGGGCTCTCTGAGGATCAGGAGAGAGCAGACTAATTCTGTGCTTTAATCCTTCACGTGTCAGGATTTTCTCTGAGCCGTAATACTCTATCGCTGTTTCAATCACATCTTGACAAATGCCAGGAAGGAGGGCAATTCATGGACAGAAAAGTATTTCATCATGTATTTGTTTCTGAGAGCCGGAAAGAGTGGAGTGTGATGATGGTGCTTCACTCATCTCCTGCTGCTTTTTGTGTTTGCATGCCCTTATGCAAAGGAATGCTTAAATCCCCGCGGGGTTCATTTGCAATTGGTGACTTGAAACTGAATATTTAAGTGAGTGCCTGAGTATCCGAGTGCCGAAACTCAAGTCCACACAAGTGACTCACTGAAACTGAAGAGAAAGTTCTTCCACAACCTTGTAATGTGAAATAGCAGCAGTGAAAACTGAAGCTCATTGATCTTATCTACTTCTATTGGATCTAAAAGATGAACTATCCTTTGATGCTTAAAAATATAAAATAATATTCCAGTGAACCATGTTAGATATGAAAATTAAGAGTATATATATTATATATACATTTTTTTTTCTTTTGGCTTCTCTGAATCTATTAGCAGACATGTTTTTGTCCAGATTATTTTATTCTATACTATATGTAATTATATATAGTGTATAAAGTATAGTATACACTACAAATTATGTACTGTGTATGATAAAGTGTTCTGTGGTTTACATTCTTTTCCCACTCAAAATGTATATGACATAATATCTACGAAGTTTTACAGTTAATTTTCCAAGTACGACATTGTCACTGTTTTCAATGTTTTCTGCACAAACCAAAATCCCTTCCCTCCTGTCTCCCTCCCTCCATCCATCCACCCATTCCTCTCTTTCCTCTGATCTTTCATCTTTTTTTCTTCCTTTCAAGAAAGGGCCTCACCCTATAATCCAGGCTGGCCTAGAATTGACAATCCTTCCTCAAGCCTTTCGAACGCTGAGGAATTTCAATATGTCATTGTCCCTGGCTCATAAGTAAACTTTCTGAGTATCTCTTTGTGAACACATAATGAACGACAAGGGGACTGGTTTCCTTTGAGAAGTGTGAATTGGCATTGACTGCGAGATGAGGCTCTAGTTGAGGGACTTTGGCTGTTTTCAATGTGTATCTCTCCGTTGGACTGCTTGGACTTCCTAACACATGGCAATTGGAACCAATGAGTGATGGTTACAATGAAAAGAATAAGATACATATTTCTTAAGACACAGGGCCGAAGTCCAAACCAGGGTCATCTCCTCAGTATTCTCCTATAACTCATCAAATGGTTCTGTAGCCGTTTTCTTGACAGTCCTTCACAACTTACCATTGTATATAGATATTGGTGTGCATTTACAACTCCTAGTTGTAATGTGCATTACAACATTACAACTCAATGTCAGATTTCAATGACATGAAAGTCAAATGCTTTTTTTTATTTTTCTTCATTTCAACTTGTGGTGGTCATTTTGACATAACCTACGAAGTGCCAGGATTGCAAACACAGAGTCATGTATAGCTTAATACTAGTTTAAAGTATAAATAAGTGGATTATGTCATTTTTTGCAGATTATAATTCTGTGGTAAAAGATGAATAGTCTTAGCTACACCTATCAACAAGGCTATTTATAAAGCAATAGTGATTCATAAGCAAAAGAAGTAAGCAGAAATCAAGGAGTATAATTCAAGGAACTTGAATTAAAAACTCAAGAGCAGAATAGTAGTTTCTTTTAAGAAGACTAAATAAAACATTATCTCTTACCTATTATGAAAATAGGTTCACAACATACTAAAATGAGACCTGAGAGTTGTGTAAATATGAAAACACAAGGAATGTCTTCAGAACATTGAAACTGGCAAAACTTTCTCTTTCTTTTCTTCCTTGCTTCCCTCCTTTCTTTTCATTCCTTCCTGTCCTTTCTTCAAATAAAAGGCAGACGTGGTATTAAGAAACTTAAAAGCTTTTTTTTTTTAACAATAAATAGCACAGCCATAGGGTGTGGAACCTCCTTGTAGCACAAGTTTACAAAACACACATGACAGAAGGTTAATATGCACAATATGAAAGCACCTTTTCCAAAGAAAACCATGCAAATGGCCCATGGGTACATAAAAAAACTCAGTATCATTGATCATCAGTGAGAAGCACATAAAATTGTAATGTTACATCATCTAACTCTCTTAAGAGTGGTAGTCATGAAGAACCAGGGTTGGAAAGCTCTGACAAAAATAAGGAGAAAAGAGATGCTCTAGAGTACAATAGATGTTTCTAAAATAGTTATTCAAATCAGAGTTGATTAGATAATATGTGTATGTGTTTAAAACTCAAGGCACTCTATAGTATCTGACTTAGGATCTCTGGTATTCATTAGTTACATCCATATCTTTCCAGAGATACATGCACATCACTAAATGAGCATACACATATTGTTTTTGTCACTTCCGCTTCTGCTTAAAAGTCTACTCTTTGGGTGGTACTGAATTTTCCACTTTCTGCTTGCCAGTGAATCCAAGGGGTCACTTTTCATAGAAACACATATGTGACTTTCCATTTATATTTATAGCTCTATGAGTATTCAACAATTTTTAGCCACTGATATTTAGGTACTTTAATTCTACATTTTGAAACATAAGGAGATGGAAATTGAGGTAAAGATGATTATATGACATCTCTAGGTCTCCTAATATATGATGAATAGAAAGTGCCAGCCTGGTACCCAACAAAATTCAAGAAATTATGTCCAAGGACAGGGCTAAAATATCATCAGCCAATGACTTCTGATTCTGCTGTTGCCACATTTCTAATATCAGAATAACAGATGGGAATGAAAAAGTGTTCCAAAATGGAGGTTTTAGACACATTGGGAAGTCTGGGTACAGAAAGTCAAAATATGAACATCTAGAATAGTCTCAAGTAAACTTAAAAAATTATCTTAGGAATGTTTCCTTAGTAAATAAAGTATTTAAGAGCAGGAAATAGCCCTGGTAATGAGATTTTACTTTTTAAAGCTATCCAAGGCTGAGTTGTATAATTGCTCAATTGAGGAAATACTTGCTTATAACATGATCATTGTCCTGGGTTTGATATCATAAAATAAATAAAGCAGGAATGGTGGGATAATTCCATAATTTTAGAACTTAGGATATGGAAACAGGAGGATCAAAAATTCAAGGTTATCATCTACTGTGCTGTGAGATCCTGTCACACACACACACACACACACACACACACACACCCATACACCCCCCCCCCCAAAAGTCAACAAAGACATTCAAAAGTGGACTGATGCTAAGATTGAGGACCATCATTTTCTTGGAAGGTTGTTGATATGGTATTTACTTCTGTATTCTATGAATATGTTTTATTACCATTGGTTAATAAAGAAGGTCCTTCAGCCTATGGCAGGGCAGAATAAAGTCAGGTGGGAAATCAGAACAGAGATAGGAAGAGAGAGCAGACAGAGTCAGGAAGTTGCCATGTGGCCGCCAAAAGTGACAGGCACTAGAAACTTACTCATTGGTCACAGCTTTGTGGTGATACATAGATGAATAAAAATGGGTTAATTAAGACATAAGAGATATCTAGGAATATGTCTAAGCTATTGGCCAAACAGTGTTGTAATTAATATCGTTTCTGTTTGATTATTCGGCATGGGCAGCCAGGAAATGAATGAGCAGTCTCTTTCTACAGGTGTGCATTGATTTTCAGGTCTTCTTTCTTGATTTTCAGCACAGCAAACCACATGACGGTTTAAATGTACAGAAAACAAAATCTCACACTGAAGCTGTAGCATGGATAAATGTGGCAGTGTCAAGGAGAAGTCACTCACATAACTTCAGAGAAAACTGACCCCTGTACTAGAAATATACCCATGACCAACAGAACGGTATTCAGAAGTTACTAGTTGCTGGACAAATGTGTAACAGCAATGCAGAGGAGAATGGAATATAGCAGTGTCAGACAGATGAAGTGCACAGTCAGGAAAATATATTGTCTAAGAAAGGGAAAAACTTTCCAAGTGTGGTTTGAGCTATAAAGAACTTAATAAAAATACAAAATCAATAAAACAACAGGTCAAAGACAAGGCACTAAATGAGAATAAAATGAAAGGGGAAATTTCAGTGCTAGTAAAACAAATCAAGTTCAAAACATCAACATTTATAGCTCTAATAAATAAATTAAAAACAAGACGAGACCAGAAAGAGAGAAGAAAATATTGAATTTCAGCCCTGGGGGGAAAGTTAGGATGATCAATTCAATAAAGAAATAAAAACTTAAAGACTTAAGAATTATAGAAAATTGGCAATTCAGAGGCCAAAGATGATCTAATAAAAGGACACTTGCTATCCATGGAGGAGAGAATATATTTAATGGAGGAGAAAAAACTATTGAGAAACACAAAATGAGGAAACGTCTACCAAATTTAGACAGATGCAAACATATATCCTAAGCAAACTATAGGTGCAAAGCCCAGAATTCTTCAGACATGTATAAAAGGAAAATATCCTTTTTCCTATAGTGGGAGGGATTCAGGAAACCATAAATATCAGCAAGTTCTTCATAACAGCTTTAAATGCCATCTGGAAAGTATTTAAAATTCTGAGAGGAAACAAAAATGATCTAAGAACATTCATTCAGCTGAGCTATCATTTATTCTAGAAATGACCTTTGGCCGACAGTCTTTGTCCAAAAAGAACTCAAGGACAGACAATGACTCTTACAATATTTCCTTTTTTTACCCTGTCAAGCTTCTGCATTTTTATTTATCTAATTTTCTGTGTGTATATTTATGTATATGTGTGTGCACGTGTGAAGACAGAGGACAACTTGCAGGGGTGAACTGTCCCCACCATGTGTGTTCCAGGGATTGAACCCAGATTGTTTCAAGAACTCAGAATCAGGTTTCTTTACATTTTTGTTTTTTTATTTGTTTGTTTTTTAAGCTGGCTTTATGATGAAATACAAATAATCAGTAAGTGAAAAATGTAAGGAAGGGGCCAGATGAAGAAACAGATTTGTAGTGAGTCTGGTAAACAAAGTTTGACCACAATTCCAGTACCTCCATCACCTGGTTTATCTGCTACATGCCATCTTTTGTTATGGCATGTTGGTGTGACTGTTAGATATAATCACATATGTCTTTCTTGATTAAGTTACTATATTTATCCACTTTCTGTTACTATAGCAAATACCTCAGATAAAGAGGCAGCATTATAAAGAGAAAAGGTTCATTTTCGCTCACACCCTTAGAGGTACCAGGGAATGAATAGTTGACTTGTGTGATTGTATGACTGGGCCTGTGGTGAAACAGAGGATCATGGTGGTAAGTGTATTATGAGGGAGGGTGAGAGAGAGAGAGAGAGAGAAAGAAGGAATGAGAAATTATGGATACTACTATCTGTTTACAGTGACCTCAAACAGTCTATTACATCCTAAAAGGTCCATCACCTCCCAATTGTACTACTGTTTGGGGACCAAATATATCTAGTATACAGGATATTGGATCACTTATCCAAGCTGTAACTGTTTCTAAATATTGACTTAATCATACAGGAAGTTTCTGGATAGGGTTGAGCTTATCACAGTGTAAGATTTCAGAGAGGTGCTCCCCGAATGTCTGAAAGTCTTGATGCTACATGCCCTTGGAGGAGAATGTTGAGTCTTTGTCCAAATGCTAGCAACACACGGAGGACCTTAATTCTCCAACCATGAATCACTGAGCTCCACTGGATATATGGCAAGATTGGAAAGTTTCTGCCTCCAGCTCAAGACAGAATTCATTCAGCCAGCGCTAGAACCTCATCTCCAGAGACTGAACTGAAGCAACAGCTGAATCATTACTATTTATCTCACTCATGGCAAATAGTAATTTTGTGCTAAATAAATTCTGAGTAGTTAAATTCATTTTGATTTGTTGTAGCCATTAGAAGGAAAACAGTAAGCGTGTAAGTAGTGCATATTGGAATTTTGTTCAGATTTCAGGTTATTTTCTTACAAATTAGTGTTGTGAAGAAACAGATAATATTGATTTTCTTGACTATGATAAAATTTCATTCCTATATTATATAAAGGCATCATACTATAAATGATAAATGTTTACAAGAATTATTAAAAATATTTATAGACTAGTGTTTTTAAAGTATAAGCATATACATAATTGAAATGTAGTTAAAATACACATAGGGAGGAAAGAAACTAACTTTAATGGTAGAGAAATAGTCAAAACTGTTATAATAAACTTGAGCTGAAATATAATGGCTTGAAATATTAGTGTTTACATAATATCATTGTTAGCATGAATGAAATACTCATGTTTATTACATGTGGATGAAGTTTTGAGATTTATCATGTACAGGTGAATTACTGAGGCTTAGTATATGTGGATGAAGACTATGAAATAAAGGAATGAAGAAACACCACTCATTAAGAGAAGATCCACAAAGCCACCAGCTGCTGATCTCACTCATAAAATGCCCATTTTATATGTGGAACATGCTTCAGCATCTCTCAGGATAGCTTCATGCTTTTAAAGGAAGTAGAAACTGTGGCTGGTACTCTTGCCAAATTTAAATCGAGGCTCCGATTTTGCATTTTTGATCTTTATTCCTCTGACTTGGTATTCCAAGGGAGAAAGGCAAGGTCACAGTCGCAAACAAATCTGGAGAATGTTAAGTCTGTGGACTGAAAAATAATTTAACTTTGTGTCGTGTGACAGAATTTTTCTGGGGTGATGTAGCACTTGCATGCATGTGCGTCTGTCACATGAAACAAGATGACACAAGGTGCAGCCAACAGGAGTAAGAGAGAGGGTTACTTACAGGATCAGAGAGATGCAGAAACATTCCAAGAAAGCAAACAAATCAAGTAGCTTCTTTTCCTTTCTAGGATTAATTTATAAGGAAGAAAGAAGAAAAAGCGTTCTCTAAAAAGGGAAACATTTTTTAAAAGATATTTGAAACAAAGCGTGAAGTAGTAGCAGTTGACTAAGTGGGGAATAGAGTGAATGGAGGAGGCTGAGTTGAATACACTGGCTTGCAGAAAAAGTTCAGGGTGGAGGTCTTGAGTTTAGTGTGGTCCAACAAGAAAAAATAAAGGGTGAGAGAACTTGGTAAGAATTGAAGTATGCAGGGTTTTGAGAATCACAATGTAGCACTGAATGTTGATGGAAACATAGTGAAGAGAGCTGCCTAATTGTTCTGCAAGCATGATACCAAAGTCTGACTCAGTGGCAAGTCCTCCTGGGGAGGTAGAGAGCATGTGGTTAGAGGAAAAGAGAGAGAAGTGTGACCTGGTTGTTTTGCATGAGAGGAAGCCAAAGGAATTGGTGCTAGTCATGCTAGCAAGATCAAAGAGGGAGACAACATGAAGATTTAGTTAGAGTGGAAAAAAATTACCAGGACTGATTTTAAAATTGTTCTAAAAATAAGACTCTTGAGGATTAATCATAATTTCTAGGTTTTTAGAATTGGCATTATGTGCTGGAAGGTTCCGTCAGATGGGAAGAGGATGGATAAAGGGATACAATGTATATGTTAATGCCACAGGAATTTGTTTTTATTTTATTATTTTTTTTATTGATTTTATTAAGTTGTACATTTTTCTCTGCTCCTCTCCCTTTCTCTTCTCTCCCCTTTAACCCTCTCCCATAGTTCCCATGCTCCCATTTTACTCAGATTTTGTCTTTTTCTACTTCCCATGTAGATTAGATCTATGCATGTCTCTCTTAGGGTCATCATTGTAGTCTAGGTTCTTTGGGATTGTGATTTGTAGACTGGTTTTCTTTGCTTTATGTCTAAAAACTACTTTTGAGTAAGTACATATGATATTTGTCTTTCTGGATCTGGGTTACTTCACTCAATATGATATTTTCTAGATCCATCCATTTGCCTGCAATTCTCAAGATGCCATTCTTTTTTGTTGTGTAGTTCTCCATTTTTCTTATCTATTCTTTGGTTGAGGGGCATTTAGGTTGTTTACAGGTTCTGGCTATAACAAGCAATGCTGCTATGAACATAGTTGAGCACACGTCCTTGTGGTATGATTGAGTATCATTTGGGTATATACCCAAAAGTGGCATTGCTGGGTCTTGAGGAAGGCTGTTTCCTAATTTCCTGAGAAATTGCCATACTGATATCCAAAGGGACTGTATCAATTTGCACTCCCCCCAGTAATGCAGGAGTGTTCCCTTTACTCCACAACCACAAGTTGTTATCATTGTTTTTGATCTTGCCCATTCTTACAGGTGTAAGATGGACTCTCAGAGTTGTTTTGATTTGCATTTCTCTGATGACTAAGGATGTTGAACATTTCCTTAAGTGTCTTTCAGCCATTTTAGACTCCTCTGTTGAGAGTACTCTGTTTAGGTCTGTACTCCATTTTTTTTTATTGGATTATTTGTTTTTTTGATGACCAATTTTCTTGGATCTATTTACATTTTTCTACATCTTGGCATGCAGTTATGCTAGCACCATTTGTTAAATATGATTTCTTGTTTCCATTTTATGTTTTTTGCTTCTTTGTCAAACATCAGGTGTACGTTGGTATGAACATTAAAATTTGGGACTTTGATTCGGTTCCATTGGTCTTCATGTCTGTTTTTATGCCAGTACCAGTCTGTTTTCAGTACTGTAGCTCTTGCCATAAGGTTTTAAATGGTGATGATGTTGTTGATTTCTAGGCGTGTGGACATCAGAAGAAAACTTTGTGAAGTGGGATCCTGGTGATCTTTTGGATAGACATGAACAATTAGCTTCACCATGATGCCGAAGTCCATTTTTACCCTGTTTGATTTGAAAGACATTGTGGAAAATTAGTGCCATTGGGCTTTTAACTACTTAGTGGAATTCATTATTGGTACACTACATTCCTGTTGCTTTCCTTTTGTAAAGACCCCTAGTGTGGTTACAATTTTCTTACTAGATTTAGGAAACCTTGTTGGCCCTTTCTCTGGTGGGTTAACTGCTAAGGATTGCCTATTTTAAATGGGTTGATGCATCTGTGTGTATAATTGTTCATGATCATTCTTCATTATCCTTTTAATGTTTGTAGATTAATCAGTCACCTTTCTTTCATTCCTATTATTAAAAAATCTGTGTCTTCTTTTTTCCTCTTAATTTCTTGATTAGAGTTTTTTTGTGGTGGTTAATCTTTTGAAAGAACTAGTAGCTATTGGCCTCATTAACTTTCTTGATGGTTTTCCTCATTTAAATATTATTAATATTAATTCTGCTATAACTTTTATTATATATTTTCTCCTGCTTCATTTAAACTTATATTAATTCTTCTTTTACTTAGATAATTGATGCTTACCCCATCTTTGGACTTCTTTCTTTCTCAATGTCAAGTAGATTGATTTGGATGGTAGATAGTGAGGTCAATTAAATTCTTATTTTTATATTCTTTATCAAAAGAGGCAGGGACTCAGATGAAATTGTCTATTTATCCTTCTGTTTGCAGTAGTCTGGTATCTAATATTTTTATCCTCTTTTGTACAGATGTACAGCTATAATTATTATTCTTATCCTCATTGGTCTTCAATTTTTCTATCATTATATCATATTCTTTGTCTCTGATAATATTCTTTGATCTGAAGTCTAATTTGCCCAACATTAACATAGATACTGCTACTTTTTTATTACATTTACTTTTTTGTATATTTGTGTGTGTGTGTGTGTGTGTGTGTGTGTGTGTGTGTGTGTGTGCGCAAGTACAAGCAAACACAGAAGTCATGGAATGTTTGTGTTTGTGGCAGGTATCGGTGGCTTTCAAAATAGTTAGTTCTCCCCTTCTATTGTCTGAATCCTGGGGGTTTAACTCAGATTGTCAGGTAGTAGGTGTCTTTATCTATTGAGCAATTCCTTCTTGCTTTTGATTCTTGTTAATATGGTGTACTTTTCCCCATTCCTTTATCTTGAGCTTATTTGAAGTTTTGTATTTAAAGTGAATTTCTTTTGTGTGTGTGTAAGAAATGTTTTAATACAATCTTTTCTCATTTTACATACCTTTTCCCATTCCCACTCTCTCCTATTCTCCCACCCCACCCTTTCCCCCACCCCCTATCTACTCCTCAGAAAAGGTAAGGCATCCCTTACCTTTCTTTTCTCCCCCTCTCTGTCCTTTTTCCTTCTCGAGTATCCTATGCCCTCATGTTCTCCTTCCTTCCTGTCTCCCTTCCCCCTCCTCTTCTGTTCTCCCTTCTGTGCCCACCACTCCCAATTTTCTCAGGACATCTTGTCTGTTTCCATTTCCCAGGGGGATACAAGCATGTTCTTAGGGTTCTCCTTGTTACCTAACTTCTCTGGGATCATGGACTATTGGTTGGTTATCCTTTGCTTTACATCTAATATCTACTTATGAGTGAGTACATACCATGTTTATTTTTTGGGTCTGGATTACCTAATTCAGAATGTTTTATCTAGATTCATCCATTTCTATACAAATTTCAAAATGACATTTTTTTAACCACTGAGTAGTATTCTATTGTTTAAATGTATCACATTTTCTTTATTTATTCTTCTGTTGAGGGGCAACTAGGTTGCTGTCAGGTTCTGGCTATTATGGATAATGCTGCTTTGAACATAGTTGAGCAAATGTCCTTATAGTATGATTGAGCATCCTTTGGGTATATACCCAAGAGTTTATTGCTGAGTCTCAAAGTAAGTTGATTCCCAATTTTCCGAGAAACTGCCATACTGATTTCCAAGGTGGCTGTACAAGTTTGCACTCCCATTACCAATGGAGGAGTGTTTCCCTTACTCTGCAGACAGGTGGACCAATGGAATCGAATTGAAGACCCTGATATCAATCCACACACTCATGAACACCTGATTTTTGGTAAAGAAGCTAAAATTCTATAATGGAGAAAAGAAAGCATCTTCAGTAAGTGATGCTTGCATACTGGATGCCAACATATAGAAGAATGTAAATAGATCCATTTCTATCCCCATGCACAGCACTTAAGTCTAAATGAATCAAAGACCTCAAGATAAACCCAGCCATATTGAACCTCATTGAAGAGAAAGTGGAAAGTAGCCTTCAATGCAAGGGCACAGTAGACCACTTCCTAAATATAACCCCAGTAGCACAGATACTGAGAGGAACACTTAATGCATGGGGCCTCCTGAACTTGGAAGCTTCTGTACAGCAAAGGACACAATCACTAAGGCAAAATAGCAGCCTAGAGAATGGCAAAATATCATCATCAACCCCTTATCAGACAGAGGACTAATCTCCAAAATATATAAAGAACTCAAGAAACAAGACATTAAACTACCAAATAAAATGAATTTCTTATAGAGACCATAGCTTCTTTTCTGCAGCTTGATTCTCCTTTGTCTGATTTGCTGTCAAGTGTCACATTTAATGAGATTACTAATATAATTGAAATAAATTCAACTGCTGTCATTATTTTATATTTATTTCTGTTTTCTATGTTATACTCCTCTTTTTTAGTGTCAAATATTATATGATTATGTTTTGACTTCTATCTTTTTCTTAATAGTTGAGATTCTTTCTAACCTTTAAAACTATTTTCTAGAATATACACTTTAATTGAAATACATTTTGAAATAACATGATAGCACTTCACGTGGAACCACATCTAATAAATGAATACTCTTGGCTCCTTCTGCTTATCTTTAACAATATGCCTGTTACACGTTGCCCTGGATTGTATACTGCAATTACCCAATATAATTTCCTATTACAAATTTAAAACTATTTTAGATACATTAAGAGTATGATAAAGCCTTTATTGGTCTTTATGCCTTCTCCAATGTTCTTTTCAAATAGATTCTATTTATTCAGTTGTTTCGTCTTATGCTTCATGTGTCATTGCGCCTCTGTTTTTATTGATGCACTTCCCTAAATGCCACTCATAGAGAATCTATACTGCAGAGCTCTTAAAGATCTAATTAAGGATTTATCTACTGGAATTCTGTTAAGGTAGTGATAAGATGTTGGGGAGAGAAAGTGTTCCATGATCTAGTCATAGGTTATGGTCTTAGTAGTCTGTGTGCCCATCTTCAATAGACTATCCTGCTTTCACATGCAGCCAGACAGGAAGGGCAGAAAGGCTGGAGATGGACACATGTTGTTTCCCTCAGTGAGATAGCGCCCTTGTGAGTCTTTGTTCTATAACTCTGAACACCTTTGTTACTGAGTGTGCTCTTGACTTACTTCACAGTGATCCTTCTTTTGCTTCCAAAGCTGCACAGACAGTTTCATTGACTTGCTGTAACTTTCTGGTGATGACTTTCCCACTGTGCTACCTATGTGTTTCCAATTATTAAGCTCTTCCTAATTCCGCCTCCACCAATTGGTCAAACTAGTCATTCAGATTTTACCAGTTTCTTTTTCTGTGTTTGTTTCCATTGGTTTCTGTTTCAAATAAGCAGCTTTGGGTTTAGTTTATCTGTTTCTTCATATTTTAGGGTGATTATTTGTCCTGTGCTCTCAGTTGTTTTTATTCAGTGTGTTCAGGTTTTCTGGCTGTAAGGGAATTATGTCTCCCAAACTCTACATCTCATAGGCAAAAGCAGAACTTCTTCCATTTCTCCTGGGGTACATAAAATTATCAAAAGAGAAACTGAGTATAGAGAAGTTATGTTATAACTCAACTATAAGGATAAGTGTAATGGCTAATAAGACTGGGGTAGCTATTCAGAAATAGACTACGTTGCCCTATGTCTGTGACATTATGAAGAAGAAGAAAAGTAAGTTCTACTCCAGGGAGTTATCCCGTAGGTGAACGTAGCTAAAGGTCCTTACAGACCATGTAAGAAATCCACAGTTTAAATGTGAGGAACGCATACAGATGGATTGCTCTCTCTCTCTCTCTCTCTCTCTCTCTCTCTCTCTCTCTCTCTCTCTCTCTCTCTCGTGTGTGTTGGAGTTTAAAAGGGAGATTTCATTAAATTCTATTTTCACAATGAAATTTGAACAAAGAATATGTATTTTCTGACTTTTAAGCTTTGAGAGAAAAAAGAAGGACCACTGTAAGATCAATCAGTCAAGAGCTCTTTCAGCATCTTTAAACCTGAATTACTTAGGAAAATGTCAGGAAATCTTACTAAAATCCTGTTAATTGCTTATAAATCTCATTTGAGAAATAGAAATCAGCAAATATGATAAACTATACCCTTGCATACTGGAGTAGCTGAATATGAATTCTGTGAGCAAAATTCCGAGGTATAAATTTAGAAATTCTCATATAGATAATTGACATTTTTATAGAATAAGTTCATCCTCCATTGAAAGGAAGAACTATGATACTTCCATGTAGCTTAGACTCTCACAAACACTAATATGAGTTGCTGATATATATATATACATACACATATATATATATGGTACACACACATATATATATATGGTACACACACACACACACACACACACACATATATATATATGGTACACACACACACACACACACACACATATATATATGGTACACACACACACACACACATATATATATATATATGGTACACACACACACACACACACACACATATATATATATATATATATATATATATGGTACACACACACACACACACACACACACATATATGTAGCTGCTCCTGAAGAAATAGCCCCGCTGTTGTCCCAGGGCAAGTCTTGCTTCCTAGCTGCATTTCTTACTTGGAGGAGAAACGGTTAAGCCACTGCACAAGAGTTTTCTTTTGAGATTAGAACCTAATCAGGCATTCTGAGGAGGCAGACCATCAAATCCCAGGTAGTAGATCTAATTGCTTTTATTTGTGCTGTGTGTACTCTGAGCATTTGGTCCCAGGGTAGATCTGGGCTTCAGATGAGGTTTCTCAATTAAAGTGAAACAACTTAGTCTGGCAACTTGAGTTTCATAATGATATTCTGAAGCTCCACTTCTTAGCGTGAAACTGATACATCATCATAGAACAAATTCATCATTCATTAACTCAAAATCAAATCAACATTTCGTTTTAAACCCAGGAGCAATATCTTCCCCAAACAGCCAGCGTGAATTCTGCTTCAAGTACAATAGCATTATGTCTGAAAAAGCTGAACCTGAAATGTGTGCACTGAGCAGCATCCACTGAATTTCAAGGTCAGTCATCACTCCAAATGCCCAACTGGAGATTAGAACACAGCAGGTCACAATAAGGCAGGAATTAGGAAGTATGATCAGGCATTATGCCTCTGAAGCAGGTTTTCCCATAGTAAACAGAAGAAGACTGGCAAAGATTACGGTGAAGAAATGAGTAATATGGTTAAGGCATTAATAATACTCTTTTGAACATGTAATCTGACTTTTCTCTTAGAAATATAATTTGGATTTTTTGTGTGTATTTATAACAGTATCTTTGTGTTTTCACCCTCTAATGAATTTTTTATAAAGGGCTTCCCACGAATAGTTGCTAATATTTCTATGACTCTAATTTTCCCACTTTCTTTATTCATCTTTCTTCAAGTTTTTTGAGTGCTTTATGTTCACACATAGCTCTCTTTTCACCTCGTAGCAGTGAAGAGACACTAACACAAGGACTGTATTTCTAAAGAGATTAAAAAATCTATACGAGTAATTCCTCCATCTAAAACATAACTCTAACACAAGCTAGATTTTATTTTGCTGTGGATGCACAAGAGATAAAAACCTCTACACAGTTCAAAAGAAAGGATTATTAAATTTTTATCAGCTAAAATCAATATCAGAGGTAACACCGAGAGCCTTGGGAGCAGCGGCATGGCTAATCCACTGGGAAGAAAAGAGATCATTTTATTTGAAGAAATTTGGCTAAGCAACATTTTTAACTCATTTGCTATATAGTTAGTTATTGTTTCTTAGATATGGTATAGAGTAAGAAACCCCTTTACTATCTGTCTTTATGACATTTAGTTGATATCTGTATGGTCGTTATGCTTTATGAATTAAATATTTTTATTGTTTAAATTCTTAAAATGTAAAGTAAAACATCACAATTCAAAAACAAGGGTTCACCTTTAAGAAAAACAAAACTTGAAGGCAATATAAAGGAGCCACACTGATATTAGATCTTTTTTTGCTTGTATTAATCTCTTATTAATAAAAGTGGTATATTTTATCAATCCTATCTTATAAAGACACATCTTGAAAGGCAATTAATAACCCAATACTAATTACTATGTGTAATTCAGAAGGCTTATCCAAAGATATTTCTCTTATATAGATAAAGGGAAATGTCAGCTGAAATTCCACAAGTCAGACAAGTAACACAAAAAAATAAATAAATAAAACTTCTGGTTTTATGAAGAGTCAGGGAAACAATTTCTTCTCAAAACATCTTGAGTTTGAATGCCCTTTGATGATTAATAGCATGACCTCCATATTCAAGCCTCAGCACAACATTCACGAACACATCTGTGATACCATTGACCTTTGCCTTACAGCTTTAGGACTTTGTTAAATGATCTCAGATAACTAAAAGGGCTGGAAATCATTCATCTGTCCATCCTTACTTCACACAGACTTGTCTTCATGATTTTCTATATCTCTGATGCAATGCTGGAGTTTTGAGTTGAAGAAGTTTGTTTTGGAACAGCCTGCAAATCCACAGATCCACTCCTTCAATCAGTGAGGACCTGTGCTTGAAGAAGTACTCACGGAACCAGAGCCTGTCTCTAAGGCTCAGTGGTTTATCTTGGTTAGGAAACTATGTACCTCACAAAATACAAATTGGCAAAAGAATTTATTGACTAATAAAATATAGTGATAATTGCAACTAATTTATGTCCCCTCAAAGGATCCTCAAACAGCTCTTCCCCGATGCTTTACTTGCGACCCCTGTTAAAGCCATCACCCTTCTTTCAAGTTTTCTTTATTTTTCATAATTTAGTTTATTTTTATTTTATGTGTGTGAGAGTTTTCCTTACACATATGTATGCATATCACATGCATCCCTAGTTCCCTCAGAGGCCAAAGCAGGACAGTATATCCATGTGTGTCAATGTGTGAGTACTGGAAACCAACAAACGTGGGTCCTCTGTTCAATTACCAAGTGCTCTTAAGTGCTGAGTCACCTCTCCAGCTCTCTCGTCAAAATGTTCTTATATTGTAGTATGTTTGTACAGTAACAGACATCTCTTAAATATATGCATTATTTCAAATAAAATATGAATCCAACACTTGTCACAATCCCAGATATTGGTGAATAATGAACACACAAAGATACAAACGTAAATATTAATAAGTATACCAACATAGGAAATAAGAAACCCACATTGCTTCCTGCTCATAATAAAAAAGACTGACTTAAGGAAATGTTTCACTTATTATTTTCTCATATTCTTCTCATATATCTGTGAATTTGGTGTCTTGGCATACCTTTGACCGATAAAATTCAGAAAGGTTCTTATCAGAAGAGTTAAATTGCTTTGTGAATCCTAACAGCCCCTGAGCCAATACTCATCCACAGTTGGACTAATCAAGTTTCATGCATCCATTTCAGACATAATACCTTGGAAAAGGGATGAATACAGTCTTCACAACTATCAAATAGTCTCTCAGGAAACGAATTACATCTTCTTTTATAAAAATTCCAAAGAAGCAGATACTATTGTTATCACAATTTTACAGACCATGAAGCAGAGATTTACAAAGATGAAATAGCTTGTTCTAAGGCATGTAGGTTATAAATGTCAAACTGGGATTTGAATGAGGTTTGTGCAGCGGTGTACTGTGACTGATGATTTCAGCACTGCAGTGATGGACAGTTCCCCACACTTAGTTTCTTTAGGGCTAGTGCAGACAGAATCTCTGCTTTTCCAAATATCATGAAGCCTGCACAGTTTGGCAGTCGTGAATTGCTAGGCATGGATCAGTTAACCTCCTCAGGGATAAACTTTAAGTAATGAATGAAAAAGTTAGGGGATTTAAATTCCTACTCTGAAGCTCTCTCTCTATGATTGCTCAAGGAGTTCTTTGAAGAATTGATCTCAGCAACCCTCCAGAATGGGAAACAACCAGTTGTCACTTCCTTAATTAACTTCTCTTTCTTTGATCTCTCAATTACTTTGCTGCTTTACTCAATCAAACTCATCATACTTAAGCCATTGTCTCATTGTTTCTTTGGATAATACTTCTTCTTCACATATCTTCCACTATGTTTTCCCGTTTGTACTTTACAGGTGTGATTATTACATTCTTACATTACAAATAATAATGTGTGATTTATATAATTTTGTTCTTTTAGAAAATGAATAATAGGTTTCAATAAAAAGAATACTTACTATACAACAGTATTTACACTTTCCTGTCTACTCAACATTTCTACATTTTAGAGGAAAATTGTATATGTTGCTCTGATAAAATGCCAACACAAGATAACTTATGGAAAAAGGGTTTATTTTGGTGTGGTTTCAGGGTTCGGCCCATTATGGAAGCTACATCACGACATCAGGAGCTTGAAGCAGCTGGTCATATTGGGTACACAGTCAGGAACAAGATGTCAGGAAAGGAGTAGTTTAGTTAGTCTTCTCTGTTTTATGCTGTGCAAGAACTAAGCACAGAACATGGTGCCACTCTCTTTTAGGGTAATCTTGCCACTTCAATAATTAATTAGGATAATTCCTTATGGGTAAGCCCTCAAACAACCCTCGTCTAAATAATCCCTCACTGGTATACTAGAATGTTTATGTCCTGGGCGATTTAAGATCCTGTAAAGTTCACAGCACAGAGTTTCACAATATTTGTCATATTTTCTCATATATTTACATAAATCATTGAAATCTTATGAAATTTAAAATCATTATATAACTAAAATTTTCTAATATTATTACATTTATATATGTAATTTTAATTTTAGCTTCTGGATAACAGATATATTCAATTATAGCTTCATTTAAATTTTCTTTAATGTGTTAAACATATAACATTAACTAATCCATACTAAATAACTTTAATGAAGTACAACTCCAGACATTGTGATAACTATTTAATGTATGCCCTCTCACTCAAATCTCATTAATTTTACAATTGAGAAAGCTGAATTTCAGAGAGCAAGTGGCTTGATTAAGTCTATCAACTAATCATCAGGGAGCTGAAGGATAGGAGTAGTGTGGGAGGTCCTTCTGTCTATGTGTTGCTTTTATTGGTAAATGAATAAGGAAACTGTTCTTGGCCTGTTGGTAGGACAGAATTTAGGTAGGCAGGGAAAACTGGACTGAATGCTGGGAGAAGGAAGGTAGAGTTGGGGGGATGTCATGGAACCACTGCTGGAGACAGATGTGCTGAAACTGCTGGTAGGCCACCACCTTGTGGTGATGCACAGATTAGTGGAGATGGCTTAAATTATGATGTAAGAGTTAGCCAATAAGAAGCTAGGGTGAATGGGTCAAACAGTGATTTAAATAATATGGTTTCTGTGTGATTAATTCAGGTCTAAGGGATGCTGAGAACCAACAAGCAACCTCCCTACAACAGATTGGCACACCAACTTGGTGGACTAAATCCGTGTAAAACCCAAGAAAGCTTAAAAAGGAATCCTAGACACAAAAGAACAGGTTTAAGCATTTTCTTGAGTGGGCTCTGCTTTCTAGAGGTGGGCAGAGGCATGGCTTCTTTGGAAGAGGATTTCCTGGTTCAGCCTTAGCATAAAAAAAGCTGCACAGTTTTGAAGTGCAGCTTCCTGGGCCATGTTGCAAGCACAAACTTGGGCTATGGAGCATTTGAATGGTATTTGTGGGTCTGGATGTTTGTGTGCCCACTCAGGATTGGGAGGAAAGTAACAGAGACCATGCCCACCCCTCAGTGCTCACTGCCTGGGCAGGTGGTGGGAACAGGTCTACTAGGCTTGCACAGGTAGGAGAGCATGGCAGATGCGTGCCACCATACACAGAGATATTTCCAGGATTCACAGTGCTCTGCATGGCATATATAAAGGGTTTATGCGCTGCATGCTCATTCTCCAGGTTAAAGTGCTAAGCGAGACTCCTGCCTCGCTGCCCCAGAGCTGACAATGGTAGTGCTTCCACCATTTTAAAAGTGGAGAGAGGCGGAGCCAGCATCCATAGTGGCTGCAACCAAACTGCCTACCATTTTAAAAATTCTTCAAGACAGTAGAGAATTACCGATAATTCAATAAGGGCAGATTCAGACATAAAAGAACTCTAAATGGGTCATTGTGTTAGATAAATGTATATAAGCTTGGAAGAGAGAAAAGTTAAGGTTTTTTTAAAGTCTTTTAAGAGACAGGATACAGATAGTCATAAAAGGATATAAAAAACTAAGCCATGTAAAAATGGAAAATTCACAGAGAGTCTGGATTATATTTATTATTGTGTTTTCTTTGATTTTTTTGACTGTGAAGGAGCTAAGTACAGAGAGACATTTCATTGTATGGACTGCTAAGCCAAACCAGCATATCTGTTCTAAAGGTATCATGAGTTCCAAATTTGAGTCTAAGGGTATGTTGCTTAGAAAAGAGATTCTTCTTTTGTTTCCATAGAAGATGAGAATCTGTGGATTGCTTCTAGACCTATATTGCTTGACAGAGCATGGAGCATGTCCCCCTGAAAGTCACATTGAACACCATTAAAAAATTACTTCACCCAACTGTTGACTGAGATTAACCTAGCACACAGGATACACCATGAAAGGCCTGATTAACAGCACCCTCAAACAGCAGGAAGCAATATGAACAGAACTATGCCCATATTCCCAAATATTATTTATAATTGTTTGTTTACATTTAAAGGTGGATATGCTATAGAGATGAATAATTTGCTTTGGTATGGATCTTGGTTTATTAATACAAATTTAAGGTAAATTTTGTTATACTGCATATGTATATTTCTGCCCTTGATTAAGGTATTGTGTTTGTTTAGTTCATTTAAAAAATGTAATGTATAATTAAGAATAGAGGTTAATAGATAATCATCTCTAATAGTCAAGCTTGTAGTCATGTTTGTTAGATTTTCTAGATGTATAGAGATATATTTCAGTTAGATAGGTATTTTTCAAATCTTTCAGAGACCTTCAGAATATACATTTAAAATGCTTTAATAACTTAAAACTTTCCATGACAGTGAGACACATCTGCTCCTGGTGGCACCAAGCTACTTCAAGAGGATGATGGACATTGAAGAGTCTCCTTATGGAGTTGGTTAGGCATTTGGGCAAGAAACTGCCCTTGCCTGAACTGCTAAACTGGACATGTAGGATCCACAGAGAAATGACTGCTGAACTTCCCTAAAGGTGAGACTACCCTTTGGGGTTCCTGCTTCATGAAAGAGTCTGCAAGACATTCTGCAGAATACAGAAGAAAGTGACTAGCAAGCTGCCAATACTGGCAAAACTGTCTTTGAAATTTCCTGCTTCATTGAAAAGTCTGCTGGATACTTTGGGCCTGTGGGCTGAAGACTGGATGTCCCAATGGTACATAAGAACATTGGGTGACTGTCCAGGCAGCGAGATGTCTCTGTCAATTCTAGAGTTTTGGAAGTTGAAATGTACTTCCTGTTTACTTAGGTAATATAATATCCTTCTGGAGTCTTTGATGGAGTTGAAGAATAGATAGATAGTTATAGCTTTCCTTAGTTATAATAAAATATAAAGTATACGTAAATATTGTAACTGTAATTCTTGCTTGATACCTGTCTTGTTATATGTAATTTTACTTTCTTTTTGATTAAATAGAAAAGGAAAAATGGTATGGGAGGTCCTTCTGTCTATGTGTTGCTTTTATTGGTTAATGAATAAGGAAACTGCCTTGGCTTATTGATAGGGAAGAACTTAGGTAAGCAGGGAAAACTGGACTGAATTCTGGGAAAAGAAAGGCAGAGTCAGGGAGATGCCATGGAGCTGTCCCCAGAGATAGATGTGCTGAAGCTTTGCTGGCAGGCCACCACCTTGAGGTGATGCACAGATTAATTGAGATAGGTTAAAGTAAGATGTAAGAGTTAGCCAATAAGAAGTTAGGGCTAATGGGTCAAGCAGTAATTTAAATAATACTGTTTCCATGTGATTAATTTGGGTCTAAGCTAGCAGGGTGGCCAGGAACCAGCAAGCAACCTCCAAAAAACAAAGGAGTGGGGTTGTAGTTAAAGGTCTGTAAAGTTTAAACCCTGCTCTTACTGTAAGACTCAAGATGAGGAAGAAAAGTTCTGAAGAAAAAGAATGAGTTGATTGGCAAATGACACTTTCAATGGATTGAAAATAGCTAGCGCTCTGACTGCAATTCTGAGCTCACGAATTTTGAGAAACTCTAAATACAACTCAATTATTGTTATGCATAATAACAGATGGGCATGGAAACCCAATACTAAGCACAAACCTGTCTTCATAAACAGTTTTTCTGTTTGCATAAAGCTACCTCATAGAGCTATTTGCTTTTAAAATGCATGGCCATGACTATTCAACTTCACACCTGAGAAGGCAGCAGATTCAGACAATGTAAATTGGAATAGTTATGCTCAGAATACATAATCAGCTCCCAGGAAATTGTGGCTACTAGTTTAAAAAATTTAAGAAAACCCCACTGAGAATGGTGAAAGTCATTTTGATCAAGATTGAAATTGTACATACATTTTCATAAGCTTCAAATAAAAACATTAATTTGGAAACTAGAGTAGTGCTTACTGTTTCTATGTTTGTTTAGATTAATTTAAAAACTATATTTATCTATGTATTTGCTTTCCAAAAATTTTTAGGTACATTTGGCTAATGAAAATCACATGTAATTATGTTCAGTGTGATGTTTTGATATATATTTGGCTGGTTAGATGCCTAAATTGAATTGGTTAACATATACAGTGCATCACAGATGTAACATTTTTAAAGCAAGTATATATAAGAACAATGAAGATTTCTAAGGCATATTTAAGTAAGCAATGATTATAGTAAGATACCATGTTATGCAGTAGATATCTTGATATGTATTTCCTGTGATGGAATTTAACCATATGAATGTCTTTCTACCTGATGTTCTTCTGCAAGTCACAGAGCCCACTCTTTCCCCTTTTATTCATGCAAAATTAACTTTTACAATTTCAACATATAAATGATATTATGACATTTTTGTCTTTCTGCTGCACTTGGCTTAATTTGCTCAGCATAATGTCTTTTTGGTTCCTTCATATTGTGGCAAAATAGGATCTCTCTCTTTTTTAAATCAGACTAAATGCTGTAAATGATACATTTTATTTATCTCCTTTTTCATTGACAGACATTTAACCTGGCTCTATGTATTGGCTACTGTAAGTACAGCTATTTTTCCACATGTTACTTTCATTTCTGTTTGCCATATGTCCACTAATGAGATGGATGAATCATATGGAAGCTTTATTTTCATTTTTTTAAAAAGCATTTTTTGCTGCTTTTCATATAGCACTGATTATATTTTCTACTATATTTCTACTATATTTCTAGTGTGTAAACATTCCTTTTTAAATATCTCTATCACTTAATCTCTTGCTTTTATTAAAAATTAAAACCTTTTAATGAATATTACTTAAGAAAACTGAAAGAGATAGAACAATATTGCAAGCTACTTAAGCTTTTTTTTTTGACATTTTTCTTTCATTTTGAGATTATATTGTGATTCTATTATTTCTCCCTTCCCTTTTTCTCCCTTCAAAGACATTCCATATACCTTTCCTTGGTCTTGGTCTTGTTTTATTAATTGTTGTTGCACACACACACACACACACACACACACACACACACACACTTTCTTAAATATAACCTTCTTAGTCTCTCAATTTTATCTGTATGTACATTTTCAGGGTAGATTATTTGCTATTGGATAACCAAGTGATGTGCTCCTTGCTAGACCACAGTATTTCTCTTGCTTTCAGTATCCCTTTGTTGCCTGTAGTTCTGTGTATAAGGTTGAAGCCTCATGGTCTTTTTCTCATCCTTGCTGGAATATCCATTGTTTTTGTCCTTGTTCATCTCATAAAAGTGATTATAGCAGTGAGGAGATCCAATTTCATAGTGGTTTAAAAGACTCAACAGATTATAATACATAATTGATAACTTGTAATATTGAATGTGTTTTCATCCACCCACTGGGCATTCGTAAATTTTCTTTTGAAAAATATCTGTTTAGTAATATATAATTACACTATTTGTTTCTTGTTCAGGTTTTGGAGTTTCACATTCATTTTGACATTATTCCTTATCAAATGTGTAGGCTAAAAATACTTTAGCAGACTCCATAGACCGTCTCTTACTTCAGGAGTTGTTTCCTTTGCTTTGTGGATCTTTTTAATTCGATGCAATCTCATTTGCCTATTGTTTTGCCTTGTTGTTAGTACATTGTATTAAGTTTCAAAAAAAATATTGCCCACATAACACCTAGGAGTTTCTTCCTCTGCCAACTTCTAGCACTGTCACCATTTTAGATTTATAAAGAGAAGCTTTTAATCCTTTAGGAGTTGATTTTTCTATGTGATGTCATATAATGGTCTCATTGTCTTTTCTTGAATATGTGGACATAGAGTTTTAGCAATGCCATTTATTAAAGAGATTTTTTTCCCCTCGTATTTTCTTGACACTGTTGCTGAAAATCAATTGACACAAAATGGGTAGATTTATTTCTGGGCTTTTTATTTATTCCTAAGTATCAAGCTGTTTTGATTATTATAACTTTCAATATATTTCCAAATTAAGTATTACAGGCATGTTCTGTAATTCTGCTCATTTTGGGTATTTGAAGCTTTTCTAAATGCAAGTAAATATGAAGATTATTCATCTGTGTATGCGGGCACAGAGCACAGGATTTTTGATAGGAGCTGATTTAATCTATAGATGACTTTGAATAGTGCCAATATAGCAGCAATATATTTTATTCCAAGCCATGAGTATGCAATATCTTTCCATTTCTTTTTATATTTCCTAAGTTATTTTAACAGTGCAACTGCTGGTTAGTTTTTATTCAACTTCTAGATTCCCCTGGGAAGAAGACCTTCAATAGAGGAATTGCCTTCATTAGATTTCCCTGTGGGCATGTCTATCAGGCTCAGCATTCTGTGTGCAGGACCACCCATGGAAGGTCATCCTGGGTTGTATAAGACAGTAGGCTAAGAAATCCATGGGGACCAAGACAGTAAATAACATTCTTCCGTGGTTTTTGCTTTAAACACCTACCTTGAGTTTCTACCTTTGTTTCCATCAATGATGGAATAATCACCTGTAAAATTAAATAATCCCTTTCCTTACCAGTTTGGTTTTGATTAGCATTTTATCACAGCAGCAGAAAGCAAAATAGTGCAGTGCACTAGAGTTTTCAGTGTATAGATACTTTACTTCCTTTATTAAGTTTTATACGTAAGCATGATATTTTACCTGGTGATAATATAAATGATTTTTTTCTTTGATTTTTTTTAAACAAATTTTATTTTTCATGCAGACCTGGCTATCTTGGAACTCATGTTTCAGACTGAGCTGAACTTGCACTCAGAGATCTGTCTACCAAGTGCTGGGATTAAAGGTATGCGTCCCCACACCCAGTTTAAGTGATTTTTTTTTAATGTTTTCTTCTTGTCCTAATCTTTGAATAGACCTAGAACATCATGCAGTGGAAGGAGTTTGTAGTTTGTGCTTTTGTAGGTAAGGAGACCATATCTGAGTTTTTTGTCCACAGGGACTGTCTCAGAGCCTGAATCCTTATTATCCTTTTGATAGACTCTGGTGCTGTCTTTAGGTTTGTGAAGATATTTCCAGGCACTGATTGCTGTTAGAATTTGTATTTCTGTGAAGGGCTGAATGTCGAAAAGTTATTTTCTGCCATCTTTCTGGCACAACTCTTCTGAATTAGATTATTGTCCTAAAGAAAGATGAAACTTGTTTTCAGAGTGAGACTGAATCATTACTTAGATTTAATTCTCCTATGCATCTGCTCATCACTACCACATAGGGCCATAGTATTTCCTGAGGGCGTTGTGTGTGATTGTAGCAGAAACTTTTTAAAAGGATTATAGTCAGTTGTTTATTTACTAGAAGGAGTAAGTATGTGTTGTCAACTTATTTAAGATACAAATAAGAATATTTAATCTTATAACACTAATTTTATGTAAGAAGGTTAAGTAAGGTGCTCTTGTGTTTTTTAAAGGGTAAGTAAGGTTCTCTCATGTTTTTAAAGGTATGTATTTTATAGGCAAGTGTATATGTTCACATGTAAGATTTTATAAGAAAATATTTGTCATGAGTTAGTACTTCTATGAAAATAGGTTTGGCATATTTTTGGGCATACTGTCTCTATTTAAATGCAACAATATATTTGACAATAACTTAGAGGCTAGCAGTTTTCTTTTCTGGATGTTTTTCAGAGGTAAGGTGATGTATTTGCTCCCTGGTAAGAAGCACTTGTGGATCTGAAACATTCCAAATGCATACTATTTTATAACAGCTTTCCATGTCTTGTATATAACTCTTCCACATACTGACTCTTATCTCTAAAATCAATACAGAGAAAAACAAAATTAAACTTTGAATTTTTTGTGTGTAGAAAATGAACAACTGGCATCAACCTTTGGTTTTTATTTATTTCCCCATCTTCATGTTATGTGAGACACCAGGGATTCCTTTATCAACAATTGTCTCTGTATATAGAGTACCATGTCAGGCTAAGGCGACTGACTAAATGTACCTTAACTTTAACAATTAATTCATCATTTTGGTTCCATTATAATTTTATTTTATATTTAGTAGGTATTTGAGCTTTTTTTAAATAAAAGGTCATATGCACCTTCTCTCTCCCAACTCTTCCCATATCCACCTCCTGCCTCTTTCCTTCTAACTTGGTGTCTTGTTTTCCTATCAATGGCAATTTGAGCTGCTCAGATGTTCTTGGATGTGTGACCTTCCACTGAAGTATGATCAACTTATCAGGTACTACACTGTTAAAGAAATTTACCCTTCATCTCTCAGCAGCTAACAAGTGCCAATCACTTCCCTGTTAGAGGTAGAACTTTGTGCCCAGCTCTCCTCTCCACAATGGGATTTGGTTTGACCTGATTTATGGGTATGCTATGGTTTCTAATAAGGCTTTTTGGAAGAAAACTATGTACTAGATTATATTTAAAGTCTAATTTTATTATTTCTAGTTGTTTTTTCTTTGGTGCAGGGTAAACGTGGATTATATGTTAGTTACTTTCCTCATTTTTTATGTGTGACAAAATGTCTGATAAAGAGCAACTTAAGGGAGGAGGGGTTTATTTGCAGTTGTGGTGCAAAAGGAAAGAGCCCATCAAGCCCGACAAGGTGTGACAGCAAGACAGTAAGGTAACTGGTCACAATACAGTCCTACAGTAGAGAGAGAGAGAGAGAGAGAGAGAGAGAGAGAAAGAGAGAGAGAGAGAGAGAGAGAGAATGAGAATGCTGGTGCTTGATTTCTCTTTCCTATTCATTCCAGGGCCCCCAGCTCACATTCAGGGTGAGTCTTCATACTGCGCTTTCCCCAATCTAGAAAAAAAATCTATAGAAGCCCAGAAATTTGTCATTGTAGAGTCAATAGATCCTGTCAAGTTAAAAATCACAATCAACCATCAGTGTATTTCTGTTCATAGTCATTTATAAATGTCATCCAAGTCACTCTTCTTCAACAGACACATCTTTCAAAATTTCTTTTAAGAGCTGGACTGGGACTGAATGAGCATGTGATCAAATCGTACCCTCTGAATGTGACTGACAGTGGGGGCTCACTGAGAAGCCAATCATAATGTCACTGGGATTTTATTCTACTGCATGTACTGGCTTTTTGGGAGCCTAGTCTGTTTGGATGCACACCTTCCTAGACCTGGATGGAGGGGGGAGGGTCTTGGACTTCCCACAGGGCAGGGCACCCTGACTTCTTTTAGGACTGGAGAGGAAGGGGAAGAAGGAAGGGTGAGGCAAATGGGAGGAGGGGAGGAGGTGAAAATTGTTAATAAATAAATAAAAAAAACAGCAGAAGTTCATTCACCATTGTTCACTTCTGTGTGGTCTTTGTTCATAACAAAGACACCTGTTTCCAATGCTTTGGTGTCTCTCTTATAGGTGACACTAAGCCTAACTTTATTTCTTAGTATATTTAACTTATAAATTTTAACATTGTTTATACTAGAACAGATATGTCATAATATAAAAAAATTACAGACAGTTTTGTCAAGTGTACAAATTAAATATTTTCTACTCTGTTGCATATAATCATAGAAATCACTGAAAATATTTGATGCCACATGCTTTACCTAGCAACTCACATTCAACATAACTATTTTTGACTTTGGGGAAAGCTAATACTGTCTTCATTTTATTTATATAAAATCTGAAACCTAGAATTTGAATGTTTCACGCTTTAATTATGCAAGTAGCACAATTCTAATTTCAATCCAGGGTTACTTTCCTATAAACCCATGTGAATTTCCCTTTAAAAAACTCAAAAATTACTTTAGTATACAAATTATGTATATAGCCTATCAGTGTCAGAAATTGCCTAAATTACCCACTCATCAGTATGATATGAAGAAGATTGCGTTTACTGTAGAAGAGCATTAGAATAATTGAGACACTGTATTGTTTGGCTTAAATAATGAGTTATTTTGATGCACATTTTCTCTGTTAGTTTATTTTCCCTCATGAATTTCCATCACTACACCCATTTGCAGAATACATAGTGTTTGTCTTAGAAGGATATGCTAGGCTAAACTTCTTTTGTTTCACTCAGTATAATCTGTACTCCACCAATGATGTGTTATTCCAAAATATTTAAGTCAAGTGATATTTTCCATGCAGACTGATGGTCTAGTAAACAGTAGAGTTGAACTGAACTCCTTTTAGAAGAAACATACCAGTTATCTTTGTTCAGAAAGATCAGAGTAATTTTTCTGACATATATCCCATAATCAATACCAAGTTACAATTAAAATTTTGCAGGCTATTCCTCAAGCAACATCTTTACAAACAACATATAATCCCCATTTAAAATTTGCTTATAAAAAGAAAGATACTAAAAAATCAAATGAATTTCTTTCCAGCTAGATTGAGAGAGAGAAAGAGAGAAAGAAAAAGAGAGAGAGAGAGAAATATATAGAGAGAAATTGGAGAGAATATATCATAGGATTATTTGTTCCCCATTAACTATTTTATAAGAAAGAAAAGTTACCTCTGAACTTGTTTTCTGGATTATTTTATAACTTAATTACTAAGCAGAGCTGTCCTTGTCAGTGGATTTTGTAATGCATATTGAGACTCATTTGTTCTTTGCCTAAAAATAATCACCAAAATTAATATGATTGTGTTGACTCAGTTTTCTGTCCTTCCCAGCTCCCATAGTCATTAAGTCCCAAAGAAATCACATAGAGTTCTACATTGGTTATAAACTGATTGGCCTAGTAGCTCAGACGTTTTTTTTTTTTAACTCTTTTAACTTGTATTAGCCATTATTCTTGTCTATGTTAGCCACATGGCTTCGTACCTTATTCAGCATGGTAGTCACATCTTGCTTCTTCTGTGGCTGGATCACGATTGCAAACAAGGATTTTCTTCTTCCCAGAATTCACCTGTTCTCATTGACCTGCCATTACTTCCTGTCTGTTTGTCCCACCTATACTTCCTGCCTGGCTACTGGCCAATCAGCATTTATTTAAAATATAATTGACAGAATACAGACCATTGTCTCACACCATAATTGCTTTGACATCTCTTTTATTAACAGGTAGCAACAGTTGGTAGAATATTTGTAGCATTTTGTTTGCTTGTTTTAGTTTTGGTTTTATGGGTTTTTGTTTTTGTTTTATTTTGTTTTGTTTTTTTCTTCCCAGACTGGGTTCCTCTGTGTAGGCCTGGCTGACCTGGAACTCAGAGATCCACCTGCCTCTACCTTACATATGCTGGGACAGTTCAACCTCAGAGATCTAATTAAAGGAGACAATATATGGATCTTGTTTAAGCTCTAGTTGGCAGTGTGAGCCTGAAAGAACAGGACCTAAAAATGAGACAGTCTAAAGTCTCACGCAATAGACAACTTTATTCAGAGCATGAGGCAATTTATCCTCTGAGGGTTAAGAAAAGTTACCTGACTAAAGTATACAATCACAAGGACCAGTCACATGGAGCAAAAACATGCTTTCTGGAGAGGCATATGAATAACAACAGCTAAAGCAAAGTCACTCCGGTGTGCTCCTGGGAGGAGCGCTAAAGCACATTCCAAGAACAATTCTGTATTTTGAAGGAACTGAGGTCTCAAGACTCTTGTCTTGTTTTCTTGGAATATTTTCACAAGCACTCAGAATTCTCACACAAATCCATTTTTGGACTGTGTTCTGACAGAACACGGTATTTCTTGAAGGGAAGAATGTTAAAGGAATTCTAAGTTAGTTTTAAAATTACCAAAATATATTTTCATTTCTTCTACAGTATCATAAGATCCACCCCAGTATCTCCTTACTAGAACAACAAATAAAGTACTGACGTACAGAATTTCATCATCCTGTTCAGTGCAGGTACAGATGAGCACTCTCAAGGCCAATATTCTTTGTCATGTAGGTGGGTTTGTTTTTGACCAGAAGATCTGTAAAGATCTGTAAACTAAGTGACCTATCTGGACCTGACCCTTACCTAAAATTCAGTATTAAGACAGAGAGATCATTATACCTGGATTTGGCAACTACATTCAAAAGCAGAAAGCAATATGTGCCTAGAAGTCCCTAGAAAAACTCTAGGACATATTTAATCCCAATCCTTGACTTTGACTAGGGATACTTCCTGAGAATGACTCCCCAGAACTCACATCTCTGTCTTTGTGGTTTGATTCCATACCTTAAATCCTCAGCTACGTCCCATAGTCTGCTTTAAGCTCTTCAAGCTGAACTATGTCTTTGGGGAACTCAGAAGTTCAGAGCAGCTCAGTTTTTAATGGAGAGGGACACTTGGAGGATGTCTTTTCAGAGGGGATCTATGAGAAATTTAAGGTCTGAGGTTTTGACAAAGGTCTTTTTACTTAAGACCTCAAGAATATTTTATTATCTCACTGAGGCTGAAGCTCACTGGTAAAGTATTTCTCAAGAATATTTTGTTACTGAAGGAATCTTTTAATGCAAATTGTTTTATTTGGGGACAGAGTGATTTCTATCTGTTTTATATAAAGAAGTTATTATTGAATTAATTTCTTTTCTCTCATGTTGTTACAGCAGGAAAACTTCAAGAGGCCATTGCAATATTCTGACTGAAAATCTCACAGTTAAATAAATTTCCTGTATTTTATAATACTTCAGGCAACTGTGGGGTAAATTTTTGACTTCACAGAATAAAGATCTACTTTCCTTTAGTTTCCAACATTTACTTACCTTCTTTAAGCTCTCAACAGTAATACTGCCAAAGTTGTTTTGTTTGCTGCTTTTGGATACTGATAATTTAAAATCTCGTCTCTATTATGAGACTGTTTATTGACTCAAAATGTTTTGTAATGAAATCTTTATAATTGTTTAAGGATGAAATAATGTGAACAAAGGGATAATTTGACTCAATTCTTTCCTATTTGTGAAAGCATAATGCTGTCGCTGATCAAATTACATGAGCACCCTCTTTTCCAATGTGTGTACCTTTTCTTTCTTTTTCTTTTTATATTGCTCTGTCTAAGGCTTTGATCAATATAATGATTAGGAATAGAGATAATGGGAACTCTTATTTTGCTCTGATTTTAAATGAAGTGTTTTCCATTTTCTCTGCTCAGTGTAAGTTATCATTAGCTGTAGGTGCATGTAAAATAGAATCTTTAGAACACCATAGGGATACCACACTCACTGGTCTAGCAGCTGTTGTTACCTGCATAAAACCTATAAAAGATTAAGCCAGTCAACATTTCAGGCTGGCTTTAGGGGATAACATCTCAGTTTGTTGGTATATAACAATCGACTTGCTTCATAAAAAAACCCACATTTGCCTAACTCTTATACATTAGAACTTGTAACAAACAGTGCCTTGTCAATTTTATGTTTGTATTCTTCATGTTAATTTTATGCAAGAGAAAATCCTGTTAAACTTCTTTTACAGATGAAGATAGTGAATAGGAAAGTTTAAATAAATTGCCTAAAAGTCACGTAAAGAATAAATATTGGTATTTATATCCCCTACTTTCCCTTGCATTAGTAGTATCCTTGGCTTTTTATTTGTAAACTATTATGCTACCAATAACTTTTATTATATAATATATGTATATACTTTATTATAAATTATATATCTATGAAACATGGATTTATGAAAAGAATTATGTATATGAAATATAAATCTATATTGAACAGAGGGAGTTCACTAGTATATCATATTTTCAAAAGTCTTAGCAATTTTGAAGGCAGAAACATTTTCAATGAATTGTGATTTGTCTAATACACTCTTCCACTACAGGAGATGAGTAGAGGCTGGGGATTTAGTTCTCTTGATCATTTCATTATTCCCTAAAGACTCTTTTGAGGGAAAGTGAAATTTCATCTAGATAGGTTTGCACTACTATCTTAACTTTCCTGGGAATATTTTTTCGCTAAAATTGTTAATAAAAGACACTATTTTTATGCGGTCTTATACTGAAATTTTTGTTGCATTTTAATGTGTCTTTCTGTTTTTAAAAGTAATTTTGAAGAGTTCCAATTGCTCTCTGAGATCAGTTTTGTGTGTGATTAATGCAACAATAAAATTCAGCCCAACCAATAGAAATGTGTGCTATAAATAACCAGCAGCCACATTATCATTTCATTATGAGTCTAATGAAATATTATCCTAAGGAGGGAGACGCTATTGACAGCAATGCAAAACAAGGCATCAGAGATTCCAGTTAAGTGCAGGTGGCACTGTTATTTACTGCCACCCACTCATGTTGCTGCCAGGCTTTTTAAATTTACAGAGAGGGAATAGATCTTCTCAGCACTTGACAGCTGAAGGGAAAGCCATATTGATGGAAATACAGCCTAATAAGTGATCAAATAAGTCTTGGATTTTTTCTTCTGTGCAAATTGCATAAAATTGTAAATGCACAACATCATTTATTCGGGAAAAATCGGAATTCAGGAGTTCCACAAGAGACTTCTTACAAGTGCTATTTTCAAATTAAATTGTTTCTCCCTTCTCATCGCTTTCCTCATCTTAACTTGTAAAAGTCACCAGAACCAAAACCAACTTATCAAAAATCAAGCTTTCTATTTCTGTATTTCTATTCTACCTAGATATACTCTTGCATGTGTGTGTATGCACACACATGCATACATGAATCTAAGCAGGAAAATAGCAGGTGGTATTCTCACGCAATTTCCCATCTGAGAAGTAATGTGACATGATCTTGCCTTCTTTAGCTTTAAATTCAGATTGGGTTCTTTTGGGTGGTATGGCCATAGACTGACTAGTGCACAGCCATAAGTGTGTGTGTGTGTGTGTGTGTGTGTGTGTGTGTGTTTGTAATCTTTATTAGCTATCCTTTTCCTTTTCAATCCATAATTCTTATTGGTTATTTAGAAATTTCACATCACACACTCAATTCCACTCACCTCCAAATCCTTCTATTTCTTTCCCTCACCCCCATAGTAACCCCCCTAAAAGCCTCTGCAAAATCAATTAAAAACAACATAAAACAAAAAAGTAAAAAAACCACCTTGTTCCTCCATCTTTCCAACATTTCTTTATCCATTATAGTGGCGTTGGGTGAAGGCGTAAGTCACAAACAATCCCACACCAGTTGGGAATTATGATTAATAGATTGGTTATTTATTCAAAGGGGAAAAAAACTTACAGATTACTGTCCCAGACAACAGCCCCTCTTCACAAACAGGAAAGGCATCTAGGAGCCAGAAGCGGAGCCGGAAGCCAGAGAGAGAGTGGAGGACAGCCGCTGCTTTTTTAAAGAGAGAGAGACCACACCACAATGGGCTGGTATCTCAGCGGCTATTGGCTGAAGGAGCGGAAGGAGCTCCCACAGCATCTCCTCCTTTTGTTTAAGTAAGAGAGTTCTAAGCCTACTATGAAATTATATACAATAAGTACAAACCTACAAAATTATATACAATAAATACAAATATCCTGTTCTAACTAACTTAAGTCTTGTATAACAAATAACTTGGCCAAGTGATGAGAGGAAAGTAACTACATTTATATAATCTTCAATCCCATCGAAGATCTGAGAAGGGAAATAATGTTACCTGAGTAATTAGGAAGTGCAGTCAAACAACTTCCAGAACATGTAACAAATCACAGAGACAACTGGCTACCTGGGCAAACACCCAAAGCCACGTTTGCAACGTTGAAGCAACCAACTTTGGCTAAGGCCTGGCATAACTGACATACCATTTTCCATCTGTCAGTATTCAAATATTCAGGGTCCCTTGAATTTTTCAAAGACGAGTGTTTTCCTGTGGAGATAAGAACAGAACCCTGCCCCCATTCTATATGTTTTTTTTTTACCATCTGTATGAATATCATCATTGTAGATGAGCTGTCATTTCTCCTTTCCAAGAGGTTTCTCCTCTTCAAATCGAACTTTTATTAATTTTGATGGTATCCACAATTTTTCTTCTCCTGTGGAAACAAGAGCAAAACCCCTTACCCAACGTAGCACATCTCCTGGCTTCCATTGAGAGGTCAGCACATCTTTGAAATAAATAGGTTGGTTTAGTTCAGAATTTTTTTCCATTATCCAATGCCTCCCTGCTGCTGTTCTTCCTTTCTCATTAGCATTAAGAAAATTCAAGGTTAATAAAGCATTATGCAATCTATTTCTGGGGGTATCTTTCGTCCCTTTCTGTTTGTTCAGCATATACTTTATAGTACGATTTGATCTTTCTATAACTGCCTGACCTGTAGGATTATTTGGTATACCTGTAATGTGTTTTATATTATAATAAGCAAAAAAGCGTTTCATGTTCTTAGATACATATGCTGGACCATTGTCTGTCTTTATTTGTTCAGGTATACCATGATGGCCATAACTTCCAATAAATGTGTGATTACTGAATCAGCCTTTTCTGAGCTCAGGGCAGTTGCCCATTGAAAACCTGAATACGTGTCTATGGTGTTGTGTACATATTTTAATTTACCAAATTCCATAAAGTGGAACACATCCATCTGCCAGATTTCATTCCTTTGAGTACCCTTTGGGTTACTCCCTACAGGCAATAGTGTTTGATTATAGAAAGAACAAGTAGGACATCTCTTTATAATGTCCTTAACTTGTTGCCATGTAATGGAAAACTCTTTCTTTAAACCTTTACTATTGACGTGATTTTTTTTAATGAAATTCTGAGGCCTGCAGAGTGATTCCAATCAATAATTGGTCAATTTCAGCGTTACCTTGTGTTAGACGGCCAGGTAGACCTGTATGGGACCAGATGTGAGTTATGTACATTGGACAAAGCCTATTCCTAATTATGTCCTGTACCTGGATAAACAATGAAGTCAACTCTGTGTCATCTGGTATGAATTCAGCAGTTTCAATATACAAGATAACTCTTCCTACATATTGTGAATCTGTAACTATATTAAGAGGTTCTTTAAAATCCCTTAGCACCATAAGAATGGCATATAATTCTGCGGGCTTTGTTCCACCTTACTCAATTCTTCCGATTTATAACCTGCTTTCCCTGATTTATGTGCATCATTATAAAATGTCTGGACTCCAGTTATTGGAGCATCACGTACAATTCTAGGAAGAATCCAAGAAGTTCTCTTTATGAGGTTAAGTCTATCACTTTTGGGATAGTTGCTATTAATTTCTTCCAAAAAATTAGCACAAGCTCTTTGCCATGGTTCATTATCTTCCCATATCTTTCTTATTTCCTCAGTAGTAAATAAAAGGCACTATAATTTCTGCTGGGTCTATACCTTCTAGTTGACGAAGTCTCAGTTTACCTTTTATAATTAATTCAGAGACATTTTCTACATAAGTTTTTAATTTTTTACTTGGCTTATGAGGTATAAATATCCACTCTAAAATAATATCTTCCCTCTGCATTAAAATCCCTGTAGGAGACATTCTGGAAGGCAGTATGACTAGGATGGAACCAAGATTCGGGTTCACCCTATCCACATGTGCCTCCTGTAATTTTTCCTCAACCATCGTCAGTTCCTTTTCAGCTTCAACTGTCAATTGTCTGGGACTATTCAAATCTTTATCACCATCTAAGGTTTTGTTTATGTGAACTATTAGATCAGGTATTATCCCAACAGCTGGTCATAGACTGGAAATATCTCCTAACAATCTTTGGAAGTCATTAAGAATCCATAACCGGTCTCTCCTAATTTGTGCCTTTTGCATTCGAATTTTCTCTAATCCTATTCCGTAATCTAGGAGATTAATAGAATCTCCTCTTTGAATCTTTTCAGGGGCAATTTGTAATTCCCACCTAGGCAAGACTTTCTTTACTTCTTCAAACATACTTTCCAAAGTATCTTTATTTGAATCAGATAATAAAATGTCATCCATGTAATGATAAGTTATGTACTTGGGAAATTGCTTATGAATTATTTCCAATGGCTTATTAACAAAATATTGGCACAATGTGGGACTATTGAGCATCCCCTGTGGGAGGACAGTCCATTGAGATCTCCTAGTAGGCTGAGAAATATTATAAGTAGGCACCGTGAAGGCAAATTTTTCTCTATCCTTTTCTTGCAAAGGTATAGTGAAAAAACAATCTTTCAAATCAATAACTATAAGAGGCCATCCTCTTGGTAATAGAGAAGGCAAAGGAATTCCAGATTGTAGTGAACCCATAGCTTGAATTACCTTGTTGACAGCTCTTAGCTCTGTCACCATTCTCCATTTACCAGATTTCTTTTTTACAACAAACACAGGAGAATTCCAAGGGCTGGTTGATTCTTCAATATGGTTAGCATCTAGTTGCTCTTGTTCCAGCTGTTCCAAAGCCTGTAATTTATCTTCAGCTAGAGGCCACTGCTTGATCCATATTGGCTTCTCAGTTAGCCATTTTAAAGGTAGGGCTGTTGGTACCTCTAAAGGTTTGCTATTGGCTGTATGTTCTTGTACAGCCTGAATGGCTGGTGACCTTTTTCCATAACACCTCATTATATCCTTCCCAGAATTGTGAGTTCCTGGAACTACAGGAATGTTAATCTGGGTATTCCATTGCTGTAGCAGGTCATGGCCCCGTAAATTTATTGCAATATTGGCTATATATGGCCTTAGTCTTCCTATTTACCCTTCAGGCCCTATGCATTCCACCCATCTTGTTCTTTGTTTTACACGAGATAGGGTTCCCATTCCCAGGAACTGAACATCTACCTCTTGAAGAGGCCAATTTGGATGCCAAGATTCTGGAGTAATGATACTTACATCTGCACCTGTGTCTAATAAGCCTTAAATAAAAGTGCCATTTATACAAACTCTTAGCTTTGGTCTTTGATTGTTAATAGAAGTCTGCCAAAATATATGTTTACTCCATCCTACTGAATTTTTTGACTTATTCTCCACATGTAATTCATCATTTAGACCAGTATTACTTTTTACAGCAGACATGGAGTTTTCAGTTTTCTTGGTGAGACACATTTTCCACTGTAACTGGGAATGACTGGGCTACTTTTGGCTTGGGGGCCTGCGAGAGGCCCCTCAAAGAGTTTCCTGATGTTATCGGGTTGCTTTGTCTGTCTGTTGTTGACCTGCATTCGTTGGACCAATGTCGGCCTTTACCACATCTCCTACTTATACCTGAAGGCTGAGTTCTCCTACTTTTGTCATTCCCAGAGCAGATATTATTCCTAGAATTTCTTTGGCTGCAATCCCTTTTCAGATGTCCTAATTTACCACAATTAAAACACCTGGTAGTTTGATGTCTCCTCATAGTTCTGGAAATCGCTTCTCCTACCCAGGATTCATCATTATAGCTAAACGTCTCAACATTCATTGTATGCTGTATCCATTCTTCCATAGGTGCTGATCTAGATCTTAAAGGCCCAATTATCTTTTTACATTCTGTATTTGCACTTTCAAAAGCTAGAGATTCAAGACGTACTCATCTAGCTTCTGGGTCTGTTACCCCTATGTCCAGAGCCTTAATTAATCCTTGCACAAAGTCAGTAAAGGGTTCTCTCTATCCCTGCCTAACCCTGGTATATGATTCGATCCTTTTTGCTGGATCTTGTATTCTATTCAAAGCATTCAAGGCTGCTTTGTGACATAAGGACAGCACTTCTTCGTCATAAAGAGCTTGGACCTGTGGATCAGCATATGCTCCTACACCAAGAATTTGATCTTGGGAAACTTCCACACCTTTTGTTCTTCCTTGTTGTTCCATATGTTTGGATTCTTCTCTGAAATAAATTCCAAATATCAAGGAAGGTTCATCATCTAAAACTGAAGACACTAGCTGAAAGAAATCATGGGGGGTATCTCTGACATTAGAAGCCCAAGTCCTTATCATTTCCTTAACAAATGCAGAGTGCAAGCCATAATTAACGACAGCTTGCTTAATTTCTTTTAAATCATTCATTGCTATTGGTGTCCATCTAGCTTCTTTAACTCCCTTTGAGCCTTTAGAAGTTGACCCTTTGTCAGAAAAAATTAAAGGGTATGACGTTGGAACCCTGGGTAAGCCAGTAGTAACAGATGGTGGTGGCATTGTATCCTGTCCTTGTGCCTTCTTACTCTGTTCACCAGCTCCAATAATTTCTTCAATCATTACATATATAATGAGATTGACCTAAAATTTGTATCAATAGAACAAGATCCATAACAATGCAAAGTATTCATACCTATAGTATATCCCCTTTAAATGTAAACAAACATTTATAAACAATATTTAGGGATTTTTGTGACTCTGCCTTCTCTCTTCTAGTAATCAGTTTAGTTTTCCCTGCCTACCTCTATTCTTTCTTTTCTCAAAGTTTATTAAAATACAAAAGTCTCCATTTCGGCCCCTCCTCCCAACCCCCTCCCACTCCCCCCACTCTCTTCCCTCCTCCCTCTCCATCCCCAAGAACAATCAGGGTCTCCCGCCCTGTGGGTGGTTCAAGCTCCTCCCCCCTCCCTCCAGGTCCAGGAAGATGAGCATCCAAACAGACTGGATCCCAAAAATCCAGTATATGCAGAGGAAACAAGTCCCAGTGTCATTGTCAATGGCTTTTCAGAAAGACTCCAGGCCAGCCACATTCAGAGAATCCGGCTTCATTCAGAGAATCGAGCTGGATCACGTGCTCGCTCAGTCCCAGTCAACTGGCCTTGAACTCTCATTAGATCAGTCCCCTTGTATCAGTGGGTGATCACACCCCTCGCGGTCCTGATTTCCTTTTTCATGTTATTCCTCCTTCTG
This sequence comes from Myodes glareolus, assembly GCF_982192425.1. NCBI lineage: Eukaryota > Metazoa > Chordata > Mammalia > Rodentia > Cricetidae > Myodes > Myodes glareolus. The sequence continues at coordinate 100,140,967 of NC_142026.1, read as the reverse complement.
CTCCTCATTTGGACCTTGGGGGGCTCAGTCCAGTGCTCCAATGTGGGTCTCCGTCTGTATCGCCATCCATCGTCGGATGAAGGTTCCCTCTGACCTTGCCTTCCTTGCTCACGTTCTCTTTCCTTCTGCTTCTCGTTTGGACCTAGGGAGTTAAGTCCAGTGTTCCAATGTGGGTCTCCGCCTCCATCTCCATCCATCGCCAGATGAAGGACCTATGGTGATAAGCAAAATATTCATCAGTATGGTTATGGGCCAAGGCCAGGTCAGGTACCCTCTCCTCTGTCCAGAGAACAATCTGGGGATCTCTCCTTGGACCTGGGATCCCATTTATAATCAAAAATCCCAGGATAGCCAAAACAATCTTATACAATAAAGGAACTTCTGGAGGCATTACCATCCCTGACTTCAAACTCTATTACAGAGCTACAGTATTGAAAACAGCTTGGTATTGGCATAAGAACAGAGAAGTCGACCTATGGAATCGAATAGAAGACCCAAATATTAACTCACAAACCTATGAACACCTAATTTTCGACAAGGGAGCTAAAGGTGTACAATGGAAGAAGGAAAGCATCTTTAACAAATGGTGCTGCATAACTGGATGTCAACCTGTAGAAGAATGAAAGTAGATCCATATCTATCACCATGCACAAAACTCAAGTCCAAATGGATTAAAGACATCGATATTAATCTGTCCACTTTGAACCTGATAGAAGAGAAATTGGGAAGTAGTCTACAAGATATAGACACAGGAGGCCACTTCCTAAGTATTATCCCAGTAGCACAGGCAATAAGAGAAACAATGAATAAATGGGACCTACTGAAACTGAGAAGCTTCTGTAAAGCAAAGGACACTGTCAGTAAGACAAAAGGGGTGCCTTCTGACTGGGAGAAGATCTTCACCAACCCCTCATCAGACAAAGGTCTGATCTCCAAAATATACAAAGAACTCAAGAAACTAGACACTAAAACTCTAATTAACCCAGTTAAAAAATGGGGTACTGAACTGAACAGAGAATTCACAACAGATGAACTTCGAATGGCCAGAAGACACTTAAGGTCATGCTCAACCTCCTTAGCGATCAGGGAAATGCAAATCAAAACCACTTTGAGATACCATCTTACACCTGTCAGAATAGCTAAACTCAAAAACACCAATGATAGCCTATGCTGGTGAGGATGTGGAGTGAGGGGAACACTCATCCATTGTTGGTGGGAATGCAAACTTGTGCAGCCACTGTGGAAATCAGTGTGGCGGTTTCTCAGGAAACTGGGAGTCAACCTCCCTCAGGACCCAGCAATTCCACTCTTGGGAATATACCCAAGAGATGCCCTATCATAACACAAAAGTATTTGTTCAACTATGTTCATAGCTGCACTATTTCTAATAGCCAGAACATGGAAACAACCTAGGTGCCCCTCAATAGAAGAATGATTAAAGAAGGTGTGGAACATATATACGTTAGAGTACTACTCAGTGGTAAAAAACAATGACATCTTGAATTTTGCATGCAAATGGATGGAAATAGAAAACGCTTTACTGAGTGAGGTAACCCAGAGCCAAAAAGAGGAATATGGTATGTACTCACTCATAAGTGGATTCTAGCCATAGTTAAAGGTCTTTGAGTCTATAATTTGTGATCCTAGAGAAGCTAAATAAGAAGGTGAACCTGAAGAACATCATATAGTTATCCTCCTGGATAGTGGAACTAGGCAAAATTGCCAGGCAAACTCGGGTGCACGGGGGGTGGGGGGTGGAAGTAAGGGAAGATGGTCAGGGAGAGGGGAGAGGGGAAGGATTGGGGAAGGCTTGGGGGAATGGAAAGAGGGGAGGGAGGAAGGATGGTTGGGGGAGCAGGGAGGTTTATATCTCAGCTAAGGGAGCCATTTTAGGGTTTGCAAGAGACTTGATTCTGGAGGGGTTCCCAGTAAAAATTAAATAAAAAAATAAAAAAATAAAGAAATAAAAAAAATTAAAAAAAATAAAAAAAAGAAAAGAGAATGCTTTACTGAGTCAGGTAAGTCAGACCCAAAAAGAGGAATATGGTATGTATTCACTCATAAATGGATTCTAGCCATAATTAAAGGTCTTTGAGCCTATTATTCGTGATCCTAGAGAAGCTGGATAGGAGAGTGAACCTGAAGAAAATTCAGGTAGTTTTCCTCCTGGAGATTGGAAATAGACAAGAGTCCCAGGTAACCTCGGGTGCATGGGGGGGTAGGAGGGTTGTTGGAAAGGGAGAGGGTTAGAAAGAAGGGAGCAGGGGAGGAATGGGGAATGCTCGGGGACGGGGAGGGGGGAGGGAGGAAGGATAGATATGGGATCAGGGAAGAATATATTTCAACTAAGGGAGTCAGTTTAGGGTTTACTAGAGACTTGACTACCTTTATTCTGACCCATCCCAGGCCAAAACAGGTTCTTTATTCATTAACTAATAAAAGCAGGACATAGACAGAAGGTCTTCCCATACCAGTCCTGGTTGCTACTAAGGACCATTTCTGGTTCTACTGTAGCTGGGATCTGTGTTGATGTCCATGGCCCATAGTAACAACAAAGGCCACAGAGATGCTTGAGGTCTAGTTATCCTACTAAACCAAATTTAGATTTAAGATTTTTATCCACATTTGAAATTGTAGTTATTTCTTTCTAATACCACTCCTGATAGTCTATGGAGCCAGGTAGACAGGTTAGTAATATTTTGTGATGGTAGATTACCTGCATAGCAGTTCAGAGAGATAAGATGCCCTGAAGAAAGAAATATATAGTGGGGTGGTTGGTGAATAATTTGTTTGATAAAAGATAGCAAAGACTTCTTGTACAGAAAGAAACAATAGTTTGATTCTGCTGTTTATCTTAGTGCAGGGTTACAGGAAGTGTTAAGATACACTGCCTGATAAAGCATCAATATAAGCTAAGGATTCTGCAAGGCAAGAACCCATTATTAGATGTTAGGAACTGGAGTCACTGTGCATCATCTGGAAGACTTAATGTCCACTTAGGAGAACTATGTGAAACTTGGCTTGCCTTGGTGTCTGACAGTGCATATATGAAACTCTGACATTTAGAGACACAGGAGGAAATTTCAATTCTGGGACCAAGTTTTTGTGTGTGTGGAAGGGTGGGGGTTACCAGACTAGAATAGAACAATGGCTCCATTGGAATCAACATGAAGACTTGTTAAAATAATAACTGCATTCCCCTAGGGATTGGGGGATGAGAACTTGTACATATAACCAGGGCACAGATGTTGCTGAATTAGCTAACATTTGAACAGCACTGAGTTGGACTTTTTAACATGCTTTTGAGTAGACCCACTTCTGAAGATCCTCTGATAAAATAAAAGAGCCAAAGGGAAAATATGTTTAATGCAGTTATAAGATCTATTTACTTCTGAGTCCAAAATTTATTATCATTTAATTTGTTTAATGTAGTAACAAACTGTTTTGGCTTGGCTAAGAAATGTCTCCCATATATACTTTAAAGTATGATTGCCATTTGGTAGCATTGTAGGGGTGGTTATGTGAATCTTTCCTGAAGGAAGCACAGCACTGTGGGTGGGTTTGGGGATATTCTAGCATTGTGTCCTTTATACTTTGTTGTCTCTGCTTCTTATGTGTAGAGAAAATGTGATCATTCAGCTTCCCATCCCTGATTCCAAGCTGTCCCCATCATGATGAATTTTATCCCTCTGAAGCTAAAAACCAAAAGAAACTGTGTTCCTTATCTTGTTTCTGATAATGTTCTTTTATTGCAGCAACAGAGAAACAGCCAATGCACCAAGTATGTCAGTGTTTTGTCATTGTTGTTGTTGTGGGGTGGTGATAGTGGTTGTAATGCTCTGTTCTGACTCTTTAAGAGACAAACCATTTCCACTCCCTCCCTCCTCCCCTGCCTGCCAAGACAAGCTGTTCTTCAGCTTGCAGCCTGACTCTCTCTCTTTTCCATCTCCTTCTCGAAGAGGCAGCTTCTGCCTCTTCCCACTTCTCTTCTTCCCCCTTCTATCTTTCCCCCCTCTCTCTCCTCTTATCACTTCCCCCTCCATAACCCACTGAATAAATATCCAACCTCACTCTGCATGGCGTGCCTATCCATGTCTCTGTCTCTTACCCGCTGCTGCACTTCTCCCTGCCCTGGACCTGCCACTACTCTGGGACCTGCAGCCATCCCTGCCTGGGACTGGCCACTCTCAGGGCCTACTGCCTGCTGCCACATGGCCTGCTGCCACTGCTTGGGGACCTGCAGCTTTTCTACTGCCTGCCATCACTGGGGATCATGCAGCATTTTTATTAATTCTCACAATGCTAACTCAGTAAAGTAAGATAACATAGAGAGGTCTCAGTTACTAGCTTGCTCACTGGCTCAAACTCGTCTAGATTTCTTATACAGCCCCGAACCAACTGCCTAGGGATTGTGCTGCCCACATTGGGCTGTATTCTCTTACATCAATTACTGGATCAAGATAATCTCTGTCTGACATTGCCACAGGTCAGTTTGACTTGGACAATTTCTCTATTGACATTTTCTCTTGCCTGGAGCTTTCAGGTATGTCAAGTAGACAATAATGATCCGGCATAGTTCAGTGAGTACTCGGAGCTTAACAAAGTTGTTGCCTGAAAAGTAGGGTATTGCTGTGATGGGCTTGACCAAGATTTTTTAATTATTATTATTTTTCAGAATAAATTGTGAAAAAAAATTGGATCTTTGTGCTTGAAAAGTCAACGAGTGCCCAGAGCTTAACTGGCTCCTTTAGTAAGAGACTGAAAAATAACAATATTAAGAGAAATGCAGACAATGGAGGCCTGGTTTTTGAAGCTGCAGAGGAGATGAAGGATTTAAGAACTGGACTAGTGCCTCTTTGTGTGATGCTCAGGATTAAGATGCTGTGATTGCTGCTGGTCATTTGGGGCTGAGAAGTCAACTGTGATTAACAAGTGGCCAGTACTACCAATGTAAAACCTGGGATTTACAAGATAATGAATGCTGGTGAGCTGTTGTTAAGTGCTGTGGGATAATGCTCTTGCACACTGTAAAGAGTTGTCATACCTATTGGTTTAATAAAATTCTGATTGGCCAGTAGCCAGGCATGAAGGGTAGGTGGGGTAACCAGACTAGGAGAATTCTGGGAAGAGGAAAGACAGAGATGCAATCACCAGCCAGACACAGAGCAAGCAAGATCAAAATGCCTCATTGAGAAAAGGTACCAATCCACATGGTTAAACATAGATGAGAATCATGGGTTAATTTAAATTGTAAGAGATAGTTAATAATAAACTGGAACTAACAGACCAAAGAGTTTATAATTAATATAAGCCTCTGTTTTTTTTGGTGGGGGGGGGGGAGGACTGTGCAACTGTAGAACTGCGTGGGGCAAAAACTTCTGTCTACAGTAAAGGAATTATCTGTGATTAATATTAGATCAATATTCCTGAGGTAAAATATTCTGGGACATCTTTCAATAGATTCAATATACAGAAATTGATCCAAAAGGGCCAAGGCTGTGTCTCAAGCTGGCAGCCAAATTTGATACTATTTAATAGTCTTCCACATAGTACTGGTTTTGAAAACATCAAAGCTGAAAAATGGAGGAGACCATGGAGAATTGCTAAAGTCTGGTACCATGTTGCAGATACAGAGTTTTTGAAGAGAGGCTGAGAGAGGCCTTTGTTGAAGACACCTCAGTTGTAGTGGATGCCCCAGTTTATTAGAGACGCAAGGACTAGGGCAGGTCTGCCAAGAACAGTGACAGATATGAAGTGGAGCTGACCTGAGCTTACATGATAAGCTGTGCATAACGAGGACAGCCAAGTTAGAGAAGTGTGGCCAATCAAGCCACCCGAGAGCTGCAGGATTTATATTTATATTGCCAGATTTTGTTTATGATGGCATGTGATTGTTTTATGCTTTGGATCTTGCTTTTTGGAATAAGAAAGAATGTATATTAAATTTACTGGAGATCATAGTTAAAAGACCAAATTTTTAACAAGACTTTCAACTTTTAAAATGTTGAAATTTTAAAGAGTGTTATTACCATTACAGATTGATCTGTGTTCTATTATAGTGACATGAGATCTCAGGGGCAAGAAAAGAGAGATTACGGCTCAACAGTAATATGTTTGTGTGCCAAGGTGACACAGGGTGTACTGTGTCAGTTAGTCTTTTTGTCAACTTGAGGCAAACTAGATTCCCCTGAGAAGTGTGAACTTCAGTTGAGAACTTGCCTAGACCAGGTTTGCTTGTGACCATGCCTCTGAAAATTGTCTTGATGATTGGTATAAGAGAGTGCACACCATTCTAGGCCACATTATCCCTAGGTAGTTGTCCCTGGGATGTACAAGAAATTCAAGTGAGCATGAGAGAATTAGCAAGGCAGCAAACACCATTCCTTCAAGGTCTCTATTTTAGTTTCTGTCTGCAGGTGTATTTGTTTGATTGCTTATATTCACATACCACGTTTCTTGAACTAGAATTCCTGATTTAAAGATGAAGACATTTGAGAAAATTTTACATTTAACAAGAAATTTTTTTTTCATGAGAGGTTTCAATAGTTTATCTTCCAATCAAACTTTTAGTTTTCCCTTATATTTGTACACAATATGGGTATGAAAAGATAAACCTTCAAAGTTTTCCAATTAGGTAAAATTTACAAAAAAATAACATATATTCTGTATATTTTTAGACTCGTGTGTAGGAGGTCTTCTGTATTTGTTTTTCTTTCATTGGTTGAATAAAGAACTGCCTTGGCCTTTTGATAGGGCAGAACTTAGATAAGTGGGGAAAAGAGAACTGAATGCTGGGAAAAAGAAGGCAGGCAGAGAGAGCTGCCATGGAGCTTCCAGGTCAGACATGCTGAATCTTTCCTGGTAAGCCACGATCTCGTGGTGAGCACAGATTGATAGAAATGGGTAAGATCAAGTTGTGAGAGTTGGCCTAGAAGAGGCTAGATTTAATGGGTCAGGAAGTAATTTAATTAATATAATTTCTCTGTGGTTATTTCGTGGGTTAAGCTAGCCGGGTGACAGGATGCAGCCTGCTCCTCTTATAACACTCATGAAATGAAATATATATATTTTGTCTATTCAGCGTTTGAATACTGTGTATTATTTAGGTTCACATTTGTATTCTTATGGGGAAAATGATATAAATAGTATGGAATAAGTAGGACTCATTGTATGTATAGCATGTTATAAATGATCATACATTTATAAAGCATAAATCCTAAGTACTTTCATAATCTAGTAGGCAAGGACATTACAGCTGATTTTGCTCAGTGAGAGGTCATGGTAATCATCATAAGAGGTATGATAGAATATAGGTAGAGGTAAGACCAATGTGTGTAGTGGTAGGTATGAACAGGCCTGCATGACAGACACCAAAGGTGTCTGAGCTATTCTTCTTTTGCCACAACAATATTATCATTTCCCCATGAAGTTTTCTGATGATGATAAAGGGGCAGTCTCACTGGTAACTTAAGTCTGGCTTTCCAAACTTCAGTATTTACATTTTGGGACCTGACATTTCATTAATTCATATGAATGCAGGAGAGAAGCAGAAGTGTTGGCAGCTGCCACCAGCTATACATGAGAGCTTAGGTGACAATCAGCCAACACACATCCGTCAAGATTTAGCCCCGAGCTGTGGCTGCTGTATCTCAGAAGCAGCTGTAACACTTCTGTACTGATGAGTGCCTGAAAACAAACAACAATAAAAGCTGAGGAACATCCCATGTGTGGAGAAACAGAACCATAGGCAGCACTGGATGCAAGCAGCATATTTGAAAGAAGAGCTTGGAAATTATACCTGGGAGTCACTAGTTCTGAGGGATGCCTGAAAGCGAAGAGATCAGAATTTGGAAAACAGGCTTGGTATGAAACGGCCCGAGAGAAAGGCATAAAGACATCTCTTTCCTCAGGCTCCAGACAAATCAGCCATGAAACCTCCTGCATCATAAAAAGGACAGATGCTCTGAACTCCAGGAAAAAACACACACAAGTAAGAGTTGTAGCTCCCAGAACCAAATCCTCCATCTTACAAATTACTGTTTCAGTTGAAGAAAGAGATACGCTATGCAATCAGTCTTGTTAGTTTGGTAGACTGTTTAAATCAATGGTTTTTATCCTTCCCATTGCTGTGATTCTAATACAGTTTCTAATGCTGTGGTGACCCCCCTTTAACCATAAAGTTATGTTTGTTGCTTCCCACTTAACTATAATTTTGCTATTGTTATGAATCATAATGTAAATATTTTTGGAGATGGAGTTTTGCCAAAGGGGTCACAATCCACAGATTGAGAGCCACTAATTTAAATAAGCTCATCCATAAACAGCTACATAAATTTAACGTATGCATACTATATAATATAGCCACTGGTGTTTTACTAATGATGTATTTATATATTTTAAGGGACTATGATTAATCAGTAACATAAGTATTTCTTTCCTTTGATATCTATCATATGCTTCTTTTGCTGTCTTTGAAGGATATAAACTACCTTACTTCAAGAATAAACCAACATGTCCCTGTTCCTGTTGCATGTATAACTCCCATGAAAGAGTTCTTTGGATCTTCTACAACCCCTAAGGAAACCTGGAGTTGAATGACATTCACTTAGTTTAGGACTTTACTATGTTATCAAAGTAGGATCATATTAAAATGTGTTCATCGACAAGCATGTGGATCAGGGATGCTTCTTAGTGTAGATGACAGAAATAGGAAAACTTTAGTCACAATCAAAATGTGCCAAACTAGATGCAAGTGTAAGCAAATCAAAAAAAGCCTGGTCTTGGGCTAGTCTCCAGCAACATGTACACACACACATACATACACACACACACACACACACACACACACACACCACATACTGCAATTCATTCTCAAAAACATATAATACATTGTGATTATCTTAAAGGGTATCAGAAAATAGTTGAGGAAAGCAGGAAAGATGGACACAAAATCAATTATATTGTTACTGCTTGTGGGAAGTCAAGTTTAGTAGAAATCAAAAGTTCTCCATCATTGGCAAGTGAAAGTTATTACAAGAACAAAACCAATGACAAAGATGTAACGTGCATGTTTAAAGAGAACATGACCTATTAGCTTTCAACAAGGTTACCCATACAGGTTTCTTGATTCATCATCCCCAAGAAATCCTAACAAATACGTTTCAGTGACAATGGTATTTTGGGTTCCTATGACAGAAAAACAAAGCAGACTAAAGGAAAAAATGTCAAAGGAAGTTTCCATGTAGTAGACAGGCAGAGGCTAGAGCTGGTGTCATTCCTGTTTCTTTCCCTGTTCTGACCTTACTAGTGATGGCATGGCAGAAGGAGAGAGGCAATGTGCCTAATGCTTCCCCTCTGTCAAGTGGTAGTAACAGCAATCCCTTCTGTAGTTTTGCAGGATATATTGAAAAACATTAGGTAAAGAATGTAGGCATGATTTGGTGGGTAGCAATTGCTTAATGATCTGTCATAATTATTCTTAGCATTCCAGGCAACTACTCAGCTTTTACCAACTGGAGGCCCATGAATATAAATGAGTGAATATAAATAGTCATTTTGCTATAAAATCTATGACCAAATTTTCTTCTTACACAGATTAGAAAACAGAATTCTTCAGTATTGGAATTGCAGATGCCCTTTAACTGACAGTCAATCATCCAGGAGAAGACAGCCCCACCCCTACACTTAACAATCCCTTTCCAGTGGATTCATTTTTCCCATTATGACTTTGTTGGATCAGCTGCATAACTTATATTTTCTTTTTCAGCATGGAAGAAGTGAATTTTATTTTGTGCCACTCAATCAAAAATATTATGAGATTAAAAACTAGTTGTTGCTTCTTGTTGTATTCTTATAAACTTGGTCTCGTCCTAAAAGATGCCATTTCTAAGAAAGGGGGTATTATTTTTTATTACATATATCTTTAAAAACTCGCTGAAATCCTTGTTTACCCTTAAAATGTGTAATAAAGTAAAAATAAGTCACTTTACACCAATTTCTACATTCCTTCAGGATTCTTGCTTCATGAAAGAAAATGCTAGACATTCTGTAGGACACAGAAGAAAGCAACTAATAGACTTTGCCACTACAAGGCAGAATAAATCTTCAAATTTCCTGCTCCATGGAAAAGTCTGCCAGATAATATGGACGTGTAGGATGAAGATGGGTGCCCCAACATTACAGAAGAACTTTGGGTGACTGTCCAGGCAGTGAGATGTCTCTGTCAATTCTATAGTATTGGAAGTTGCTTACAATGCACTTCCTGTTTACTTAGGTAATATTATATCCTTCTGGAGCCTTTGATGAGTTTAAAATAGATAGTTATAGTTTCCCTTAGTCATAATAAAAAGGTAAAATAGATATAAATATTGTAATTCTAATTCTTGCTTGATAATTGTTTTGTTGTATGTAATCTTACTATGTTAAAGTTTAACCTTCCTTTTTATTTAGACAGAAAAGGGGAGGTGGTGTGGGATTTCCTTTTGTATATGTGTTGCTTTTATTAGTTAATGAATAATGAAACTGCCTTGAACTGTGATAACGTAGAGTAGAGCTAGTCAGGGAAAACTAAACTGAATGCTGGGAAAAAGGAGGCAGTCACAAGAAGCCATATAACCCAGAGGAGACAGAAGCAAGGATGGAAATTTACCCTGTAAGCCACAGCCATGTGGTGATATACAGATTAATGGAGATGGCTTAGTTTAGGATATAAGAACAGGCTAAAAATATGCTTAAGGTATTTGTCAAACCATATTGCAAATTGGTTTCTGTGTGATTATTTCAGGGCCGAGCAGTCGGGAAAAACAAGTGGTCTTCCTTACAACATTAGTAGGACTAAAGTCTATTAGGGGTCTTGGAGTGCCTTTGCTCCCTTTTGGTGCCTCCATCCTTCACAGCAACAAGATATCACATTTTTCCAATGGACTTCTTTTGAGTTCTGCCCTCTTAAACATCAGTCATTCTCTCAGTTTCTTTCCTGCAGGATTTCACAAGTGTAAATGTGTTATAACATGAATGATATCTTGAAGATTCATTCAGTACTCTGTTCCAGATCAGAGAGGCAGGACACACGACTGTTGGCAAGAAAGTCTTAAGGTTTCCATGCCACACTGAATTCCTTGCCATTTATCCTGCCTCTCCTATCAGCATCTTGAGCCATGTTGAAGTGGTAAAATATCAGTAATGTGCTAAGTCTTTTAGTCTTACATTTTTTTTAGATAAGGTGGATAATTCATAACATATTGACATGTTTGTTGAGTCAGTCACAGGTCTTATTTCTCTCTATAATTTTCTGATCTCCTCTCATACCGTACATCCTAACCAGTTTCCCCTTCTTCCTCTTCTTCCAATCTCTTCCCCCATAGCTTCCCGCTCACTGGAAAAATAGTTATAAAATAAAGGATAACTGTACTACCATCAACAGACCCAGAGTGGTTAAGTAACGAGGAGGACTCAAGGGGGGGATGATTGAATCTTCCAGTCAGTTCTAGGATGGCTAGGACTGTTACACAGAGAAACCCTGTCTCAAAAAAAATCAGTGACAGCTACTGCTCCCATACTTAGGAGTCAGACAAGAATTCCAACCTACATAACCATAATATATATGCAGAGGACCTACTTCAGACCCATACAGGCTTCATGATTGTCATTTCGGTCTCTGTAAGCCCCTATGAGCCCTGAATAGCTGATTCTGTGCGTTTTATTGTAGTGTCTTTGACCCCTTTGGCTTCTACAATCCCCTCTCCTCATCTTCTGTGGGATTCCCTGTGCTATTCCTACTGTTTGACTGTGGGTCTGTGCATCTGCTCCTATAAGTTTCTGGATGAAGACTCTCTGATGATGACTATGCTAGGCTCTGATTTACAAGTAAAGCTGAGTATCATCAGGAATCACTTTATTGCTGTATGTGTGTGTGTGTGTGTGTGTGTATGTGTGTGTGTACGCACACACATGCCAGTCATGTTTGGTTCTTTTCTAGGTCTCTGGACTACGAAGCCTCTAGTTGCTGGCCCTCCAAATAGTATCAGGCATGGACTACAAAGTGGCCTGGGTCTCAAGGTGGATCAGTCATTGGTAGGCTACTCCCACACATTTTGTGCCACCTTTACCCCAGCACATCTTGCAGGTAGAACAAATTGCAGGTTGAAGATTATGTGGCTGTCTGTGTTGTTGTCCCAGTACCTCCCCTGGAAGCCTTGCCTGGTTAAGATCCACATTTCAGGGTCTGTGTCCTGCATTACTAGGACACTTTGCTAGGGTGACCCTCATAGGTTCCAGGGGGTTTCGATTGCAGTAGGTTTCTACCTTGCCCTGGAAATCTCCCCACTCACCACTCATTCCAGTCTGTTCTTCTGGTACTTTCTCCCTCTAACCCTTACCACCTGATCCTGCCTGTTCCTGTCCCTATCTGTCCCCAGTCTACCACTTTTGGCACAGGAGGTAACTTCCTGAAGAGGAACACTAGTAGTGAAGTCATTAAGATCAACAATTACTAAATGGGACCTCACGAAACTGAAAAATTTTGTAAGGGAAAGGACTTGTCAAAAGGATGAGATAGCAGCCTATGGAATGGAAAAAGGATTTCACCAACTCCACATCTGAAGAGGGCTAATATTTATATATTTTTATATAAAGTACTCAAGAAATTAGACATAAAAACCCCAAATAATTCAATTTTAAAATGGGGTACAAATCAAAAGAGAGAATTCTCAGCAGAAGAATCTCAAATTCTTGAGAAGTACTTAAATATTCAACATTCTTAGCCATTAGAAATTCAAATCAAAACTACTCTGAGATTCTATTTTATATCTCTCAGAATGGCTAATATCAGCAACACAAATGACAAAACATGATGGAGAGGATGTGTAACTTGGAGGGCCAACTTCTTGGAGTATCTGTCCCACCTGGTACCCCACAGCCAACAAGCCCCAAAGAAAATCACACAGAGATCTTCATAAGTTATAAAACTGATTGCCCCATTAGCTCAGTCTATTTATTAGCTCTTGAAGCTTATATTAACACATAATTCTTATCTATGTTAGCCACATGGCTCAGTACCTTTTCCAGTGGAGCAGGTCACATCCTGCTTCTTCAGTGTCTGAACAAGAATGCAGAGGGAACTTCTTGCTTCCCAGAATATTCCTGTTCTCATTGCCCTGCCTCTACTTCCTGTCTGGCTGACCCACCTATACTTCCTGCCTAGCCAATCAGGGTTTATTTAAAACATTGACAGAATACAGACAATTCTCCTGCACCAAAGATGTGGAGCAAGGGGAGCACTCCTTCATTGCTAGTGGGAATGTAAAGTTGTACAGCCACTTTGGAAATCAATATGATATTTTCTCAGAAAATTGGGACTCAATCTACTTCAAGACCCAGATCTTTCACTCCTGGGCATTACTCAAAAGATTCTCCATTCTGTATCAAGGACACTTGCTCAACAATGTTCATAGCATCTTTATTCATAACAGTCAGAATCTGGAATCAACCTAGATAGATGTTCCTCGATCAAAGACTGGATAAAGAAATGTGGTATGATAAATTTGCACAATGGAGAATTATTCAGTAGTTTTAAAAATGATATCACGGAATCTGCAGGCTAATTCATGAAACTGAAAACATCATTCTAGGCAAGGTAACCCAGACCCAGAAAGAAAAACATAGTATGTACTCCTTGTAAGTGGAAAATTAGCTGTAAAATAAAGGATAACTGTACTACCATCATCAGACCCAGAGTGGTTCAGTAACAAGGAGGACTCAAGCGGGGGAAGCTTGAAGAGAAATAAACTAATCTTCCTTCTTAAGGTAGGTGCAATCTATTATTTGTGATCCTTGGTGCATGGTGTGTCTTTCCAAACCTTCTGGGTAAACCTTTATATCATTTAAACTCTAACTCAAAAATTATTCATGGAGGAAAACTTTCCCAGATTTGTAGTTCAGTCTACAAACTTCACTAAAGTATTTAGAGTTTTTTTTAACCTTTAAGGGATCTAAATTTTGTATGATAATTATTTATTCATTCACTTGCTTCAAATATGTTGGAAAGAGTACTTTTCCTACCTCTTAAACAGTACATGGCTCTGAGTCAGTTATTAGCTACATCTTTTTCAAATAAAATAACATCAATAAAATTAACCTGGGATTTATTATTAAAAATTATTTTAATGTTAAAATATTATCTTTAAGAAAATCATAATAAACATTTTAGCTTATAAAAATAATGTAGTCATATTTGGAAAAATATTTGCTACTTTCTTGTAAATGAAGGTGATAATTTTAATCTTATTTTTGCAAAATTCTATAAAAATAGACTTTACATGTTTAGGTTTAAGTCTTGATTTTGAATTGTGTCTAGTTGAACTCTTTGGAACTTTAGTTTCCCTCTGTAAGTTATTTAGATGCTAATAAGGTCAAGAAACATTATATTTTAAATGAGGAACTCAGATTATCCAAACAGCAATGAATTCATTTTTTCACATGAAGACACAACTTTTATTTGAGTCAATATTTAGGCAGATGAAAGAACATGTTGAGAAAATATAAACTCTCTTTCCTAAAATTGCAGTCATGTTATTTATAAATTTTTTATCCTCTAACTCATATAATATATATGGGTCATTTGGGGGAAAAAAAACCCAAGACTTCGGAGAGAATGCTTCCATTTATCCTAATCCTCCCCCATGAAGTGAACTCTATTTCTACAGCTATCTTTAGTTTTCAAGGACAACTTCAAATCACAGAATTTTAGTTTACAATGTCCCGATTGACTCCCTTTTTTATATTAATAATTTTGCATTACTTGTAGTGATGAATGCTACAGGTGAGAAGGACAGGAGCTGCACATGAAGTGAGAACTCATGCTGTCTGAGTACAATACAGTACTATGCCAACATTAACTTTAAAAGGAAGTGAAGGCTGGAGTGGAAAAGGAGAAATAATGACTTCCTTTGGCTATAGAAAATCACTGGTTTTGTTTTAAGAGTCCACCAGAAATTTACATGAGTTATCCATCTATTATTGCTGAACATTTGAGGCAGCTATAAAGAGATGCAATCTTGAAAGGCAAAATCAGTCATTTCAGAACTTCTACAGAGTGTAGAGACTGGAGCATGCTAAGGATTCTAGGATTTGGAGGCTGAGGTAAGCTGTGGATTTCCTCTTAGTATACTGTGATTACCATTGGTTAATAAAGAATCTCTTTTGGGCCAAAGGCTTAACAGAATATAGCCAGACTGGAAGAGATACATAGAGAGAGTAGGAGGAGTCAGGGAGACACCATGTAGTTGCCAAAGGAGAAAGACGTGATCAACCAGCTAGAGTCTTACCTTTACCTTACCAGTAAAGCACAAGCCTAATAGTGAAATATAAAATACTAAAAATGGCTTTATTTAAGAGCTAGCTAATAACATCCTTAAGCTATTGACCAAACAGTATTATAATTAATTAGTTTCTTTGTGATTATTTTGGGTGTGAACGGCCGGGAAACAAATGAACAGCCTCTCCCAACAGAGGTCTAGAGACAAGATAGAGTGGCACATCCTTGGTTTATTGTCTGTAAAAGAAAACCTTATTTTTCACAGGGAAATGGTACCTAAGGGCATTTATTTCACAGCTCTTTCATGGGTTGTCTCAGCTGCAGAGTCATCATCCTTCACCATGGCCCACATGCATTGTCTTAATTAAGAAGTGGTCAAAGCCTTGACATATTGATCCCTTATAGAAAACTCTGAAGCTCCCATTATCAGAGTTGCCTGTGGTTCACTGAGGCTGTACTACTTGCTTTTTAGTTTACCCTCTTTATAGATACTGATTGCAGAGACTTCCCTGATAGGATCCTGAACACTAGACTGAATCATTCATCAGCCATCTATAATAATAACTAGGTCACTGGTGGAAGGTAGGCACAGGTAGCTCTTATTGCACGACAGCAGAGCAAGTCACACTAACGTTTCAACTGGAGTTAATTGAAACAATCAATTTTCCAGTTTGACAATCACATTGATAATGTTATTGCTATTATGATCTTTTAAAGTACTGGGAAACGAAGAAAACAAGACTGTATGACTACTGTGATTGACTGAGGCCCTAAAAGGTTACAATGATTAACAAAGAACAATTTAATGGGAAATACAAACATTTACTTATCCATGGACATAGCTCCTGTAAGTAATGTTGCAGTGTACATGGCAATAAGGTGGTAATTTCTCCCCATTGGGTTTATCTAAGATAGGGGATATGCTAGGTCATATGATAATTTGTTTCCACAGTGGGAATAATCTCTGTATTGATTTCCACAACAGCTACACCTATCCAAACTTCACCAAAATTTGTTTATGTGTTCCAAAGCAAAAACAAAAACAAAACTAGATACTGCCATTTGTCACAACATGGACATACCCGAAAACAGTGTGCTGTGTGAAACGAGCCAAGCACAGAAAGAAAAAACACTACATTTTCTCATCTGTAGAATCAAAAAGAGATCAAATGTCAAAAGTCCACAGACAGGTTAGGAACAAGCAGTGGTGGGGGGGAGAGTAGGCGATAAAGGTCAAAGGATACAAAAAAACAGTCATCAGAGGAGCCATTCTGTGCTGGAATCCTCAACTCATTCATCCAACTCCCGCATCTGAGGTAGAAGCTTATATTAGTCAGCTTTACCTTCTTAAGACAAAGAAATTTTTGTTTTTAATTCTATCCATTTCTGACTGGGTCAAGATGAAATATCAAAGTAGTTTTAACTTGCATTTCCCATAGAGCTAAGAATGTTGAACAATAAAAAAGAAAAAAAATGGAAGAAAGAGAAAAGAAACTCAGCTATTTGTAATTCTTCTTCTGTGAATTCTATTTCATTTCAAGCCCCATTTTTAAAAATTGAATTTTTTCCTTGATGTTTAGTTTTTATGAGTTCTTTCTATATCCTAGGTATTAATCCCATGTCAGATTTATATCTGCCATTCCTGCCTATTTAATAATAGTTTGTTTTTTCACTAGAATATGGTATGGTTTGCTACACGGAAGCTTTTTAGTCCCATGAGGTTCCATTTGTCAGTTGTCGGTTTTAATGCCCATGCTTATAGGAGTCCTGTTCATGAGGTCCTTGCCTGGGCCAATGACTTAAGCATTTTCCATACCATCTCTTGGATCTGATTTAGAGTATCTGGTTTTATGCTGAAATATTTGTTCCATTCACAGTTTAGATAAGTGCAGGATGAGACAAAAAGAACTTTCAGCCATTTATGAGCTATCCAGTTTGACCAGTATGATATATGAAAATGTTATTTTTTGATTCTGTTCTTTTTTTTACATAAATGTGTATTGTTGGCCTCTTTATTTAAAAAGTTCAGGTGGCTTTAAGAATGTGAGCTTATATCTGGTTCCTCAGTTTGATTCTTTTAATCAATGTATCAGTTTTTGTGTTAGTACCAAGATTTTCTATTACTCTAGATCTGTAGTATTGCTTGAAATCAGGGATAGTTACAGTCCCAAGCAGTGTTTTTATTGTTCTAGATTGTTTTGACTAGTCTGTCTCTGGTGTTTCCATCTGAATTTGGAGATTCATTTTTCCATTTATGTAAAGAAAGGCATTGGGGTTTTAATAGGGACTCCACTGAAAATGTATCTTACTTTTGGTAGACTGGCCATATTTATGATACTACCTCTATAAAGTCATGAACATGAGATTTCTTTCAGTCTTCTGGTTTCTTATATTTCTTTTTTAATTGTGGAACAATGCCTATCACAGAAACCTCAAACTAGCAAACAGAATGCTCAGTGCCATGTATGTTACTTCTTTAACTGTTGCCCAGTGCAGTCTCATAGACCTTTCCCCAATCAATACAAGGTATTTCTATTGCACTTATTTATCCTTCAGAACTTGCTGATTGCACCCTATTTCTAGAAGAGCCCGTATACTTGAAGAACAAAACATGGAGAACTGCAACTGGTACTGACCTGGAAGTATCATCCCTGGGTTCTCACAGCACTCTTCATACTACCCTGAGAAAAATTAATTAACTATCTTATTCAACTATGAACCCTGAAAATTACAATAACAAATGGTGAAAATGGTGTATTGTAGAGGCATGACAACTGCTTTCTGACTGGATTTAAATGAGATAGAACTCACACCTGGTCCCTGTAATTATGCCTGGCCTAAACCTTGTTTTTTTTTTTTTGTTTTTTTTTTTTTTACAGTCACCTATTCTCATTCTTGCTAATTAGGCTTTAATGAACAATACAGTGACACCCTATAGCATTGCATCATGAGTGAACCACCACACCCTAACCCTGCCACTTGCAGGTTCCCTCCTTTAATATCCCCACATCAAGACTACACAAAGCACACACAAACACAGTAGAAAGAGAGATGCTCGGACAAACTGGCCCATGAGCCCTTTCTGTATCTATAGTTGCAGGCCAGCTTTTAGATCTGAATTAGAACACCCATTCTTTTGCTTTTAAACTGGTCATCCTCCAAAGTTCTGTGAGCTGATTCTTTAGTAGATGTCTTTAGACAACCCCCTATAATACACCTATGTACCTAGGGTATAATGTGCTTTGTTTCTCTGGGGTGAGCCTAGATAACATGATTGATATTTTACATATGTTAGTTTACTTCAAGTTTACTTCCTTTTTTTTTTTTTTTTGGTTTTTCAAGACAGGGTTTCTCTGTAGCTTTGGAGCCCTGTCCTGGAACTAGCTCTTGTAGACCAGGCTGGTCTCTAACTCACAGAGATCTGCCTGCCTCTGCCCCCTAAGTGCTGGGATTAAAGGCATGTGCCACCACCACCCAGCCAAGTTTACTTCCTGTAGCAAGAATACAATGAGTGGTGGACAGGAGCAGAAAATATTCTGTAACACATTATTTAACAAACATGTCCTTAAAAAGAGCATGTAAAACATTTAAGCACAAATTTCCTCTAATAAAATATGTCAAAGTTTGGATTTCACATTTACATGTCCATTTATGGCATGATATTGAGAGCACATTTTCCTTTATTTTTCCATGGGTTTATTTCCTACTTGCACCATAAAGAGCTCAACTTCATGAATGTTTCATCTCATCTCATATCATGTTTTGATTTTCTTTTCTTCCAGGAAAGCCTTCCTCAGAGTCAACCGAATCAAGGCCAAGGGAAGGACATTTTGTTTGCAGAGTAGACCAGAGCTTCTGTTTCTCAATCCAAGTAAAAACGTTTGATACTTCATTGATCTTTCAACATTGTGAAGAAGGAAATAAAGGTTTGTTCTAGTTTGAAGAGTGAAACTATAGCAAAGAGGAAAGGAATTCCCTTAAAACCAAGTTGAGGTATTATTTGGTGACAGAATCTAGAATCATCATAAGCATTAATCTTGGGCATGTCTGTGAGGAATCCACCTAGATTAGTTTAACTGATGTGGGATGCCCCCTCCCAAATGTAGGTCCTGAGCTAGAGGGAGTCTTGGGTTTCATATAAAGGACAAAGCTTGCTGAGCACCCGCATTCATCTCTCTCTCTCTCTCTCTCTCTCTCTCTCTCTCTCTCTCTCTCTGAGGCCGTGCTATACCTTCTCTAACATGTTGGAATGTGATCCCTGGACTGGAAGTCAAAGAAAGTCCTTTCCTCCTTAGGTTGAATTTGTCAGGCATTTTGTCACAGAGGTGAAAAAAGTAACTTATGTGTTTGGCATATAAAAACAATATCAACGATGTAAAATTGATTCTCATGTGAGGGATTTCATTTTGTTAATTCTTTTGTATGTATGATGTTTAAATCAAGAGAAACTTTTATAATATGGTAAGAGCCTAAGTCTGAGCTTTTCTTGAGTAAAAGATATCAAGGGCCAAACTTACAAAAGGGGCAAGACTGTTGGTTTGAGAAAACATTTTTGTTAGGCAAATCTAGAAATATAAATTGCTGAATCATGCTAATTTTAGTGGGTTTTAATAACATGTCAAAAAAAAAACCCTACATTTCTTTCCAGGTCAAGCAATGTTCTGATGATGTCACATATTACTTTGCAAAGAGTATTCGCCTAAGTTTGAGTTCTATGCATAATTCTTAGACTAATGTATCGCTTTAAAGGTATTTCTCCTTGGGGCTAGGGAGAAGGCTCTGCAGACAGAGGGTTTGCTACATAAGCATGAGGACCTGAATTCAGATCCCCAGTCTGGGCACAGCAATGTGCATCTGTGACCTCAGCTCTGGCATTACAGACAGATGGAGAAGACACATCTAGCCTCCACGTTTGCAAGCATGGATGAGCCCATGTGCATATCCATGTATCTACTATACTACACACACACACACACACACACACACACACAGAGAGAGAGAGAGAGAGAGAGAGAGAGAGAGAGAGAGAGAGAGAGATCTTCCCGTCTAAGTTACTCAGCTTAACTTAGAAATATATTTCAAAAGTTTATCTCAATTTTATTTCTTTTTTATATGGAATGAAGAATAATAAGAGAAGGAAAACACTATATAGTTCTCTTTCTTAGTAATCAAAAACATGTAGAGAGATAATTTTCTCAAATGATATGCTATAAGAGTACATCCAAAGCATTTTCAGCATACCTAATAATTTACCTTTATCTTTCAATTCAGACTTCCAAAGTTGTAAATTCATATCTTAAATAAGAATCCCTATTAATTAATATTATCATAGCATAGATCTTCTAAGTTTGGTACATGTCTCCATACTCCTCTGAATGTGTTGTAATTACTTATCAAAGCTAATCTGCTATTAACAATGCTACATTTTAGTATGGAAAGTATTAGAAAAATGATAGATGACTGTTTTATCTATCCCTAGGAACATATATCTAGTTTCTCATATTCCATTCCAGATCCTGAACATCATTTGGAGACTCCAGGCTGTTCAGACATTTGAACTCTGGCACATACTGCAAGACTGGGTCACACTGTTCTCTTAGGATACTTAAATTTCTACTCATTTTAAAAAATCTTTTAACCCATGTCCTCAAGATTATTGAACATAATACGTAAACCAACAGGAGACACTTACCTCATCATTTCCATGGACACTTTAAAATATCCAACTCAATTGAGTTCACCAGTTCATACGAGGGACTTGAAAGAGTTACCTCATCGCCATTCCCTCCACAGTAAATCCTGTCTTTGAAATCTTTTAAAGTCAGGACAAAGAAATGTGTTTAAATTATCTCCGCATAAATTTATGTAGGTTGTTTTCCCTTTCCAAATCTAGACTTCTGTGAAATAACAGGTATGTCTTTGTCTTTTTCTCTACACACTCACAAATGCACACACATATTTTAAAACACATTTTGTAGGGCAGGGGAGGAGGTTTCATGTGCAAATGTGAAAACCCAGGTTTGAATCTTTAGTTTCCACATCAAAGCTGGGCAGGTATGTCACTGAGATTGGCCTGGAACCCCAGTGCTCAGACAGAGGATACCTGGTACCTGGGCAAGCCAATAGGATTAGCCAAACTGGGAGGGGTCAGACTCAATTAGGGACCCTGTTTCATTACACAAAGTGGAAAATTATGGAAGAAAAACATTCATGTATACATACAAGCTCACACCACAAACTCATGCAGACACACTCAAAATACAAAACAAAGACAAAAAACTACACACACACACACACACACACACACACACACACACACACACACACAGATTCACATTTTTACTGTAAGGAGAAAGACCCAATTTCCATGTTTATCTCACTTGTGGGTTTCCAAGACCAACAGGGTCTTCCCAGGGCAATATTGTTTACTTAAGGTTGTGAGGAGTTTTGTCTATGGTTAATGAAGTCCAGAGCCAGAGCACTGAAATTCTTGTGAATTCCCAGAGTGCTTTCTCTGATTTAGGTGACTTTCACCTAACCCTGAGCTGTAACTCTCACTTTTCCTCCTAGAAAACCATCTCCTGAGAGCACTCCCGGCACTAGCAGACACTACATAAAACAGTGGTTTTGGAAGCGACCACTTTCTCTGCCTTTAAATCAACACTTTACAAATTCCCAACTGATAATTTTGTTCTTAAAAGTTCTTCTGTTGCCTCAGCTCCCAGCCATCTTGTTGCTGCTCCTTTCGTCTTTCCTGCTGTTTTTTCTTCTTTCTTTCCTTCATCCTCAATGAGCTCAGTCATGGGAAAATGGGTGCTTTGTTTGCCAAGATGAAGTCTCAGGCAGAAAAATAATTTTGATGAACTTCAAATTAGTCAGGTTAAAGATAGAGTGACTGGGCAAATGTACTATTCATCTATAAAAGTTTATGGAACACTTTTTCAAAAGAAATTGGAGACAGGGTTTTTTTTTGCCTCTAATAATCTGGAAAGAGGAGAATGCATTGTCTGAGTGGTCAGCCCCTCTAAAATGTCATTTGTTTGTAGGGTGGTTTGGCTTATAAGTTTCCATCATATTATAAACAGGCATCACCTCTCTACTACCTAAGTTGCACAATAATTTCTGCAAACATGAACTAAGAAGCTAAAACCAGAAGAGACATTTTAGGGATTATGTTACCGTACAACCTGATGTCTTTCTTCTGCTTCTCTTCTATTTGTGGTGATTATTATTGTGAGAAATACCTATCCTTTATGCTTTTTTTGCTGAAGCATCTTTTCAATGCATCATCTTCAGACACTTGTTTTAGGTTTGGAGTCCACAGTGATTGGCAGAGTTGCTTGGCAACACTGCTTATTGACAGCAGGGAAATTCAGTTTTTCTGCTCTGATGCGTTTTTGAAAGCATCATGGAGCCAAGGGCCCCAGTGAAGCAGGCACTGGGGCTGGAGATCTTACCTAAATTTCATTAAAGGCTGTAAAAGAGGTATCTTAGAAAATTGCCTGGAGAAAAATTTCATTCACACATTTGGGTACTTAGTGTAGAGGAAACATTCCATGTTAGAGAAAGAAAATGGAGTGAGATAATTTAAAAAAATGAGATGTGTATTAATTAAGTTTTATATTTTGTTTCCTGATACTAAATCCCCAAGTTTGATTCTGATAATAATTCCTGGTGAATTCAAGGAAAGACTGTAGTAGTCAGGGCTTTATGTGGATGCTTCTAACTGAAGTGAGGCCTCAGCAATGTGTCCACACGCTGATTGATGCTATGGATCTTGAGGTGATGTAGCTACTTATGACTGGTAGACTGGTTCGCTGTCAGCATTCTGAAATTAGTTCCTTGTCCCTTCGTACATTCTTGTCAGTGATGGCAGCAGCCCCACCTCACTAAGGTCTCTTCATTCCAGGTAAAATGAAGGAAAACAGAAAGTACACATTTATGTATGTTTTATTGGAAAGAACTTAGTCCATGACTATTCAAACCAGAAAGGGGCATGATGAAGCTAAAAGACAAGTGTTGCAACTTTTGTAAACTATAGTATATAGGACACAGGGTTAGTATGTGAATAAATTTCCAATGAGGTTGCTTGTACTATCTGTCACAAATTTGCATGAAGTATTTTGATAAAAATTTTGGATACATATTTTACAATTATAATTTCAAATGATAGACTACATTATGATATTGCTTAGTGAATATAATATTTAACTAATAATTGGAACATATTTTTATTAAATAGATGCATCTGAGTATTTCCTAGATGTAGAATTAAGTAAAAATTTGAAAAACAAGCAAAGAATTCAAATAGATGGAACTAATTCTTGTAATTTCAGTCATGGTTTCTCTTTTCGTAGCTGTAATTGGAGGAATGCTGTTTAATCTTTCTGTGTTTTTTGATGTTAAAAATAGGAGTAATGTTGTGGGGGAGATGGTTGGGTTGCTAAGGATATTTGGTCTGCAAGCAAAAGGGCCTGAGTTCAAATCTCCAGAAACAAAACAATATAAAAACCAGGATACAGAAGCTTGCTGTATCTGAAACCCCAGTGTGAGAATGGAGACTCATAGATCCCAAGAACCCATTTGCCAGTCTAATAGCCAAAATGAGCATCTTTGGGCTCAGGGAGAGACTGTCTCAAAACATGCAGCATTAAAATGACAGAGGAAAACAAGCAGTGCCCATTTCTGTCAAGGCACGCACACTGCCATGAGTGTGCACATGCAAACACATATGTTCATATACTGCACACAAAGCACACACAAACACTTATACACACATCCCCAAAGCATACTCATACAGGCACACATACATAAACCATACACGAACACTTAATTAAATTCACAGGGACAATGGTAATAATACAATAAGTTGTAGGATGCATTCAAACCAAAAACATTTAAGGTCCTAAAATGGAGTCTATTGAATAAAGGAAGTCAGTTACCTTTTTAGTCACCTTACTATTGACTAAGATACTGTTGATTATGTACCATCATCTACTCTACTCTTGTGTCTTTCTTAATCTAAAAACCACCCATTTTAAATATGGTCACTATCCAATTAGGGAGATTCTAAAACAAGCTTTACAAAAATATCACTAAATATTTCCACAAAACTATACTTCATATAAAAAAACCTACAGAAACTAGTGATGTGTAGCTGATCAGGTTTTAACACAAAGCTTTTCCATCTATTTGAAAGTAAACTCAGTAGCTTATCATTCAATTTTCTAGTTCAAAGGGTGTGATCAACTCAATTTTAGTGTATGTTGTTTACTTGTAATGCAATTTAATAGAATATGTTACTGGATGTGATAACTCACATTCAAAATTTCAGCATTTGGGAGACTGAGACAGGGCTGGGGGTTGACATGCGTTTATGGTTATCTTAGTCTAAAGAATAAGACCTTGTTAGAAAAACAAAATGAAACACAAATAAAATATTCTTGATAACATGTCATAGAGCTCATAAGGAAATTTAAAAGGAGCCATTTATACAAATACTATTTATTTTTAATTTATTTGTATAATATATGAAATACCTAAAAGTAGCAGCGAGATATAGGATGCGATTATTTTTAAAAGATATTCTTCAGTTTCTGAAGCTGAGATCCACTAGTCTTTGTTGTTTATGAAATGCCAAATATGTGTTCTTTGACCTCTGCATAATTTATTTAAACACAAACTGAATAACTTTAAATGCAGCTATCATCACAATGCTTAAACAATGGTCAGCGATCTGTGAAGATTCTCTGTGCTGTCTCATTAAACCGAAACTCCTGACAACTCTGACATAAGCACACCCAGACTGCCGCACAATTAGACGTACTATCTTACTAAAATATTCACTGCATGGCCTTGACCTCTGTGCTAATTAAACCTCCCTGGCTGTCAAAGCTTCTTCTACGTACCACTTCCCCCTCCTTAAATAGGCCTGAATGTCAAATAACTCATTATTTACAAAGGCAGTACCGTCAAATACCCACAAGTGTGCTATTTTCATCCCAGAAGATCTGGCTGGTTTCCATAGCAAGCTCTGTGCTCTCACAGTCTTGAGTCATTAAGGAAGATGTCAGAACCAGGTAACAGGGTGGACATGGGAAATGAGCTAGTAGGAGAATGGAGTGTATGAGAGAAGGAGGGATGGGGAACTCTCAGCGGAGCGAGCAGGTCTAACCTGCAGTAAGGAATGGCATTCTGGATGTCTGGGGCCATCTGGGCATGTGAGCCAGAAGGGAAAACTACACAGTGAGAGGACTTCAATCCAAGGACGAGATGAGATACAGATGGTTACCAGTAATTCCAAATGTTCCATGATCATTCTTGCACGTACATACTTGGTAGCTGTTTATTCAACACACGAGCTTATACTGGGCAATCTGTAGTGGCTAAGGATCCTGAAGTAAGCAAGATGGATGCTATTGCTCACAGGAAGCAATTACTGTTGAGAGTCCTTAAAAGCAGAACAGAGTATCTAGTCTGAACAGGGGCAGTAAATGGGGCTGTCCAGTTACTAGTATTCCTGTTCTGTGATGGGGGCACTGGAAAAGGATCTTGATTAACAGGCAGGAACGTCTGCACATAACAATAAATCTAGTGTGGAAGAAAGAAAGCCACTGTGGAGATCTTCCCTGTGACTTATATTAAACTGTGTTGCCTACGATGCTCAGCATCTTACATTATTTAGCCTTATTGTGGTTCTTCATCTTCCCTCTAGGCTGGGAACTCTACTTAGCTCATTCAAGGCACCCAGTGAATAAAGACTGCTGAATAATTGAATAAGCAGACATAACCAAGGTAGATTCCTAACAAATCAAGCTCAGCCAGAAGCTAGAGAAAACTCCTGTAGCTTTGTATAAGAGGGGGCAGTTGGGACCTGGGAGACAATGGAACTGCGAACTTGTCCCTCAGCAAGCATGATAAAGTCAGCTATGCCATCAACAGGTAAATGTGATGTCTATTTCATAGAGAGAAGTACAGTGAGAACATTATTGTCTCAGGCAGCACAGATGATTTTGTCTCTACTTGTAGGAGCAGGCCTAATCAAAATTAAGTTTGAAGGGCTGCAAAGAGAAGTTGAATAATGTAAAGGTGTCACAGGTGTTCAGGTGGGCCCTGTTCTGTTATTCTGCATGATTACTGAAGTGGGTCAAGGCTTGGACACCTTACAATTATAATCAGGTCTAATATAAACACAGAATTTTAAAATAATAGCAAAAAAAAAGCCCGTGCGATTTCCGAGAGCTGTGGCTTTTGACCAGCTTTCTGAGATGTTATCCTCGGAGCTTCTGCTATCCAGCCAGCAGGTTCCTAAATGGCTGAGATTGTAGGTTAAATAAAACTGCCGAATCTCTGATGAGCTTTACACCAGGGGTCTGCTCGTACCACTCTGGGCAGTTTCAATAATAGCAGCACACACTTGTTCCTCTTATCTGGCAGAGGCCAAAGTGCAGGCAGGCTGGCCTAGCGACAGCTGGAGACCGAGGAAATGAAGCGCCTATGTAACCCAGATTTTAAGCCATTAATTTTTCTTTCAATTTCAAACCTGCTCTGTTTCCTCAGTGGCCTATTTATCTGGCAAGGAAAAGAAGATGCTTTTTAAAAAAAATTTCGTTATTTTTCTCTTTATTGTTTGATGTACATTAGAACCACTACCCCACCCCAACACGGATGCTAAGTGCAGGGGGAGGACCTGCGAATTATAGTGTAATGCAAAGAGCAAAGACTGCACTTGAAGGTGTTGGCGCCATACCTAACACACGTTAGGTGTTGTGTTCATGTTTGGGCTGTTACTAAATATAAGTGGAGTTTGAAACTGGTGACCTGATTTTGAGTCCTGGCTCTGATTTTTTTATTAGTTGGATGACCTTGGTACTTTTGCCTTGGCTTTCTCATGGAGATTAGAAAGGGGAGGGGAGTAAAAGAGGAACACAAGTGTGTAAACCTGGAAAGACAAACCAAAGATACCTGGGTGGCTAGTTATTATTTATTAAATTAACTAATAAATAATGGTCTTAGGAAAAATTAATAATCAAAAAATTTAATCTACTTTGGAGCTGTCACAATCACCAACAAATTCTGAGAACAAAAAGGCAGTAATTAAGAAAATTGCAGAAAAAAAAGTCAATGTCCGACCAAAGAGAGTCTAATTTATGTCATATATCAGAAGTAAAGGTGGCAAAAATCAGTTTACTCAACAAAGAGCTGAGTTATGACATTGACAAACTTGTGATAGTAATTAACCTAATGACAATTTAATGCCAAACCAAATAACTTATAGCCTACTTTTAAAGTGAGGCTTTCTAACTTACTATTTTAAGATAAGAGTATAACATGGGACAGCGCCAGGAGGTTGAGCACGTGAAAGCTGCCCTGCCACCAGCCTGCTCTCCAGCAGTGAGTGCACAAACACTAATCAGGCCCAGAGAAAACACAGATTAATTCAGCGTTTGCTTGGCCACAAGTCAAGCATTAAGGTGTTATACTGTTTTTAAGACAATGATATTAATATGGAAATCTTTGCAGATGGAACCCACACTTAAAAAATACTCATAGACAAAAGAAGAAATATAAGAAATAAAAATAATTTTAACTACATAAAAACGAATGCAGAAAAAAATCAGAATACATAACAAGCAGCAAAAGATGCTATAAAAATTCTGAAGTTGAGTTTTTAGAAAGAACTGAAAATTATTGAGCTAAGAATATAGGTCATGTAATTTAGTAATAATAGACAGATGAAATCAAAGTGGAAGAAGGGTGAGAACTGAAGTTAGTCAAATACACAAGCCTTCGAATTTAAAAATAGACCAAGTTAATAAAGAGAAAAGATACAAATCAAATACTATAAGTGAAAGGCAGCTTTGGAGATGGGCAGAAAAAGCATCTGCCATGAGAATGTGAGGACCTAAAGTTCAAATCCCCAGAAACCACATTAAAAAGCCAGATGCCTTTGCATGAGTATTGGTCACCCTAGCATTCCTGTGGAAAGGTGGGCGCCAGAACCAGGAGAGTTCCTGGAAGCACACAAGCGTGTTAGACTGGTGCACTCAGTGGAAATTAAGAATGAAGAGACTATGCCTCAAAAACAAGATGAAAGGGACAAATTAGCCCCAAGATTGTCCACTGGCTTCCATGTGCACAACATGGCATACTTGAATTTACACATAGCATAAACAGCACACATATAAATACAACACACATGCACACACATGCACACACATGCATGCATGTACACACACACACCACAAACAAGGAGGTTTTATAAGAAGACATAATAAAGAAAAGGATGGATTGCAGCTGTAAAGGATGTAGAACTACTTGAGTTTTATGGCACATATTGAAAAATTAAAAAAATTTTATCTATGAGGACAAATTTAAATGAAATCTACTTATCCATTTATAACCCACTTCATTAAAGATCTCACTAAATATTAGTTTAAATATGTTACTTATGAAACTGAATATGCCAAATACATGGCTTAAGTGACAAGTTTGAATTGAAAAGTCTTTCCTTGTTCAGTAGTTGAAAAATGAACAGGAATTGGCACAATTGAAATATTCTGTAGGATTAAGTGCAACTCTATGTAATAAAATCTCCCTCAAAGTGGTAGATTGAAAAGGTACTGTTTGTTTTCTTACACATGAAACTCTATGGGTATATCCCTCACACCATTCCTGCCTTATTCCAGGCTTTTGCTCTTTGTAGCCATCTTGTTTTCGTGATCCAAGATGGGGCTGGAGTCTCATTCATCAGCTCGTTGTATTTGGCCCAGAGTAGGATGAAGGGAAAAGGAGAGAACAAAGTGTAAGCCACTGCTCTCTGTTAAGACAGTTTAACAGAGAATGCCAGGAGTACTTGGGTCTACATTTTATTGGCCAAAGCATGATTACATGTAATAGCTTTTCACATGACAATGAGTAAAAACCCACAACAACAGTGCTATTAGAGAAGGGAATTGAATAATGTAAAGGATAAATTGTCATTCTCTGGCACAAACAGATGATAAATTTTCAAGTTCAAGTGAGGCTTGACCTCATAAGACAAAGTTTGAGGAGGAACTGATTCTGGTAAGCCATGGTATCACCAGTTCCCCTCTGCATCTTGCAAATTCCTTAAAGAGGATGAATAAGCATGCCCTTGGAATCCAGTGCACTGTTCTGGAAGACCACTATTAAGTTGCCCATATCGCCACAGACAAGAAAGACCACCAGGGGTCACTGTGTAGCAGGAGAAAGATAAAGCCTTTTCGTTCCTGCCACATGTTGATTTCAGATGGGATGAATTCTGCTGATAGCCACCATACAGTTCTGGTGTCATCCTCTCTCCCGCTCTCTCTCTGTTTTATTCTCTCTCTCTCTCTCTCTCTCTCTCTCTCTCTCTCTCTCTCTCTCTCTCCCCCCCCCTCTCTCTCCCCCCCTCTCTCTTTCTCTCTCTCTTTTCCTCTCTCTCTCTCTTTCTCTCTCTGTCTCTGTCTCTTTCTCTCCCCTCTCCCCCTGCCTCCCTGCCTCCCCGCCTTCCTCCCTCCTTCCCTCCTCTCTCTCTCTCTCCCTCTCTCTCTCTCTTTTCCTCTCTCTCTTTCTCTCTCTGTCTCTGTCTCTTTCTCTCCCCTCTCCCTCTGCCTCCCTCCTTCCCTCCTCTCTCTCTCTCTCTCACTGTTTCTCTCTCTCTCTCTCTCTCTCTCTCTCTCTCTCTCTCTCTCTCCCTCTCTCTGCCTCTCTATATCCGTTATCTGTCTCTTTCTTCCTTTCCTTTAGCTTGTTGAGACAGTCTCATTATGTGGCCATGGTTTGCCTGGAACTTGTCATATAGACCAAGCTGACCTCACACTCACAGCTGTCCTTCTGCCCCTACTTTCTAAGTGCTAAGATTATTAATATTCCATCAAGCTCAGTCTTCTTGAACACAATTTCAAAAGAAATGATACTTACCCATCCAAAATAGGCTGCATTCAAGCAGAAGGAAGCCTTATCTCGATAGCTTGCACCCCTTTGAAATAATAAAAAGTGTACCTAATAGCAAAATTCCAATTCTCCAGCAAACTCTCATGTACCATGTAAGGAGAATACAGGACATTTTGTCTACTTCATGTAGAAGAAAATAAAAATTCTAAGCAAAACAGACAACAATAAGGAAAAGTAGTCTAACATCTGGTCAAGTTTTAATAAAGTAAAATAATATAAAAGAAAAGACAACAAAATCCAAGACCACAAGTAGACACTATTTAAGTGAAAGGGGAAAAAGACAAGTGAAAGCAATTTTTGCTTTTAACATTCCAAAATGTGGTTTGATGTAACAGCTAACTCACAAATATAGTATCACAGAACAACCTTTTTATAGAGCTGGAAAACAACATCGGATACATAGAAATGGTCTATATATTTTTCAAGATTAAATTCACAATTCTTATTAAAGCTCAGATATAATGAGAGTAAATGAAGAAGACAGAGGCAAAGGAGTGAAAACAGAGAATAGAGACAGTTCGATTAAGAGAAGCCAAATTAGGGAGAAAAATGAAGGAAAACTACAAAAATAATAGAAAACAAACAAGTGAAGTTGGGAGGGAAAAGAGGTGGTGGAGGATAGTGGGGATCAAGAGGAGGAACTAATGAGGCTGTGGATTTGACTAAAACTTCTCTCTGAATAAATGAGAAACTAGGCTGGAAATAATTCAAAGGGACTCTGTTATTTGAGAATATCTTTAGTACTGAGTCTTCAGCATCAATACACATCCTCTCTAAGTTACCGGCACGCTGTGATGAAGAGCTCTTCGGCATGTGTCTAGATTATAACACGAGCCACTGAATGAAGAGAAGTGAGGAGCAATCTAGTCAGTCTCTGCCGGAAGACTGACCCCTTTCTTTTTCAGTTATAAAGGCCTTTCACTGTGAGAGTCTGAAAGTGTGGTGTGCACAGAGCAAGCAGTGCTGTTGGCTGCAGTCCAGGAGAGAGATGGTAGTAGTTTGATGTTGTTTGATCAAAGGGCTAACAGTGGCGGTGGTGGAATACTGTGTGAATGAAGAGCCAGTAGGGCGGTGACTTGGATGACTTTGTGTATAGATTCAGGAGTCATACAAGTGGAATATGGATAGTGATCTCATTCTTTTATTTACTATGCTGACTTCTGTAGTGACTGCACCACTTTCTTTGGGGAAGGATATTTTTGCCAATATTGGTTGCCACTTGCTGTTTTGATAATAGATATTCCGAGAATATCTGTGAAAGAACCTTTAAAAAGATTTAATTTACATTCGCCTCATGATAAAAAAATTGAATAATTTTTAAATAATTATTAGTGACTTTTATTTATTTTTTTAAAAAATTTGAGTTACCATATATATATATTATTAAGTTTCATTATGGTACTTTTAAATGCTTGATTTTGTTTATTTTCTTCTCCCATCTTCATCCCCATTGACTCAACCATTTGTATACTCTTCTGTGCCCTCATAACTATTTTCTTTTTCATGTCACAAAGTTTCCATTATCCCTTCCCTTTGCCACCTCAACACCACTTTGTCCCTCACATGCTCTCCCTACTAGTTTCATAGTTTCTGTCCACTTTGACCACCCTCCCTTGTCCATTTAGTTCACTGGCCAGAAATAGATACTTAGTTTTATTTTGTATGTAATTGTTGCTGTTTTCATATTTTTTATGTATAGCAGATAATTTTTTCCCATTCTGTAAAGATTTCTCTTCATTCTGGTGATTATTTATTTATATGATGTGCAGAACTGTCTTAATCTCATTGTAATTTCATAATTTCATTTGTCAGTTCTCAAGACAATTTCCTGAGCTGTTAGAGTTCATTTTTTTGGGAAAGTCCTTGTCTTGCTTTATTTCTTAAAGTTCTTCATCTCTGCTTTTTGAGCACTTTAAAGGTTTTAGGTCTTACATTAAGGTCTGTGATTCATTTTGGGTTGCTTTTTTATATGAAGGGTGAGATATATGACTCATGCTTCATTATGCTAAGGGTAGTTTCTCAATACCATTTTGAAGAATATTTTCCCATATGTCTTTGACATATTTCTCAAA
Source organism: Myodes glareolus (assembly GCF_982192425.1). Lineage (NCBI taxonomy): Eukaryota > Metazoa > Chordata > Mammalia > Rodentia > Cricetidae > Myodes > Myodes glareolus. The sequence goes on along the minus strand of NC_142026.1, from coordinate 100,108,621 downwards.
AATTAGTTGGCTATAGGTTGATTGCTAGGTCCTATATTTTATTCTGTTCTATTCTAACACTGTACATGTTTGTTTGTGTGCCAGGACTATGCTATTTTTATTACTATGCCCTTGTAATGCGGTTTGAGATTAGGTATTGTGATATGTTCAACATTACTTCTTTTTCTTAGGATTGGCTCTGTTATCCAGGGTATTTTATGTTACCATACATGCTTTAAGGTTTATTTTCACATTATGTAAAAATACTTTTTCTAGAATTTTGATGGAAATCACATTGAATCTGTAGATCACTTTTGAAAATGTTACCGTTTTACAATATTAATTCTTTTTCTAATTCAAATATACGAAATATGCTTTCATCTCCGAAGTTTTAAATTTTTTCTTCAACATTTTTATATTTGATTTTAGAGCTTTGTCACCTCTTTTGTTAAGTTTGCTTGTAAATTTATTTTCTTGCCTTTGAAACTATTATGAATGTGAATTTTTCCTAAATTCTTTCATTATTGATATATGCAAAGGCTACTGATCCACTTTTGTGTTGTTAATTCTTGCTTCTGGCCTATTAAGTTATCTACTTTAAAGACTATTCCATACTTTGCTTAGAAGAATGAATGTCCGTGTGTGCTCATGTCTGTTTCACAGATTCTTAGGCTTTGTCTCTTGGTTTTATCCAAGAGTTCTTAATCATTGTGTTAATGTTGGCTCTGTCTATGTGTGTGTGTGTGTGTGTGTGTGTGTGTGTGTGTGTGCACATGCGTGTGGAGGCTAGAGGTCTATACCAGGTGTTTTCCTCAGTCACTCTTCACCTCATTTTTTTTTTTTTTGAGCCAGTTTCCTTAATAAACCTGAAGCTAATCCATGTGTCTAAGACGGTTTCTTCAGGTCCTGGATTAAATTCATCTGCTTGTTTTTTATCCTCTTTCAAGTTGTTGTTTATTTTAATTTGTAATCTTTAGAAATTTTCATCTAGAATTTTACCTATTTCAATATCTTTAAATGAAGTATAGGAGTTATGGTCCTTTGAAGGGGAAATCTAGTCTTCATTGTTAATTTGGTTGATTTAAAAATCATCTAGCAAACACCTCTGGCTGAGTCTTTGAAGGCATTACCAGATTGCTTAACTGGGGAGAGAAGACAGTGCTAAATAAGGGCTGAAGTCTGGGACCGAATAAAAAAAGATAAAAGAGAAAATGAGCAACCCACAGTACTTACCTCTCTCTGCTTCCTGACGGTGACTTTGTGACCAGCTTCCTCATACTTCTGTTACCACAGCTATATCCGCTTTGGCCACGATGTTCTACCTCCAATATGGATTGCACTCTTAAACTGTGAGCTACATAAACCCTGTCTCCATGATGGACTGCACTCTAAAACTGTGAGCCAGACAAACAAACCCTCCCTCCCTTCAGTAGCTTTTGTCAGGGAATAGGATCAGTAACTATGCAGCATGTTACCCTGCTGTCCATGTTTTTGTTTTGTACTTTGTACAGGTTAGTTTGGATATCTCTTCTAGTTTTTTAGTGGAGGTGACTGTTGCATTGTTTTTGATCCTAAAGGGGTAAATTCTAAATAATTTTAGAGAGGAGGAGGAAAATTACTGAATCAGCAATGTGAAATTGTACAGCATATGGGAATACATCTAGATTGATTAAGTGTGCTAAAATATTACCAATAACCACGAAACAAAATGAAAACTAATGCAGACAGTGACATAAAATATTGGCTGGGTGATGATGTCACACACCTTTGATCCCAGCACTTCGGAAAAAGAGGTAGATGGATCTCAGTGAGTTTGAGTCCAGCCTGGTCTACAAAGCAAGTTCCAGGACAGCCAGGACTACCCAGTGACACCCTGCCTTGAACTGCCCCAAATATGGTTGCTTAGAGTAAGTATGAAAGGAGTAAATACATGAGATAAAGAAAAGAGTCAGGAAAAGGAGAAAATCAGGCAAGGGTAGGAAGAATGTTATGGAGACAAAAGGAAAAATGGAAGATATTAGGAAAATAAAAAGGAAGAGAAAAAATAAAAACAAAATTTCCAATAATTAGTACTTTCAAAGCTACAATTAGATAATTGTAGGTTTGAAATTAAAAATATATGGCATTAGAAAACAGTAAAGAAAAATAATGCTAAAAATACAATAGCTATAACATAAAAGGGGAAGCACAAAGGGAAATGGAAAAAGTAGAAGAAAAAGGGAAATAAAATAATAATCCCAATAATTGAAATGTATTATTGAACAAAACTTGTTGAATGAAAGACAGAATAAAAATATACTTTTTGAAAAATGTAATAAAGAGTCAGGCACAGTGGTGCACACCCAGCACTAGTCTAGAGTGGACAGAGAATGAGGACCTCAAAGCCATCCTCCACTCCTTATTCATGGCATTCATAGAAACTTTGAGGCTAGCCTGGGCTGCACGAGCTCCTATTTCAAAAAGAAAAGTCTTTAAAAAGTATAAAACTGCTGAAGTGTAATAAAGATAAATAAATGAAAGTACAAAGTTAAAGGAGGCAGAACGAACAGAAGATAGAGTAGGGAGGGAAGGGAGGAAGGAAGACAAAGAGGAGGTGCAGGAAGAGGAGGAAGGAAGAAGTAGTGGAGGCAGAAGAAGAAGGAGAGAAAAGAAAGTGGAGGAAGGAAATTTTGAAGCAGCATTGTTTGTTCTGGTTTCTCATGGCTTGGGGAGTTGCTAGTAATATACACAAAGTAGGAAAGTCTGGTGGACCTGTGGGCTCTGATCTCATCTGTGGTTTTCACTGGTTTTAGATTTCTGAGGCATCTTGAAAAGAAGGAAGGAAAGACACCCCTGACTTTAACTAGGCAGGCAAAGTTTATTTCCAGGGGTCACATTCTCACCCACGTGGATGCATGAGTGAATACATACAGGAACAAAGTGTCTGCAGCACTTTTTATTGGATGGAAATGACTACCATGCATATATTGTGTTCCCTTCCATCATCCCCCTTTGCAAGAGTTGATTTGCCTGACTGCAACCGAAGCTGGGATAGTTTCAGCAGGAAACTGTCACCTGGTGATGCCTCTATATTGGCAAGTGTTTTGTATTAATGTTCACAAAACTGTCTTGACTTTAGTAATTTTGCTGGTTCCTATTGAGGGGTTTCTTCTGGTCACGCTTATTTTTTCAGTCAGGATGTGGTTTTTCTCATCCTCTTCAGACTACATAGATCATAGTCTCTGAGATGCCTAATGTTCTGGCTGCAAAGCGCCTCCAGCTTGTCTTGCGAATGTGTTTTATGTGCGAATGGTGTTTTATGCAGGTGAAGGGTGCATCTTTGCACTTGGAAGGTCTCCTGTGTGTTAAGGACCTCATTGAAAAGATGCACTTCAGAGCATCTGGGCTTTCTAGGAGTGGGTCAAGAAAAGTTAGTTGCAGAAGTTTATCCAGCTATTTACCAGAGACTCAGAGCCACCAAACTTCAAACTCCAGTATTCTCAGTTGATGAGAGGGTGTCTTGGTTCCCTGCGGCAGGGTTGTACTTTCCCCGCCTGAGCTTAGCCTTCAGATGTTATCAACCTCCCAGTGCGTGATCACTCTCACTGGAACTCTGAGTCCCTGTCCTGCCGGTGTTCCACTTTCAAGATGGCACTGGACTAGTGAGGGTGGGAGAATCAGACAAATCCCTAGTCCAGGTGGCAGTCAGGAAATGGTATAGGCAGGTTATGGTCTTCTCCCTTAAACATTTAAGATGGCCAATTTCCTGAACCCTCTCCCTATTCCGGACAAAATGGTGGGCTTTTTCCTACTGGAGGGGCGGGGAACAGGTACTGCAGGGTTTTCCGATAGGAGTAGGGGGTCCTCTCTTACAGAATTTATTAGCTTCTATCCTTGTTTGAGTTATCCAATCCCCTAGAATTGTCCAAATCAGTCAATTTTGAGGGAGAAAGGGAACTTGACCCATTCTCAAACATTTGTTTTCAGTTTTGCCAGAGAAACTCACAATAAGCGTAGGTTCTCCAGTCCCACCTTACTATGGGAGTTTTGTTCTCTCCTGTTCTTTATTTATTAACCAATGGTAGAAAGAAACATCTTCGTGGCCTACAGAGGAGAATTCAGCATTAGCAGATAGAACAGGGGAGAAGGGCAAGGCCTGTCAGAGACACGTGCTTGAGTGGGTGGACTAACGTCCCTTCATAGAGTGGGTATTTTAATTAGGTTAGCGGTGTGGGAAGTTCTTCTCTATATGTGTTGCTTTTATTGGTTAATGAATAAAGGTGTTTTGGCCAGTGGCTTCCCAGAATAGAGCAGGGTGGGAATTCCAAGCAGATAGAGGAGGAAAGAAGGCAGAGCCAGTGAGACACCAGGTAGCCGCCTGAGGAGAGAGACGCGAACAGCCAGGTGGAACCTTGACAGTAGGTCACGAGGCTAAAATATAAAATAATAGAAATGGGTTAATTTAAGTTGCCAGAACTAGCCAGAGAACCTAGACAACAATGAGGACCCTAAGAGAGACATACATGGATCTAATCTACATGGGTAGTAGAAAAAGGCAATATCTCCTGAGCAAATTGGGATCATGGGGACCTTGGGAGGGGGTTGAAGGTGAGGGGAGCAGCAAGAAGGGAAAGAGAGAAAAATGTAGAGCTCAATAAAAATCAATAAGAAAAGAAAAAGAACTATTCTTACACCATTGGCCAAGCTGTATTGCTAATAATATAGTTTCTGAGTAATTAGTTTGGGTCTGGGCAACTGGGAATGAATGAGCAGCATCTGCGAGTAGCATCCGACAACTAGTTAGTGAAAATAATGACTTTTGATTGCTGAACCTTAATGTTTTAATAGTTGGACGTTGGTGATCAGTCTTGGGAATGAGTCAGTGACCAAATAAGGCAGTAGACCTTGGCGGCTATGATCTCACAGTTTTGCAAGGGAGAGAAGGATAAAAAGGAAAACCTGTTAGTGCCATGTTTGCCGTGTTCAGGTCTACTAGAGCCCCCTTACCCCCTCTCATTTTTTTTCTTATTTTGATAAAGTATGGCCAAAGCAATGAGACACTTTCTTGTGTTTTTTTTTTCTTTAAAAGAGTGAAGAAAATAATCAGTTCTTATAGCCTAGATGACCTCGCCACATGGTTATCACTTCTGCCCTGGAGTTACACAGAGGGACAAAATGGGATTCCTCTCCACTGCTGATCTGTCCACTGAAACTCAAAAGCGGACTTGAGGCTTCTGAGGACATCGGGATCATCTGGTTAGTAGCACTGCCAGTCCCTTTGCATCAGGGCTACCATGTTAGTTTTCCCCATGCCAGTGAACCATCTGGGACTCTGTCCAGCATAGCTGATTACTTTTCAGGGAATCACTGTGATTTTCTGAGCACTTTTCAGTGCATTGTTCTCTCTTATTCTGACTGGTCTCCTTTACTAGCTCACACAAATTCAGCTTCTAGACCACCATCCTATCCAAAAGTTCCTGTTTTGTCTAGTTGTTTTTATTTTTTGAGACAGTGTCTCTCATCATATCTCATACAGCCTTTATCTTGCAGCAATCTTCTTGCCTTACCTCCCATCGGGTTGCAAGTGTGTTTCTAGCATACCTGACTTACCATATCTTCAATGATCACTTTGTTCTTTGTCATTTATTATTTTGCTCTAAAGTTAATGAGGAGTAAGTGTTGTTTACATGAAATTATTAGATGAATAATTCTTTAGCTGAAAGAAAAATGAGATGGCAAGCCTTACATGGCTGTAATTTGGATGTAGATTGTTCCCCAATGGTTCATGTGCTGCAGTTCAAACCCTGAGGGAACTGATGGAGAGGAAGTGGATTTGTAAGATGTGAGTAGTATGGAAGGTAATTAGCTCATGGGGGAATCACCCTTGGAAGGAATTAATGCAATTCTTGCAAACTGGGTTAGTTATCAAAATCATGTCCTTTTAAATGTGAGACTATAGCATATGCTTGGTTCTGTCTATATTTGCCTCATCCCTGCTTGACTTCTTAACCATGTTGTGATGTAACTGGTCATTACGCTATTTTGACTTTTTAGATATTATAAGGAAGGCAAAAATATGCATTATATATCATTCAAGGTCATATATTTTGTTATAGTAATAGATTGAAGACTATGAAGGAAAATGAATGATATCAAATCTTACTCTCAGCCCATAGGGGAGATTGGTTTGCTTTGATTCACAAATCCTGCTGCATTCTTACTGTCTACCAGCAATTTGTGTTATGCATGAGTAGAAGCACAGGCAGGGGTTTGCTGTGGGTTCACCTTTGGTCAGTATTGTTTGCTAATGGTGAGGCTCAACACCATCCATGACTTTTCTCTAAAAACAGATCTGATTTCACATTGAGTTTAGAAACATTGATTAATGGCCCAACTCTTGCTAATATGTTGATAGTTTATGCTAGGTTGTTAATTGTAAAATAATATCTCTGACAGTAAAATCTCAGTAAGACTGTTTTAGAACAGATCTTGTAAAGGCTTTGTTTGAATTACATCAATCATGACTGAAGCTCAAACTATAGTCTTTCTCATTGGGCCTAGGATGATGCTACAGAACCTAGACACCTTTTCAAGCTGAAGAGCCTGTGCATGAATCATGAACATAGAATTCCATTATGTTTAAATTTTCTTTAGTAAAGTTAAATGTTAATTTATTTCAATAGTTGGAATCATTAGGTACATTAACAATGATGTTGGTTTGCTAGAATGGAGAGCTACTACCAAGCTACCATAAAGAACTACGTTCCAAATGTTAGATTTTCCACATCAGAGTGGAATTTCACTTAGTTCAGAGACAATTGCATCTAAAATTTATTTTTAGAATTTCACACAGAGAATCCCTCATTAAAAACATGTGTTATTAGTTAAAGTTTATTTATAGGGAACTAAATGTATCATTAGAATTTTATTGGACATTTCTACTGGCCATATGAAGGACAAAAGATCTAAAAATGTGTCTTGGTACAGGATGATTTTCGTGGTTTAAAAAAATCACTTATAGCTAAACAAAGATTGAAAAATGAGGTAATGCTAAGGGAGACATCATCTTTTTTATACTGCTGCTTGTATGCCATTAAAATAATAATTCAGAAAGTAGACTTTAAATTTTGGTTTGTCATGGGCACTGAGACATTTAACAGTTTGACAAAGTGGCTGTTGGATGAGCAGAGCTCTGAATTGAAGGGACAAGGTGAGAAACACAGTTCTTTTATAATTTCAAACTATCTCATACATTTTTTGAGCTCCCACTAAATAGTTTTTCATTTCTCGTCTAATTTTAAGATTCAAATGAAAGGCTAATTGTATGTTCAATACTAACAATCCCTTTAAGTTGTAAGTCTGCTTATTCTTTCCATTTCTGTGAGCCAAGAAATAGAACTTGCATTTTGAAAAATACTGCCTGTCCAGAGTCTGTAAGTGCCTAGAGCCCAGGTTAGTTGTTTCTATGAGTTCCCTTGTAATGACCTTGACCCTCCGGCTCATACAAACCTTTCTCTCTCTCTCTTCAACAGAATTCCCAAGCTGGGCCTAGTGCTTAGTTGTGGCTCTCTGCATCTGTTTCTGTCAGTCAGTGGTTGAAGTCTCTCAGGTAGCTGACTGGTACTACTGGTAGCTAGGCTACTACTGGTAGCTAGGGAGCCTGCATGGGACTGGTCTAGGACTCGGACATATGTGTGACAATCGGATAGCTTGATCTATCTGTGAGACTCATAGTGTGGAAACAGGGCCTGTCACTAAGGCTTCGGCTGGCTTCCAGGTACCTAGTCTTCATGCTGGATTGCCTAGCCCAACCTTAAAGAAGGGGAAGGAACTTAATCCTACCTCAACTTGATATGCCATGCTTTGTTGACACTCATGGGAGATCAGCCCCTTACTGAACAGAAAAAGAGGAGAAGTGGATGGGGATGGGAAGTGGGGAAATAGAATGAGAGGAGAGGAGGGAGGGAAAACTGCAACTGAGATGTAAAATGAATGAATCAATTTAATTAATTAATAAAAAAGGAGTACTGTCTGACCAGTGATATACTATTGAACTTCCTGTTTCGCTTAAGTGAACATATAAAAAACTTGACATCTATAGTCTTAATTTAAAATTTGATAAGAACAGAGGTTGGCCCATCTGTCCAGACACCCCTATGGCTGGTTTTTAATGGGAGCAATATCAGAGAAAAAAAGGGCAAAGAAAATGAAATGAGTGTGTTGGTGGCATTTTAAAATATTTTATAAATTGGTCAAGTATTTTTTTTTCAGTTTATTATGGTGAATACAATGTTAGTCCCAATGTCACAAAGACATTGTGACATGTTGGAACTGAATTATGGCTCTGATCTCCACTCAAGCTGAACTTCTGTGTATTCTTGATCTGCTCAGGCTGGCCATTAAAGCCCTTTCCCCATAGGTTAAACTGGCTATAAACAACAGAGGCGAACAACTGACAAGCTCCCACACATTTTTCAGATGAAGAGCACATTTCCATATGCCATAAATTTTGTCAGATGAATGTGCTCTGAGTCTCACCTCCAAACCTAATTAGTGTCACATATTTCATATCCCTTAGAAGAAAGACAACCACAGCACCCAAAATAATAAAACAAACATTCTGGAAGGGTGCTGTCTTGCAATCAGTGCTGTAGGAACTGCAGTCCCTGAAATGACAAAGTCCCAGTAATGCTTCACATATACGCCTGTAAAATCTTCAAGGACTGACAGAGGTTGTCTGATCCTATGGAGTCTCTCTTATTTAACCAACTGCTTTCCAAATTATTCTCATATTAAAATTCCAAGATTCCTCCAGCTAGAGATAATGCAAACCATATTTTATCTAATGTTTACCTTATTCACTAGATTGTGTGCCCTACTTTGGGATGCTAATATTCTAAGCTCACCTTATCTAGTCAGTGCTTACAGCCTCATGATTTGAAATTTAGAAACTTCAGGACCACACTGTCAGTCTAACTCAGAGAAATTCAGGGCAAGTTTGTTTCACAGTCATCAAAAAAGTCTTTGTGTATTTGACTATATGACACATTTCTTAAATATTTCATGTGGACAAAGGTGAGAATACATGTCTGTGTATGAATACAGGTACATATGTGTATGTTTACATTTGTGTTCATTTGATTGTAGAGGGCCAAAAAATCCTTGAGTTTGGTTTTCCAGGTGCTGCTCACTTTGTGGAGATAAGGTTTTTAATTGGCCTATAAATTGCTAAATACATGAGGTTGTCTAGTCAGAGTGCCTTGTTTCTGCTTCTCCAATACCATGATTACAAGTTCAAGTCACTACACTGAAGTAACTTCACAGCGTAGGTTCTGGGGCTATGGTCCATATGTTTGTAAGTTAAGTGCTTTTCTGACTGAGTCCTCCCCTTTGCTTGTGGATGAAGGCTTTTTTCCATATAAGAAAATGAAAATGATGGTGATTAACTATGCCATCTTTCTTTCTGAAAGAAACCTTTCAGAGTTTTGGGGCTTCTACAGGAGGAAATTTCCAATAATTCCCCGATATAAATATTGTTTCTTATGGACCCATTTTAATTGATTGTATGATGGAGGAAAAACAAAGAGACTCTTATCTTAATCTCATCATCAGTTAGAAAGCCACAGTAGCATTACATAACTGCAGAAAAGGATTCATTTGAAACCTTAACATATGGAGATTACTCATACATTTTCAGATCACAGGAATCACTCTGGCTGAATTACAAGACACAATTTTTCCCTTTAAAAGGATCTAAGAAAAAACACAAGAAGAAAGTGTGGTTTCAATGCACAATAAAGACAATATACTGCAATACAACAGCCAACATCAAACTAAATGGAAAGAAACTCGCAGAAATCCCACTGAAATCAGGAACAAGAAAACGTTGTCCACTTTCTCCATATCTATTCAATATAGTTCTTGAAGTTCTAGCTAGAGCAATAAGACAACAAAAGGAGATCAAGGGGATACACAGCAGAAAAGAAGAAGTCAAACTCTCATTATTTGCTGATGATATGATGGTTTATATAAGTGATCCCGAAAATTCTACAATGGAACTTTTATAACTTATAAACACTTTCAGTAATGCAGCAGGATACAAGACAAATGAAAAATCATTAGCTTTTCTTTACACAGATGATAAATGGGCTGAGAAAGAAATCAGAGAAACATCACCATTCACAATAGCCACATATTAGTGAAAAATACCTTGGAGAAACTCTAACCAAACAAGTAGAAGACTTGTATGACAAGAACTTTAAATCTTTGAAGAAAGAAATTGAAGAAAGTGGAAAGATCTCCCATGCTTTTGGGTAGGTAGAATTAACATAGTAAAAATGGCAATCTTACCAAAAGCAATCTACAGATTCAAGGCAATATCAATCAAACTCCCAGCAAAATTCTTCACAAACCTCAGAAGAATGGTACTCAACATCATATGGAAAAACAAAAACAAAAAAACAAAAACAACCAAACAAACAAAAAACAGGATAGCCCAAACAATCTCGTACAATAAAAGAACTTCTGGAGACATCACAATCCCTACCTACAAACCCTACTACAGATCTACAGTACTGAAAACAGCCTGGTATTGACATAAAAACAGACAGAAGGACCAATGGAACTGAATTGAAGATCCGGATATTAATCTATACACATTCAGTAAAAATACAAAGGGTTCATATGCCTTCCACTTTCATTTATCAGGTTGTATCAACTGATAATTAATGTGACAAATGCTATTTTAAAAATTCTCTGAATATTTTTTCAATGTTTTACTTTTCAAAAATATACTGGTATTCATTTACTGTTGGTATGTATTTGTGTGTGTAAGACGTGTATATGTGAGTATAATTATGCATTCACAGTCCCTGTGGAGGTCAGTGAACACCCTGTCTTGTCTTTCTTTTTGCAACATGGGTTACAGGACTGACCTCAGGTTTTCAAACTTAGTAGCAGAAGCTTTTACCTATGAACTTGATACCATGAAAATAAGTGCAGATAAAATAATGCTAATGCACATTAAGGAAAAAGGAACAAGTTACAGACAGGATAAATGAAACAAGGAATGATGATAGCCAAAAAAAGACATCAAAGGAAATCTAAGTGTGAACATATAACCAGAGTTAAAAGAATGTTAGCAAGGCATTAGTGTTGTGATTGTGGGAGACTGAAAACCGAGTCCTCAAATAGGTCCTTTTAAAGGTATCTGGATTTGAATTATTAGAATTCAACAAAGAACACGCCAGCTCAGAAACAAACCAAAAATGTTTGGAGCTAACTCATCATATTAGTTGATGGAAAAGACTCCTTAGACTCTGTGCTTTCTATTAAAACTTTTAAATACCTTATATTTGATAATTTATGTCACTTGCATAAGAATATTGATTACAGAGGAGATGTTCAAAGCAAGGACTCTTTTTACAATATTAAAAGGGTTGTAGAAATATTTTTAGAATCTATTAGAACAAAAGGAGCTTTAGAGTTTTCATCTTATTATTCAAGAAATAGAATGTGATGTGTTGATCGAAGAGTAGGCATGTACAAACAAGGAATTGGGAACAGAAACCATCCAACCCTGCTGTTGATCACAATAGAGAAGTCTGTAATGAAATGACAGCATGTTGAGGTTAAAGATATGGAAATGTAAGGCCTGGAGTAGATTAAGTTTATAACCAAGTATCATGGAGTGGTGAGTGGTCAAGGGTGAGCAAGGTTGACTATTGTAGTAAATATCAATTCAAAGACCTTTGGAAGTCATATTCTATATTATATTCTATATATAAAATAATAGAAGATAGTACTCTTCCCAAAGTTAGCATGGAACTATGATTATATGTTCTCTGAGGGTATTTTACTTCTTCATAGCCCCGTTTCTCCCTCAATAAAAATAAGAATGAGAGGCCCTTTCATATAGAGTTACTGCATCAAATCTCTTGAAGTACTCAGCATGGCCTCAACTCAATATGTACTAATCAATACATTACTCAGGATGATCTATCCAAATAGGCACTATAAGTTCTATTTTGTTGTGTTTCCAACTTTGGCATGAAAACATTAGTGACTCACTAAATGTTGGTAGAGCTGAGATTCAAATACAGGTCTACTCCTACCAAAGTTATCCTAACTAATATTATATAACTATCATTTGCTTATCATCTTCTTAGTGAAATTCATCCTTTTTCCTCTATCAACCATTCAAGTATGTTTTAAATGTCTCTTCTGTGGCTATAGATACTTTTCTTTACCATAAAGTTTGGTACAAGAATAAAAATAATACTCTACAACACAATTGTTTGGTAATATTCATATTCTGAAGGTCTCTAAAAGATTTGAAGAATGCCTATATATCTGAAATATACCTCTGTACACCTAGAAAGCCTAACTATCATGACTACAAGCTTGGCTATTACAGATGACTGTCTATTAACCTATATTTCTTAATTATACATTACATTATCAAATGAGCTTTACAAACACAATGCTTTACTCAAGAGCAGAAATGTATATATGCACAGTATAACAAAATTGACCTTAAATTTGAATCAATAAACCAAAATCCATACCAATGCAAATTAGTCATCTTTATATAATATCCCTTTTAAAAGTAAAGAAACATTTATAAACAATATTTGGGTATGGCTCTTAGAACAAAGTAATTTTTAGAGGGGTATTTAATGCAACCTTTCAGAAGATCTTTGTCCATCAAACCATATTAGTCTAGAAGCAATCCAAAGGTTCTCATCCTCTGTGGAAACAAAAGAACATCTTTCCCAAAGCAACATATCTTTAGACCCAAATTCTGAAATCAAGATACCTTTAAAGTATATATAATGGTTACTTAGCTCCTTCAAAAAAATTCAAAGAAAACGCAATAATATTTATAATCCAGACTCTCTGAATTTTCCATTTTTATGTGGCTTATTTTTTCTTTATTCCCTTTAATCTAACTGTCTGTACTCCGTCTCTTTAAAGACTTTGTTTTGTATTTTTTTATAAACCATTTACTTCCTTTTATAATTCTCTATACTCATTTTCATCTCTCTTCTAAGTCTACACACATTTATCCAACACTGTGTCCCGTTTAGAGGTCTTTAATGTCTGAATCTGTCCTACTGTGTATCTGTAATTCTTTACTGTCCAGGAGCACATTTTAAAATGCTAAGCATTTCATAAAAACTTAAGCTGTGCTATTGATAGGGGAAATAAGGCACTTCCTGCTTGTTTGGCCTAGTTCTGCATGGCAGAGCTGTTCTGTTCACTGCCTCTGAGTCAAGCATACCATCCCAGTTCCAAGTATGCAGTGGGTCTATGTGGAGCCATTAAGCAGTTGTAGCTGTCTGCTCACCAACCCCATTTAGATGCTCCATAGCTGGACCACCAGGAAGAGTCAGAGTTTGCACTGGCAACACTGCCTAAAAAGCTGGTGTTTCAAAACTAAAGCTTTTTTTTCTGCTACTACTGAGTTGGGAAAACCTCTCTTAAAGGATCCATGCCTCCACTTGCTTCTAGCAAGCAGAGCTCACCCAAGAAAATGCCCCTATCATCCATGCTTAACTCTGTTCCTTTGTGTGTAGGATTTCTTTTTAAGCTTTCTCAGTTTTAAGTGGATTTTAGTCAACCATGTTGGCATGCCTATTTGGCTAAAGTTCTGGTGTCTGTCTTCAGCAGGGCTACTCTCTGACTCCTACTTCTTTCTCCCAATATTCAGTTTAGTTTTCTCTGCCTACCTCTGTTCCCTGCACAGGCGCAAGACAGTTTTTTTATTAACCAATGGTATTCACAGCATACAGATGGAAATCCCAATCAAGGATTAAGAAGAGATGTAGATGAGTTAAGTAGGATTGGACTGTAGAAAACCACATGGTTTATCTTTAGAATTGGATATATGGTGTTTTCATCAGTGAATTTGGATATATGGGAAGATGTTTGACAGTTTTAGGAAGATAGAATGATAGATTATAAATGCAAAGTCTGAAATATCTATAGGGGCCCAGACCTGGTAGCAATATAAAAATAGGCTAGATTTTAAGAAGCATATTGTTAGTAAGGAGGGTTACACGAAACTGAGGAAGCCCTGAGCGAATCAGTTTTGTTGACATGAGCACAGGTGTGTCAAGGACCTCAGTTTCTCAGATCCATGGTAATGTCAAGGACTTCCCTGGGTCATGTCCAGCTAAACATTCCTTTGGTCCAAGCATGGACGTTGCAAACAACTGAGATCATTGCATGCAGACAATGTCAATCATAGCTTTCTTCTTCCAGATGACTGCAAGCTGAAACTGCTTCCCTTCAGAGACCTTCTATAGAGATTAGCTAGCATCCCTCCTTCTCACTGGCATCTATAGAATAAACCCACCTCCCTCTTCAGCTGCATACAAAATTATTCCCTCATTCCTCACAATAGACCTTGCATCTTTCTCAGTGACATATAATAAATGTGTTGAGTTTCCAGACTATTAATGTATCTCCTTCAGAATGCATGATCCACCCAATGCCAGCTTCTCCATATGTTTGTCTGGATGCGCTTTCTTGACTCTTTCAATGTCCCTGTCAGGTCAAATCCAAAGCAGTGCACATTATGGCAGACGGTAATTGGTTTTGCTTGGCAAATTTCTCCAGCAAGCATTTGGCATTATACAACTGAAGTTTAGGCAAGTAAGATTTCTACAAGTGAACTCCCAATGCTATGAACTTACTCATAAGTGATTATTAGACGTAAAACAAAGGATAACCAGTCTATAGTCCATAATCCCATAGAAGCTAGGTAACAAGGAGAATCTTAAGAGATACATACATGGATCTCTCTGGGAAGGGAAAATAGAGAATATCTCCTGAGAAAATTGGGAGCATTCTGGGGAGAGGGGAGAGAATTTGCAATGGGAGAGGGAGAAGAGAAGGCAAAGGAAGAGAAGAACATGAGGGAACAAGAAAGGTTGAGATGGGGGAAGAAGAGAGAGAGAGAGAGAGAGAGAGAGAGAGAGAGAGAGAGAGAGAGAGAGAGAGAGAGGAAGAAAAGAGATATCTTGATAGAGGGAGCCATTATGAAACAAGCATGAAACCTGGCACCAGGGAAATTCCCAGGAATCTATAAGGATAACTCCAGCTAAGACCCCCTGGCCTTCCACTTTAATCAGATTAATGACTACCTTAATTGTCATCATAGAAACTTCATCCAGCAACTGATGGAAGCAAATGCAGAGATCCACAGCTAAGCAGTGAACTGAGCTTCTGCAGAACAATCAAAGAGAGAAAAGAGCAATAATATGAACAAAGGGGTCAAGACCATGATGGAATACCCACAGAAACCCCTGACCTGAGCTACTCATAACTCACTGACTGGACTGGTAGTGGGGGAATCTGCATAGGACCAAACTAGGCCCTCTGAATGTGGGTGACAGTTGTGTGGCTTGGGTAGTCTGTGGGGCCACGGGCAGTGGGACCAGAATTTATCCTTATTGCTAGAACTGGCTTCTTGGAACCCTTTCTCTTTGGAGTGATACCTTGCTAAGTCTTAATACAGAGGGGAGGGCCTTGTTCCTGCCTCCAAGTGATGTGGTTAGATTTTACTGACTCCCTATGGGAAGCTTTACCCTCTCTGAGAAGTGTGTGGGGGTGTTCGGGGAAGGATGAGAGGGGCAGGAGGAGGGAAGGCAATGGGAACTAGGAGAGGTATGTAAAATGAAAAAGGATTGTTTAAAGAAATAAGTTAAAAAATTAAAGTTTCGGGAACAAAATAAAACAAAGCAAAGTTTAGTTAAAGCTGGACTATGGAACATTTTATACTCCTGTTGGTGAGATTTCAGAGAGTAACAGACATCTGAGGACTGGCTGAGTCTGTGACCTAAGTAAGATGAAGGAAACGGGTCACTAAGGAGGCGTGAATGAAAGGGAATAAGTAAGTTGGAGGAGAGGGCCGTGGTGGAGGGGTGGCACAATGACACTGGAAATGTGAGGTAAAGTCAGGGTGCAAACTCCTACCGCCTCTGTTTCCTTTTTATCTCTCTTTACTCTCCAAGAACTAAGAACTACTGAGGAGTTCAGGTGAAAACAGGTATTCTGGTGAGAAATAGATACCAGTCCCCAAACTAATTTACACATCCACAGCATCTCAGCTATGTGGCATTCTGATAGTAGCACTGCACCAGACAGCACCAGATTACGGTAGCCACGTGCGTTTGTTTCTAAAAGCAGGGTGAAATTAAACACTTTCAGAGGACAGCTCTTTAGATAAGACAGCCTTTGTTCTCACTGGAACTCCAACAAGGAACAGCCTCTGACCAGCTTTGAGGTAGAGAGCTCAAAGAGATAAAGTTTAAAGCAAAGGCCACTGCCGTTCAAGACCAGGAAGTCAATGGTGACCACTCAAAGGGTAATTGTGAAGACTGGGCCCAAACTTCTGAAGCAGTGGAAGAAAGAGTAGGTGGGACAGAGGAGGCCGTGGCTGCGTGCAGAGTTGCACGTCTAATAAGATAGAGGAGGTGGCCGTTTGTGGGTGGGTAACAAATAAACGCGTTAAAGACATGCAAATTTTGAGTATGTTGGTAGGTGGAAAGAAAGAAAATCCAAACAACACATTGCAACACATTACAGAACAGAAGGACAGACAAGGTTTGGCCTTTGTCTTTGTTACAAAAATGATAGAGTGAAAGTGGAAATAATAGGACAGGAGCATGATAAAGCTAAACATTTGTGATGATATAGCTCTTACCTGGAAGTGGATTTGTTTGGAGAATATGATGATTTTCAGTGTTATTCCAATAACCTCAACGTAATGACTGTATGTGTTTACCATCTTCTATATTGTTCAAACACTGCTGAAAATGCCCCACCTCCAAGTTGGCCTCAATACTATCAAGTCTGCGTTGGTGTTTTAATTTGGGGGACAAATGAGCATAGTCATTCCCAGATAAACATACTGCACCGGCCAGGTGTCAGCCAAATCGTTTTTCATTTTCATTAGCTTCTCCTTCTGCTCACCGAGTTCACTTGCCCATCAACACAGAACACCAGTTTCTAATTTCATATTTCCATAAAGATCATTTGCACTGATTGTGGTTTTGATGTAGCAGCCAAACCTTGGAAATTATTCTCAATAGTCACATGCTTTATCATAGAAGTGGGTAAAGGGGGAGCAGAAAGGAGCCATTTGTAATCAGTCCCATCTCAGGTTGGAGGGGTTCAAACACAGATGCTAGTGTGGTCCTAAGGGGAGGTGAGGAGGCGCTCTGCAGAGCAGACTTAGGGAGGAGTGTTGAGGATACAGGTCCATCTGGAGAGCATCTAATTCCATTGCTGACAGTTCAGGTTTTGATAATCAGCCTGCTGTGGTGGCCCAGGCCGACTTTCAAAACCCAGTCAGGACTCCGAGTTCAGGGTCCCTGTCGTGTGTCTTCTTTACTTTCTTAGAGATTTTAAAGCCTTGGCTTGCAGCATACTTGGATTTGGTAAGGTGTCCTCCTGGTCAAAAGCCAGTGACTTAGATTTTTCCCCTCAGCTCGTTGTGTGTTAGTCTTCTCTCCAGCACAAGGATTTCTCAAGATGATGTCAGCATTCTCCCAGCCGGACCAATGTTCAGACAAGTCACTTTCAGACTGTAAACAGCAACCTCACCTTTAGGTCACTTACTTCAGAAAACTTTCAAAGCATATTTTTGCATTTCTCTCTCTCTCTCTCTCTCTCTCTCTCTCTCTCTCTCTCTCTCTCTCTCCCTCTGTGCATGTGTGTGCATGTGCATACTTACAAGTACACATTGGTGTGCAGGTCAGAGGACAGCTTGTGGGAATGAGTTTTCTTCTTCCATTATATGAGTCCCAGGGCTTGAACTTGTGTCCTCAGATTTAATGTCAAGCACTTTTACCAACTGAGCCAGATTTGCTGGCCAATTTCAGAAAACTGTTAATTGAAAGTTTTTATTTTTGTGGTTTTTTCCCCCTTGGAGTATTTCTAAGTGTTGCATCTTTTACCAGTATATATAGGAAGACAGGACTCTAACTCAGTGAACTCCTTGTTAAGGTTGTGAAACTCCAACATGCCATGTAGATACAAGTTCCAGTAAAGCCAATTAGCAACATGGGTAGTGTGTGTTTGTCACACTAGTGATCACAAATCCTCCAGATATTTGTTCCAATGTGGTTGAGTTCAGAGTTTGGGGTGTTCTCTCTGCCCTATGACAAGTATCTGCAATAAATTTTCTCTTGCAGGCTTAACTACAGAAGGAAAAATCTCTGTCTGTGATCAAGTTAGATTTACTAACAGGTGCCAATCAATAACGACACTCACAATACAGAACAAGGCTGCGGCCACTACAGATCCAGCCAATACTCCCTCACCGTTTCTCCCGCTGCTCGTTCCTAAATGTGTGTTTTCATGACTCGCTGCCAGGTCACCCACACCCAAGAGACATCCTACGCAGGGGCCCTTGCCTGGTCAAGTACCCCAGAGAAGAGCACCCATTGGGCCAAGCCACCCCAGTATGATTGACTGCTGGATGAAATTCCTACAATGGTTACCAGCACAGATTTTGTTCTGAGGAGAACCTTGTGCTTCCAGCCCCTTTGAGGTTGAAAAGAGCAAATAAGTTTTATTCAAAACAGATTTATTAAACTCTTTGAACAAAACCTCACTGGCGAGGATTGGTAGGATTGTATCTTGTGTCTCTAAGTCTTTGAAACATTCCTATTATTTAGAAAACACAATTATATCCTGAGTCTCACTGCCTTCATTTGTATTATAATCATGCTGTCTTCAAAATAATTTTTCATGTCTAATTCTTTATAGTGTGACTTTGCACATACAGACACCCATGAATGCACAAATGTGTGTGTGCACAAACATACACATACACAAACACATATGCACATAGGTGAAGCTCTCTGCTCCTCTGATATTTGCTGTATCTTGTCTTTAGTTTTGTTTAACTGACATAACCATTTAGCACATCTCTTATTGAGCATCATCTATACTGAAAATTCATTTGCTTGCTGAATCTTTTACTTTTCCCAGTCTTTGAAAAACCACTTCATTTTTCTCCCTGATAGTTTGTCTTAAAGCAAACAGTGAATATTGTTATATTGTGTTGTGCTATTTTCTGCTGGTGAATTGCTCATTTTCTTGATAGCTGGCATCACAGTGGTATATGAATTTATGGACTGTAAAAATGGAATTAATATTTATATAGCATCTTGACATATTTGCAGAGGGTGTTCTTCTCTCTTAGATCCGATTATAGCTCAGTATTTTCTGCCTTAACTTGGTGCTGAGTACATCTCTGCTTTCCAATGCAGGGCTTTCATTATGAAGAGTCCCCCTCCTTGCTAAATATGTGTGTTCTCTGCAGTTCATGAATATTGGATTTTTGCTTTCTTTTTTCACTTTTTGAAAACTGTTTTAATTTCACACAATATACTTTGATCATGTATGCCTCTTTTCCACTCTTCCCCACCTTCCTACCCACCAACTTTGATATACACACAAGGGACATGATGTTTGTCTGTGTAATGTTCTGAATACTGTCTAACCTTTCCTTCAAGTGACTGTGTGTCATGCTTCCAACGAGCAGTGCAATGACCTTTACACACTCCATATTCTCTTAACACTTAGAATTGTTTCTCTCTTATTTAATCTACTTTAGTAAATTTGTCATTGACTGTTTGTGTGTGTGTGTGTGTGGTTTTACCACAAGTTAACTTAATGACACAGAGCATTTTTTTATATCATTGTTAACATTATGTATCTTTGTTTTTGAAATGTGCATTTGAGGCTTTCCTCACTTTTACTATTATTGATTTGTGGAATTATCTCTTCAAAAATCAAGCCTTTTATTAAAACATTCTTTGTAAGTATTTCCCTGCAATTTTTGTGCTTCTATTTCCTGTTTCAATGTCTTGTGGGAAGTAGTTTTTAATTTTACTCAAGTCTAAGCCTCTTTTCTTTTATGGTAGTCTCTATTTGTAATGTAACAACATAATATGTTGTTATTTTGTCTATGAACATATTATTATAAGTTTTTCTACAACATTTTAATTTGCATTTGTAGTGACTGGTTTATCTGCAGGTATCATTTTAGTTATGAATGAGGGTCTTTGTGTACCCATAGTTCCTTGTTCTAGCACCATCACAAGAAAATACCATCATGTTTCCATAAACTTTTTACATTTCTTATCAACTAATAACATTCCTGGATTCTTTACCACTAATCTCTTTCCTATCTTTATGCTTTTCCAAGTTTATCTTGATTTTCATATCTTTATAATATTCCTTTCAGGTAGGCAGTTTGAATCTTCACTATTGTTTTGCCTTCTCAAGACTTCAGATCTCTTGTACTGTCACATATATCTTAAATTCAATTAGTCAGTTTTTATCAAATCGTCTTGGGATTTATACTTAGAAACATTGACATTTCAATATTGAGTCTCCCTAGTCATGACAATGTTCTCAGTTTATTTTGATCTTTAATTTTTGCTAAGAATATACTATATTTTTTAGTCTAGAAAACTTGCAAGGTTTTTATGAACTTTATTGAATTTCCTTATGAATATATTTGTAAATGTTACCTACTTTATAGAGTTGTGAGTTGAGTTTTGAAGTAATACTTTCTGTACCAAGTGATATGTTCTCATCTCTCCTGCCTATATAATCTTGAAAAACATGAATTCTGCTCTAGGTGTTTTCTTCAGGTTTCCTTCTATCCTTCATAATATTTATCAAAAGCATCTTAATCCATAACAGAATTCTAGTATAATTTTACACTACCAGAAACTTCTGTTTGGTAATACTTCATCTGTTTCTGATTTGGGATATTAAACAAAAGTGAAGAGCTCACAGTCAACACTTTTCTTTCAGTTAATAATGTGGTTATTTTTGCCGCTGGTTTTTGTTTTAAAGTTCTGGACAGTCTTAAACATCATGTGCATAATGAATATGTGTTTCTACTTTCAGTTTCCTCCTTTTGCCTCCCTTTCTCTATCCTGAAACCCTTATCTTTCTAATAAGTACCCTCCTAATTTCATGTCTTCTTTTTGTGTATGATCTGCTGAGTTTAATCAGAGTTTCTTTTATGTCTGTGTGTAGGTGGTTATTCAATGGAACACGGGTAACTTGACAGTGGCTATACCACTGATTAGCTGACATTCCCTTCCCTAGAAACCACTTGTTGCCATTAAACACATGGGAGAGTTAGAGCATCACAGAACCTGGCCACTCAGGTAATGAAATGTTGATCCTGTACTGGTCTTATGCCTATAAATATAGAAGTGAGTTCAGAAGTGCACAGGCTATGTGCAGAGGACATCATTTTGCTGTGCTCCTCCCATCCCATCTCTTACATTCTTTCTTTCACATTTTCTAGAATGTTCCTTGAGCCTTGGAAGAGGTGATAAATCTGTTCCAATTAGGACGATGCACTCCACCATCACTTATTCTCAGCATTTTGTTGATCAGTTATGGATTTCTGAATTAACCACTGGCCACTGTAATAAGAAATCCCCTCATGAAGACTGAGAAAAGCAATAGTGTCTGGGTATAAACATGCATACTACGTGGGTATGTACGTAGCATATCTTTTTGGTTGGATTTGAGAACCCACAGACAGGAGGCAGTTCATTCCTGCCACTTTGATCTGGTCAAGACCCCTCTGCTGGAGAAATATTAGGCCTTAGCCAGTGAACCTACTCATTTTTATTGTTAAATGCAAATATAAAGAACAATTCTGGTTTGTGTGTGTGTGTGCGCACGCGTGTGTGTGTGTGCTTTATTTTATGCTATTTCTGAGAACTGTAGTTGTTTTTTATTTTCTTATTAAAAATTTGTACAGTGTATTCTGGTCATACAATGGATTCTGTACAGTGTATTCTGATCCCCCTCCCCCACCTCTTTCCAGATCCTCCTCATCTCATCCAACTCCACACTTTCTCTTTCTCTCTCTTTAGAAAGTAAGTAAACAACAGCAAAAACATAATAAGAATGGAGGAAAAACACAGGAAACACATGTGAAACAAAAATCCTTAAAATTACAAAATTGGAAATCATAATATACAAGCAAAAGACTGGTGAGGCAGAAAATGAGCAAGCAAAGAAATACGAGACAAATGTATACAAATTCACCATTGGGTTTGTTTTGTGCTGGCCATGTACTGCTGAGCATGAGGATTACCCTTACATCTGTGATTTTTTTTTGAAGAATTGCCCATTTTTTGTAAGTTTTCAAATGCACTGAGAAATTCTCTGTATTATATTTCTGCATCTTCTTTTAATGTTTGTAGATCCTCAAAAATGTCTCTTTTTTGCCCATAATGCCAATAGCCTGCTTTCTTCTTCTTTGAGCAGGCTTGCTAGGCTTACAAAGAGGTAACTCTGGCTCTGTTGATTGCGTCCCACTATTCTTCTAGGTTTGAATTGGTTTCTTTCCTCCAATTTTGTTTTCCTTTTTATCACTTCTTTCCCTGTACTCTTGTTACTATTAACTTTTTCATATTTTTCTAAATCCTGGAGGCTTCAGCTTACACCATTAACTTCAATTCTTTTTATTTTATATCATAAACATTAAAAGTCATAAGTTTCACCCTAAACATTTCCTTAGAACAACCTCACCACATCTGTGAAATCTTTCATTATCCTTCAATAATATCTTGCTTTTAATTTCTGAATGACTTTATATTTAATCTATAAATTGTTGAGATTCATTGTTTAGTATCCAAATACTTGTTGTTTTCAGTTGTAGAGAAATATACTCAAAAGCAATTCTTATTCCAACCTAGAAAGCTTCATCAAGGTAGTTGAGAAAGAAAGTCTTTTCATTGCTGAGTGATCACTAAGTCAAAATGTGATGCTTATCCCAAGAAGTCTCCCAAGAGATAGCACAAGTAGAAATATCTGTGAATATCTATATAGTTACATAGATACAACTGAGTATCTACATAGTATCCCAAAGAGCAAGAACTAGTCATTAGCCAAGAGGACCCACCACCACCATTATTACAAACACAACATCCTGGATTCAGGTTGTAGTTGGTATCACTATCTGCATGTGCTCTGATCTTTTTTTGTTTTCCTGATAAAAGATAATTTTAAATTTAGAGCTAATATCCAATCAATAGATGCCTCCATCCCTTCACAGAACTGGGAAATGGAGGAACTACCTTCTTCATGATTTCCTTTCAACTAGATTCTTATAGAAAAGTTAGATCCAAGACTGCAGAGTCTAAGATTAGTGAGAAGCTTACTGAGATCTCTCAAGGACAGGAAAAATGTGTGGTTGTAAAACTTATAAAAAACATTTTGAGAAAAGAGAATGATTCAAAGCTCTTACTTCAGTTGCAGCAGGCTTGTGCCTTCAATGTATATTTTGCCATTACTATGGCTTTTCTTCCAAGAGAGTAACAGTACAACTTTTCTAGTTGTTTCTATCACTGTTTCTACCTTTCTATGTGTAAGTTGCAGTTTTCTAAATATCCAGGAAATCTGTAGCAAGGTAATGGTCCTCTGCAAAGCTAAGTTCATAGCAAGGAAAATTCCATACCTGAGTAAGTATCAGGATTACTGCCAAATTATAGAATCATGGCTTCTTTTAAATGTCAGTACATTATTTTATTTTTTAATGGAGTAATTACCTTGGGACACATACCAGTGATGAGTGGTCCAATTCAGTTCTTGAATTGGATTAATACACAAAAATTGAATGATACACAAACATTATATCACTAATATGATAACTATACAGGTTGCAATGACATCAATATAACTTAAAGTTTGAATGAACAACTTATCTAAATATATTTATCAGAGTTAGTTCTTCATGAAGCCTTGCCTAACTATAGCTTAAAGAGAGTTTACTGTGAAGCTTCATTATAAAATTTTAATTAAAGGATTTCCTTGCAATATTCAACATTTTTTTCTCTTCCAGTTGATTACACATCATCATTTAGATCCATGAGTCAAAATTATATTTTTCCAATTATTTTCCCTAATTGTGAAACACAGACATCATTGGCTATCATATAATGTTTGTTTTTCTATGTTGCATGACTATCTTCAGTTCCATATTGCTCCAATTGAACTTTGCAGTATTTAAATTATATGGCTAATTATTAGTACTGGGATATACATTATTATTTTAATTTTGTGTTCTAAACAAATTAACAAAGATTGGTCATTACCTCAGAATGATGTGATGATGATGGGTTAAACTTTCCACTGTATTTTGTGATATGGTCATCTTCAGGACCCTGCCATACTTCCTTAATCGAAGCATCCAGACCTCTTGGCAGTATTCCATAAAGCCACCATAAATGTCTGATGTGGGATTTCCTTCTGTATGCTGTCATTACGATTATCAAATAATGAAACTGCTTTGTACCTCTAGCAGGGCAAATCTTAGGTAGGTGGGGAAAACTAAACTAAATCAAGGAGAAAAAGGGGCAGAGTCAGAGAGAAGCCATGTAGCTCCGATGGAGAGAGATGTACTAAAATTTGCTGGTAGGGCATGACCTCATGGTGATGCACAGATTAATGGAGATGGGTTAAATTAAGATGTAAGAGTTAGTTAATAAGAAGCTAGAGCTAATGTGCCAAGCAGTGATTTAAATAATACAGTTTCTTTGTGATTATTTCAGGTCTGAGCCACCAAGCTGCCGGAAACAAACAAGTGCCCTCCCTCCAACTGTCTGTGTGCAGCTGTAAGCAGGCACTTACTTTGGAACTCTTCTGCAATGTTCTAAGGCATGAAAAAGGACGACTTTAAATGAACTCCAACAGCTGATAAGGAAGGCATGAGAAGGACTGAGAGTCCTTTGTGACTACTTAGTGGTTGTAACTTTGTTGATGATTTGAAAAAGACAGTTTTCCTCCCCTTTAAAGAATAAAAGTGTAATGACGTGACATTGTAGTTTCCTCCTCATGTGGACATTCATCAGATTCCCACCGTTTGTTTTGCTTTATCTAATTGATTAGTACTCTTTCATTCTGCTGTCTTTATACAGAGGCATAATCATTTATCCAAATCCTCAGTTACTGTATGATCAGGTTTCTCTTATATGCCTACTTCCTATCTACAGGCTGTGAGGAAAAAATGGGACTCTTGGAGGTCGACTCTGTGCTGAGACATGACGGAAACACAGAGTTGAACCACAGACATGGCTTGCATCTTCAAGCAGCAGGTAACTCACTACCAGCTAATGAAGTTGTGCTTTTATCCCTTTTTGCAAGAAATCCTGCTGATAACGAAAATATCCTTGTCTAAAGATTACCACCTGCCCCTGCTTTTTTATTTTATTTTATTTTTTTAATTTCCACCTCCTCCCATTTCCTTCTCCCTCCTCCTCCCCTCCTCACCCTCCCTCTTCAGTCCAAAGAGCAGTCAGGGTTACCTGCCCTGTGGGAAGTTCAAGGTCCTCCCCCCTCCATCCAGGTCTAGGAAGGTGAGCTTCCAAACAGACTAGGCTCCCACAAAGGCAGTACATGCAGCAGAATCAAAACCCAGTGCCATTGTCCTTGGCTTCTCTGTCAGCCGTCATTGTCGGCCACGTTCAGAGATTCTGGTTTGATCACATGCTCCATCAGTCCCAGTCCAGCTGGCTTCAAAGAAATTGAGGCAAAGAGGAACAAAGCTGTGAGTGGGAGAGAGGCAATAGAGAACCAATGAAAGAGAGTTTGTAAAAAGAAAATGCCTTCATTCCATGTGCTTCTTTCCCTTTAGTTTTTCAATAGTTTCATCTGTACATCCTGCTCATTGTGAATTTAAGTATATTTAAAATGAAAGTCAACTCATAAATAATAACAGCTAATTTTCCTGAGAGGGCTAGGAGCCTCTACTAATGCATTGATTTAACCAAATAAAAATAATTATCTTTTGGCCACTCAACTGGAATCACATAAGCCCATTCATTCTAAGGATGACGCAAAAATGGGTGCTTTTACTGGATAGTTTTATAAAGAACAGGAAGTCAGAGGTGGAGCATTATAGTGAAATTCTCTTTCTTAAATGTGCTAGTGTGGCCACAGTTCTTCAGCTGGCTCAGTCCAGACTGCCACATATGTCAGGCCATTGACAATGACATGTGGTGATACATGTCACGTGTTCTTTCTCTCCAGTGCTAGAGGTGGAGTAATTGCCCCTCCTATGAAGCTCTCATTTATGTGGAGGACATCGCTAATTCTATCATGTGTTATTGCAAACGTAACTCTTCTTCCCTCATAAGGAAGCTGGAAAATTTGCCCTTTTATCACTAATCCTAACAATTATTTTAGGCTCTTTAAGGAGGCATTTCTCTGTAAGTTGCTAGCTGGCTGAATCCCTGCTGCATGTGATCTACAGTGTCTGTCTTTTCCCACATAGTTAGACCATTTGTCCATACTCCTGCATCAGCAGCAGGAAGCCAGTGTGGTCATGTTGCTCCCCATCCTTCTTCCAGGGAGTCATATGCCAATACCACTTGAAAACCCTTGCTGAGTGACTGACCTGGGGAGGATGCTCAGTAGATAACAAAAATCTCTGTAGAATTTGAATCTCCAGTAGTCATAGGGGAACCTTGGTCTGGCTGCACATGGCTAAAATCCCAACTCTGGGGAGTGGAGACAGGCAGTGAGCAAAGAGAAGAAGCCATCTGGCAACCTTTCCTAGCTTTCTTAGAGCACAGATAGTCAACCCTTCATTACCAATTATATGCATGTACTATACACTCATACACACATACATTTAAAATTTTAAAAAGGCAACAAAATTAAATTTCTGTTTCTCCAGCTTGGTTGAGGACTGTAGTTTTATACAGATAGACTGTGATTTCAGTCTGTTGAGAGGTGTGGTTCTTTTGTTTATTTGATTTTTGTTGATTCATGTTTTTAGAAGGAATCAGATTCTTTCTATGAATAAGATTCCTGGAATTAAGAGGATATTTCACAAGAATCCTTTCACAATATTAAGGATATATGTCCTTGCTATGGCTTCTCTTAAATGTTAGACTTGGTCTATTTACAAATTTATATAACATTAATCTAATAAAACTATTTATATATTACTTTTAGGTTTTGTTTTTAAATCTGATTTGTACTAATGTGTTGACAGAGATTTCTGCCCCCTCCAGGTCCTATAGCCGATCAGTCCCAAAGAGACACACAGAGGTTTACATTAATCAAAAAGTGGGTGGCCTATTAGTTCAGGCTTATTAACTAATTCTTATATCTTAAATTAGCCAATTATTCTTGTCTATGTTAGTATGTGGCTTTGTACATTTTATTAGTGAGGCATTATCATCTTGTTTCCTTTGTATCTGGGTGATGACTACAGACTAACTGTTTCCTCTTCCCAGAATTCTTTTGTTCTCGTTGCCCTGTCTCTACTCCCTGCCTGGTTGTCCTGCCTGTACTTCCTGCCTGGCTACTGGCCAATTAACATTTTATTAGAATAATACAAGACCATTGTCCCACAGCAATCACCCCTTTTTTTCAAAACAAAAACTCTGAATCTAATCTCCTTTGTTTGGCTTTCTTTCTGACCATTATTCATACAACTTGTAACCAACACTGCAAACAAAGAAGAACATCCATAATCCATTTTTGGGGGGAATGTGGGTATAGTTTATTAGGTTACTTCCTGCTGATTGGGGGGTGCTGATAATCTTACTGGGACCTAAAGAAAATGTTGAATTATGGCCAAGTCTTGACTGGAATATTCTGTGAGGCATGATTATTTCAGCCAGCAATCTTGAAACTGTTCTTGATGTAGAACTTTGGCATCTGGGCTATCCCCTCCTATTGGAGATTTCTTCAGGGGATCTTCATTGATCAAACTTGATTTTTCTTAACCCAGAATGAATCTATAGCTTCTCATTTTCTGTGGAAATAAAAACAAAGCATCTTCTCCAAAGTAACATATCTTTTGAGTTAAATTTTGAAGTCAAAGCAGTTTAGAATATATATATATATATTGTATGAATCCATCAGCATTTGTAGTCAAATGTCTTTCAGCAGCTATTGTTTCTTCTTCAGCCATCAAACTATTTAAAGACAACACAATAACATGCAGTATTCAGACTCTCTATGTATTTTTCATCTTTATGTGGTTTTATTTTAAACTTAATTTCTTTTAATTTTATCTTTAATTTGTGGGGGTTTTTTTTGAGCCTAGGTTTCTCTGTGTATCTTTGGCTGTTCTGGCACTCACTTTATAGACCAGGTTGTCCTTGAACTCAAAGATATCCACCTGTTTCTGACTCCCAAGTGTTGAAATTAAAGGTGTGTGCCTCTACATCCAAAGACTCTCTTTCTTTTTAACTGTAAAGACTTTATCCTTTTTCTTTTCTCTGTTGTTGACATAACAATAGAAGTAACTATAGATCATCCCATTAAATGAAATAAGCCAGACTTGAAAAGACAAATATTTGTGCTTGTCTTGCTCTAAGGCATTAGATTTCATGTAGATTAATGAAAATGAAATAAAATTCTTGCTCTGGCAATGCTGAAGCATGCATGGGCAGCCTGTATATGTTGGTTCTGTTGAAGTAGTCCATATTGGGTTTCACAGTCTAAGTTGATAAGAATGACTGAGCAGTCTCTTACTCACGAGGGCACCAGATCTCATTACAGAGGGTTGTGAGCACCATGAGGTCACTGGGAACTAAACTCAGGACCTTTGGAAGCACAGGCAGTGGTCTTAATCACTGACTCATCTTAAAGCTACTTATATATGCATCTTACTAGTAGAAGCAAAATTGGAAGAATAAAGGAGACTAGATGTGGGGGAATAGTTAGAAGAAAAGGAGAGAGTGAATATCACCAAGTATATGATATACTTGCACAGAGTTATTGTTATCAAGACTATTGCTAAGTTGTGTTTAATTCTGGATTTTAAACTAAAATAGAAATTCCAATGAAACCAAGTAACACATTTTTCAAAAAAGCCAGATTGGCAGATATCCATGCACTTAACAAGTAGTTGGACTCCTAAGATGCATTCATGCTAGCCATGGTTATTACCCACATAATCAAAGAATATTTCAAATTAAAGCAATTGGCTCTTGAGCTAGGTTAAGTGGAGATCAATTTCCATTTTTTCATTCTTTTCCTCTTGCAGTTCTTAAATGTAGAAGCAAATGACTCATTTTTTAAAAAAAATATAAATAGAACAATCTGGTTATTGGGAGTTAGACAGTTTCATAGGTATACTGTATTCTTTCTTGTTCTTAGACTCATTATGTTTCTGATACATTTTTAAATAAATTATTGTGTTTGTGTGGAAATGAGAGGGATAAAACTCACTCATATCTACTTTTGTAGTAATTTTCCCTAATTAACAATTTTGAAGTTTTTTTTATTTTTTTAATTTTTTTCTGTGTCAAATTCATTTTCTCCTTTCTTTCTTTTATTTACTTATTTATTTATTTATTAAAAATTTCCACTTTCTCCCTGCCTCCTTTTCCCCCCCTCCCCAACTCACCCTCCCTCTCTAGTCCTAAGAGCAGTCAGGGTCCCCTGCCCCGTGGGAAGTCCAAGGTCCTCCCCCCTTCATCCAGGTCTATAAAGGTGAGCATCCAAACAAACCAGGCTCCCACAAAGTCAGTCCATGAAGTAGAATCAATACCCAATGTCATTGTCCTTGGCTTCTCAGTCAGCCTGCATTGCCAGTCACATTCAGAGTGTCCATTTTGATCACATGCTCCATCACTACCAGTCCAGCTGGCCTTGGGGAGCTCCCATTAGATCAGTCCCACCATCTCAGTGGGTGGATGCACCCCTCGTGATCCTGACTTCCTTGTTCATGTTCTCCCTCCTTCTGCTCCTCATTTGGACCTTGGGAGCTAAGTCCAGTGCCCCAATGTGGGTCTCTGTCTCTGTCTCCATTCATCACCAGATGAAGGTTCTATGATGATATGCAAGATATTCATCAGTGTGGCTATGGGACAAGGCCAGTTCAGGCACCCTCTCCTCTGCTGCCCAAGGAACAACCTGGGGACCTCTCCTTGGACCTGGGAACCCCTCTAGAGACAAGTCTCTTGAAAATCCTAAAATGGCTCTCTTAATTAAGATATTTACTTCCCTGCTCCCAAATCCACCCTTCCTCCATCCCACCCATCCCATTCCCCCAAGGTCTTCTGAATCCTCCCCTTGTCCCTTCTCTCTACCCATCTCCCCTTACATCCACCCCCACACCCCCATTTTATTTATTTTGGACATATTCATTTCTTCACCCAAGTGCTCTCCTTATTACCTTCTCTCCCTTCCCATTGCTTCCCACCACCTTCAAATATCTTCCTTTTTCCCCTTACATATCAAGTCTATTTTGCATTGCCTGGCTAGTCTTGGGACTGGGGCCAATCCTTGTGCATAGTCAACCTACCAGGAGTCACATCTTTAAATAAACATGACTCTTCATCTTCTAGCAACTGTCAAATGCCAATAGCTCCTCAGTTAGTAGTGGGTTTCCTATTCTTTCCTCTTCTCCATTCCATGGAGCTATTTTCCTATCTCCATTAAAAGCAGCTTCACATTCAAAACTCTGCTGGTATTAGGAAATACCAGTGTATCTTTTATGACCATGGCATTTATTCTGAATTCTTTTCATTTGCTTACATATTTTTGTTCATAAATAATTTTGGGTGATACTTGAAAAACTTCTAAACCTGTAATTTAACATTATATGATGGTTATGAGACACAATAGTATATGACTATTAGAAAAAGCATTTGAAGGGTATTGGATTGCATGAGGTCACATTGATGGTCTAATGAGTAAGTCGGCCACAATGGTAGTGGTTCATTTTCCTGCTACTGTGACAAAACACCATGCCTGAAGGTAACTCACATGGAAAGGACATATTTTGGCTTGTGGTGAAGGGTGTATCTCACTGCAGATACATCCATAAGCTTGAAGATGATCTTTATTGTGTGCTATCCTTTCTCCAATTCATAACCTCCCCTTCATTGACTGTAAAAACATTGTTTTACCTTAATCTTCTCTCCAGTGATAAATACTATTTCTTATTGCATTTGCTATAAAAAATTTCTCAATAAAATTATTAAGTATCCATTTCCAGAAGACCTCAGGAGTATAAAAATGGTAACAGGATTCTAATGAAGATGATACAAAGCAGGCCACTGTCTGAATACCTACCATGCTTCAAGACTGAGGCTCACAGAGTGGACTTTACACACACAGCTGGGGTCCAAGACTCTGCAGACCCTTAATTCCCCAAATCCACAATTGCAGGACAGAAACCCCAACAAAGCAGGCCCTCATGTTACAGAATGATGTCCACATGGATAACTGCTTCCACAGAAAGCCTGAGAAAGCTTGGGAAAGAATAGAGTAAGGCATGTTTTTTGTTGTTGTTGTTGTTTTTTTTTTTGTAGCAGCAACTTTGCGAGTCTGCTCTGCTTGCTAGAGGCAACCAAGCACTCTCATTTAATAGAGGCTTTCTCACTCAGCTTTAGCTGCAAAACACTTCAGCTCTTTAAGAGGTCCTGCCACGAAACACTTAAATTGTGTTGACAAAAAGCTGACCTCATGCTTTTTGGGTTTTAGCCATAGCAGGAAAAAAGCCACGCTGTTTTAAAATGCTAG
Source organism: Myodes glareolus (assembly GCF_982192425.1). Lineage (NCBI taxonomy): Eukaryota > Metazoa > Chordata > Mammalia > Rodentia > Cricetidae > Myodes > Myodes glareolus. The sequence continues at coordinate 100,077,112 of NC_142026.1, read as the reverse complement.
CTCTCTGGGCCATCCTGTCAGGGCAAACTTTGAATCTTTCAGGCAGGCAGTCTGACTATGGAGCATTTGAGTGTGATTTGTGAGTACACTGCTGCAGCTTGCTTGCTGGCAGGGACCTTGAAACACTATAGAGTTTTGGCAATAAACATGGCTATAGCCAGTACCTCCACCATGAGGCTGGAATCTCACAAAGTTAAGGAATGGTCTGGATCCAGCTGTCAAAGCCATGGCTTTAATCCTACCCATATTGTTTGGCAAATTAAAGACTCATGTGGTCAGAAAAAGAGAGACATACAATAAAGAAAGATTCAAAGATGAAGAAAACCTCTAAATGATTTACAGTGTGTAAAAAATATATGCAAGCTTGGAAAAAAAAGGTTAAAGTCCTTAAAATAAAAAAGAGAGAAAGAGAGTAGTTGGGTGTGGTGGTACATAGTTTTAATCCCAGCATTTGGGAGACAGAGATAGACTGACGTCTGTGAGTTCAAGGTGTGGTAGCACACACCTTTAATCCCAGCATTGGAAAGGCAGAGACAGGTGGATCTCTGTGAGTTCAATGACAGCCTGGTCTACAGAGTGAGTTCCAGGACAGAGATACACAGAAACTCTGTCTCAAAAAGCCAAAAATTAAAAATAAAAGAAATAGAGTTTAAAATAAAGCTGCATAAAGATGGAAAACACACAGAGAATCTGTATACTGTATGTCATTATGCTTTCTTTGAATTGTTTGAATGCTGAGGAAGGAGCAAGAGCTATTAAATATAGCTGCTGAATGTATCCAAGATAGGTATTTTGAAAATACCCTGGCTTCAAAATTGAAGTCAAAAGGTTTGTTACTTTGGAGAAGAGATTTTTCTTTTGTTTCCACAGTAAATGAGAGACTGTGGATTCATTCTGAGTTAAGAAAAATCAGATTTGCTCAAGGAAGACTACCTGAGAAATCTGAGGAACAGATGGCCCAGATGTCTGAGTTCTATATCCAGAACAGTTTCAAGACTGCTGCCTGAGGTGATCAAGACTCAAAGGATACTCCAGTCAGAACTTGATCATAATTCAAAATTTTCTTTAGGTCCCCATAAGATTATCAGCGCTCCCAACCAGCAGGAAGTAGCCTGGATTACTATGCCCACATTCCCAAAAAATGGATAATGGATATTTTCCTTTGTTTTAAAAAAAGGAGGAGAAAGTGGTGTGGAAAAATTGTCTGTATTTTGTCAATCATGTTTTAAATAAACGCTGATTGGCCAGGCAGGAAGTATAGGTGGGTCAACCAGACAGGAAGTAGAGGTGGGACAGTGAGAACAGGAGAATTCTAGGAAGGAGGAAGCCCTCTCCTCCCAGTCCTGCCCAGACCACGGAAGAAGCAAGATTTGACCTGCCCTGCTGAGAAAGGTACCGAGCCATGTGGCTAACATAGATAGAAATAATGGTTTAATATAAGTTATAAATGCTAATACAAAGCCTGAGCTATTGGGTCAATGTGTTTATAACTTATGGAGACCTCTGTGTGATTTTCTTTGAGGCTTACCGGCTGTGGGAACTAGGCAGGACAGAAACCCCAACAAAGCAGGCCCTCAGGTTACAGACTCATGCCATTAGTTTCTTCCTGAATCTTGGTGCTCCTTTTAATGTAATGTGTGACAACAGTACCACAGTTATAGAATATATGTCAAAATTCTGTTTATGTTATATTACTTCTTTTGAACTTTCCCATTGCTTTCAATGAAAAAACATCTTTTCAAATTAAAGTTTGTCAGTTTTTAAGTCAGATAATTATGAGAATATCAGATTGCCCTTGTATTCTGACTTACAGAAAATTGAATTCAGGGCTGATAATAACTTCCTGCATAGAAGGCTGCATCTTGGAAACAAGTATCTTCAGAAGCAGCCTGTCACTAGAAAAAACACAGCTCTACACTGTGCCTCAGTCCTTTCATATCAACCCGCTCTCCATGTACTGCACTGTTTTGGATGCTAAGAGGTTTGTATTCATGTCCAAGAAAATAAGTTACACAATGAAAGCCAGTTCTCAAGAGCTCATTGCATTCAATTCCTTCTGCTTAAACCTTTAGAGAAGAGAGAAGTGAATGAGGCATGGAGGGAGAAAGGTGTCTGGAAATGGAGTGCGTTGCTTCCTTGCCTTGGATTGAAAGGAAATATTTTGACAATAAGTCATTAATATAAGCCACCTAAATTGGCTGGAATGGTGCCAACTACTACAAAATATGACAATAAACTCTTGATCATGAGCAGGATAAAGAAAATAGAATCTTAGCTCTAGTTAAGCAAAAGCACAATCAGTTTTAATTGTTTGAACATTCTTGGCTCACCCTTCAAAGCAGAACATTTACCTACCAGTTTGTGGAAAATACTTTTCAATTTACTAGATGATATGTTTTGCTTTTTTTCCCTCGTAGGTCTATGAAGAATAACCCTGAGCAAACAAAGCCCCCAAACATTGCTGAGTGCTTTATTTCTCTGGGAAAACATGGTCAGTGCTCACAAATCTTTCAAAGTATGTCTTTCAAAATGGTAAGTTTTGAGAGTAACATGCATACCTCAAAAAAATCCACACAAAATGTAGTTTGAGTTAATTTCCATATCAAAGACTGGACCCTTACCTTACAATGCAGAAAATCAACTCAAAATTAATTAAAGATTTAAATGTAAGATCACCAATTCTAAAGCTTCTAGAAGAGAACAGGAGGAATTGGTATTCACAATGACTTTTATGGATATGTCACCAAAGAAGGTGTAGCCAATGAAAATATAACCAAGTGGAACTCTATCAAAGAGAAGTCTGTGCAGCCAAGGAAACCAGAGTAAAAATGCTTTCAAATCATATCACTGATTCTAAATAAACTTCCCAAATCTGGGAACAGCTCATAAAAATCCAGAGAGAAAAAACCAAAACAAAACAAAAAAAACCAAGAATCTCACTCTTAATCCAAATTAAAACAAGCTAAGAGTTATAGGAGACAATTCTTCAAAGAGAATATTCAAAGTATGAATGTATGATTTATGTATAAAAAAATGTTTCCAATATCTAACCATCTGAAAAATCAAATTAAAGTTTCAAAAAACCCACATTTTATAAGCATTGCATGCTGTTTGCATATTTTTTTACAAAGGCGACAAGTGCTGGCAGAGATGGATAGTTTAGAAGACTGGTACATGGAAGCTGGGAGTTTCATTGGTGTAGCTAGGCTGTAGGAAGTCTTACAGCCAGTGGTTACCCGCCCACTGGGGTCTGGCCTGTTATACTATATATGCTGATGTAAAGCATGCGTCCGGCCTCTTTTCCAGCTGCAGGATTCTGTTTCTGGTCTCCATTCAAGCAGAGGATTCTGATTTGTGATTCTACCCCTAAATAAATAACCATGTATTTCTCAATGTCAGAACTGTTCACATACCTTCACCACTGGTGGATGCCCTGTGTCTTTCCATTCTACATTATATTACATATTAATTGTTATTTCTAATAGTTATTACTAATCATTATTAATATTTGTGTTACCAGTATCAGTATCATGTCAATATATTGATTATGCACTGACTTTTTAAAAATATATTATTCCGGCTGAGGAGCTCTTCCCAGAGAGGTGAGTGGGTGCTCGCCTGGGTGGTTTGCCTGTCCGGGAAGAGAGCACAGCCCCTCCCCCCTCAGCTTCTGCAGCAGGGTCTTCGGTGTTCCACGGGATCCCTCCCTCCCCCCACTGCTGCTGGCCCTTTGTCTTCTGGGTTCTGGGAAGACCAGTTAGCCCTGTTGCACTGCTGAGGAGCTCTTCCCAGAGAGTGCTGAGGAGCTCTATCCAGAGAGTGCTGAGAAGTCCTACCCAGAGAGTGTTGAGGAGTTCTATCCAGAAAGTGCTGAGGAGTTTCATCCAGAGTGGAGGAGATGGGCAGGCGCCAATGCAAAAATTCCTCCAACAACCTGAAAGGCAACATGACATCTCCAGAATCCAGGGAGCTCGAAACTAGAAGAATTGAACACCCTACTCCAGAAGAAATAGAAGAAATCGACTCAAAGTGGATCTTTATGAAAATAATAGAGGATCTTAAACAAGAGGTGAAAATATGCCGTAAAGAAATGGAAGATAAGTATAACAAAAAGATTGAGGAAAATGAGTAAAGAAATGGAAGAGAAATATACCAAAAAGATTGAAGAAATGAGTAAATCCGTAAATAAAATTCTGGGAAACCAAGAAAAAACAATCAAACAGGATATAGAAACAGTTCAAGATTTGAAAACTGAAATGGAGTCAATGAAGAAATCACAAACTGAGGGACGGCTGGCTATGGAAAATCTAGGTAAACGAACAGAGATTCAGAAACAAGCATAACCAACAGAATACAAGAGATAGAAGAAAGAATCTCAGACTCTGAGGACACCATAGAGAAATTAAGCACTCTGACCAAAGAAAACAGCAAATCCAACAAATTCTCATCACAAAACATTCAGGAACTGTGGGACACAATAAAAAAACCAAATCTAAGAATAATAGGAGTAGAAGAAGGAGAAGAATTGCAGATCAAAGGTCCAGAAAATATACTCAACAAAATTATAGAAGAAAACTTTTCCATCCTAAACAATGATATCCCTATGAAGGTCCAAGAAGCATACAGAACATCGAATAGACTGGATCAGAAAAAAACATCCCCTCGCCATATAATAATCAAAACACAAAGCATTCAGACTAAAGAAAGGATATTGAGAGCTGCAAAGGAAAAAGGTCAAGTAACTTATAAAGGTAAACCTATCAGACTTACACCAGACTTCTCTATGGAAACCATGAAAGCCAGAAGGTCCTGGATAGAGGTACTGCAGAAACTAAGAGACCATGGATGCAAACCCAGACTACTATACACAGCCAAGCTACTGTTGACTATCAACGGAGAAAACAAAATATTCCAGGATAAAAACAAATTTAAACAATACGTAGCTACTAATCCAGCCTTACAGAGAATATTAGAAGGAAAATCACAACCCAAGGAATCCAACATTCCCAACACTGCCTACAATAACTCAGACATCTAGCAACCCTTCACAAGCACAACTGTAAGAAGGAAAACACACACACTCTACTACTCAAAAAAATGACCGGAGTCATCAATCACTGGTCATTAATATCACTTAATATCAATGGACTCAACTCACCTATAAAGAGGCAAAGACTTAGAGATTGGATACGAAAACAGGATCCAACATTCTGCTGTTTACAAGAAACACACCTCAACCACAAAGACAGACACCTACTCAGAGTAAAGGGTTGGGAAAAGGTTTTCCAAGCAAATGGATCTAAGAAACAAGCGGGTGTGGCCATTCTAATATCTAACAAAATCGACTTCAAACTAAAATCAATCAGAAGAGATGGAGATGGACATTTCATACTCATAACAGGAACAATTCATCAGGAAGAAGTCTCAATCTTGAATATCTATGCCCCTAATATAAAGGCACCCACATATGTAAAAGAAACTCTTCTAGAACTCAAGGCAGTCATCAAACTACACACACTAATAGTAGGAGACTTCAACACTCCTCTCTCACCAATGGACAGGTCAATCAGACAGAAACCTAACAGAGAAATAAGAGATTTATTGGAGGTACTGAATCAAACGGACTTAACTGACATCTATAGAACACTCCACCCAAATAGGAAAGAATATACTTTCTTCTCTGCAGCTCATGGAACCTTCTCGAAAATTGACCACATACTTGGTAACAAAGTAAACTTCCACAGATACAAAAAAATATTAGTAACTACCTGTGTCTTGTCAGATCACCATGGATTAAAATTAGAATTCAACAACAATGGTACCCCCAGGAAGCCAACAAACTCATGGAAGATGAACAGTCAACTACTAAATCACCCCTGGGTCAAGGAAGAAATAAAGAAAGAAATTAAAGTCTTCCTTGAATTTAATGGAAACAAAGACACAACGTATTCAAACCTATGGGACACTATGAAAGCAGTGCTAAGAGGAAAGTTCATAGCACTAATTGCCCAATTAAAGAAAGCGGAGAAAGCACACATTGGAGACTTAACAGCACACTTGAAAGCTCTAGAAAAAAAGAAGCTGATTTACCCAGGAGGAGTAGAAGACTGGAAATAATCATACTGAGGGCTGAAATCAAAAAATATGAACACAGAAAACAATACAAAGAATCAATGAAACAAAAAGCTGGTTCTTGGAGAAAATCAACAAGATTGACAAACCCCTATCCAAACTAATCAAACGGCAGAGAGAGAACTTGCAAATTAATAGGATCAGAAATGAAGAGGGGACATAACCACAGACACAGAGGAAATTCAGAGAATCATTAGATCTTACTACGAAAGTTTATATGCCACAAAGTTGGAAAATGTAAAAGAAATGGACATTTTTTTTAGATAAGTACCATATACCAAAGTTGAACCAAGACCAGGTGAACAATCTAAATAGACCTGTTAGTCGTGAAGGATTAGAAGCTGTTATCAGAAATCTCCCTGCCAAAAAAAGCCCAGGATCAGATGGTTTCAATGCAGAATTCTACAAGAACTTCCAGGAAGAGCTAATACCTATACTCCTTAATGTATTCCACAATATAGAAACAGAAGAGTCACTGCCAAACTCCTTTTATGAAGCTACAGTCACCCTAATACCAAAACCACACAAAGACACAACCAAGAAAGAGAATTACAGGCCAATCTCACTCATGAACATCGATGTGAAAATTCTCAATAAAATACTGGCAAACCAAATCCAAGAACACATTAGAAAAATTATCCATTATGATCAAGTAGGCTTCATCCCAGAGATGCAGGGCTGGTTCAACATACGCAAATCTATCAATGTAATCCATCATATAAATAAACTGAAAGAAAAAAACCATATGATCATTTCATTGGATGCTGAAAAAGCATTTGACAAAATTCAACACCCATTTATGATAAAGGTGTTGGAGAGACTGGGGATACAAGGATCATACCTAAATATAATAAAAGCAATATACAGCAAGCCGACAGCTAACATCAAATTGAATGGAGAGAAACTCAAAGCCTTTTCACTAAAATCAGGAACACGACAAGGCTGTCCACTCTCTCCATACCTCTTCAATATAGTGCTTGAAGTTCTAGCAATAGCAATAAGACAACATAAGGAGATCAAGGGGATTCGAATTGGAAAGGATGAAGTTAAGCTTTCGTTATTTGCTGACGATATGATAGTGTACATAAGAGACCCCAAAAACTCTACCAAAGAACTCCTACAGCTGATAAACACCTTTAGTAACGTGGCAGGATACAAGATCAACTCCAAAAAATCAGTGGCCCTCCTATACACAAAGGATAAAGAAGCGGAGAGGGAAATCAGAGAAACATCACCTTTCATGATAGCCACAAATAGCATAAAATATCTTGGGGTTACTCTAACCAAGGAAGTGAAAGACCTATTTGACAAGAACTTTAGGCCTTTGAAGAAAGAAATTGAGGAGGATACCAGAAAATGAAAGACCTCCCCTGCTCTTGGATTGGGAGAATCAACATAGTAAAAATGGCAATTCTACCAAAAGCAATCTATAGATTCAATGCAATCCCCATCAAAATCCCATCAAACTTCTTCACAGACCTTGAGAGAACAATAATCAAGTTTATATGGCAAAACAAAAAACCCAGGATAGCCAAAACAATCTTATACAATAAAGGAACTTCTGGAGGCATTACCATCCCTGACTTCAAACTCTATTACAGAGCTCCAGTATTGAAAACAGCTTGGTATTGGCATAAAAACAGAGAAGTCGACCTATGGAATCGAATAGAAGACCCGGATACTAACCCACAAACCTATGAACACCTAATTTTCGACAAGGGAGCTAAAGGTATACAATGGAAGAAGGAAAGCATCTTTAACAAATGGTGCTGGCATAACTGGATGTCAACCTGTAGAAGAATGAAAGTAGATCCATATCTATCACCATGCACAAACTCAAGTCCAAATGGATTAAAGACATCAACATCAATCTGTCCACTTTGAACCTGATAGAAGAGAAAGTGGGAAGTAGTCTACAAGATATAGGCACAGGAGGCCTCTTCCTAAGTAGGACCCCATTAGCACAGACAATAAGAGAAACAATGAATAAATGGGACCTACTGAAACTGAGAAGCTTCTGTAAAGCAAAGGACACTGTCAGTAAGACAAAAAGGCTGCCTTCTGACTGGGAGAAGATCTTCACCAACCCCTCATCAGACAAAGGTCTGATCTCCAAAATATACAAAGAACTCAAGAAACTAGACACTAAAACTCTAATTAACCCAATTAAAAAATGGGGTACTGATCTGAACAGAGAATTCACAACAGATGAACTTCGAATGGCCAGAAGACACTTAAGGTCATGCTCAATCTCCTTAGCGATCAGGGAAATGCAAATCAAAACCACTTTGAGATACCATCTTACACCTGTCAGAATAGCTAAAGTCAAAAACACCAATGATAACCTATGCTGGTGAGGATGTGGAGAGAGGGGAACTCTCATCCATTGTTGGTGGGAATGCAAACTTGTGCAGCCACTGTGGAAATCAGTGTGGCGTGTTGGTGGGAATGCAAACTTGTGCAGCCACTGTGGAAATCAGTGTGGCGTGTTGGTGGGAATGCAAACTTGTGCAGCCAATGTGGAAATCAGTGTGGCGGTTTCTCAGGAAACTGGGAGTCAACCTCCCTCAGTACCCAGCAATTCCACTCTTGGGAATATACCCAAGAGTTGCCCTATTATACTACAAAAGTATTTGTTCAACTATGTTCATAGCTGCACTATTTGTAATAGCCAGAACTTGGAAACAACCTAGGTGCCCCTCAATAGAAGAATGGTTAAAGAAGGTGTGGAACATATATACATTAGAGTTTTACTCAGCGGTAAAGAACAATGACATCTTGAATTTTGCATGCAAATGGATGGAAATAGAAAATGCTTTACTGAGTGAGGTAACCCAGACCTCAAAAGAGGAATATGGTATGTACTCACTCATAAGTGGATTCTAGCCATAGTTAAAGGTCTTTGAGTCTATAATTTGTGATCCTAGAGAAGCTAGATAAGAAGGTGAACCTGAAGAAAATTTATATAGTTATCCTCCTGGATAATACAACTAGGCAAGATTGCCAAGCAAACTCGGGTGCATGGGGGGTGGGGGGAGTGGAAGTAAGGGAAGATGGTTAGGGAGAGGGGAGAGGGCGAGAATTGGGGATGGCTTGGGGGGATGGAAGGGGGGGAGGGAGAAAGGATGGTTATGGGAGCAGGGAAGTTTATATTGCAACTAAGAGAGCCATTCTAGGGTTTGCAAGGGACTTGATGTTGGAGGGGTTCCCAGTAAAAATTAAATAAAAAAATAAATAAATAAAAAGAAAAATAAAAAAAAAGAAAGCGCTTTACTGAGTCAGGTAAGTCAGACCCAAAAAGAGGAATAAGGTATGTATTCACTCATAAGTGGATTCTAGCCATAATTAAAGGTCTTTGAGCCTATTATTCGTGATCCTAGAGAAGCTAAATAAGAAGGTGAACCTGAAGAAAATGCAGGTAGTTTTCCTCCTGGAGATTGGAAATAGACAAGAGTTCCAGGTAACCACGGGTGCATGGGGGGGGGGGTGGGAGGGTAGTTGGAAGGGGAGAGGGTTAGAGAGAAGGGAGCAGGGGAGGAATGGGAAATGCTCGGGGGAGTTGGATGGGGGGAGGGAGGAAGGATAGATATGGGTTCAGGGAGGAATATATCTCAACTATGGAAGTCAGTTTAGGGTTTACTAGAGACTTGACTGTAAATGGGATCCCAGGTCCAAGGAGAGATCCCCAGATTGTTCTCTGGACAGAGGAGAGGGTGCCTGAACTGGCCTTGGCCCATAACCATACTGATGAATATTTTGCTTATCACCATAGATCCTTCATCTGGCAATGGATGGAGATAGAGACGGGGACCCACGTTGGAACACTGGACTTAACTCCCTAGGTCCAAGCGAGAAGCAGAAGGAAGAAGAACGTGAGCAGGGAGGGCAAGATCAGAGGGAACCTTTATCCGGCGATGGATGGCGATGCAGACGGAGACCCACATTGGAGCACCGGACTGAGTCCCCCAAGGTCCGAAGGAGGAAGAACATGAAAAAGGAAATCAGGGGAGCGATCATCCACTGATACAAGGGGACTGATATAATGAGAGTTCACCAAGGCCAGTTGACTGAGACTGAAGGAGCGCTTGATCCAACCAGATTCTCTGGAGGAGGCGGGATTCCCTGAATGTGGCTGACCTGAAGTCTTTCTAAAAAGCCATTGACAATGACTCTGGGACTTGTTTCCTCTGCACATTCTGGATTTTTGGGATCCAGTCTGTTTGGATACTCACCTTCCTGGACCTGGAGGGAGCGGGGAGGAACTTGAACTACCCACAGGGCAGGAAACCCAGACTGCTCTTAGGGATGGAGAGGGAAGAGGAGAGGGAGTGGGGGGAGTGGGAGGGTGTTGGGAGGGGGGGCAAAAATGGAAACTTTTATATTTTAATAAACTTAAAAAAAGGAAAAAAAGATTGAAAGTAGTTACTATAATTTTATTATATTATTATAATATATTATTTTATTACTATGTGTGTGTATACGCATGTGTGTGTGTTTGAAAGTAGACGAAGGCAATATTAGGGGAATGAATGGAACCAGCAAAGGGAATGGGCAACAGGAGAGAAGTGGGTCAGAAAAGAAAGAACAAAGTTTTTATGTATGAATATCACAATAAAACCCAATTTTGTATGTTAGCTAAAATGTTAAATAAAGATATTTCATTAAATTTTGACTCTAAATTTTATGATATTTTTAACAGCATATTTCCAGCAGTCAAGAATGTTATTGGTAATAAAGCATTTTATTATTTAATAACAACAGAAGAATAAACAATATATGTTGAGAATTAAAATGCTGTAGCAGTTTTCACCACAATCACTCTTCTGCTAGCATTGCTTTTGTTTGTGTGTGCATATGTGTGCATGTGTCTGTGTGGAGTATCAGTGTTTGTCCTAAAGGAAGTTCTTTAGGGATTACTCACCATCTAATATGAGCTATATGATGGAAAATGTGTCAATTTCTTAATATTTTACTATTTTACCATTCACATTAAGATAAAAGAGTCTTCATTTATTTCAACTGTATTACATGAGAAAGCATAGGGAATAAACCTGGGAGTTGGAGTCATGTTAAAAGTAGTATTCATTATTGCATGCAGCGTTAGAGATAGTAGAGTATCTTAGACAAAGAGAGTTTATTACTTTGCTTCTATTTGTAAAATTGTATGGAATGACCTATAAAATATCAATAATTATAAAAATCAAGTATACTATTCTTGTTTCAAAAAGTAGTGGACTTCCCACAGGACAGGAATCCTGACTGCTCTTAGGACTGGAGAGGGAGGGGAAGAGGGAGTGGGAGAAGTGGGAGGGTATTGGGAGGAGGGGAGGAGGTGGAAATTTTAATAAATAAATAAAAAATAAAAAAATAGTTTCTGTTTCCTTAAAGTTTAAGTTATTTACAAAGTTTAACTATGTTAAAATGGTATAAATAACATAAAATACTCTTGACTTTTCAGCAGTGCAACAGATTGTCTAAATTTAGCATGCCAAAGGAGAGTTTAAAATATATATATATATATATATATATATATATATATATATATATATTATTCCCAATCCCACCTGCAAGTTTCATGTTGTAATCTTTAAAACTGTTCAAAATTACATTCAATTATAATAATCACCATGATTAAAACCCATTATATGCAAGCCCTATACTATTTACCATTGTTGTTTAATTAACTTTCAGAATGATTCAATAAAAGTAAAATATAGTTACGTTTTTTGGTTTGAAGCAGAATTGGAAAGTTTAATTGATACTCTCAAAGTTGATTAGTGTGCAAGCAGCTATATGGATTTAAGTGTGATTTTATTTGACTTAGTGATCATGTTGTGTTCTCCTGATTATTTTCTCTTAAAGTTTTGCTGTTTCCAAATGTTGGTTAGTCTTTTTATGTTTAGAAAAGATGATTATATTTTATGATTTCAGGTAAATTTTCATAGTAGTAAAATCATTCTGCATCTGAAACATTTAAAATAGGGAGTGAAATTTCTGTCAAAGTTAGAAATCACAGAAAGCAAACAGTACATTCCACAAGAGAGCTGGAGGCTCATGCCAGGAAGTTTTAGAGTATTTTTTAAAGCACAATTTTATGGATTGTTATTTAAATCCATTTTTGATACTGCTTTGTATTTTTCTATGTTGTGCTTGCAATATGCAAAATGTGCTGTTGATCGTTTGAATGAAGCAGAATTTGAAATGTACTGTTTCTGACCTGATGCAGCATACATCCTACGAGAGGGATGAAGCCAATGTGAAAACCGTAGTGCAATCAATTCTCTTACACAGATGCGAGACGAGAAGCCAAAATTGGGACCGTCATAAACATGATTAGGTATTTGCATTTATTCATATTTCTCTCATTTGTTCCACTAAAATGAGAGTTGAAGAAGGAATTGCCAAGTACAAAATATTTCAACTTTGCATATCGAGAACATGCAGCTTGCGGAGTGATGTAAAGGAACATGGTAAATAATTAGACACCCAGAAGGTGTTAAGAGAAATGAGGAGAAAGTCACCCACTGTATCAGTTATAATTAGAAATAGATTTTGGTTCCCCTTTGCCTTGTATTCTGATAACCTATCTATTTTCCATTGAAAGGGCCAGAATGAAACTGTTCTCTTCAGCCATCAATCAAAAATAGAAGATAGAGTGTGAGTTTTACAGTGAGGAAAGATATTGATCAAATGTTTCTCCCTCTGTGGTCCAGACAGACGACAGAGGCAAAACAGAGCAACTACACAAGGCATTTCTGTTTGCCATCCACCTCCTGCCAAAAGGCCCAGTCACATGACATGCTCTTGTTTGCCATAAGAAACACAAACCATTTCCTTACAGAACACTTATTTTTGCCCCAAATTTGTATTCTCTTTTTTTTTTTTTTTAAAAAAAAACCTACCATCCTCAAGTCTAACATCAGACAGCAAATGGGTTGGAGTGAGAAAAGTAGACCATGTTTTAAACTGTTTGGGGCTTTAATTCAGTCCTGTTAAGTGGATTTCTTTTTGAGATAGAAAAAATAGTTTAGAATGTTCAAATATGAGTCATACTTCACAGTCGGTGGTAATTTTTGTAATCTCACAAACAGAAAACAAATTGTCTTAAACATTCTTCGACTTCCTCTGCCCCCGCTGCACCTCTCAGGATGTGACCTTCAGTGACTATTAAGCTGCGCTGTGGCTCTGCCCGCGCTTATCTCTCAGGAGCTCTGGTGAGCACAGACTGCACTGAGCTTTTTGCTGAAGCAGCTAAAAAATAGAGTATGTGCCTGTCTATATAGAGACAGCATTCATGGAGTTTATAGCAACATTAAAGAAACTGTCTTTGTGTAAAAATACAGGGTTTATTGTGATTACTAAACATTAAAGGGGGAAGAGGTGTGAATTATGAATGACACTTTGCTTGTCCAAGTGATAGCAGTAGATAACCTGGTGGTGTGAAACGGGCTTTGGGTGCGAACTGTCATGATTTGAATTCTGACTCTCTCACTTGCTGGCTAGGAGGTGGAGGATCCATGACCCGACTCATTCCTGTGGCAGTTTCCTTACATGCAAAATGACGAAACAGTACGACATACCCTCAGAATAGATGTTATTAAAGAGACATGGAAAATTAGAACTTGTCTCAAAGCAGTTACTATTTGAGATGATGGTTAATCCTGATTGCCAGCTTGATGAGATTTGGAATCACTCTGGATATAAATCTCTTGATCTATTGGTAAGATATTGCCTAGAACAGGTTAGTTGGGACAGGGATATCCTCTTTAAATGTGAGTGAAGCCGTTCAGAGGGTTGGGATCTCAAACTGAACAAAAAGGAAAGCTGGATGGGCACAATATTTACTGTTGCTTTCTGACTGTTGGTGCAATGTGACAGCGTTCCCTGTCCCTGCCGCCATATTGCTCTAACATGATGGACTGGAACTGGGATTGGAAACAAAGACAATTCCTTCCTTCCTTAAGTTGCTTTTGTTACATAGAAAGGAGTCAAGCAACTATTATAGTATGCAAATTATATCTATGATAATCCACAGCACCATGGTTTATATTATTGTAATTATCAAATCATCATGAAAAAAACTAAATTTCATAATTTTCTTATGGATTCTGATATTACAATGATAGCTTTCCTATTTTATATTTTCATGTTATATAGAGTACTTTTTGTTTATAAGAAACATACATTTTGAAATGTAGCAAGCCAAACAAATTTGTTAAAATTATTTTAGCTATATATATTTGATTACTAGGAGTTGATACATAATGCATGTAAAGTACATCGTTTTTAGTGAATCCGTTGTAGATGTTACTGCAATGAGTATTCCTTTTATATGACATGATTCTAAGCATCATACACTTATTCAGCAAGTATTTTTGGTGTGTCAGACTTTAGGTTATTTGAGGAGAGGAAGAGGCTATTAAATTCTTTAAATAAGATTTATACTTTTCTTAAGCTATTTCTTGCAATCAAAGATTTAATGACTAGTTGTTTGCAAATAACAGGATGCCCTATCAGTTGATCTAGCTGTCCATTCTATTTCACAGGCCCTCAACCTGTGCTATCTGAATCATCATTCATCCTATACTTATGTCCCATCATTCAAGGGTGACCCCAAATTCTTACAAAGTAATGATGCTCAACCACCATGATACAGGTCCTCAGTGTTACTGTGACTAGTGACAAACTCTGTTCTTTGTTTTTAATTACAATAAAACACTAAATTTGGCTAGTGCTTTATGACTGTTTTTCCTCAGCAGATTCAAGGTCATCTCTAATAATAGCAGTCTCCTTTACATTTTTATCCTTTGTCTTATTACAGAGGAATCTGACATAGTCTCAGAGCTTGTACTTACACAGAACTCAGAGTATGTGTGCACATTACAAATTGTCATAGAAACCTAATAAGCTGTAGCTACTGCTGTAGGTATCACATAAAGGAACCTTTCTACTCCTTAATCACTTGCTATGACAATGGGCCATATAAAATCTGTTTATGGGATGCCCCAGGTCCTGGCGTGGGACTCACCTCTGTATGTTGCGAATATGTTTGGTTACGATTGGTTAATAAAGAAGCTGCTTTGACCTATGGCAGGGTAAAATATAGACAGGCTGGAAGGGATATATAGAGAGATAGAATAGCAGAGTCGGAAATATGCCATGTAGTTGCCAAAGGAGACAGACATCAGAGAACATTACCAGTAACCCAAGAGTCTCATGATGATGCACAGATTAATAGAAATGGGTTAATTCAAGATAAAAGAGCTGACAGATAAGAAGCATGAGCTAATAGTCTAAGAGATGTTGTAATTAATACAGTTTCTGATTGATTTTTCGGGTCAGGGAAGCTGGGAATGAATGAGCAGTCTCTCGTTACAAAATGGTGCCAATGTGGGACAACTATATCCACATAAAACCTAAGAGTTTAAAAAGAAATTCTACACACAAAGGAACAGAGTTAAACATTCTTTCTGACAGCCATAATTTTTTTTTCAGATTTGCTCTGTTTGCTAGAGGCAAGCAGAGGCACGATTCCTTTAAGAGAAGGCTTTCTGACTTAGAGGTAGCAACAAAACCTGCGTGACTTCTTTAAGGCTTCCTGGTTCATGATAGTTGCACAAACATCTCTGCCTCTTTCAAGAGGCTGAGCTCTTGAATGGGGTTTTTTGGCAAGTTACCTAGTGGCAGCATGGACCAACTGCTTACCAGACTGGAGGTAGTGTGCTCAGCTCCTACCTGGTGGTACCTGGTGGTGGTGATAGAAAAGGTATTACCACCATGCTGAAAGGCTAAGAGAAGTGGAATCAGCACCCAGAGCTGCTATGCCTACACTACTTACCATTTAAAAATGCTCCTTGTCAGAAAAGGATTGCAGTTATGCAATAGGAGAGATTCAGACATAAAAGACTTCTAAGTGAGACAGAGTATGTTCAAAAAATGTATATAGGCTTGGGACAGAGAGAAAAAGAATATAAATAGTTATAAAAGAAAAAGTAAATGTTTTAAAAAATAAAACAAATCCTTCAAAGAGACAGAGTACAGACAGTCATAGATTAAAGGAGTAAAAATATAATAAGCCATGTAAAAATGGAATATACACAGAGAAGCTGGATTATTTGTATTTCTGTGTTTTCTTTGAATTTTATAACTACAGAAAGATATTTCACTCTGGGGGCTGCTAAGATAACCAGCATATATATTTTAAAAGTGTCTTGACTTCAAAATTTGTTTCTAAGAATATGTTAAGAATATGTTACTTTGGAAAAGAGATTCTGCTTTTGTTTCCACAGAGGATAGGAACCTGTGTATTCCCTCTAGACTAATGTGGTTTGATGGAAGAAGACCACTTGAAAGTCTCCATGAACCCTAAAAATAATTTGCCCAATAATCATCAGGAAGCAGGTTGGAGAAAACTATGCCCAAATTCCCAAAATAATTGTTTATAAATGTTTGTTTTTATTTAAAGGAGGATATAATATAGAAATGAATACTTTGCATTGGTAGAGATCTTGGTCTATTGATACAAATTTAATGTTCATTTTTACACTATATATATGTATATATATACATTCTTATTTAAGTATTGTTTGTGCAGCTCATTTAAAAATAAAATGTATAATTAAGAAATATAGGCTAATAGTCACTTATAATAATCAAACTCTTAGTCACGTTAGTTAGGTTTTCTAAATATGTAGAGATATATTTCAGTTAGCTAGATAATCTTCAACTCTTCAAAGGCCTACAGGAAATGGCATTTAAAAGGATTATAAGAACTTCATATTTTCTCGACAGTGAGACATTTCTGCTTCTGGCAGTACCCATTACTTCAGAGAGATTGATTTGCATTGAAGAAACTCATTGTGGAATTTACCTTTAATGTGACGCGGCTAGTCATTTGGGCATAAAACTGACCTTTTCTGTCCTGTTGATGGTATGCTGTATGGACTGGACATACAAGACACTCAGAAAAGTGACTGTTGAACTTTACAAAAGATGGAATGTTCCTTCATGGTTCCTGATTCACAGAAGGGACTGCTAGGCATTCTATAGGAAATGGAAGAAAGCAACAGATGAACTTTGTCATTGCAAAGCAAAACAGATCTTCAAATTTTACTGCTTCACTGGAAGGTCTGCTGGATACTATGGGCCTATAGGCTGAAGATGGATACCCCAACATTACAGAAGAACTTTGCGCAACTGTCCAGAAAATGCAATGTTTCTGTCAAATCTAGAGTTTTGGAAGTTGCTTATAATGCACTTCATGTTTACTTAGTTAATATATCTTTCTGGGGCCCTTCAAGAGCTGAAGACAGATAGTTATAATTCCCTTAGTTATGATAAAAGATAAATTAGATATAAAACCTTAGACTTCCTAAGATAGGATAGATGATAGAGTATTTTTGTTAATATGTCAAATGTAAATGGACTAAATATTGTAACTATAATTCTTGCTTGATACCTGTTTTGCTATATGTGATTTTACTATGTTAAAGTTAAAACCTTCCTTTTTATTTAGACAGAAAAAGGGAGGTGATGTGGGATTGCATTCTGTATACTGTGAATGTGTTTTGTTACCATTGGTTAATAAAGAATCTACTTTGTCCTATAGCAGGACAGAGTATTGCCAATCTGGAAGAGATAGAGAGACAGAGTAGGCAGAGTCAGGGAGATGCCATATAGTTGCTGAAGAAGTCAGACTCCAGAGAACCTTACCAGTAAACCAGAAGCCTCGTGTCAATACACGGATTAATAGAAATGGGTTAATTCAACATATATGAGATAGTTAATAAGAAACCTGAGCTAATAAGCCAAGCAGTGTTATAATTAATACAGTTTTTGTGTTATGTTTTGGGTGTGGGTGGCTGGGAATGAATGAGAAGTTACCTCTTACAAAAGCCCCCACTTTTGAGAAGTTTTATCTTAAGCTGAAATAGATGCAAAGATTAAAACAAACCCAGATGATGAGGTCAAACAAATTGAAGAATGCGGCTGAAAATATTAATTTTGCCGGTAGTTCATTCTGACAGGAAACAACCCTGTGTGAGATAATGGGACAGTGGTTGTACAATGATAGATCCCCAAATGGGCATGTGACCTGTGTAGGGTTAAACAGGTTGTTTTTTGAGAAAATGAACTGAGCCCCGATTATTCTTGTGTGAATCTTCTAGGAAACCTTTGCAGAGTGATGTGTTAGAGGATATCCTTGAACAACATTGATATATTGTAGGTAGTTGAGTTAGCAAGCATTCTTGATTAATTTAAATGACTTTCAAAGCAGTTCTAGTTTGTCTAGCAATCAGAAACATAGGCGAATTATCTCTGAAATTTCAGTTTTGTTCAAAATTAGCATTTACATTTTTTATTCATTGTTGTGTCTTATGTTGAGAGTAATAAACTCAATTACAGTAGAATTCTTGATGTTTTTCCTAGTTCCTAGCATGTCTTGTATCTTAGATCATTTAGATGTTTCTTTCTTTTTCTGTTCAGATGCTTCACTTATTGATTGGGTGAGATCTCACAAAGACTCTAAAAGAGGCAGTGATTTTACCGTCAGAATGACAATGACTAGAGCACTGTCCTTGAATTCAATGTATTTAGTTAAACCCTCTTGGCTCTGGATATGTTTTTCCTCTATTTTTGTCCTCATGAACATCTCTGTATTCAAAGAAATAAATCCTTCTAAAACTTATTTTCCCACTCTTTCAGCCAGGTTTCTAGATTAAACTTTGTCTCTGTCTATGCTCCTGCACTACCATGACATCTGAAGTTTGCTGAGAGACTATGCTTAATTTTAATAAAGATATGTAATAGAATAAGAAGGTAAATGATAAACACAAACACATCCATATACCTGTGTACCTAAACACATACAGACTTTTACACACACACACACTCACATACACACACACACACACATAGGGGCTTTTATTCTAGCAAAGGAAAAGAAGTCAGTTAATTTTGTGATGCTTACTAGAGCTGAATTTGAAGGGTTCAAAATAAGAAGGTCCATTTGCTTCCTTTTCGTGAATATTTCATGAACTGAGATTTGCCTTATGTAAACTGATTTTCTGGGTTAAATACTACTTAAATTACTTTTTTCTATTGCTGTGTGAAAGCACAGAGGAAATTAACTTAAGGGAGAAAGGTTTTACTTTATCTTGCAGTTTCCAAGGGACTGAACACATCAAGGGTGGGGTAAAGATACAGCAACCTGCAAGGAGAGCACAAGGTGCTATGTGACAGTTTCTGCAGGAAGGTAAACAACTCAAAATAGCTTCATGGAATTCCTGAAACTGACCAGATGCACAAGTCTCTTCTATGTCATGGTAAGATACAGAAGCTGAGTTGCAAAGAAGACTGAAACCAGGCCAGCTTTCAGGGAGAAGCAGAAACCATCATAGCTGCCTAAAGAGGATAAGGTCAACTGAGGCACCTGGAAGAACATTTTTCAACCTGTGGAGCTGCCTGCAGGCTGTGCAGTGTGAACAGGGCTGCTCTAGGTTCCAAGTGTTGTGAGCCTTCACACATGCTGGGTGGGCCTTGGTAGTACAGCTGTCTTCGGGTCATTTCTGCTCCTGTAAGCAATCCCAATAAAACTCTTTAATTCACCAAGTTGGGATTTTGTGTTTTGTGTACTTTGATTTGTTTATGGGGTGCCTATCTGGATAAGTAGGTTTGTGTGTTTTGTCTCCCCAAGAAAAGTTTTGTTGCATGACAAATGGTAGGAGAAGGAAGGAGCATGACTGGGCACACTGAATCTGTACTCAGGAGATAGAGTAGACTGGATGTGGGATGGACTGCAAGTTTCAAGGTCTATCCCCAGTGATCCACCTTTCCCATCAAGCCTCCATATCCTACATGTTCCACAATATTCCCAAACAGTGACATCAACTAGAAGCCAAGTGTTCAAAGAATCGAGCCTGTGGGGAGCATTTCATGATCAAACTACAAAGTCACTTGCCCTTATTGAACTTGGCTCAGACACAGTGAACAGAGCTGCTGTAGTACATAACATTAAATAATGAGTCACTTGTACATTAAGATTAAAAGAAAATTGTATTGCATGTTTAAAAAATTTCAAGGGTATCATTGTTAATGTAAAAGGTAACTTTAGGTAAACTTGGAAAGAATCACAAATCCTTTATCCTTAGAATGGTCCTCACATATTTACTAGTGTGTTGTCTTTGAATTATATGTATTTGCTTATACCCTCTTCACTCAGGACAGTACTTGACTGTGTAAACAAATAGTGTACATAATTCAAGATAAAATAAGGTATGATATATGTAAAAGAATCACTTTCCTTGACCACAGAAGGAATTTAAAAAGTCTTCCAATATCCATTGTACCATTAAGGCTTCAAAGATATAAGTATACTAATGCATAGAAAAAGTCCTGATATATTTGACAAACATCAAAGAATATTTATGATATTGTGTTCAAAATGTTCTTGTCCCTTTAGATTACAGAATGTGAACAGATATTACAGGATTCAGACAGTCCTACTAGTTAGTTAGAGATGTCTTTTGGAACATGCTTGTAAAGGGCTCAGGGAACTCTGTGGAAGAGAAAGTGGAAGGGTTTATCTTTTTTTCCTCTTTCCTAAGGCTCCTGAGGTGATTTTTCTAAGTAAGTTGGGGCAAATATACCTCAGTGTCGTCTTCTCAGGCGAAATGTACAATGTACTCTTATTGTGAACAAGAAAGCACTGTTTTTATTTTTATCTTCATCATTGAATTCTCCTGTCCTAATAAAATAGTTTCAAATTAAAGAAATCAGTTCGCTGGTATTTCCTTGAGCAAACAGGTGTACTGAACAGCAAGGTGACAAACTGTGGTTTGTGTACCGAGTGAAAAGGACCAGTTGGGCTGGCAGTAGGAATCTACTCCGTATGAATGGTGAAGATGGAATTAGGCATCACATAGAAGGGGAAATGAGCTTGAATATCTCCAGACTGTTAGCCATTATTCTTGAAAAAAATTACCAAAGAATTACGAACAAAAAACAAAACCCTTTCAATTTTGAATTATCTACATCATTGTTACCTCTAAACAAACAAAAATATGCTCAACTATTGTCAGTGAAAATATCCTAAAAATGCACTAAATCTGATGATTCCATACAATTTTAATTTACAATAGGAAGAAAAGGACAATGTGTTTGATAAATGTTTCAAGAGTTCACATATGTAATACTGTTAATCCCGAGCCTGAGAAGCATCAGCAGTATTTGGGCCAGTTTGCAATATATCAGAAATCTGACTGTGTGTGTATCCATATTCTACATGTAAGCCTCCTTTTCTGTGTTCAAAGCCTCTGACTGATCTATTAGATCATAGTTCAATCTTTAGTTACATCAGTGAAATTATCAAGAACCTTAAGATGTTTACTAAGAGACTTGATGCTTGCCTTCCACCTCATGCATAATCAGTACCAGATTTCTTTCTGCTGTTAAAGATGTTTACTACCTCAATCTACATATTTACAAACATTCTGGTTTATACATATTCAGTTGTTGGTATGCTTGGATGGCTGTTTCCTCAGTGTTAATTCACAAATTCACAGGTGCACTGATAAGGAAATGTATGCCCAAATGTAAATCGAACTAACATACGATTTAAACATTAAATTTCATTTTTGAGTGTAAACTTGTTTTCTGGTATTTTTTTACTTACTTATTAGAAGCCTAGCAGTGTGCCTGAGATTTTATAAAGTCTGACGAAA
This sequence comes from Myodes glareolus, assembly GCF_982192425.1. Lineage (NCBI taxonomy): Eukaryota > Metazoa > Chordata > Mammalia > Rodentia > Cricetidae > Myodes > Myodes glareolus. The sequence goes on along the minus strand of NC_142026.1, from coordinate 100,055,258 downwards.
ATTAGATCAAAGATGTATATAGGAGCAAAAATTTAATTGAGCTCAAAAATCTTGAGGCTCATTGTTTATAGAAGACCATAAAGAAAAACAAACACCAATTTAGGGTAGATCACAAGAGGAACTTTTTCCTACGAAATTCACAAAAATGACAAAATGATTAAGAACGCCCTTAAAATTAGTAAGAAGCAGAACAGTGATGGGTCCCACATATGCCCATGGAGGGATGCCATTCTATGACTTCTGTAGACAAACCAAACTTTTCAGAAAATGTCAAGTGATATTGTCTTACCATCTTAGTGATGTTGTTTGTTCTCCTTTCTCATTTCAAAGAAATTGTAAGTTGTCAAGAATGTCACATCCTCCTCTTTTTCTTGTTCTATCTGAGACAAGGTCTGGGAAGTTAAGGATGATCTCAGGTTTACCAAGCAGCCTAGGAGGATCCTCTTGACTCTACTTCCCAAGTGCTGAAAGTTTCTTCTTGCATCTTATAAATGTAGCATCTTCTTTCATTACTTTTCATGTATTGCTCTTTTCCCTTTATTGTTTTTATAGGGTTGTCTCCTAACAGCCCAGTGTAATGCTTCCCCCTCACAATCATTTATAAGAATGTCTCCTAGGAATCTGTTTTTTCCCTTTGTCTAGACACTATAAGAAGTTTGACATTCAAATTACATTGGGTAAATTTGATTTTTACATTTACATTTGAATTTCTTTAGTAAAGGCATTTACTAATCAATGTTTGGGACATACTTAAACTAAAAGAAAGCATTATTTACTGTTCCAAAATATGAATTTAATCTCTATTTTACTTGCTAAGCAAAGCAACTCTACATTGTAACAAAGTAACTTTAGATAGCAGATTTCAAACTTGCTAAAAAAAAAATCAACCCTACTTTGTAACAAAGTAACTTCAGATAGCAGATTTCAACTATGATATATCCTGATGAATACCTTTCCTCAGAGGAGGGGGTCACATGGTAATTATCAATATTTCTAGATGACATAACATTGGTTTGTTTCCCATAAGAGATCTGAACTCATCTTGAACAGTTCGTTAGCTATTCAGCAACTAGATGAAGCATAACTCCATGACATTTCTGGTTATTTTTAAGTAACCCTGAAAATTTTGATTACCTTTATTTACTGAAAAGCAGTCTTTGAACAGTGGTAGCTTTTTAATTCATAGCTTTTCCTTCTGCAGCTGAGGCCTTCAGAAGCTTTTCCCTCTGGAAGCAGAAAAGGTCAGACAGCATCCTCCACATCATCGTTCCTCAAGTCTCCAAAGACTGGGCTACTTTGATTTGAATGTGGAGAAGAGACACTATAGGTGAAACTTGATGCACTTAATAGTATTCCAGGACTTAATGAGTGCCCTTACCTTCTGCAGCATTGGCAAATGCAGCAGTAAGATCCTTAAAGGACACATTGGAGACTTGGCACTTGCTTTCTGTTTCCATTGAGGGGCTCCCCCTCTCCTGGACTCTTTGCTATATTTCCTAGTTTTCCACCATTCCTTAGCACTAGATTTGTCTTGATACTCCCTCACTCCTTAGCACTGATACTCCATCAGCTGATTTCTGCCATGAAGCTGGTCCTTAGAGAACAATGGATGTGTGCACCATGTTATCACCTTGTAGGCACATTTTACCACAAGGATACTTTTTATCCTTATTCTTGGCAAACATTTCAAGTGAAGTACACTGCTACCGCTATCCTCTGTGTAGCTATAGTAATTGTCCTTCAGATAGCTATGAATGGGTCAGTAGCCTTTGCTCTACAGAAGGCCAAGGCTTCTACAGACACACTTCTAACCTAGTTTCCCTCATTACTCCACCACAATCCCACAACCCTATCTCCGACAAGGAAAAGCCATTCTGTTTTTGAACTTCACATATGCCTTATCATCTAACTTCAAAGATTTATATATTCAATGTAGATAAGAAACTTTTTGAAATATGTTGGCAGTACTTGGACTAAGAAAACTGTGTCATAGATATGGGAAGACTAAGTTGAGTTACCTAAAAGCCTTAAGTGAATTGGAGAATTAACCCAAAGATAAAAAATGGTTGGCTTTCAACACATAATTAGATGAATTTACCTGGAATCTTTAACTTTTATATAATTATCAGGTAAACGTTCTGAATTTAGTTTCAAATTCTGAACTAAGGTAATATCATTGGACACAAACTATCCACTGAATATTATTCTTGCTAACAAAGTAAATCAGCACTCACTGATCAATGATTTGGTTTTGTAACCTTCTTTCATAAATGTAGAAAGACAGTTAATTCACCAATTTGTGCTTATAAAAACATAGAACACAGATTGTTTTCTAAATAAAGGATATTCAGATGAGGGTTATAATACACAGAACAATTTCTAGTTCATTGGCCTTTTATTGTCAGAAAGGAAACAAATCAGTGTGTAAAGTATCAAATAGCACATTGGTATTCATGGCAAGATGCTGGCATTAAGAAAATTTACAATGTTTTTGAGACGAAGTAATGAGAGCGTCTCTGCAGTTTCAGCAGCTATGAAGACAACCGCACGATAAAATATGGCACTTTAATTTTTAAGCATCACCTCCGCCAGAGGTGTTAATCCTATGCCAGGCCCTGTAATTCTCTAAGTATTTGGAGTGAATGAAAAATTATATTCCATGACTTTCATAGATAGATCATATCTCATGGAGGATCTAGAGAGTAGGTGCATGTATTCATGTGTTAAAGACTAAGGCCATCTAGAACAATATGGTTGTTTTACAACTGAATGGACATGAAGTAATAAATTTTAATATTAGGTTGGAAATTTCAGAGCTTGTTCTGCATATAAAAATAGAATAAAATATAAATATCCATATAAAATTGCATTTACTTTAGGCATTATTATACTGATTACATTAATGAATGTATTGAAAATTGGTAAACACTTGTGATTGCTCATTTTTTTTTAAAGGATAATATCCACAGTGTTCAGGAGTTCCTGAAGAAACATGAAAGTGGGTTTCTTCTCTTTATTGATTGATTTTACTGAGCTATATAATTTTCTCTGCTTCCCTCCTTTCTTCTCCCCTCCCGTTCAACCCTTTCCCATGGTCCCTATGCTCCCAATTTACTCAGGAGATCTTGTCTTTTTCTACTTCCCGTATAGATTAAATCCATATATGTCTCTCTTAGGGCCCTCATTGATGTCTAGGTTCTCTGGGATTGTGATTTGTAGGCTGGCTTTCTTTGCTTTATGTCTAAAAACCACTTATGAATTGTTTCTCTCAGTGTCTGTGTTACTGGAATTATATTTAGCAAGTGGTCTCCTGTGCCAATGCATTCAAGGGTACTTCCCACTTTATCTTCTATGAAGTTCAGTGTGGCTGGCTTTATGTTGAGGTCTTTGATCCATTTGGATTTGAGTTTTGGTGATAGATATGGGTCTATTTTCATTCTTCTACATGTTGATATCCAGTTATGCCAGCACCATTTGGTAAATATGCTTTCTTTTTTCCATTTCATATTTTTTTTTGTCAAATATCAGGTGTTCAAAAGGTGTGTGGATTAATAGCCCAGTCTTCAATTTGGTTCCATTGGTCCTTCTGTCTATTTTTATGCTAATACCAGGCTGTTTTCAGTACCGTAGCTCTGTAGTAGAGTTTGAAGTCAGGGATTGTGATGCCTCCAGAAGTTCTTTTATTATACAGAATTGTTTTGGCTATCCTCGGTTATTTGTTTTTCCATATGAATTTAATTACCATTCTTTCGAGGTCTTTGAAGAGTTTTGCTGGGATTTTGATGGGCATTGCATTGAATCTGTAGATTGCTTTTGATAAGATTGCCATTTTTGCTATGTTAATTCTACTTACCCAAGAGCATGGGAGATCTTTCCACTTTCTGGTGTCTTCTTCTATGTCTTTCTTCAAAGATTTAAAGTTCTTGTAATACAAGTCTTCCACTTGTTTGGTTAGAGTTACTCTGAGACACTGAGAGAAACAATTAATAAATGGGACCTCCTGAAACAGAAACTTCCATAAAGCAAAGGACATGGTCAACAAAGAACTCAAGAAATTGGTCATCAAAAGAACAAATAATCCAATAAAAAAATGGAGTACAGACTTAAACAAAGAACTCTCAACAGAGGAATCTAAAATGGCTGAAAGACACTCAAGGAAAATCTCAACATTTTTAGTCATCAGAGTAATGCAAATCAAAACAACTCTGAGTTTCTTTCTTATACCTATAAGAATGGCCAAGATCAAAAGTACTGATGACAACTTATGCTGGAGAGGCTGTGGGGTACAGAAAACACTACTGCATTGCTGGTGCGAGTGCAAGCTGGTTCAGCCCCTTTGGATGTCAGTGTGGTTATTTCTCAGAAAATTAGGAAACAACCTTCCTCAAGACCCAACAATAACACTTTTGGGTGTATACCCAAAGGATGCTCAATCATCCAACAAGGACATGTGCTCAACTATGTTCATAGCAAGTGGATTTCTAGTTAATGATGTCAGCGATGAGAAACTCTACCTCTTGTACTGTTGGAAGATGTAGGTCTTGTACCAGTATTTTGTAGAGAACACTTAAATGTTGCTTTAGAGATTATTGTAGGGAATAAAAAGAACTACAGCATTAATCATTACATCCCAAAATAGAATTACACATAAAGGCTACAGGTCACCAAAGTCAAAGGCAGTGTGAATGGAACAAGGATTTAATGACCTTGGGACTACTGAAAGGTGGTGGTGGGTGAGGACAAGATATTTTTTTTCTTTTTATCCCTTTATTTCTTTCTCTCTCTCTCCATTCCTCCCTTCTTCCTTCCCGCTCTTTCTCCCTCCCTCCCTCTCTCCCTCCCTCCCTATCTCCCTCCCTCCCTCTCTCCCTCCCTCTCTCCCTCCCTCCATCCTTATTCCCTCACCTCCCTCCCTCATTTCTTATGTCTTTCTCTATCCCCAGTCTCCTTAGTTTGTATGTGTGGGTGCTGCTGGGTCCTATTCCATTCAGAGCCTTGCAAATACCAAGGTAGTGCTAGGGCATGTCTCCAGTCCAGGGACAAATATTTGACTTTTTTTTTTCTGGAGAAAGGAGACAGGACAAAGGAAACCATATTCGATGCTTCCTTTGGCAGCTTAGAGAACCTTTTCTGGTACTATGAAAGCTAGTCCTCAGGGAGAAAACATCCAGGTCAAATCTACATCAGGGCCTTAGAAGTACATGGAGTCTTCATCAATATGGACTTACCTTCCACATCTGGGGAAAGCCAAGAGTAAAAGTAATAGGTTATATGCTTTGGGAATCATTTGAATTATCCAAACCAACAACTTGAAAGAGGGCTTCTCATGTATGGTACTAGGGATTTTATTACGTGGTCTTTGGCTCTTGGGGGGGTGTATGATCAGTGTAGACTAAAAAAGCTTATTTCAATTGTATATGTATATTTATACACAGAAGTGTACATATTATAGTTCTTTTTTTCTTTGTAGATAAAGAGTTAATAGTATGATTTATTTGTTCTCTTCCTTGGGTAAATGGATGAGAAAGCTATCTTTGAGGAATTGTGAATCTATGCCCAATTTTTTTTCTAAGATGTCATCTCTTCATATTTCCAAATGCAGAGGGCATCTGAGTTTTGGGCCCACATCAGCTTCATATTTGATCAAGAAACTATAATTCTTAGGTTTTGCTCCCAAATATTTAGACTTCACAATTTGTCAAGGGCTTCAGTCACGAGCTTTTATGTTTAACTGTCCAAGCACTACTAATATTGTGTTAGAATGAGAATCAAAGTTCTGGATAATGATTAAAATAGATCGGGAACTGATAAAATTCTGTATTTCAAACATCAAAACTGTCTTTTTCTGAGGTGGACATATAAACACATGGTATTATTATTTAATAAGTCTTCACTATTCTCAGAAATATCTGTCTTGCTTAGGATGATCTGTGACATCAATTCCAGATGAGAAATGAATAACAGAGACCCACGTCCTTATCTCCAACCTTCTTATTTTAAAGATTTCAGTGCACAATTGCCAGGTGAAAATTGAAAGCTCACATACTTTCAAGGCAACTTATGAGAATCAGCAAGAAAGCAATTATTGGACCCAGAGTGCATTGCCATGCCTGAACTGCAGTAGGAGGGCAATCTGAGAACTGGAACACACTGGATCCCTTAGCAGAGAACAACCACTAGTCATACCCCACTGACCAGGACCCTGAGGTCTAATACCCAGGATTGTTACAACTTTTAACTGTTGAAAGCATCCAGGAATTTAAGGTTTTTTTTAATTAGTTAAAGATTTCCATTGTTCAACATTAAAGGCAAAGAAAATGTTTATTTTAGAACAACAAGGGTAATCCCTATATGTGTGCTCTGCTTGGCCTGTGAGATGCTGAGGTAGGGGTGGCAAAATATGATCTTTCAGATGGTTCAAATGGATCAGACTCCTGGAACAGCTGGCACAACATTATCTTGCTCCATAAGCATCCTTTACTATTCTTTCTCTCTCTGTGTCTCTGTGTCTCCGTGTCTCCGTGTCTCTCTGTCTGTCTCTGCCTGTCTCTTTCTCTCTGTCTGTCTCTGTCTCTGTTTCTCTTTCTCTCTCTCTTTATTACAGCCCTTGCTTGGATAACTCAAATAGAACTTTCTAAAAAATCTGCCATTTATTCAAATAAGCAATTTTCTAAATGAGAGTACATCCCAGTTTACATAGTGTGCCTCATTGGAAGGAAAGAAGGCTGAGAGGTTACATCATGGAGTTACTTTACACATGTGATAAATATAATAGCATCAACACAGTAACTACCTGTGAGTTGTGTGTTCAGTTGTTTATCTGCTGATTTGGTAAAATTAGTTGGATACTGTGAATGTCTAAATGTCCAGGGGATTAAAAGCCAACATATCCAGGCAAAGAATGTAAGTACCAAAACTATGCTTGTTAAAGTAGCAGTTCTCTGTCTATGTTAAGAAGACACATGCTAACCATAGTTTTGAAAATAATACAATTACATTTCAATGTTTTCCAATATACTTTTTCATAGTATGTGGAAATATAGCATCAAAATAAAGTGATAATTCCCTTTTCAGGAACTGTGGTTTAATTCAATTCCTCTTGAACATTTCCTGGAGTTAGTGACTCACTTTGACCCAATCAAGAATGGAAAGGAAAGGAGACAACACATACTGGATTGGCATCAGCAGCAGGATTAAGGTAGACATTACTAGTGTCAGTAATGTTGATACAGTAGCGTATTTCTGATGTATTGGCATCTTACCTTATTGGAAGAATTATGACCCAAACTCAAACTGGCAAACACTTAAAAAAACAATGACAAAACTGCAGAGGGCCAGAAAACAGTGGAATACTGAAATGCTGTCACAGACCAGAGGAGACTAAGGATGCTGAGTCTGAATGTTAAGATACATCCAGAATTGAAACAAACAGAAAACTGTGGGGAAAACACGGTGACATCTGAACAAATTCTATGATCTGTCACTGCTACCGTCTTAATTTGACAAAAACGAAAAAATTATAACTAACAATGGTTGATGATGGATTAGGTTACTATTGGGGAAGTGGAATAAAGTGGATATGGAAATTTCTGGTCTTTTCCAGTTCTGTACCCCCAAATGATTTCAAATAGAAGAGTTTACTAGTGGAAGCCAATACTCTCAAACACTTGTCTTAAATGCAACATTTGATGAAAATGTTTAAGCTACTGAAAGAGACCTGACTTTGTCGCCTTTACACCTTCACCTTCAGAGCAGACAGGGATGCCTCAAGTAGAGGGAAGCTGTTTGGAATTGCTAATGCCACATAAACACTAGTTCCTTGAATAAATAAATCAGATCTGGTTCCTGTTTTAGTTGCAAATTTAGAACCTGGGATGTTTTACCTGTCATTTGTTTACCTAATTTGGATCACTGGGCATTATTCAAAAGCACAGAGCAAACACTACTTTTCACATAACTTGTGCTTTCAGATACACACAGAAGCCATTAAGGGTCAAGCTGTATAAGCAAATAGCACTAAGGGATAATATGATGACAAATCCATTATAAAAATTTTAGCTTAAGATTTAGAAAAATGAAATAAGACTATGGACAAGTTCCTCTGTAGGCTAGTCTAAGCACAGATTTATATCCATGCATAAAAGTAGAGATTATATTTAATTGCCTGTAATTCTTATTTAGAAATGAGTTCCACTGAAAGCTATCTCTCCCTCAGGCCAGCTTGATTTTAAATGCATACCTTGTAATCTTACTTTGGTAGTAACAGTTTTATTATTCAAATATCTAAATATTGAGTTTCTTTAGGAAACCATTTTCTATATGAATGGATGTAAGTGAGCATTGCAGCTGGTTCCCCCCCCACCTTTACTGCTTTTATTGTGACTGTACCAGACAAGATGATCTTACCCTCGTGGAAAGGGCATTGACAGGGATTTTTCTAAAGTTTAAAAATCTCAGGTTTATTTCTTTGCTTATTCTTTGTGAAATGAAATTAGCATTGAAATTTTTGTCTTCGACATGATTTTTGAATTAAGAAAAGCATTCCCGGAAGATTTGTATTTTTCAGACACATCAAAAATTTAAACTGTGATGAGGAAATTACTGTTTTGTATGGTTTGACAAAATTTGCTGCATTTTGCCTCATCAAAAATGTGATTTTGAAGCTGCTGGAATCTCTATGCATTGAAACAAAACATGATTTAAGTTGCAGAAAGCCTAGCTTGGCTGTGTGAGTGTAACTAACACTAATATCACTCCTGAGAAAGGTAGAGGACAGGAGGAAATGGGGTGAGAACTGCAGGTGACAACCAGGGGATCATTTATGCCTGTAACTAGTGCTCCAAAGCAACTGGAAATTAAGGTGTGTAAATCAGGGATTAAGAAGAGTCACACTAAGAAGGTATTTTTTTTTTTGCCAAGAATGACTTTATTATGGATATGAACAAAAGTTCAGGTCCATACAGCAATTTTTTTCCATCTACTTTTTAATATTGAAAAAGACAAACAAACAAAACAAAACTCAAGAAGATGAAGAGTGATGCCTGCATTGTGTAAATATTTGGAGATCAGCTCAGTCATTCTAGATGAGACTATTGATAGATAGTATAATATAGGCTCAGGGAAGAGTCTGAGTCCAGTTCTCTGTACACTGTTGAAGAGGCTGACTTATTACATTACAGCTTTCAAGAGATGATTTGTCTCTGATTCTCAAGAAACTAAGAAAGGGCATGATGAAACTGTGTAGATGCCTCAGATGGGAATGACAGTCGGCTGTAGCTACGACTAGAATCTCATAGATAGAAAACACTTTGTATTCCAAACCTTTGGAAACAGGCGTTGTCTACGGAGAATATCCCAGTCACATCATGAAAACAAATAAGCCTCAAGACACAGACTTTCCTTTTATAGAATGAGATTTAGTAAAACAAACTGTACATGTAAGAAACACACTAACCTATTTCCTTTGCTAATGAAATAGTTGAGAGAAATATTTGAAAGTATGAATAGAAACAAAGAAAGGAAGAGAGAAAAAGTGAAAGAGAAAACAAGGAACAATCAGAATCATTTTAGTGACTCAAATCCAATCATGGAACTAAAATGACTTACTCAGGCGTAAAACATGTAAGGTAATAACATCAAGGTAATAACTGACCTTGAGTTCCAGTCTGTTGCCGAATTATCAAGTGTAGAAATTCAATTCATGCACTGAGCCCAAAATGTATAGATTTGATAGCTAGGATAAAAGGAGGAATCCTGGGGATCAGAGCTCTCATAGGGAGAATAAAAGCATCGATCAGAGAAATTTGTTAAGCACACAAAGAAAGTAATACCATAATCCAAATAAGGTTCTAAGCCTGAAATAATAGACATATAACTATCTAGTCATTATCATAGTAATCATTGTCATCTTTAGGACTGAGAGGATTTGAAATATTTCTGAAAATTACTTTTTATCCATTTTATTGTAAGATGAATCCAAGCACCTCTTTTAGAGAGTGTAGAAGTCAAGTCCAGATGTAGAAGAATATGATCATAAGTTGAGGCTACAATAAAAATGTTATGTGGTTTCTGTCTCTAGAGGCTCCATGAGCTTTCCCTCTTCATTCCATGTTAGCATGCCCATTTGTATTGTCACTCAGGTCTCGCTTAAGTGGCCATGTTATTAGACTACATGGGTACAGTTCTCTACTATTTCTTGGAGAGCAAGAAAATGATCGGCCCAAGGAAAGCCCTCTCCCCTCTTCATTAGTTATTTATTACTAAGTTGTTAGTCCTGAGATCACACACACACACACACACACACACACACACACAAAACATTATACAGACTGAGCAGGTTATATTTATGTATTTAGAAGTAAGTGTTATATGCACTATGTATATATATGTAATAACAATTAAAGAGAAAGAGGATATAAATTAGAGAGAAAGCAAGGGTGAAGGTGTATGAGAACAGTTTGAGGGAGGAAAGGGAAAATGATGTAATTATGTTGTAATTGCAAAATGCAAAAATTTATAAATTTAAAAAGATTGCTAATTTCATCCTGCACATACATACTCTCTCTCTCTCTCTCTCTTTGTGTGTGTATATGTGTGTGTTTATGTGTTTATGTGTGTCCTTGTGTGTATTCTCTCTTTCAGAACTTTGTCTTCTTAAGTAAGAAGTCTTGCTTTCCTGAGGAAATTTACCCCAGGAAGAAGAAGCTGCCTGAGGAGAGATTCTGTTAGATATCAGTTTGACTTTACCAATTATCCACTTTTAAGCTTCATCAGTGTTTCGTCCTGTACAGTTTTGTCCTGGAAACCTGCCTGTGGTAGCAAGTGAACAAAGAAAGACAGACACACATCTAGAAAAGCTGGGGTCAGGTGGGCATTGTTCACTCTGCTGGAGCAGCAGCAACTACGTAAACAGCCAGGAACCTCAGCATGTTAATAATGTACAGCCAAGAGGAGGGAGTAGACTAGTCCTGGTAAGGGGTCTCTGTAGGTGAACAGTCTCAGGTTGCAGGCCTTCTGGGGTAGGAAGCTGCGGTTGCTAGTTTCCTACGAGCTGGTCAGTCATTAGTAAACACTAATATTTGCACACACTCTCACTCAGACCAGAAGTTCCCCTGAACCTCACATAGGGAATGCAGTCAGAGAAGATGCGGTTCCATACAGAATATGGAAATGAAATGTCAATGGATTAGCATAGAGCACAGGAGTTAGCAATATGCCATGTTGATTCTCAGATTTCTTGAAAACTTTTTCTGTTCAGTTATTTTGTCCTTATGGATACATTTTAATAAAATATGCTAACTTTTTTTGAGTGACTGCAGATGTTATATATAGTCAGAAGTACTGCTGTCCCTCATAACTAAAAGTATATTGATTCCAAGGCAGTGTAAAAGTTTCCTGTACTGTCACTGCGTTACGGAACATGTTTTCCATTATGGATGAATAAAAATCCAAACCAAATTGTAGTGAAGACATTACCTCACTATTTAAAAAAATACTTTTCCAGGAAAACTATTCATCGCAGGCCTTGTTTTGATGTATGACTCATGGGAACTCCAGGAGGGAGAGGAACTGACTTGACTTGTGTGCTTCTCATTCTACGACTCCCTCCTTTAACTCTAACAGAAAAGTTACTAAGGTAGTGTGCTAGACTCTGCCAGCGTGTCCAGAAAGGCATGATGGCAGAGGTGTGTGCGTGTTTATGTGTGTGTACAGAGGTCTGAGAGCTATTTGTCTTTCTGATGAACATCATTGTGGGGCTGGTTGGGATGAAAAAAAAGTCATATACTTATTTGAAAATGAAAAAATGAACTCTCTGGATTTAAATGGCAATATTAATAGCTGAATGTGACAGAAGAAAACGATAGTCCCAGAGTGACTTTTCTCTAGATATCAAGGGCCATCAGTGAAAAAAGAAAGCGGGTGGACACCAGAGTGGAGTCAATAGAAGTTTTGGGGATAATTTGTTGCTCTGTGTTTCTACCCACATGAGATAAGAACGGTCTGTAGAACTGTTACGCTTAGTTGCACTCTTTCCTGTGATTTGTCTCTTTGCCTAAAAAGTCAGTGTAAAAATTGTGCTGATTAACTGTAGTCTGGAAAACGGGTTCTACTGCTCAGGAGTTTTATTAACCATTCATAAGTGGCAATGATATCTGCAGCACATAGCTGAATGGATCGCAGCACTCGTGGAGTACAGGGAGGTGCTAGGAAGAATGACCTAAGGAGTATACAGAGAGCTGCATAATTGTGTGGAGGAGCAGCTCTCAGGTTTTAAACAGCAGCAACAACAAAAACTGTAGTAAACAGACTTCACAGATAAGTATTTGTGTGTGCAATGATACAGCTCTCTTCAAGGAAAGTGGACTAAATGCAGAATTAGTGTTGATGCTTCATCAGTGACCAATTAGATTTTTTGTTGCTGATACAAATCACCCTGAGGAAAAATCAGCATTGAGGAGGCAGGGTTTATGTTAGCTTGTGATTTCAGGTTAAACTCCATTATTTGGGGGGGGGGGTGTCAAAGTTGCAGGAACTTGAAGCAGCCATCCTGGTCACATTTACAGTGACAGGCAGAGAAAGAAATGCATTCATGCTCAGCTTGATTCTTTCATTCTTATCCAGTCAGGATCATCCTGGCTGGAGGAATGTTGCTCTATACAGTGGTAGTGGGTTCTTCCCATGTATGTTAACTTAATTAGGACAGTGTCCCACATAGTAGCCCACAGGCCAACTGACTATTGATAGCTCTTCAGTGAGACTCTCCAAGTGATTTTAGGTTGTGTTAAGTCAACAATTAAAACTAAGCATCACAATCAGCTGTTACATAAAATAACATAATATTTAACTCCAAGAAAATGGTTTCTACATTGGTAATAGGGTGTATCTATACTTGGGCTAAAACGTTAGTATTTTTTTAACTTTATTTTTTTATTATTTTATTTTATTACTTTAAAAAATATCAATCCAAATTCCCACCCCGTCCTCCCATCCCACTCCCTCATACACCTCCCACCCTACCCCACTCCAATCCTAACAGAGGGCAAGGCACCCTGTCCTGTGGAAAGTTCAAGGCCCTCTTTAGTATATCTAGGTTGAGTAAAGTTTACATCCAAAGAGAATAGGATACCAAAAAACCAGTACATGCAGTAGAGACAAATCCCAGTGCCACTGTCACTGGCCCCTCAGACTGCCCCAACTGTCAACCACAGTCAGAGGGACTAGTTTGATCCCATGCTTGTTTACTCCCAGTCTAGTTGGAGTTGGTGAGCTACCATTAGCTCAGGTAAACTGTCTCAGTGGGTGACTCCCTCATGATAACGACTTCTTTGCTCATACTCTCACTCCTTTCACTCTTCAACTGAATCTTGGGAGCTCAGTCCAGTGCTCTGATGTGGGTCTCTTCCTCTGTTTCCATCTGCTATTGGACGAAGGTTTTATGATGAATTTAAGATAACCATCGGTCTGACTACAAGGTAAGGCCATTTCAGACACCCTCTCCTCTATTGCTTAGGGTCTTATCTGGGGTCATTCTTGTGGATTCCTGGGAATTTTTCTAGAGCCAGATTTCTTGCTAACCCAATAATGGCTCCCTCAATCAAGATATCTCCTTTCTTGCTCTCATATCTGTCCTTCCTTCATCTTGACTATCCTATTCCCTCATGTTCTCCTCAACCCTCCCCTTTTCCTCTTCCTTCTACCTCCCACCTCCATGTTCTCAAATTTTGTCAGGTGACCTCTGTTTCCAATTTCCAGGTGGGTCTATATATGCTTTTGTTTGGGTTCACCTTGTTACTTAGCTTCTCTAGGATTATGAACTATAGGCTCAATGTCCTTTGCTTATGGCTAGTATCAACTTATGAGTGAGTACATACTATATTCATTTTTTGCGGGGGCTGGGTTACCTCACTCAGAATAGTGTTTTCTAATTCCATCCATTTGCATGCAAAATTCAAGATGTCATTGTTTTTTTTTTTTTTACCACTGAATAGTACTCTAATGTACAGATATGCCACACTTTCTTTATGTGGTCTTCAGTTGAGAGGCATCTAGGTTGTTTCCAGGTTCTGGCTATTAGAAATAATGGTGCTATGAACATAGTTGAACAAATGTATTTGTAGTATGGTTGAACATTTTTGGGTATATTTCCAAGAGTGATATTGCTGGATCCTGAGGTAGGTTGATTCAAAATTTTCTGGAAACCAATACACTGATTTCCAAAGTGGTTGCATAAGTTTGCATTCCCACCAGCAGTGAATGAGTACTCCCCTTACTCCACATCCTCTCCAGCATAAGATATTATTAGTGTTTTTAATCTTAGCCATTCTGAAAGTTGTGAGATCGTAACTCAGAGTTGTTTTGATTTGAATTTCCTTGATAGCTAAGGAAGTTGAATGTGTACTTGAGCATTTTTTGGCTATTTGAAATTCTTCTGTTGAATATTCTCTGTTTAGTTCAGTACACCATTTTTTTAATTAGGTTATTTAGAATTTTAATGTCTAATTTCTTGAGTTCTTTATATATTTTGGAGATCAGTACTTTGTCTGATATGAGATTGGTGAAGATTTTTTACCATTCAGCAGTCTGTCTTTTTGTCTTTTGCTTTACAGAAGCCTCTCAGTTTTAGGAGGTCTCTGTCCTGATTTTAGTATAATCGCTTTTAGTTTCTCTCCATTTAATTTGGTGTTAGCTGTTGTTTTGTTGTATATTGCTTTTAGAATATTCAGATATGATCCTTTTATCACTAATCTCTCCAAGACCTTTATCATGAAGGCGTGCTGAATTTTGACAAATGCTTTTTCAGCTTCTAATGAAATGAACATATGTTTTTTTTCCTTCAGTTTATTTATATGAAGGATTTTATTGATAGTATTTTGTATGTTAAACCAGCCCTGCACCTCTCGGATGAAGCCTACTTGATCATGATGGGTGATTTTTTGGTGTGCTCTTAGATTTGGTTTGCCAGTATTTTATTGAGAATTTTTGTATCCATGTTCATGAGTGAGATTGGTTTTTATTTTTTTCTTGGTTGAGTCTTTGTGCAGTTTTGATATCAGGGTAACTGTAGCTTCATTAAAATAGTTTGGCATTACCCTTCTGTTCCTATTATGTGGAACACTTTGAGGAGTATAGGTATTAGCTCTTCTTGAAAGTTCTGGTAGAATTCTGCACTAAAACCATCTGGCCCTGGACTTTTTTTGTTGGGAAGTTTTTGATGACAGTTTCTATCTCCTTGTGGCTTATAGGTCTATTTAAATTGCTCACCTGGTCTTGATTTAATTTTTTTATATGGTATCTATCTAGAAAATTGTCCATTTCTCTTATATTTTCCAATTTTGTGAAGTACAGGTTTTTGTAGTAAGATCTAATGATTCTCTGAATTTCCTCAGTGTCTTTTGCTTGTCCTCCTTTTCATTTCTGATTTTGTTAATTTAGATGTTCTCTATCTGCCTTTTAATTAGTTTGGATAAGGGTTTGTCAATTTTGTTGATTTTCTCAAAGAACCAGGTTTTGTTTCATTGATTCTTTGTATTCTTTCTGTGTTTCTATTTTGTTGATTTCAGCCCTCAATTTGTTTATTTCCTGTCTTCTACTCCTCCTGGGTGAGTCAGCTTCTAATCTTTTCTTTTCTAGAGCTTTCAGATGTGCTGTTCAGTGACCAATATGAGCTTTCTCTGTTTTCTTTATGTGGGCACTTAGTGCTATGAACTTTCCTCTTAGCACTGCTTTTATAGTGTCCCATAGATTTAGATATGTTGTGCCTTCATTTTCATTGAATTCAAGGAGGACTTTAATTTCTTTTTTATTTCTTCCTTGAAGGCGTAAGTCACAAACAATCCCACACCAGTTTTGAATTATGATTAATAGAATGGTTATTTATTCAAAGGGGAAAAAACTTACAGATTACTGTCCCAAACAACAGCCCCACTGCACAATCAGGAAAGGAGTCTAGGAGCCAGAAGCAGAGCCAGAAGCCAAAGAGAGAGAGTGGAGGACAGCCGCTGCTTTTTTAAAGAGAGAGAGACCACGCGCCAATGAGCTGGTATCTCAGTGGCTATTGGCTGAAGGAGCAGAAGGAGCTCCCGCAGCATCTCCCCCTTTTGTTTAAGTAAAAGAGTTCTAAGCCTACTATGAAATTATATACAATAAATACAAACCGACGAAATTATATACAGTAAATACAAATATCCTATTCTAACTAGCTTAAGTCTTGTATAACAAATAACTTGGCCAAGTCATGAGAAGAAAGCAACTACATTTATATAATCTTCAATCCCATAGAAGATCTGAGAAGGGAAATAATGTTACCTGAGTCATTAGGAAGTGCAACCAAATGACTTCCAGAACATGTAACAAATCACAGAGACAACTGGATACCTGGGCAAACACCCAATATAGCCAGAATTTGCGCTGGAGGCACAGCCCAGGAAGCTGCATTTTAAAACCGCACAGCTTTTTTCCTGCTAGGGCTCCTGAGTCAGGGAAATTTCTCTGCAGCACGCTGCCAACAAATAGAAAAGGCTATGCTTTTTTTAAAACACTTTCAGGTTTTTAAGTGGATTTAGTTGGCCACGTTGGGTGCCACTCTGTTGCAAAAGGAGTGGCAGGCTGCGTTCCGCCCGCCACCCGGCTAGCTTTACCTGAAATAATTACACGGAAACTGTATTCTTTTAAACACTGCCTGGCCCATTATCTGTAGCTTCTCATTTGCTAACTCTGACATCTTGACTCAACCAATTTCTAATAATCTGTGTAGCACCACGAGGTCGTGGCTTATCAGGAAAGATTCTAACCTGCATCCATCTTGGGTCACAGAATCATGGCATCTGCCTCACTGCCTTCTTCCAGCATTTTGTTCTTTCTACTCCACCCCCCTATGTTCTGACCTATCAGGCCAAGCAGTTTCTTTATTAATTAACCAATGAAAGCAACAAATAGAAATAAGACCCACCTACATCTCTTCCTTGACTCAGGGGTGGTTGGTTCAGTAGTTGACTATTCAGTTTTCATGAGTTTGTGGGCTTTCTGACAGTAGTAATTTTGTTAAATTCTAACTTACTCTATGGTGATTTGATAAGACACAAGCAGTTACTCCAATTTTTTTGGATCTGTGGATGTTTGTTTGTTACTGAGTGTGTGATAAATTTTAGAGAAGGCTCCATGAGGTACTGAGAAGAAGGTATATTCTTTCCTATTTGGGTGGAATGTTCTATATATGTCTGTTAAGTCCATTTGATTCATTAATCTGTTGGTTCTCTTATTTCTCTGTTAAGTTTCTGTCTGGTTTACCTGTCCATTGGTGAGAGAGGAGTGTTGAAATCTTCTACTATTAGTGTGTGGGGGTTTGATATGTGCTTTGAGTTCAAGTAATGTTTCTTTTACATATGTGGGTGCTCTTGTATTAGGGGCATAAATATTCAGAATTGAGATTTCACCTTGATGAATTGATCCTGTTTTGGGTATAAAGTGTCCTTTTCAATCTCTTCTGATTGATTTAAGTTTGAAATTAATCTTGTTAGATATTAGTATAGCCACACCCGCTTGTTTTTTAAGGTCCATTTGATTGAAAAACCTTTTCCCAACCCTTTACTCTGAGGTAGTGTCTGTCTTTGAGGTTGAGGTGTGTTTTTTTTAAATAGTGGAATGGTGGATCCTGTTTTCTTATCCATTCTCATAGCCTGTGTCTTTTTATAGGTGAATTGAGTCCATTGATATTAAGTGATATTAATGACCAGTGGTTGTTAATTCTGATTATTTTTCGGTAGTAGTGTTTGTGTGTTTCCATTCTTTGGATTATGCTGGTAGAGTTTTTTTTTATCATCACATGTCTGTGTTATTGTGGGTGTAGTTAGCTTACTTGGGTTGAGGTTTTCCTTCTAGTACTTTCTGTAAGGCTGGATTTGTGGATACGTATTGTTTAAATCTGTTTTTGTCATGGAATATCTTGTTTTCTCCATCAATGGTGAAAGAAAGCTTTGCTGGATATAGTAGTCTGGTCTTGTATCCATGGTCTCTTAGTGTCTGCAGCACATCTATCCAGGACCTTCTGGCTTTCATGATTTCCATTGAGAAGTCAGATGTAATTCTGATAGGTTTACCTTTATATGTTACTTTACCTTTTTCCTTTGTAGCTCTTAATATTCTTTCTTTATTCTGTATGCTTTGTGTTTTGATTATTATATGGTAAGGGAATTTTTTAAATCCAGTTTATTTGGTGTTCTGCAAGCTTCTTCTACCTTCATAGGGATTCTCTTCTTTAGGTTGGGAAAGTTTTCTTCTGTAATTTTGTTGAATATATTTTCTGTGCCTTTGAGCTGGAGTTCTTCTCCTTCTTCCACCCCTATTATTCTTAGGTTTGGTCTTTTTATGGAGTCTCAGATTTCCTGAATGCTTTGTGTTAAGAATTTGTTGGATTTAATGTTTTCTTTGATTAATGAGTCTATTTTCTCTATATTATATTCAGCGCCTGAGATTCTTCTATCTCTTGTACTCTGTTGGTTATATTTGTCTATGTAGTTCTTGTTTGTTTACTCAGATTTTCATATCAAGAATTCCCTTGATTTGTGTTTTCTTTATTATCTATATTTTAGTCTTCAAGAGATATTTCCTTCACCTGTTTGATTGATTTTTCTTGGTTTTCTTTGAGGGATTTATTAATTTCTTCCAACTTTTTGTTTGTCTCTCGTCCATTTCTTTAAGGGAGTTTTTCACGTCTCCTTTAAAGGCCTCCATAATTTTCATAAAATTACGTTTAAAGTCATTTTCTTCTACCTCTTCTGGGTTAGATTGATCAAGTCTTCTTGTTGTGTGTGCTGGGTTCTGGTGTTACCATGTTTCTTTGTAGGATGTTGGAGGAATTCTTGCATTGGCATCTACCCATCTCTTCTTTCAAATTAGGCCATCAATGTCTTGGTGTCTTGGTCTAATCCTTGCTGTAGCTTAGGTTGCCTTGGTATTGGAGTAAGCTGTGTCTCAGGGTTCCATGAGCTCACAGGCAAACAGGCGGGTTTGGGGGTGGGATGGGTTAGGGAATAGCCCAGCCACAAGAAAATTCCCTGTTGGCTGGCTAGAGAATCCAAGGGATTTGGGGAGGGGCCCCTGGGTTTTGTCCCACTGGAAAGGTCCCTGAAAGTGGGGCATCCAGCTGTCTGGTCCTGTGGTTCCTCCCAGGTCCCCTCAGTATTAGAGCAAGCTATGTTTCAGAGTTCCCTGGACCTTGCAGACAAAAAGACAGATTTGGGGCAGGGTTGGTTGGAGGATAGCCCAGCCACAGGAAAACTCCCTGCTGGCTGGCTAGAAAAGCTGAGAGAGTTGTGGAGGTGCCCCTGAGTTTTGTCCCAATGGAGAGGTACAAGAGAGTGGGGCATCTGGCTGTATTGTTCTGTGGCCACTAGCTCACCTCTCAGGTCCCCTTAGTATTGGAGCAAGCTGTGTTGCAGGGTTCTATGAAGCTTGGAAGCAAACAAGTGGGTTTTGAGGTGGGATGGGTTGAGGCAATGTTAGCATTTTTGTATTTGGATATAATCAACATTTTTGAACCCTTCTTATTAGATGGTTTCAGACACTTGTCAAACCTTCTATTGTGATACCTGGTGAATTTACTTGCACCTAACTAATATCTTAATTTCCAGATAAGGTACTCTAGAGTGGATACAGGTACTTGCTGTGCAAATTTGAAGATCTGACTTGAGTCCCAGCTGCAGAACCCATGGTAGAAGAAGATAAGCAACTCCTGAAATTTGTCTTGTGTCCTCCCAGTGTCTGCCCCCTCTTCTCTTCCTCTCTCATACAAGTACAATTGACTTTTAATATCCTCTAAGCTGAATATTTTAGCAGCTGCAGTATTTTCATACAAGACAAACATTAACAGGAATCTTACCTTAAGGCAAATGTCACCAAAACAACTTGGTAGTGATGGCCTCTATTAAATATTTAAAGTAAAGCAAATTTCTTTCCAGGTCTGAACTTTATTGATGTATTGATATATGTACTGATTTCCAAATTATGAACTTCTTAGTGATAATACTTTAAATGATGTGTTAAAATCAAGGGGAAGATAAAGACACACCAGGAAACTTTGAAGAAGGGTGGCACGCTGCATCTTACTACTGATGTTAAGAATCTGAACCTAAAGAATTTAACTTCAAGAGTGCACTGGCAATCCTGATGATTTTACCAATATTATTTCAGGTAGCATAGAATTTCATGTGCAGTATAACTGACATTATCTCTGTCTATGTGTATGTGTGTGAAGACTTATAAGAGCTCATTGTGGAATTTTCTTTGAGAGCTTAATTTAAGTCAAATAAAATGATAAAATTTCATAAAAATAGTTTTTAAATAACAAATCATAATATCCAAAACACAGCAAAAATAAATTTATTTCTAAATAACCAGCAATAGTGTCAGAAAGTTCTCTGGAATACTGAAAAACAGAAACTTTGGAAGCACATAGAATAGTTCATCTCTACTCTAACTATCTGTTCTGTCCCTTTAAGAGATAAGCCACGCCCACTCCCTTGCTGCTTGCAGCCTTGGTCTTCTTTTTCTGTCTCCTTCCCTGACCCTCTCTCGGGAGAAGCAGCTTCTGCTTCACCCCACTTCTCTCCTTCCTCTCTCTCTCTCTCTCTCTCTCTCTCTCTCTCTCTCTCTCTGTGTGTGTGTGTGTGTGTGTGTCTTCCTCGTCTCTCCCTTTCCCTTCTCCTCCATAAACCACTAAATAAATATCCAACTCTACTCTATATGGTGTGCCTATCTCTGTGTCTCCCACCCACCGCCCACATGGCTCGCTGGTGACCAGCCATCTTTGGAGACCTGTTGCTTGGTCTTTTGCGCCTTGCCTGCTTGGGACTAGCTGCTTACTGCAGCAAGCTGCTGGGGACTCGCAGCAAACCCATT